>NC_092814.1:53019340-53619340 GCF_023375885.2 Dermacentor andersoni | reverse complement strand
GGTCCCGGGTTCGAGTCCCGGACCAGGACGAATTTTTCTTCAACTATGAGGCTTTTCCTTCGAGGAGCCCGGTTGGGTTTCCTTTGTAGCAATTGCTACGAACGGGTGGATGTCTGACTTTCCCTTTATTCATTACTTCTCTCCACCTTGCGGGTTTCCGCAGAACTACTACGTCATTACGAAAAGGAATTTGATTCAGTAGAGATACCAGCAGTCATAGAGGCATTACGTAATCAAGCAGTATAGACAGCTTACGTAAATATCTTAGAAAACATCTACAGAGATTCCACACCTACGTACCCTAATTCTGCGCAAGTAGGAAGATACCTATAAAGAAAGGGGTCAGAGAAGGAGACACAATCTCTTCAATGCTATTCACTGGGTACTTGGAAGAATTAAGTATTCAAACTACTAAACATGGGAAGGCTTAGGAGTAAGGATCGACGGCGAATATCCCAGCAACCTTCGGTTTGCCGATGACATTGTTCTATTCAGCAACACTGCATGCAGACGAGTTACAACAAATGATTGAGGACCTTAACAGAGAGAGTGTAAGAGTGGGGTTGAAGATTGATATGCAGAAGACAAAGATAATGATGAATAGCCGAGCAAGGGAACAAGAGTTCAGGATCGCCAGTCAGCCTCTAGTCTGTGAAGGAGTACGCTTGCCTAGGTCAATTAATCACAGGGAACCCTGATCATGAGAAGTAAATACATAGAATAAAAATGGGTTGGATCGCATAGGGCAGACATTGTCAGCTCCTGACTGGAAACTTACCACTATCATTGAAAAGGAAGGTGTACAATCAGTGCTGACATATGGGGCAGCGACTTGGAGATTGACAAAGAAGCCTGAGACCAAGTTAAGGACCGCGCAAAGAGCGATGGAACGAAGAATGCTAGGCATAACGTTAAGAGACAGAAAGAGAGCGGTTTGGATCAGAGAGCAAACGGGCATAGCCGATATTCTAATGGACATTAAGAGAAAGAAAATAGAGCTGTGCAGGTCATGTAATGCACAGGTTAGATAACCGTTGGACCATTAGGGTATGAGATTGGGTACCAATTGAGAAGGGAAGCGCAGTCGAGGACGGCAGAAGACTAGGTGGGGCTGTCAGGATTGGGGGCTCAATCCCATCGCTCGTGATCCGTTGTCAAGATTGGAGTCCGGCATGAATTAGAAGGTAGCTGGCCCATGCCGTCGTCCAACTTATCCACGCTGAGGACGTTGATGAAGGGAATGACTGCTTCTCATCGAGAACGAGGAATAAGGGTTTATTTACAGTATTTACATGCAGTTCACCAGTCTAGCATGACTTCGAGAGAAAGTACGTCAGTCTAACACGACTGCTTGAGAGAGTGTCTCAGTCCAACATGACTGCTTAAGAAAGTGTCTAGCATCCGCACAACAGCGGTTTATAAACACTCGGTCCCCCCCTTGATTCCAAGGGGACGGAAACGTTCCTCCAGTCATTGTAAACACGCCGCCTCTCTCCGGGATGGCTTACACACACACACGTACCCACACACACACAGGTTCACGGTCCGGTCCGGAACCCAAGCAACCTTGGCCAACTGCCGCTGCTTGGCCGATCGTCGGGAAATGATCGTCAAACGACTATATTGGCCAGCGAAGGTTGGCGAGAGGTCGGTATGACAACGGCCGCCGCCTTTACCGGCGGGCAGTCGGCAGAGGGCGTCTTGCCAACCTCTCTGTCAGACTGACTCCCGACCCGCCAGTTGGTCGCCGGCTCGGTACGATGGCAACGCGTCGGTCCAACGCCCGAGGCCGATGAGTAGCATAATTTAATTTTTATATCAATTCCTGTCTGTCGGTCTATACTTATAAAATTCTCACTAGGGAAATTTGTTATAGGTGAAGGTAATACATTGTTATGCTTACATAATTTATACTTTTCGTGACTATTACATATATACACAGCTGCATTATAGCGCAATACGTTCAGAAACAGCGATATATGTGTGTGGGACCGTTTTCTGAAGCAATATGAAACTCGTCGTACGCGTAAATATGTGAATTAACCTGCCATGCTTCTTTAAGGGAAATTCTCGGGATGCTTGCAAGGATTAATTCTGTAAACATGCGGAATTTCACGTGGGCTGTGGTATATATTATGAATTTTCGCTAATTCTTTTTTACTGTAATTTCAACACTAAACTTCTAGAAATATTTGGGGTTTAACAAAGCAAACGTCACTAAATTAAACTTGTACCTACCGCCCTAAACATGGCCTCCGAGATGCGATCATAGAGCGCCGACGAATCTCTGGGGCGGAGCGCTGAAGCGGTTAGTGCGACCAGACATCGCATCGCTCTGTTAGCGCTGCCCTCGGCGACCCACGTTCGCTGCACTGCTAGTTTTCCTCCTACTACCTCCCACAAGCGTCTCCTCTCCACAAACGTCACCCCCCTCTTCCACCCGGACTCTCCGCCTCCGCGCCAAGAGCTGCAACACAGAGGCGCCTTCCCCACCCACTGCATTCAGCCACCACTAAAAAGAGACGCGTTTTACGATGCTTGGCATCTTTCTTTGCCTCCCTCAAGCTACTTTATGCATCAACTAATAGCGCTTTCACTCGTGTGAACGACAAGTGCACCAGAACATACGTATGCTCAGCCTGAAGTTAACTTATGCGAATTATTACAGAGTGTGGAGCTAGGAGTCCTTGAATTCCGCTCAGCAGGCAGTACCGAGCGGTGATGCTTTCATTCCCAAACAGAAAAACTAATGCAGGCCTTGCTCCACAGTGAATTTTTTATATTTCATTTATCACGGCAAGACTATTCGACCCCTCCTCTTTTGGATATTTGACGTAAGGAAAGTGTCAGAGAACTAGTTAAACATCTATTTACTACAGCTGGCGCAGATATATTGTTTACTCAAAATGAATTGGTCAGATATGAATTCACAATTTAAAATTTCGGAAGAACATGCGCGTAGAGGTGATAACACTGAACGCACGCTGAGCATTTGCCAAAAGGCGAACGCGAATTGTATTGAACCAAGAATAGAACTACGGTTAGGAAAATGCATATTATGTGGAAACCGCTGGAAACAAAAAAACAGTGGCGCAAGAAAAAAAGAGGACTAGAAACAGAATGAGCCCTGTGTCCTCGTCTTTCACGCCATGATGTTTCCCATGAGCCAAATAGCCCAAGCAAACGTTATGCGACATACTAAGAATTAACTTCCCATAATAAAAGTGCTGATGTCTTCATTTTGCAGGAGATGACTGGGGAGCGCCAGGGGTTTTCTGTTCCTGCTTTGCTACGGGACTGTGAAACGTAAATGCATCAATAGTATAACTTCGGTGTTGCACCTACAGCAACACAATCTCGAAATCTTCTCAGCCAATCTTTTCTTCCTTTTAGTAGAAATGATTTGGCTGCTACGACGGCGCAATTCATCTGCTACGGCACCGAGTCCCACTACCCATTCTCTAAATTTTTGTTTCTTCTTTCAAGAAATGGTTTGCCAAAGGCTCGAGGATCCCTTTTTACGAGTGCGTCCCAGCAAGACTTTCTCTGTTGCACGCTTCTGCAGCAGCACTTCGCGCTCGCCCAGGTTTTCTCGCATAGTTTCCGCGTGGGCGATTTTCAAATAGCAATGCAAGGTTTTCCCTCATGGTGCGGGCTGCCGATTTGACACTCGGCACGCCGCTTTCCGGTTTTCCAGTTGGGCTGGCAAGCGCTCTGTTAGGCACTCATACATAACAGACAACTGTATCCTCGCAGTAAGCGCGTTTCTCTTCGGTACAACAAAAAATACGTTCCTTCATAAAAAATCTAACACTTATGATTTCGGCTCATATGTATATCTACAGCACACCGACCTCTTAATGGAATAGTGCTTTATGTTCAGATTCATGATTTATCATTCGCTATGTGCCACTGGCTGCGCGCAATTCAGTCTAATCCTTCAGACAGCATGTGCCATCTTCTTCGGGTGATTCGTGACGGACGGCGCGGCGCTGCTCGAGACTGTGAAGTCTCCTTTCTTTTCGAACTCGCGCTGCTGCTTGCGGACGGAATGCTTTTCTCCGGAGCCTGAGGGGACGAAACTTGTTCTGGCCTTTTTTTTCTTTCTTTTTCAGCTTCTTCTTGGATCACTGGTAAAGAAAGTTGTGAGTTCGGCGGCAAGCGAACCGCCTGGTTTCCGCGACCCCGAATGTAAAGACGAACACAGCCCCCTCACTCCCCCCACCAACACGTCGCGCGAGAGCAGGCGGGGACCATTCATGCCGTGCACGCGGCGATCATGTTACAGCGGGGCTGGGGAGAGGAGCGGGCTTCCTGCCGCCGGAACGCGCCGGCGCGCGTATACTACTCCTTGCCCCGCAAAACACACAGTGGAAAGTGCGTGCTATATCCTAAGAATTTGAAAAGGCGGTAGCGCAAGAAGACACGGATGGAGACGAGAGGACAAGGATTGGTGCTGAACTTTCAAAAACATTTATTGTGAATGAATCACGAATATATACATGCTGTCCGAGCCCGGTGTAATCATCTGCGCATTCGTAAATATGCCAACTATTTGTCTGACAGCGTGATGGATGCCATGTTGACACATCCCCATGCTTACACAGCTTTTTTTTCCTCTCCTCCATCGATGATGGAAATAAAGTTCAAGTTCACTTCTAGAAATCGGTTCAGATTCTGCGATTTCCCGTATAACACGAGTTTTACTCTTCTTAATAACGAAAGTCTTTACAAGGTCGGGCGAACAGTCCCTGCAATATAACTTGCCAGAAAACCTTCGAAATCTTTTCCTTCACGCGGATTTTTTTACATTGTTTGCGTGCTTCCTTAACCTATCATTAACACATCTCCCAGTATGGCCAATGTACACTATTCCGCACCTTAAAAGAATTTCATAGACTACCCCTTATGCGTATTCAATAAAAGGCGGCCTGTGCTTTATGCCGCAGTCACGTTACTGGCTTGCTTCCGGGTCGGTCATTCTACAAAGCTTTTACAGCTTATGGGGAGCAGCGAACACTCGTAACGCTGAGCCACCTTTTCCAAATTGTGGGATAGTGTGTGAACGTAAGGTATCACAGCTACATTCTGCCTACGCTGTGCGCGGGTTTCGCACGTTTGTGGCTTTGTGCGCATATTTCTCAGCAGGTTCCCTGCAGTATTCTTAGCAAAAAAAAAAAAAAAAAGCCCTCCTCCATTGCACCCTGTGAAAGTGGATGTACAACGAAACGATTGCCGACGTTAGACGACGTTACTCAGAAACCAACCACCACTAACACCACAAGCGACGTACGTAACGCGGGCACGCATGTATACGGAAGTGCAGCATACATGGCCCCCGCCAAGCGCAAGAGCCTTATGGAACTAAATGAATCTTTGAGGGTAAATTGTCAGAAAATGCGTAAAATACAACTTACGCACAAGCTTCAGACATGATAACTTCGGATTGCAAATCGAGTATGCGGGAAAACATAATTCTGTTACGCGGAAACTGAAAGACAAAGCCCTTTTCTAGCTGCCATTTGAGGTCTGTCTGAGTGGCCACGGCCGGTAGGTGGCGGTACCTCAGATTAGTACCACAGAGAAAGGCGGGAAAAAAAAGCGAGCTCGCCATGCAATAGGCTGCATAAACATGCAGGGCGCCAGAAGAAAGGAAAAGCGCTTTTAAATTGAGGAGCAGTTAAATAGAGAACAAATCGGGGTGTATGCGGCTATAAAAAACGCACCTTAGAGACTTAAAAGATGCACCAGTCATTGAGAATTATGGTTGGGAAGGTTGCAACAGAACTAAATCGAAAGGAAAGGGAGGGGGGCCGGAATGTTCAAATGGGAAAAAGCATATTCAAAGTGTCAAGGGCATCTTTGGTTTTCAGGCACAATGAGTGGAAATAAAACTTGGCTGGGCTTAACGTATTTATGAACGAGAAAACATTGCAGAGAGAAGAACCAAGGCTTAGCGGAATGCCTAAGTGCTGATATTAGGCGTTTTCGGAAATAATGCCGAAATTACCCTGTTAGGTGACATGAATGCCCACTTACAGGATCTAGACGTTTATACCGACAACAACAGGAAGTTATTGCTGGACCTTTGTGAGCAACGTAACCTCGTTATCGTAATTACGGGCCGTAAATCTGATGGTCAGATCAGATGGGAAGTTGGAAATAGGCAATCGACTATTGGTTACTGTCTGATGACGGAAGATATTTATGATAAGTTCAGATCAGTTGAGATAAGTTGAGCCATTGGCGAGTAAGACTGTAGTAACACAAGGACTGGCCATAAACGCACCATTTTGAAAATGGGATATGTAGTTGTGAAGGAGAGCACGGAGCGAAGAATGGCCAGTCCAAATTTGAACGCTTAACAAATAACAAATATAGCCGCGGGAGTCGAGAAAGAACACGGCAAATGGCCAAGCAAAAAGTGGGAATACAATGAGCTTCTAAATGTAATGACGAGAGAAATTAGGAAGGAGAAGCAACACGTTTGTTGGAAAACAAAAAGGAAGTCAAAAAAGCTGGTGGAACAGCGTGATACCCGAAGCGATCGATGAACGACAGAAAGCATTACGAGAACATAAGCAGGCATAGAAAGTGCAGTTGCCACAGGTTGAAGTAGACAGAAAATTAGAAGTATACCGGAAGAAAAAAAAAACCTTTTGTTATAATACTGGTTCAAGCAAAGTTCAAAGGTGAAAGTGAACGTTGGTTGTCGGAAATACGTGAGAAAAAGAAGGCCGCGCCTAGAATATTTTGGAAACACACAAACTTATTAAGCAGAAAGTCTGGAACACAACAGCATGTCCTAGACTAAGATAAAAAAAATGGAAGGGGATGCGACATTAAATTACATCCGAAAAATAACGACCGAATCATTCCAAGGCAATGATGAAGTAGTTTTAAAGAAGAAGAGCGTTAACGAGAACCAGAGAAAATTCTAAAGCGCACAGCCATAGGGTTAGGCGAGGTTCCCGTTAGGCTGATTAGCAAACTAGGATCAAAAAGTAAGCAAGCTCTGTGGGAAGCAGTAGAAAATGGCTTACAAGATAGGCGAATACCAGACAGCCGGAGACAAAGTAGAATGAATTTAATGTATAAAGATAACGGAGAAAAGAATTGAATTCACCCATATAGACCGTTGACCATTATATCGGCAATATACATGTTAGCAATACAGGTAATTAAATTACAAGTGCAAACATGGGCAGAGAATGGTATGGGAGAACTTCAGAACGGGTTCAGAATAGGCGTCTGGATGATAACTTATTTGTTCTTATTCAGTGTATTGAAATATCCAAAGAGAGGAGACTGTTTTATGTGGCTTTTTTAGATATTACCGGAGCGTATGACAACGTAGACCACAAAATTTTGTGGGATATTCTGGAAGGCATAGGCAACGACTTTATATAGCTTTTGACAGAGACCTACCTAGAAAATACAGTTTGCGTTGAATGGGGAGGGATGAGGAGCGAGAAGCAAGTTGATATCAACTAGGGACTGCTGTTTGTGATGTACATGGTAAGTATGAAAAGGGCGCTAGAGGGAAGCAATTTTGGGTTTTTTCTCTCATACAAACAGGCGGTTAAAATAGTAGAGCAGTGGCTTCCAGGATCGTTTTATGCGGACGACATTGTGTTGCTAGCTAACAAGCGGAGTGTTATGCAACGCCTGGAGAATATATGTGCACATGAAGGTGAGAATTTAACATTTGAAATTTAGTGTTAGGAAATCAGCTTTTATGGTAAACAGTACTCAATGAAAACAGTGAACAGACAGTATCAATACAGGGCCAGGAAATACCTCGAGTAAAAGAACACAAATACCTCAGTATACACTAAAAAAAAAAAAATCCACGCTTAATCTCACGCTAAACTGTGAGTTTTAGCGTGACGCGCATGTAAGTGAGGCGCGGATGACGTTTCAGGCACCCGTGACCGAAAATAAGCGTGACATTCCTTTGTGCAAGCATGAGGACAAGACTGCCTGCCATGGTTCTGTCTTGTGCGAGCGTGAGCGAGCCGCGTACGCGTGAGAAACGCAAATTACACGCTTAACATCCCGCAGAGCGCTCGCGTGGGAACTTTCCATCACCCATATAAAAAATCCGAATAGCGGATCCGTTTTATATCACGGGATCTGCGCGGAGCGTGGGCGAGGGAAAACAACGCTGTGTGTCTTCTCACTGCCCTGCGGTGAATGCGAAACTTTTCTTGGGGGGGGGGGGGGGGGGGGGGCTGAAGGAGACCGTGGTGTTTTGAAGACTGCACCCGGCCATTTTTCGTGTGGATTTTCCGGCGGACTGCCACGAGCGACGTTCCTTCATTGCAGCGCAGAGCTTCCGGTCTAATTGTCAGAGTTGGTGTGTATCGCCATAGTATCGCCACGCTCACTTCTACAGACCTTCATGGCGTACAACGCCGGTGGTGTCTGCAGACATTGTGCACTGTGCCGAGTTTACGAGAGTTTACGAGAGAGAATCCACCGCGGTCTGACGGCTCCAGCGCCATATGGATAATGGATATATGTAGCTGTCCCTCACCTGCTATTCATGGACGATTTAAATATACAGGTAAGAACAATACTCATGGTTCGCTTTTGTTAAATAGCGGCTGACTGCCAATTGGTCATGATTTCCGGTATGTGCTTGTATGATGTGTGGTGCAAAATTTGCCGTAATGGTGAATTTATTGAAAAGCGAGCAGTAGCGTTGATCGAAATAGATAGCAGTCATCATCGTGCTTGTTTAACAAGTTTTAACACCGGGCTGTTGGATTTTTCTGAATTGTTCAGCTAATTGCGCTGAAGTACCAAATTCACACCATTTCTATTGTTTTTAATTTATCTTCGCCAACTCACCGTTCTCTCTGTGCCCGCTGCCATTTCGCCTCGGGCAAGGGTGGCGAGCTTGGAGTTGTCACTGCATTTTGCACTGTGCTTCTTCTCATGGTTTATAACTCTGTTAGTGACGCATCGATGTGGTGTGCCGTGTATGCCGTGTAGTTGCCGCGTATGCCGCTCATAGTATACTGCGGCCTATAATGTGAAAATTCATAATTTTGTGAGCTATTTGTCGACTGACAGTAACCTGCATCTCCGAAGCGCTGCATGCGAGGTTGCAACCACACGCGCTACTTAATTTGTAACCTCAATTGCACTCTGCATTAGGATATCTATCTTGTGTAGCTCTGCATATTTTACATTTTTAGCTTTAAAAAGAGGAAGTGTGACTGTGTTCGATGAACACGAATGTACTCTGCCCGTTGCAGCTCTTGATTTCCAGCTGCAAACATGTCTATGTCCACAGTGAAAGTTCACGTGTGATAAGTTCACGTAGAATGCCATTCTTGTCAGAATTTCCATCTCCATTGGGTTTAGAATTAAGCGTAACTGCGTTTTTATAGCTCATTTTTGCTTCTATAATGAAAGCTTCTATCAAAAGCGTTGCCACTTGTGTTCGAACTTTTAAACTTTATTTTTATCAAGAGTATAATGGAATAATATCAGTTGCAGCTATGTGACTCACCTAATTGCGTTTTGCACATCGTTATTTTGTTTTTCAGGTCCCATTTGAAAGCAAATAAATGTTTGGAAGTAGGATTGATAAAAATGAACAAAATTGAAAATGTTCCTTCTGATCTTATCAAAAATACTGAAATTTTCTGAGCCTTCATTCGTCGCTTCAGAAGCAGGCTTGCAATGCATGCTCTCATTAATGCGGTGATTTGACCATTTTTCCCATATCCCCAAATTCTAAAAACTTCCGGACCGCAACATTTTAAGAGCAGTCAGTAGGAGAAATCTCAGAAGTGCAATCAATGTTAAAGCAGTGAAAAAGCAAGAGGTACTAGTTTAAACACATTTAGCCTAAAGGAAACATATTTTCATCTCTAAAGTATTATACTTTGCGTATAAAGAATTTTTTTTTTTCAGATAGCGCTAAGCGACCTTATAAGGTCATGCAGTGTCTGGGGGGAAACAAGGCTCCTCATATGCGGCCGTCAGCAGGAAAACGCTGAGATGAGCGATGACACATCCCTAGAAAAGGCACTAGTGATGTGCATATGCCTTAATGGTATGCAATATGTAACATATCCGGCGGCATATGGCCAATTTTAGTGCAACCAACTTAAAGCCAAGAACAAGCAAAGAAATATCATGGGTGCAAACTACATTAAAGGATTTGTTTACTGCGTTGCGCATTTAAACCAAACTCGTATAAAGACTTACGCTTTCTCAGTGATCTGAAAACGCTTTAACTTTAAGTTTTGCTTTTAAGCATCAACGTTTCATTGTATCATATTTTCTGGGAATGAATATTATGAATAAAAGATTTACCCCAAGATGAAATATGTCTCATACTTTTTTCGCTGCCTAGAATGTTCGTCCTTCTTATAGAAAGAGGCCAGTGAAAAAAATATTATCAGGTATCAAGAAGGCGCCGTGACCCTGCTTCAAGCCCACCAAATATGAACTAGTGTTTGAAACTTGTGAACGTGTCGGTGTACATATACAATTACAAGAAATAAAGACCTGTATCAGAATCTTTTGCCTGGCATTTATGCGGCATGAAAAGTACAAAAAAGCGTTCGCTTTCGTGTGGTACTTCTATGCCAGCCACCACACAAGCATGATGCATGATGCGCATGCATCATGCATCATGCTTGTGCGCATGCGCACTTCGTGTAATATATATATATATATATATATATATATATATATATATATATATATATATATATATCGTTTTTTTTGTGAGACCGAAAGTCCCCTCTCATGTTATATTAGTGGTCGCATCATTTTGTGCATATACGCTAAGCGTTTAATTGGTTTTTTAGTGACGTGCCACAAGGGACCATGCACACTGTCCGACAGCCGCTGAGCCAATTCGTATATTTAAGAAGCTGTGTTGATGCAGCTTAGTCTTGCAGAGGCCGCCAAATTTAATGTCTTGTCATCGGTCACAAGAAAAGCTAGCATAATAAAGTAACGGGGCACGAAAGGTCTTCACGAGTGGTTCAGGCAGCAATTGAACAACACTTTAAAATTGAACCTTCAGGCCATGCGTTCACACGCGCCAGTGCGTTCCGACAGGCTGCGCAGACCTTTGAAGAAGTGAGAGGCAGCAATTTTTTGTTGTTGTTGCTTTTGCGTAACAAATGTTGAAGGACGAATATATATAATGACGGAATACATACCAGCTATACAAAAGCGATGACGGCGGTTCATCACACGGGGAAAAACAGCAACCATCACATACAGACGTCAGTGACAGTTCATCTGGCAGTTAGATCACCTTCCGGCTAAAGGATGGTTCTGTGTTTTGCTCTGGACTGATAGAACTCTAGTAATTAGAGTGAATAATGAAATCAGAATCAAATTTATTTTCGCCATATATGCGGGTGCGCATGCAACGACCACTATTATGAGAGCAAGAGTACGTGGAGACCAGTGTGCAAGTCGCAAGAAGAAGACATATCGCGTAAGTATTACATTTGCTTTACCAAAAAGCACAAGATTTCAATACTTCAAAAACGGATATGTTTGCAACACTATTGTGTCGTTCATTATTGCTTTCTTCTTTTGTAGTTAAACTATCGAGAAAATAACTATTTAACGGGGAACAAAATTTAATCAAGTGGATATTGCATTAGACAGTTCTCGTAATAGTCATCTGAACTGCAGAAAGAGTCAAGCAAAATTGTTCGCGAACGGCGCGTTAATTGTAAACGGCCCTGTCGCAGCACAGAAAAAATCGTCAAACGAACTAAGCGCAGGCGACTCGTGGACTGTAAAGTTCTAGGAAACATTTCAGTTGAATGTTTTCACTGGGGAGGGTGAAAGAAGCGATTATACGAAGGCGAATTGTGAAGAGATGTCAAAATCTGCAATTTTTCTAGCTATTGTCGATTCGTCTAAGAATAATTAAGGCTGCATGCCAATCAATGTAAATCATAAAATAGAGCATTTCTGCTGTCGACGTGGATTTGATTGGGAAGAACTAGAGTTAGATCAAATTCTTCCAATTTTCGCTCAATTAACTAATGACGTTCAACAATCAAGCAGTTAAGAATTAATAAATTCATGGTATATCATGAGTGTTTTTTCAAGCGCCGTCTCCTGTGAAGCACATCTACCATTTTCGTGCAAAGCTCTCTGGAAAGCGTATTGACTGTGTATGCATGCATGCACCTATCGAACTTCGTGCACATATAGACGTGATGCTTTGACGATAAATACTTATTAAAATTCAAATTATTTATTTCTGCCTTGTAAAGGTACAGACAGCAGAGGCGCAGAAAAAGCTGTCAGATACAGATTGACAAAGCCGCAGCCCCCTTTCGCTTGGCAGAGCCTTTACAGCGACACTTTTAAAACAAAGACAATTGCACCCGGTAATAACAGGTATACAATACTGAGCAAGTACAAAAGGAAACCAATCAAGATTATACGATATTTGTACAATACTCCCAAACAAGAAAACAGAACCTACATGCTAACGTACATAGCACCCAAAGTACTGTTCGACGCGTTGAAGAGGTCAAAATTATTGTTCACATAAGGTATATACATATTCGTATAGCGCTACCAATCCCTGCAAAATATAGAAAGCAGATTTTCATTACACACACGCACGCACGCACGTGCACAGCACACACACCAAAAGGAAACGGTAACGCGCTCACAGGAAGCGCCTGAAAAACGAAAAAAAAAGGAAAAGTGTGGGGAACCGAGGTCGTCTTGGGCTGCCGCCTCTCCCTCTCCCAGAAGGAATGAAGAGGTTCTTGGAAAGCAGGGACGGGCGATTCTCTCTGTCAGCATCAGCTCCCACCAGCGAGGACGGGGCGAGAAAGCGAAACGGGACTTTCCTTGCTGTCTATTTTTTCTTCGTCAGGCCAACGCCGCTTGCTTGCAGGGGCGCAGGCGAGTTCCCGCCAAATGGCGCGGGTGCGTGAGTTGCCGCCAAATGCTAGCTCTGGATGCCAGCTCGTTCCGCGTCTCATGGTAGACTAGTTGGTGCATTTCTGTTATCATGGACTGCGCATATAAACGCAAGCTACACAAAAGTGACATGGACAAGAACAGCGCAAGCCCTTTACATGCAGTGGAGCCGCCGTATCTCGCCGTTCAAGATATGCGTACTCGTAAGTGGCATTTTAATTTCACGTTGTGTAATGCATGACTGTCTTTTTCAAGTGAACAAAGGTCGCTTTGTATTGTGTAAATGGTTTTGCAACGTATGATAAACTCCTTGACTTTCGGGCTTATTTTTTCTGACAGGAAGAAAAAGAAAGAGGCTTTACATGAGAACGGATCAAGCGTTCGAGAGTTGGGACAGGGAAATGTGAGACGTACTTTCATGTATATATTTCTAATATTATTTTTTCGTCTTGTATTCTCGTTAATTTTTCTCTAGGAAACACTGGAACGACACTGCTTAAATTGAAGCACAGTGTGCGAATGACCTGCTACTCTCGGAACTGTTATCACCATTCGGGAAGAAATTGGGTAAGACGCTTGTCTGGTTATTATTGCGGAAAAGTCATAATTAATTAGAAGTTGCTTTCGTTCCTTCCCACAGATGAAAAAACATAACTGTAAATACCTGTATGATATACGTCTGGTGCATTGCAGGTAAGAATGGATTGTGTGTGGCGCGCTTCACCGCATGTGGACTAGAGTAGATCTAGGAACATCAGACAAGAAGACACGTATGTGAAACCCTGCGGATAGCGCATATGTAAGTTCTTCCTCAATTTTTCTTTTGTCGCATTTTCGTAGTTTACGTGTAATACTTTGTCACCGCGGTCTCGACGTTATGTATACCTATACATTTGTCTCGTGGCAGTCTGCGTGCAATTTTGTTTGTGCAACTATGTGTTGTATTCATTTATCGCGCTGCCTGGATGTTTTTTTTTTTTTCACTGATATTCCGACCAAAGTCGGTAAACCTATCCTTCCTGTCCTCATGTTTCCTTGGGCGGCTCTAAAGCGTATCTTAGAGGAATATTTAGCTTCAGATTCCCGCATGGAACAGATGGTGAATGACATGCTGTGTTTTCTTTTTAGAGAAACTATGTATTCATGTTTAATATTTGGTTGATTTTCGTTTTGTCATTCATACAATACTGCAGCCATATGCCATTCTGTCATAGAACGTTGTTTCTAGATATATTTGTTTTATGTGGTTAAAACATTTAAAACGAAAGCGTTTCTTATCCTGGCCATTATTTTTTACAGACCACGATAACCACGTATTTGGATGTCTGGTTGAACTCTACGTGCGCTGGTTCGTGCAGGTGAACTTTTTTTCCAGATACGGAGGAACGGACACCGGTCGTGCCGTGAGCACTATTCTGCAGGGCATACTTACAAATGAAGCTGCACTGCAGTTCAGCTGGAAAGGGTCGCAGGGGAGGAAGCACGCCTTCGTGAAGCTCATGGCCATCACGAATATAAGTAAGAAATATTGCATAACAATCAGCTTTCTAGTGCACGTTGCGAACATCGGTACCAACTGCATGCTTAGTTTTTTTTTTCTTCATTCAAACAAGCTGCTGCTTATTGCATCTTGCTGCGTCCAGTATTAGCATTTTCTTTAATAAAATAATGCCGTAATAAGTGAGTTCTACTTGCGGCGTCCATATTTTGCCACTGCTTTTGAGGAGTTTGTTTTGCTTCACCATATAATATATGCTGTATATGCTGTTTCTGCTTTAACCCATGTGTGCTAACTGTTTTCTGCAAAACATAGACCTATCATCGTTGCCATCATGTCAGCAAGTATATGTATCATGCCATAAGCTTCCCCTCTTGCCTCTCCAGACATTTACCTATTCACCTCCTTGTGCCGCTTGGCGCGCTCCGGGCTCCGGCGCGTTCTTTGTCTCAGCGTTTCAACTCGGCTGTTTCATACAGTGCTCACGGGAAGCAACAAGACCTATCGTGGTGTAAATATCCGCGCTACCTATAGACACAGTAGCCACTGTGTATGCGTGTTTTGCTATGGTTCCGTGTTCAGTTCCCCCTATTGCTAACGACATATAAATTACCAACTATCCGGTACTTACACGATTTGTGTCGTCCAGCCACTCTTCCTGACAGCTTCGATACTGATTTGCACGTCCCTAATATTGCTTTGTTGTCGTTTCTTTAATGTTTCGTGAATATCTGACTTATGATCTTTTTGATTGTTTCACTTCTTCAAATGGAATGCGACTCACCAACTGAACTATAAAGCGGGGGCAGCTTTCTTATATGTGCCGCTTTTTTGCAGCATCTGTGAGGAGCACGTTCCCTGACGCTTCACTAGCATCAGTGGCTGGAGTCGCAAAACGCTGGTTGGTTGGAGCAGCTGACAAGGATGGAGGCCAGATTGAAAGAAGGCGCCGTGAGCCTGCTTCAAGCCCACCAAATATGAACTAGTGTTTGAAACTTGTGAACGTGTCGGTGTACATATACAATTACAAGAAATAAAGACCAGTATCAGAATCTTTTGCCTGGCATTTATGTGGCATGAAAAGTACAAAAAAGCGTTCGCTTTCATGTGGTACTTCTATGCCGGCCACCACACAAGCATGATGCATGATGCGCATGCTGTTGTAAATGCATGATGCAAAAGCTACGATTATTCGGGGCGTCAAAAGCAACGTCGGCTTTCAGCACCGGGCCGGTGCAATGCCGACCATTATTGTCGTCAGGGCCATGGCTGGCCCGCGTGTGGCATGCGCTCGGCTGCGTTGGCCAAATAGAATGGCCCTACGGCTGGCCGACTGACTACGTACCTAAAGCCTTGGTAGGCCCTCGTATGGGACGCCGTCGGCCAAGTCGGCCACAGTGGTCGGGCCTACATCGATTGCCGACGATCGGCCGACGTTAGGCCAATGTCAATCCCCAAAGCTGGGCCGCCCTCGGTTGCCGAGGTCGGGCCAACCGTTTTGCAGTCGGCCGGAGACGTCGGGCCGACTTTTTGCCACGGTCTTTTTGTTGCTTGGGAACCGACGTCACACGGACTTCGTAGAACTCGGGGCTGACCCTCGCAGCGCGACCGGGTAGCCATTGTCCTGCGTCTTGGCCGGCGCGTGGGAAGGGGTCGCCGACGACGTTCCCGCGGCAACTCCCCCGCTCGCGGCCGACCCAGTTGGCGGTGTCGTGTTGCGGCACAAAGCCTGCTTCGTCGAACTCATTCAGTCACAACGGCGACGAGGCTAGAGCGTAACGGTGACGTTCCTTGAAAGTTGACGCCGCCGTCGTCGCAACTGCAGCTGGCAACACTTGCACCTCATCTGGGCCGTTCTTAACAGGGCGATGAAATGAGGAAATTCGCGCTCGCTAGCTGGAATCGGTTGGCGCAGGACAGGGGTAAGTGGAGATCGCAGAGCGAAGCCTTCGTCCTGCAGTGGACATAAAATAGGCTGCTGATGATGATGCACGTGTACAAACGCATACACACAAGCTGCAGACACGATATAACTTCGGATTGTAATTCGAACACGCGATAAAACTTCTGCCATGAAATTCTGCCACAAGGAAACTCAGGCAAATCCTCAATTAATGGTATATTCTCATACTAAAAAGATTTTGCGCCAAAAACAACACACAAGAAAGACGACGACACCACGGGCGCTACTTCAACTGTTTAATGAGGGTGAAAGCGCTCGAGCTTCCAAAACACCGCGCACGCGTGTAAGCAGGGTAGAGCCGAAGGGAAAAGAGTGGCTCATAGTGGTCCTCTGCATCCATAAAGTCACGCACAGCCTGAAAAAAGTGGCTAACCGGTATAATGTACCCGTGGTGTTCTCCGCTCCCCAAAAGCTTGCCCAGCTAAGCTGTCGCATAACTTGCGAAAGCCAAATGCTTGGCTCTCAGAAGAAGCATGGTGTTAGGAATGGCCTGCCAAGGTGGCAACGTGCAAGTTATTTCAGCCCGCTGCACGTGTTTCGAACCAACCGGGGTGGTGGCGCACTTAAGAGAACTGCAGTTAACCGGCAGCCACGCGGCGAGGGGTCAGCTCAGGGGAGTTCTCGAGGGGAGGTAATTGGCGGAACCTCCCCATGCGCTTTTCGAGACACCAGACAATGTGCAGTGGCGGAGGCCGCTGTGCGAGGTCCGCTCTGGAATTTAGAGGCGCCGGCTGGGGTCGGGCGTGACCATCTGACTACGGGGACGCAGGACAATGGATACCACGACGACTGCGCTGCAAAGGTCGTCTGCCTTCGGAGAGAACACTGAAACATGTGCGGCATGTGTGTGTGTAAAACCCCTACCCCCTTCTCTCAAAGGCGACCACGAGGACTTTCTACGATGACGTCGAACGATGACGTCGAACGGAGTGGTTTTAAGCGGCTGTTGTCGGCTGCTAGTGTCGTGCTCGTCGTCGTGCACTGTGCTCGTCAATGTACTCGTGAGCTGTGTGCTCGTTTGCTGTATGCTTCGTCTTGCGGGCTCCATTTGAGAGTCACGCTAGACTGTGTAAATGTATCCCATGTTCAAAATGTAAATAATGTAAATAAATCCTGCTCGCCTAGTCATGTCGCCCCAAGTTCCTCCGATCGTCCTACAAACTCCGACTCCAAATCTTACAATGGCCAGCGTTTCGTAAAGTATGCCACAAACGTCGTATATGAAATTCCTCTGTCCTGCGGGAAATCCTACATTGGACAGACGGGGCGTTGTGTGAACGACCGGCTTAGGGAGCATGCAAAAGGTATAAAAAAATAATGAAGGTGAGCGACTTATGGATCACTGCAGGGCTTGCGCCCATTGTTTTCCACGGTTCCGCGATGCGAGGATTTTTGGTAGAGGCAGGCATCAGACATCGCGTGAAACATTGGAAGCCGTCTACATCAAGAAAGCGAGTCTGAACTGTGTTAGTGACACATCGGTTTTCCTTTACGAGGCTGACCTGAAGTTTCTATTGCGCGTACTTTGATAAGACTTTTTACTCCATGCTGCCTTGTACGCGTGCGCGGGGTTTTGGAGGGGCTATATATATCGAGTGCTTTCACCCTCATTAAACAGTTGAAGTAGCGCCCGTGGTGTCGTCGTCTTTCTTGTGTGTGTTGTTTTTCGCGTAAAATCTTTTTAGTATGCAAGATCACCAACTAGCCCAGCAGTTAACTCTTCTAAAGTATATTCACATGTATGCCGAAAAAGGGGATAACGATATCCGTAGTAGGATATCCGAAATAAGTCCATGCGTGATATCCTTGGGACATCCGTGGTAAGATATATCCTAAACTGGAGATCCGGCAGATGTCCTATTTGTCTCCGATATGGTACGTGTATATGACGATTCGCATGTCCTGCGGACGAAGTGTTTTCACTTGGTGGTGGTCAAAACTAATCCGGAGTCTCCCATCACGGCATGCCTCATAATGATATCGTGATTGCGGCACGGCACACGTTAAACTACAGAATTTAGTACCAGCAGCGTCACGTACATGGTCACTTTCGATCGCTACCGGGCCCGATAGCGATCGTACTGCTACGCGGTCACTTTCGATCGCGATCTTGCCTGATCCGAATCCAGACAATCGCGATCGTAGTCGGACTACCATGTAGTTCTGAGAGAAATGTGAAAAGTGCTTTAGACCCGTTAAAGACAACTGGTGCGCTAACTCTCCCAAACTCGGTCCGGATCGATCATAGGACCGTGCACGCAGCTGCGATCATTGTCGAGCCAGATCCGGATCGAATTTCTCGACCGAGATTGGATGACTTCTGCAGCTCGCGCGAAGGAGCCAATCGCGATCGAGAAATATTCGATCACGCGGTCGGGCTGGATCGTGATCGAAAGCGCGCCGTGTGACACCCGTATGATTTCGATCGATGTCTTGACCCGTGAGTGCAATGTTCCAAACGTGAAGTGCTAGCTGTCATCGAATTCAGCACAACTCATTGACTCGGCAACGCGGATTATTAGTTAGCTGTTCGTGAAGTTTATGTACTAGCGCCTATGGTGTCGGGCTGCTAAGCACGAGGTCGCGGGCTCAATATCCCGGCCGTGACGACCGCATTTCAATGCGAGCGAAATGCGAAAACACCCATGTAGTTAACCCCCGGTGGTCCAAATTACTCCGGATTCTCTCACTACGGCGCGTGCATCAACAACAATAATATATATATATATATATATATATATATATATATATATATGCCCGCCAGGCATTGAATCAATTGAAGCCGCAAATATCGCATCATTCGATTTGTTATTCGAAAGTGCGCGCTCCTAGAGAGGCGCGCGGAAGCGTATCTGAAAGGCAAAGGCACAGCCGCTTCTACTTGCAAGGCAATTAAACGACTGGTTTCTTGTGCGCTCTTTGTGAACCATCATTTATCGCTCAAATTCTGGTAGCAGTCACGCACACGTTCCGCCGGTTTGTCTGGGCGCATTGGCGAATCGGCCGCCTAGGATGCCTAGGCATTTTTGCCCGCGCCACCTGCGCAACATGCACCGCCCGCGCTGTGCGCTGTAGTCATCATCACACGCGCCTTGTTTGTGAGAACTTCAGCACAAATGTTCCGACATATCTGACCGCCAGTGAGTCGTCAGTGTTGATATTGCGTGATGCGCGGTCAGGACGGCGGCTATGAAGGCGGCGTGAAGTGCCTCACAGTTGGATAGCTGAAGGAATGAAGCGCCAAATCCATTAAATTGCAAATGCAATGCAGAACCTTGCCCTGCAATTTTGCGACGTCCAGGGATGAGCATCAAGGACAGCCCCCATATCGCCTATTTGCTGTCTGCTCGCTGCACGCGAACAGCTGCGCTTCAGTCGACACGGTGAATGCTGTGAAGACGTACGTACGTATCTTTGCTTGTCGACATCTGGCGCTATGCGCAACGCAGCCTTTCTGGCTTATCAACCGCTGTTATCGTCAGGTGGTTTTTCGCTAGTGTCTACGTTGGTAGTCGTTCGTCTTTCGTGCTCTTCCGCACGATGCGAGGACTGCCCGTAGTCACGCGGCACACGTGGAATGAAGCTGAGTAAACAAGCAACAATAACAAATTACCGTTGCTCTGAAGCGTTGCTAATATTGCTGGAAATCGCCCGGAAATGTGGGCGAATGAAATGCGAACTGCCATGTAAGAATGTGAACGGGCAAGCTGGTTAAATAATTTTAAGGGGGATCTGGAACGAACACTTTTCATTGGCCCTTGATAGTACACGTTTTTGTTCTGCCTGCGTTGGCACTAGCTTTTCTCACGGTTGCAATGTGTTTTTATCTTGTTTCTCTTTTTCATCTTTATTCACACAACCTTAATTCGTCCGTGTAATATCTAAAGCACGCTTCAATATCTGTGTCGCGCTTCCGAGTCGAAACAGAGATTGGTCGGAAATATCATACTGTCTTACGAAGAATTAATACGTATGGTGTCACTCAGGCACTTTCGATCGCGATCGAGCCCGATCAGTATCGAAAGTAAGTGCAGTCATAGATATAGCACGACCTTTTTCAGTCCTCACTTGAAGCTGCTCCTGCAAAGCGCTATTTCGACAAAAATAATGTGTGCAACAGCATAATGAACAGTATAAATTGTATATTTTCTTAACAAGATGGAAGGGCATATGTGAACTGCCACTGCTGCTAGGTTTTCACTCTGTATGTGCACACTCTTGTTTATAATGCAGGTGATTATCACAAAACAGTGCCTCTTGCCATTGTCTCTCTCATGCTCTGTATCGCAAACTTCTGTTTAGACTGCCAAGTTTGCAGAGTCTTAACGAAAGTATTCATATTAAGTGTCCTCACTGAAGTATACGACACTTAAGGCATTTTTATTTAAGGCAAGTTCCTTGTTTAATGTATATTTGAACCGACTGAATGGCTTATTTTGCTTTCTGCAGGCTATCGTTTGAATGCCCTGTGAGCTGGAACACCCTTTTGCCATGGCTCCACTGAAGATTCGCCTTTTGAAGTTAATTGCTATTGTCATTGTGATAGCATTCCTTATACTTTACTGGCAGAGCACCAGGACTCTTGACAGGACACCTGTTGAAACAGTGCAATGGGTGGCTGATGTGCTTACTGATCCACCAACCACAGCAGCTGCAACTCATACCAGCTTTCAAGAGAGCCTACGATTGCCACCTATCCAGTTTGATGAGCGCATAGTGCATTTTGACCTGAAAGGTGCACCACCTAAACTTGAGTACTATGATGCAGTGTTTCCCCTGTTGCACAAGCTTGGAGCCACTGGACTTTTAATGGAGTATGAGGATATGTTTCCTTACACAGGGATGCTCAGTCCTCTTGCAGCCACTAATGCATACAAGGAGGCTGACATAGCTCATATCTTGTCTGCTGCTCGTGCCAATCATTTGCAGGTGATTCCACTGGTGCAAACATTTGGCCATCTTGAATTTGCACTTAAGTTGCCAGAATTTTCAGATCTTCGAGAATTGAGTCATAGTCCTCAAGCGATATGCCCCTCACTGAATGGATCTCTCATCCTGGTAAAGGCTATGCTTGACCAAGTGCTCAATTTGCATCCTAATGCTCAGTATGTGCATATTGGTTGCGATGAGGTTTACTCATTAGGACAGTGCACCCGCTGTGAGAGGCACATGAATGTGGCAAACATCACGAAAGATAGGCTTTTCTTAGAGCATGTAGAGAAAGTTGTAGCTCATGTGGCCCAATATGGGGTTCGTCCCATTATGTGGGATGACATGTTGCGTAGCATGGAGGCGAATGATGTACAGCAGTGGGGTGCTGCTAACCCTGTAGACCTTATGGTCTGGCAGTATTCTCCAAACATAACCAAGTATGTGGAAGACCAGCACTGGCTAAAATATGCTCGTTTCCAAGGGCTGTGGATAGCAAGTGCCTTCAAGGGGGCTACAGGTCCAAAGCAGTTGCTTCCAGACATCAAATACCATTTAAGAAACCACCATTCGTGGCTGGAAACACTTAACAACCACAGGGAACTGCTCAATATACGTGGCATTGCATTGACGGGGTGGCAACGGTACGACCACTTTGCTACACTTTGTGAGCTTCTGCCAGCAAGCATGCCATCCTTGGCTGCCAACTTGGTATACCTGCAGCATGGGTGTTTAGATCAGGTGGAGCTGTCTCAAATTAAGGAACACTTGCAGTGTAATAGACAGCTGCCCGTTTTTGATGATGGAAGCAGCCATTTGCTCTTTTGTCAGTTCCCTGGTGCAAAGGTACTCACAGGAATCCAGCAGCTTGTGACACTATACAATCAAAAGAAAGTGATGGAAAAAAACAGTCATTATGTTGGATGGCTAGATAGCTATCATGTTCGACTGTCATTTGTCAGTCCCGATCACATTGTCGAGGCAACCAAGAACCTGACTGAGCTCCTGAGCACATCGAAGCATCTGCACAAGTTCCTGGGTGATGCAATGTCTCAATTGTATGATGTGCATACTGTGGTAGAGTGGATAGGTACATTTCTTGATCCACTGCATGCTGAGCTCACACTACTTGAACAGCAGGTCCAGCGGCTACTTAATTATAGCGTATGGCCTAGGAGACCTCTAGAACAGGTAACATGAATTATTACAGAAATATGTGGGTTGGTGTTACATTCTAAACTAAGACAAGGTCAGCAGTCGTTAGAGCTTGGGAAATTGAATTTTATATTGATAATTCATGTATTTACACCCATGAGCCCACATGCACTATTGGAGGAAGCTTCCTGTTACTATATGACCCTTTGTGTGTGCACCTCCGTCCTTCTCCCTGCTTAGCCATTGCTCCATTCTCATGTCCACTTGAGGCACTTTTATTTTTTACTGAAACCAGTATACACAGGTGTTTTTGTATTTCACATTCACTGAAACAGTGTCCCTGCAGCAGGTTACAGTCCAGTATGCCACAAAAGATGTATAATTAGGGTAAGAAGCAATGTTGAAATTGATAGGGGAAAGACAACACCAGGAGATGTTGAAATCTAAGGCCCATAGCATTGTGTTACATGATTGTGCTGTACCAACTGAAGCATGTTAATTGCTTTTTTTCCTCTTTTATTGCTTCATTTATGAGTAAGCTGCATGTATATTATGAAATATGCATATAACTTATTTAAATGTGTTAACAAACAGTACTCTTGACAAATGACTTATACTTGAGGCTGCATAGTGTGTGATTGGAGTTGGGGACAGAAACCTAGACGGGCTTCTCTTGGTTTAATTATGGTATCAAGGATGCCAAATTGGAAACTCCCACTGTTCAATTGGCTGCTGGGTACTTGTGAGTGCGAGGATCAATACGATCCAGTCCTTACAGGTGCCTTTTGTTTCTATTTGTTTCTTTTACTACACCTTCACACTATATTTGAGTGACATTCTTTACATAAGAAATCATATGAAGAATCTGGCTATGAAGCTAAAGAAAGTAGTGGGAAAATGAATTGCTTTGTTTAATTGAAATGACTTGTCATAGTGGCTTTGATGTTGCACTGCTAAACCCAAGGGTGCAGGATCAAATCTCAGCCACGCTGGCCACGTTTTGCTGAGGGTGAAATGCAAAAATGCCTGTGTGTTGTGCATTGGGTGCAGGTTGAGGAATCTCAGGTGGTCAAAATTAATTTGGAGCCCCCCACTACGGTGTGCCTCATAATCATATTGTAGTTGTGGCACGTAAAACCCCAGAATTTAATTAAAATTAATTGAAATGTGGGTATAAGATAAAGGGAAATGAATGTAGACAAATGTAACTTGTCACAGACGAGCGCTGAACCTACATCTTCCACATGACACATGCAGTGCTTGCCAATTAAAGCGCAGCAACACCCTCCCAACTACTTTATTGGGTATATTTGTATGTGTAGAAGATTAACCCTAAGAGCATTAGCCAGCGCTGCCCCTGGCCACAGTGGAGGACTGACAAAAGAATCGAACCCACGATTCCCCTTTTTCTTAACACTCTTAAACAGGTAGCCCATTCCATGACCTCTTTGTTCATACTCCTCAAGGTTGTATGTACTTGTAGCCTAAAATGTCGTAAGCAGTACCCTTTGGTGCCATCTGCTTTACTGCCACAGTGTATTCTGATTCACTAAACAATTATCACAGCAGCTTGCCTACTTATGTGGCAGCTTAGCATATTCCTTATCTATGTGTCAGCATGATGGAAAGCTTTTTTTTTTTTAGATGCAAGTAGTACAGGTCATGATTTGATATCCATATTTGGTTTTTGCTATATGTTGTGCTGTTTCCAGCTTGTGTTCAATTTTTTAGAGTGCAGCTCCTAGGTGCCCATTCCTGCGTTGAGCATCGGTATCGGCGTAACCGAGTGAACATGGAGCGCAGCGGGGGATGAAAGATGGCATTAGCAAAGAGAGTGCGAAGAGGAAAGTGGAAGAAGAGGGTAGGTCAAAAGCATGAGAAGAAAAGCGTAGTGCCGCCCAAGATGGTCTCTGCGGTGACGACCGCTATGAGATGGCATCAAAGTAGTGCGCCATCATCTTTTCACTGATGGCAAGCAGCGAGTGCATCCACTGATACTAAATATGGAAACAAAGTGCTGCATGAGCAGAGTTCTGTTTGCGGCGGCTGCTGTGAATCGCGCCCGCACGTCACCCATGCGCTCCCTCTCTCGCAATCTCCTGATTAGCAAGGCAGGCGTGCCACACTTCGCTCCATTTGCAACGTGCCAGACAAGACAGATTGTCCACCCCAGCCAATATATGGCAAAGTGAAAGCATGTATAGAAATGTGCTCAAATTTCGCATTAGCAAGTATGGTAATCGTTGGTGAATTCTTTTATCCATGTTTATGTTGTATCCATCATTTAGCTCTTTCATGCCCATAGGCCATGGGCCCGGACATGTAGTATGCAGGCTCTGTACTCGCAAAGCCTTTGCTTGTGGCCCACATTGCCCTTTCAAGCTTTCACCTCCTTCCCTCTGTATAGTTGCCTAAGCTTTAATTAATGTTCTGAATCCTTGAAGCCCCACAGTGTGACCTACAAAGAGCTATGGGCTAAGCATGTGGCAAAGTTCCAGGCTTGAACTTGAGAGCCTTGCGATAATCTTTTGTTTTGGAACAAAAATGCAGAAAAAAAAGGTGAGGCAGTGGTGCAAAAACAGGTATACCAAAGCTAGGGCAACTAGACAGTGTTTCTGTGTCCTGCCTAGGTGTCCCTGTTTTTTTTTTTGTGTGTGTGTGTGCTTTTGATCCAAGATGGATATGTTCCGACGCCCAGTTTGCGTTTGTTCCATAGTCTGCTTTCTTGCATAATGTCCTCTACGGTAGTGGTTCAGCTCCCACAAAGTTCTTTAGGCTGTTTATTCATGCCAGAAGCCCATGCACATTTGAGGTCAATCTGCTATGGATTGCTTGTAGGTCTTTTTCTCCAGGACTAGGCTGTACATTTTGTGAAGTCAATTTTATGGGTATATGCACCTGTCATTTGGTTTCACTAGCTACTCTGCAACAAAACTTCATGCTGTGATGTTTAGAGCTCTGTACAGTAACTTGGGTTGGTGCTTTACTAGCTGGTGCACTCATTGGAACACTTGTCTGGAGCACTTTAACAGCAAGCTTTGGCCTGAGTGGGTGACGTCTTCTGATAACTTTACATCTGAGCGTGCATCATCACTCAAGAGAAAAGTGTATAATAGCTGTGTCTTACCAGTACTCACCTACGGGGCAGAAACCTGGAGGCTTACGAAAAGGGTTCTACTTAAATTGAGGACGATGCAACGAGCTATGGAAAGAAGAATGATGGGTGTAACGTTGAGGGATAAGAAAAGAGCAGATTCGGTGAGGGAACAAACGCGAGTTAATGACATCTTAGTTGAAATCAAGAAAAAGAAATGGGCATGGACAGGACATGTAATGAGGAGGGAAGATAACCGATGGCCATTAAGGGTTACGGACTGGATTCCAAGGGAAGGGAAGCGTAGCAGGGGGCGGCAGAAAGTTAGGCGGGCGGATGAGATTAAAAAGTTTGCAGGGACGACATGGCCACAATTAGTACATGACCGGGGTTGTTGGAGAAGTATGGGAGAGGCCTTTGCCCTGCAGTGGGCGTAACCAGGCTGATGATGATGATGATGATGCATCATCACACTGATAGGACTGCCTTAAGCTTTTTAGCCTTGTCATTTGGCATGGCTTCCATTGCTGTAATTGCCTGTGATCACTGGTGAACATGCCGCAAGGCTGCAGAGTAAAAGAGGAGATGGCACGTCACAAACTTGGTTGAGCATGTACCAAGATTTGTTGTCTCCGCTTTTGTTCCATGGCCCTGTGGGGCTTTCCGTGGTGATCACTGACAATTTCAGCAGTAGAAGCTATGATGGCCTGCAAGGCAGAAAACAGGTTCAGGCGGTCTCATCACTCTGGTGGTGCATGCTAAGATGTGAGCTATTGTCAACCAGCCATTATTAGTTGCACACACAGTCTAAAGCATGCAGTTCGATCACTCTAGACAACAGTGCCAACAACTGCACATTTGAAAAATGGTATGCAAGGATTTTCGTGTATTTGTGCTGCCACCTTTGAATGGGAGAACTGGACGGCTTTTCAACAGAATTCGTCACAGCCACCACATTGTTTTGTCCCCCCCCCCCCCCCCCCCCGCTCTTTTTCTTTCTGTGTTTAGTAGGAAGACAGCAATTCAGTATATAACATACAATATGAAAAATACTGAATCCGTAATGTGGCTTGCAAGTGTTGAACACATTGGAATACATTGACAAGTTCCTGGCTTTTGCATCCCCTATATCTTTATTTTTCCTGGTTGCTGCAGTGCTACAGCCTAGCTGCTCTAAAATGTCTGTGGACTAGTGTGTGTAGCCTGATGGGCTTCCAAGTACCAAACAAAAAAGTAGCGAAATTTCAGACCTCAGATGACTAAAAATGGCCAAAAAAACATAAGAAGATGCTTAGAATATATGTTGCTCTGTTAATACTGAAGTTCCCTCTACAGTTGTACCTCTTTATAACAGATTTGTATTTGACATTATTTATATGCATATATTCACTATATGCTAATATTGGTGAGATACATTTTAGATTTACTTCATTAGATCTGATAATTCATTATAATGTACTTTATAGTATGGCTCAACTGTATTTCCACTACCTTTCATATCACTGCAATTGTCACTACATATTCTGACTTGATTTTGTTTGGTGTTGTCATGAAGTGAATGGCAAGTTAAATGCTGTAAAACTGTATAAGCCTCTGATTCCTAACTATATTGGTGCAGAAACATTGGAAACTGCATACATGCATGAAATATGGAATCCTACTGCCATTTCATTTTTCGTTGATGTTTTTTTGCTACTGTACTTCATATGAAATGGGCCTTGAGAAAGAGGAGGACGCAGCTTCCTATTTACTTTTTAAAGAAAAGTTTTAAGGTTGGCACATTGCTCTACATTGGTGTTGTAAGTAAATGCCGTTAGAACTAGTGTGAAAAGAGGCATGAATGTTTTAATCTTATGTCCTCACAAACTAGTTCTACGCATGATCACTATTGCAGCATTTAACTAAATAAGCTTTTTTTGTTGCCCTGTAACGAGTGTTGGAATGAACAGTGGTAGGGCATAATAGGGGGGCAGCAGTATATGCTAGGAAGCCAATATGGGTAACTGATGTTCTAGTTCAAATTTTAAGATGAAGTGGAGTTTGGCAAATCATCTAAGGCATAGAGCAGCTAACAGGTGGTCTGTTAGATGAACAGGATGGCATACCAAGGAAATTCAGCCAAGGGTTTCATATAATTATGTGATAAAGTTAGAAAATTTGTTGGCGCAGAATAGCGTTAGATGACAGTAGATAGAAAAGGTTGCAGGAGATCTCCGAGAGTTGCTTGATGCGGTCCTGGCAGTGGATATAAATAGGCTGCTGCCACTGATGATGATGAATTTTATAGGTATTTAAAAAATTCAGCATGTTTTTCCATGGAATGATAGCATGTGTTCTTGGATTTTGTATGTATATTTCGGAAAGGAAAATATTTTTTGCAGCATTGTTAGTTTTCACTGACAAGCCTGCACTTGAGTGAATTTTAGTAAGGAACATTTGTGACAAATGTGAAAATTGGCAGGTAGTTAGCATGGGTAAAATGTAGGCAGGCTTTAGCATTGGCTCCTTATAAAGCCTTGGGGAAAGAAGGCATAAACTAATGATACTGTGTAAAGTGTGCCATTTTTAAAGATTTCACATTTATTATTGAACTAATTTAAGAAAAACCGTGTTTCATATAATCAACATGCAAACTTTAGACTGTGCTCAATCATTGGAAACATGGTTTAGGAGTAGCATGCACTTAATTATTATTATTATTTTTACGTAGAGGTACACTTTTGAAAAACTAAATTCGTATGAATGTTGCTGGATTAAAAACTTGCAGTGTGCGTAAACGTGCATGTATGTACATATGTATGTGCACGTACGCACATACATACACGAGAACAAAAATATTGTCCAGGCGTACCTGGACCACTTCTGAATGAAAATTTTCTGCAGTTATTTTGATCGGCATTTACTGCTTTCCATAATATTTTTTTATAGTCTCGTTGTATCTTATATCTCTGCTATATCATATGTTTCTCAGCTACACTTGTCTGTTTCAGTTCAGTCCAATCTTTTGCCTTCCATATTAGTGTTTGATGGTAATTTTGCATTGTTTTCCCAGCTGGTCTGTTGGTAATGCCTTCATCTGTGGCAGTCTGTATTTTTTTGTTATTTGGAAGATGCTGCAACTGTAGCCCTTAGATAATAACATTAAGAAAGTAAAATACTGTGATTTGTATAACTGTGTATTGCTTTATTCGGACTGATTTAATACATCCTCGGTGTATAAACAGCAAACAGCCCATTGTTATATCCAATCATTGTTGCTAGAGGCCTACACTGCTGGTCTTTCTTTCTTACTCTTCTTTATTCTGCTTTTTAAAAGCTCTGGTTAGCTTTGATGTGAATGTGGATTCCAAATGACATAAATTGAGTTCAAGCTGTTTATGGCTATGTCATTCTCACACCTGCTGTGGCAGCCATTTACGTAGTAGTCATTTCCCTTCACACATCGCAATTTTTGTGTCAATCGTTAACTGAAGTGCCTTCCTAGATATAATTGTTGCCAAATACTGCAATGCCTCAGTTTATTGCAGGGGTTGTAGTTGTAGCACCTATAAGCACTGCACTTCAAGTCATTGTGCTGATCATCTGCTGTGCTGTCTTGTTATCAGTATGCATAGGAAATCCATGGGCAGAAATTTTCAGTGACTTATGCATGGATCACTTTTGCATGCATACTAGCCTGAGGCGTACTCTTTTCTGTAAAAAGAAAATTGTATCATAGCTAGCTTGATATTTGACTCCTATTCAGGCAGATACTTCTTTATATTCTGAGAATATTTATCATTGTTGATCCTGTTCTCAAAAGTATTAATCTTACAAACTGGCTGCAGATGTCCACATATTAGATATACCTATGTGTGGGAAATACCACACAAGGTGTTTGTAAAATATCTGGCACTATTAACATCTCTCAACACGCGTGCTGTCCAGTTCTGGTCTTGCTACAGTGTGACAGGTTTATATACCTATTTAGCCGCTAACCTGTCAGAATTTGTTAATTTCATTATACTGCACAATGAAATATCTTTCTGGCTTCTTTATAATTATATTGATCTTTATAATTTTAAACGAAGCTACCTTGGTGGTGTTGTCAGGCAGTTTTTTTTTTATAAAAGTGCAATGATTGTAGGCATTGAGAGACAATGATCAGAGATGGTATTATTGTTTGATTTTTGGTGGTCGTGTAGACTAGTTAAATTTGTTCTGAGGTTTCTACACTGTGGCATTAATCGTTGGTCACTTTTATGTGCTCCCTTAGTTTGTCTCTCATAATTTGTGCTGGTCTGAACATGTGTAACAAAATGTGTGGCCCTACTGACTGCCTTGTGATTGTGCTATGGGGCTTGCTGAAAAGCCCGGCCACCACTTGCACTGCTATGGTATAGCCGCAAACTGTCTGACAATGAAAGCGAAATTAAATGACTCGGCTCGCTTTGATGGCACAGCTGGTTTTATCACTGCAACTGGCTCTTTCTAAACTTACTTTAGCATTTATTGAGGCAAAACTTTGTTGTTTCTTACTTCACACTCGCATGAGAAAAAAAAAAAATGACATGACAGTACTTGTGCCATACATCATGCTGTATCTGTTGGTTTTTATCAGCCCACTGAAGCTTTGGGCCTGTTCTGTCATTGAGAGGGAAACCAGCTTGAAATATCAAGTGCTGATACCTCCTCTTCTGGCACGAAATTGTTCAGTTGTTCAATCTTGAGCTTGAGTGAGACAGTTATGGTGACCATGGTGGCAGATCACCCTTTTCCACCCTTAGCAACCATTTTCCTTCACTTGTACTATGTTGTCTTTTATATACTGCGCATTTATATGTTTCTAGCAATACTTGCTGTTTCAATAAATATGTCAGAAACTTGGATCCACATGTGCTTGGACAAAAACAGTATTATATAACTTCACAGGTCTCTTGTATATAGTTTTCTCAGAGTGTGGTAAACTATAACCTGTAGTGCAGATGCTGTGGCATTGCCTTTGTGCAACATAGTTATTGTTCAGACTAAATGAAAATTAATATCTTCTAATGAAGAGTTCCATGACAGTTGAAGGCGTGTGCAGAAGTTAGTCTCCTATGCTGCTATGTGAAAATATTTCAGCAGTGTCGCCCCCCCCCCCCATTTTTTTTCATGTAAACAGAAGTATATAATATGTTTAACATCTTTTCAAAGCAGTATATTATCTATTGAGGCACTGAATGTTGCAGTTGTAATTAGGTTGCATTGCACTCAGTAGTGTTAGCTTTATGCTACAGAATGCAATCTGAGCATTGTACAGAATAGTTTGAGTTCTACCAATGCAAAGGTTTTTATTCTTCTATGATGCTGAATTAATTGTAATTTACACGTCTCGAATACTCTGCCACTTAGTCGGACCTGTGCAGAACAAGAAGTTGGTGTAATTAACTCTTGTAATGCCTCATATTGTACAGAAGCCTTAAGACAATTTTATACTGGTCATTTTTATGGGTGGACGTCTGTGACATTGTCTTAAGGTATTTTATAGTGCTGTACTATAACGCTGCTTAATTAAGCAATTAAAAAAATTGCCACCTGTTATAACAGCTCATTAACTGAATCTTTTTCTTTTTAATTTTCAAAAATAATTGACTTGGTACTTGTGTTTTTTGCATAAATGAAACATTATCTATAACTGAAGTATTGGCTTTGGGTTCTTACATTTTATATGTCTTTTGGGAAATCAGGGGCAAAGCTACTCAATATGACAGTATTTGTGTTAATGCTTGTACTCATCTAATGTTGTTGACTAACCCAATGAAGTGTGTACAGTTTGCTTTTTTTTGTAGCTTATGGTCACTGCAATGGTGAAACGAAAGTGTGACTGCTTCCAGAGCTCTTGCAATTTGGAGTGTTTTGTGTAAAATCCTCATGTGTAGTACCAAGCATCTCTTGCAGTCTGTTTGACAAAGGACTATGCACCTACTTCAATTCTTAATAAAGAGTACCGTAAACACAGCTGGCACATGAACATCCATTTCTTCAGCCTTGTGTTGTACACTTTGGACAAAAATTTGTGCGGTTATTTGCTGTTCTGTATGTATACGTTTTGATAACCTTTTCAGCTAGTCTCAAGCAGCCACCTACTGAATTCGGTACACTTAAATGATTTCGTTGTAGGTAGTCATTTTTATTTTATGTATGTGCTGCACATAAAGCAATAAGCTTGTTTAGTGTCCTTGTGTATTTTTTTTTTTAATTGGGGGGGGGGGGTGGTTAGAAATGATGTTTTTCAAAAGGAAAACGGGGTAAATTGGGCTTTCTTATGGCCAAAGTTCAAGATTTTTTCGCCGACTTTCACAAACAGTTAGTATAGGCATCAGTCTCCGTTTGGACACAAGCATTTTATTTAAACAAGCAACATCCCCGACGCTGACATGAACATATTTATTTATTTATTTATTTTTTTTTTTATAAAATACTGTGGACACTTAACTCCAAGCAGGGTGAGCAGAATACACAAGATTATTTACATAACAGAACAGGATGAAACAAGTTTGTAACACATTTTTCAAGAACGAATTCTTTGGTCATAAGGTAGACGATTAAAAAAATTTAAACAACTTGGTTATAATACAACTCTAATTTATACACGAAATAACATTGTTTACAGAAATGGTACGCAGGTCATGGATGCTGGGGAAATGCTTCAGTTGCCTTATTCCAGTCAGCTATTGTTTGTGGAAAAATAGAGTACAGAAAAGTGTCAGTTCTTGCAAAAATTGGTGTTAGAGAATGAGGCTAGTGGTGTAGAGTGAGTCTGCTTATCAAGGGGGATATGTATGTTGCAGCGTCTAAGGCTAGCCTATAATTAAGTTTGAAAGGAACTCTAATTAACTTTTCTTTCTTCGAATTGGTTAGTAATGTAGTGGGGGAGTCAGTAGGCATAAATTTAGTGTAAATAAATCGTACTGCTTTTCTTTGGATTCTTTCTAGGTTCTTAATGTTAATTTTTGTGTGAGGGTCCCAAACTCAAGTTTTGGCCTAATTAAGGCAAAGTAAGAGAGTGGTTTTCATTAGGTGGGGCAGTCTTGAGTTTGTGGCATAGAAGGCCTAGTTTCCGGACAGTGGCAGAGCAGATGGTATTTATGTGCAAGTTCCACGATAAGTCACTCATTAATGTTACACCTAAATATTTATAGCAGGCTACTTTCAGTAAAGGTGCTGCAGCCATATTGTAAGTGTAGTCTAAGGGGACATTTTGTGTGTTATGGGGAGAAAGACATTTAGTTCCATTAAGAAGCATACCCCATTGCTCACATCATTTTAACACATTGCCTAAGTTAGAATTAAGGCCACATTGGTCACTAATGCATGTAACTTCTCTAAACAAAACACAATGTCATCAAATAGATGAATTGGTACTGAGGTGTTAACCATAGTGACAATATCATTTATATATAGCAAAAAAATTAGGGGGCCGAGTACGCTCTTCTGTGGAACGCCAGAAGTTACCGGAAGGCAGCCAGAGAGCTGTTCTACCTGAACATATTGGTTGCGGTTGGCCGGATAGGCTGAAATCCAGGAAATGAATAATTCTCGTGTGCCAATCAACCGAAGCTTTATAGTTAGTTTATCATAAGGAACTGTATCAAATGATCTGCTGTAAGCTAGGAATATCGCATCAATTTGACTTTTAGTATCAAGACAAGCTGCAAAGGTGTGAACTATACTGACCAGTTGTGTTGTAAAAAATCCTTTTCGAAATCCATTTTGATGATTTGTTAAAACCGAGTGTTCTTCTAAGAATTCGTTTAATTTATAAGCTATTATGTGTTTGCTAAGTTTACAACACAAAGATGTTAAAGAGATTGGCAAATAATTTTGTAGTAATAGGCTGTCGCCTTTCTTGAATATTGGCGCAAGTTGGACTGACTTCCAGTCATCTGGCAATTCAACTGATAACAGAGAGACACGAAAAGTAATAACTAACTATTTAGCAACAGACTCAGTAAAGCGATCAACAAATATGTTGCGGATATTGTCGGAACCGCAAGAAATTTTAGTCTTTTAGTCAAGCAATATAACAATGACACCAGGATAAGAAATGAAGTTTACGTTTACAGCATGGTCCACCTTTTTGGTGGGTAGAAAAGCACTAGGGGCAGAAAATGCACTATGGAAATAGTAATTGAAGTGTTGAGCAATGTTGGTCTGATCAGATACCGTTGAACCATTGCCAAAAACCGGTAATATAGGTTTCTTTTTTTCACTAATATAGTTCCAAAACTTCTTTGGATCATTTTTTTATGAAGTTTGCAAGGCATGTATTGAAGTAGTGTTCTTTTGAGGTATGCACTGCATGTGTAAGGTTATTTAGAGCGCCAGACATAAGTTTGGGGTCAGCATGCTTTTCACTTTATGTTTGAGGTGAGTGATGCTTCTCGTCATCCAAGTATGTTTATGCACCTTTTTACGTTTAAATGGTGTGAAGTTTTCAATGCACTACAAGCATATGCATTTAAATTGGTCCCACAAACTGCAAACATCAGTATCAATAAAATCTATCAGACAAGTTTCTAGGTGGTCGATAGTATGTGCATCATGGGCAAGTCTATAGTCTTTCACACAATGAAAGGACGGGTTCATAGTTTGCGAAAGTGGCATCAGGGAAATAGAAGCTGAGACAAGGTAGTAATCGGACAACCCTTGATCAATTCAAACAGTGGATGTACCGAAATCATGACGAATAAATACCAAACCTAAAGCAGAGTTATAGGCACCTTGATAATGCATTGGTTCATGAACTTATTGTATGAAATTATGTGTGAGCATGTGAAATACTGCATTTACATGACTGATATTGGTTCAAAAGGTCTCAAAACGTTCCTTGTCTACTCCAGGCAGATTAAAATCACCAATCTAAAGGACTTTAATGCCCTGTTATTTAGACATACGTACCTTTAATTTTAGTAAGTATTCAAGAGTAGAGTCAGGCAGTCTATATAATGCATATAAGATGAATGAGCGGCTCCACAAAGTTACTTTAATGCATATACATTCAAGTTTCGGTATGTCCTCCAGCAAGACGGCATCAAATTTGTTTCAGATCAGAACAGCCACACCACCTCCCCTTGATTGCCTGTCCTTATGAAAAGCCATATAGGAAGGCGGGAAAATGTCATCATTCACACGTTCATGTAACCACATCTCAGTTATTACGGTAATGTGAGGATCGTACTGCAGCAGTAGAATTTCAAGGGGCTCAGTTTTATTCCTAACACTACGGGCATTCAAGTTAAGGAGACGAAGTTGCTTATCGTGCACATGCACGTTTTGCCAAGTTTTTGACTGTTGAGGGGTGGTATTTTTGTAGTTGGTCATTTTCACCCACCTGTTTTGCACTTCGTCCTAAACGTACATATCCTTATCGATCTTTAGTTTATCGTATATCTTTTGCCTGGTTCTATCTCGGCTTTTGTGCTGTTCCAGAGCAGACTGTGTTTTCTTAACGCCGATTTGAAATAATTATTCTTAATAAAGATATTCGAGCCCTTGAGTTTTATTGCATTTTTCAGTCCCCCCCCCCCTCTCGTTAAATCTTGCATTTACACTATTACAAGCTGCTTTCCCACCTGCTTACCCAATCGATGGATACGCCCAGCAGATTCGCATTTGACCTCAGGTTTGTCTTGAAAAATATCCTTCGCAACCTTCTTCTTTAGTACCTCTTCTGACTCTACTGAGATCTCAGGTATACCATGAATAATTAGATTAGAGTTTCAACTATGGTCTTCAAGATCTGTTAGCTTTTTAGTTTGAAAACACATCATGTGCTCAAACGATTTCAATGTGACTTGCTATTGATGTGTGTTCTCATGCTGTACTAAGCGCTCAGACGCCATATTTTCAACAGTACGCCTAAAGTCGTTCAACTGTTCTTTCAATTCAGCAAATTTAGTTTATTTCTAAAAGTTCCTTATGAATTTCTCTCTGACCTTCAAGTAGTTGCTTGTACGATTCCTTCTGAGTAGGTCCTGGGTTTTCCTTGACATCGCCGCTAATTAGTCGTTTACAAACAACAAAACAGTCATTCAAAACAACCCCGTTGGCACGGCAGAACCACTAGGCCTCCACAATCGCTACATATTGAACTAGGGTGGGGACTAACCTGCAGCAAGTGGAGAAATGTTCCACTTAGCGACATGGCAGCTTTGGGTCCACCGTGCCCACAGAAGATGAAACCATGTCAGTCTTCTTTTATACCGGCACCAAGCGATGACGCCACACTGAGATGCTTGAAAGGAAAGTTCAGTAGAGTGTGCATCAACAGATGACGACAGCGCTGAGAACGAAGGGCCTTTGTTGATGAGCTGGTTCTTGCCATCGCAAAACGTATCAAGTGGCCATACACATCCAGAACAGCGAAGCCAAGAAAAGCCTGCAGCAAGCAGAAAAGTGTTCCATTTGGCAACATGGCAGCTTTGGGCCCGCCGTGCCCACAGAAGGCAAAATCATGCTGGTCTTCTTTCATATAATGGCAAAAAGAGCTGTTTGCAAGTTATGTGGCAACTACCTATAGAAATTCTTGCCGGCAGGCATTAGTTACACTTTTAAAAGAAAGTATGTAAACAAAAACAAATAGAATCATTGTTGGTTATCCCTTGTTTACCTTCTTTTCTGCACTTTCTTACAGAGGAAAAGAAGAAAATTACAGAAACTACACAGGAGTTGTCTCAGTATGCGTAAGCATTGTGCCACTTGCTCATCTCCACGGAGCCAGTGTCATTATCAAACTTGATCCGACAACTATAAACCCTTACCAATTCTTATTGGATTCAATCCAACCATTATCAATCCTTATTGGTTGTTATCAACCTTATCGCAATTGATCCGACCCTTAACAACTCTTATCTGTCCTTATCAACCTTATAGGTCCTGATCCGACCCCTATTGGTTCTTATCAATCTTAACAGAATCGCTCCGACCATTATGAGCCCTTTTCACTCTTTAGCACCTTATCCAACCATGTCAAACCATTATCAACCGTGATGAGGCCTATATAACCCCTCATCACTCCTTATCATCCTTATCAACTCATTGACTGCTTATCTGTCTGTGTTGTGCGATACGCATGAGCCCTCAGAGATGGTAGCATTTCAGTCGGTGAAGGAACACCCCAATGAAACGTGCATTCCACGACCACCAAAACGTGTCGGGGATGTGGCGTGCTTGGCAATAAATTTTTGCAATATCAGAGTTTTCCTAATGTCCACAATGCTCCAAGTTGGCTCTACATGGGGTCCTAGAGACGGCTTTTATTTCGCCATCACCAAATCTTTCAACGAAGCCGTCATACAAAATGTTCTTCTTTGACTTTTGTTTTGTACCGCTGGTACAACACATTCATATGGTTCAGATATATTCACCTTTTGCAAGCGTGTGTGTTTAGCCCAGTGGGTGAGACACTCGGCTTCTGAGCGTGGGGTCATAGGTACAGAACTCATTACTGCCAACGTTTTTCCTTTCTAATTTATTCTGTTTTCTTGTAAATTAATTTGTTTATAGCGATTTGTCTTTTGTGACAGACAGACCAACGAGTTTTCTCATTGGGATGGCACAGAAATGCTTATGCATTTAAAAAAGCACTAATATTAGTGCACTTGGCCACACTTCTTAGGAAGTGTGGCCAAGTGCACTTTTCCTTATCTTGCAAACCCTTGTTGACATAGATTACCATATCTGCTGTGGTGGCTTAGTGGCTATGGTGTTGTGCTGCTATGCATGAGGTCACGGCATCAAATCCCAGCCGTGGCGGTTGCATTTCAATGGGGGCGCAATGCAAAAATGCCCATGTCCCGTGCACTGGGGGCTTGTTAAAGATCCCCTGGGGGTCAAAATTAATCCGGAGTCACCCACTATGATGTGCCTCATAATCAAATCATTGGTTTTGGCACGTAAAACCTCAGAATTGATCCTTACATTACCATGCTTATTTAAAGCATTTCTCTATTCATCCTACACCTGTCGGGCCTCTCAGCCTTGTCATCCTGTTTCACTGCATTGCTTTGCATGCCCTTGCAACACAGCAAAATTAATTGAATAACAACTAACCTAATCTGCCGCCCTTCTTTGAACATGCCTTAGTCGAGAAAACGTCATCTTATTGCCACAGTTACCGTTCACAATGCAAAATAACGCCAGCACTGTGTTCGCTTCCTAGCGCATCACCACCATTTACATGTGCATGATGTGTGGGAACTGCGATGCGATGTGCCATTTTCGTATTCATGTACTAAATGCAGCTACTAAAAGAGCTACAAGATTTAGTTCACTCGAGGCCAGCTGGCACTGAATGCAGGTTTTTGCTTAAGTGTTGAGCGTATTCTACATGGAATAATAATAAATATGATATATCTTGACCACTTGCTCACACAAGTTGGACTGCATTCATTAGTTTTGTTACACCTGCATTTATTCTTTCACTTTACGAAAGGACAAAGATTAGTGGAAAATTTGGTTTAACCCAATTGGGTTTAGCCCAATTTTCATGAAACTTGCTTGGGGGGCAAAAATTGTGAATTACAGGGTTTTACCCGAAAATAAAGGACCTGATGTATATTTAATTCCACTCCTGGTTCTACTTTTGACTTTAGTAGTGGTAGAGTGATAGCTCTCGTTATGATAGAAAGTTGTCCCAGCTCATGAATGTTCATTAGAGTACTTAGATGTGACTGAAAGTGTTAAATATTTTGTTTCATTTAATGAAAGTTTCGTTTAAGCAGAGCTCACAGTGTTGATAAGATGTCACTTTTCTGAAAGCCTACAAAAAAAAAAAAGCAATAGCTTGCGTCATTCTATATAACATTTCATGTTATTTGGACTAGGAATATGCGCAATTATTATGGGCTGTTTAAACATTTGTAGGAACTGAGCCTACAATCACCACTGAGGTGAGAAGTCTCGGATTCTTAAGGTGCTGTAAACTTCTTTTTAACCCTCTTTTTTTTTAACATGTTTGAAGTATAAGAGCTACGTTATGAGTACGCTTTCATGTGCCATGTTGTGGCTGCATTCCATGGTATCTTTTAATCTTGTTGTTCTTTTTCCCATCATTAGTATTGCTGACTTCATTTTGCTGGTTTATTATCAACAAGTTCTCTAGTCAATTTTCATCTGCTACTCAGATTAAGAGAAAGCACCTCATTTTGCTTCCTCTATGTTTCTGTTGGCTGGAATAAATGAGATGAAACTGCAGCGAAAGTACCGTGACAGAGTGGTGTCAAGGTTAATCGAGGAGTGTAAAAAACAGTTTAGCCATGTTCTGTAGCCTGCTGGCTGGCACTTGCCCACTAGGTATGGTATGGTATGAAGAACTTTATTTAGGTCTTGAGGGATCAGTCTGGGACTGATGCGGGCCGCTCCCACGTCGGTACAGAGAGATTGAGCCCCTCTGCCCACTAGGCGTAATGATTTACTTAGAAAATTATTGGTCTATCCACACAGTGCGGCCGACACCAGGGAGTAGAGTGCCAGATGTGGCAAAATAGAAACACTGCTAAAGAATTCAGCATCTTGTTCCAGCACCCACATGCTATATGCTAATCTGAAAGCTTAGTACTTGCATGTTGAAGCTTGGTATTGTTGACGACCATGCCACACCATGCCAAGAAATCAATGTTTTCATTGCTACAGCACTCCACCTGAGTTAGCCTGCTCAGTTATCTCCACCATGAACTACCATATTTTATGAATGAAACCTTGCGACTGCTGCAGGTATGAGCTGTGTGCCTCAATGACAAATTAATTGGGTGATTCGTCTCACATTTGCATAGCTACTATGCTGTGATCCAGATTTGGCATTCTTTGGTTGAAAGTTTTCCCGTTGCTTCCACATAACCAAAATGCAGAAGAAAATTTTTATCTTTATGTTGCCAATTGGGGACAGGACAATAGCATATAATGTACAGTTTCCGTTATTTGAAAGCTTCACTTATCTGAGCTATGTTTGCATATCATCCACTGTGGTTCTAAAGGCTGTAAATATGGTTGTTTTTCTATGGTAGATTGGTTAAATTCTGAAGTCAAAGTCAACTTTGTCTTTGTTTCAGTTGTCTGTGAAAACTTTCTTGCCTAGTCTGAGAAAAAATACTTCTTCATGCTTTTCAAAAGTAGTACTTCTTGCAGTGGGTTGCGTACCTCTTATGAAATATTGTTGCTTCACTCTCAGCATTCTGTCGTACATATTTTTTACTATTATTATTTTTGTTCTTTCCACTTGGCAGCATTAAGTCTGCCCAGTTTCTTCTTTGTTCATCCTTGTCTGCAAGGTGGTATATTTGTTATAGTTAACCAACAAGCCCAAGTAGCAACATTGTCTCATTAATTTGTTACAAAAACATTTCTGAAATGGTACTTGTAGTAAAAATGTCAAAAAGGTGTTGCAATAAATGACTATCATGAGGGCAATGTAAACATCTTGAATTACTGAAGCTTACATTCAAGGGACACTGAAGAGGAATATTGTTGAGCTGAGTTAATAAGCTATGCTTCTGCAATAGCAAAGTGACTGCCGTTACTACGAGAAGAGGCTTGGTGTGCCAGAAAAAGCTCAAAAAGAGGGTAGGCCATGCCATCTTCGAAGTTCCCACACCTGCTCACTGTGATGTCCTCGATATTGAGTGTCTGCACAGTTCTAGGTTATAGCTCACCAGTAAAGAAGGGCTACAGTAGATGCTATAAAGGAACCAAAGAGTCAATTTAGCAAGTTTTGTTGAACTTTCTTACCCTGTGAAATGCCCGATGTCACATTGACTTACCGGTGCTGAGGCTTTGGCGCTAAATTCATAAAGGGGCAATTTGGCCTTTGTTTTCTCCACTAATATATATATATATATAACCAATCATTTCCTAGAAAATTAGTGAACATGGAGTTCTGAAAGAATACTCAATTGATTCACTCTTGCTCTTTAGTGTCCCTTTAATATAGGACCCTTTGGTTCACTTGACATGTCAAATACACATTTCCTCTATTTTATAAAAAAGTTATTTTGTGAGTTATAAGCTTCAAGAAATGGTCCTGGCACTGATAAGTTGCGTATAATTTTAAATGTACGTTTGAATGTCAAACATTTAATTAATTGCAGCTTCACTGAAAGGTCTGCAATGCTATATGCTGTCATTAAAGTTGCCCGTGTCTCTGTTTGATTAGTGATTATGCTTCTGGTGCCGCTCATTATTATTTTTCTGTCTGCTTACATTTCCCACATTACTTTAGCATTGAAAATCATTTCGCTGTCTTGTCCACCTGACCACAGTGACATTGTAACTGGATTTGAGTGCAGCTGTGGCCTGCAAGAAAGCTGTTTTGTGAAAGTAATACATATAATGAGAGCATTTGATTGTGGGTTGAAGCATTTTTATAACATCTTTTATGATTCCTTGCTGCAAATTTTAATGTTATTGATACTTTTTGTTAGACTATATATACTGCAGATTGTTGTCCCCATTCATATGCTATTATTTCAAAATAAAATATTTGATTTAAAGTACAAGTGCATGTAGTTCAGTCATCTTGAGTGCAGTAGACAACCCACTGTGTTTGCTTAGTGGCTGTGGTGTTGGGCTGCTAAGCACGAGGTCGCAGGATCGAATACCGGCCACGGCGGCCACATTTTGATGGGGGCGAAATGCAAAAACACCCATGTACTTAGATTTCGGTGCATGTTAAAAGACCCCAGGTGGTCCAAATTTCCAGAGTCCCCCACTACGGCGTGCCTCATAATCGAATCGCAGTTTTGGCACATAAAACCCTATAATTTAATTTTTAGTGCACGTACGTAGTAGACAATTCCACTTGGAATTCCGAAAGCATAAAGACAAATGTCTTTGTAACTATATAAGAATAAAAGACTTTGCAAGAATATACAAGAATGAATAAGCGTATATTCATATTCATATTCATATTCATATTCGTTCATTCATATTCATATTCATATTCATATTCGAATATTCATATTCGTTCATGAACCCATCATAAACCTATCGGAATAGTCTACCCTTGTCAACCCTTCCACCTAGTCTTTTTCTTTTGTTTCTTTTATTGCTAATGTATTGCCGTGTTACTTCTTTCAATTCGAATTTTTTATTTGATTGTTTAAAGTCGTACAAAATCAGCGATATGTTATTTTTCTTTTTTTCGGTGTTTTGCAAGAAACCACTCTTACACGTGTTTGTATTGCCCCCCCTTGTGTAATGCCTTCGGGCCTTCAAGGTGATAATAAATGAAATGAAATGAAATGAAATAAATACTATTTACATACACTTAAACCTTCATATAACGAACTCGATTTAATGAAGTGTTTAGCTTTTCATATATAGCCTCTTGTCCATAGAACCCAATGTATTTAGGACCTCAGCATAATGAAGTGTGTTTCTATGCCATTTCAATATAACGACATTTCACTGCTGCCGCAAAGGAATGCCGAGACAACGAATGGAAACTTCCGCAGACGCAGATGGTCAAATTATTGAATTACACGTCGCTGTTTGCAAACGCACCTCTCAAATCGCGCGCCGCGCGATACGAGCGACGCCCGAAGTGGAGCCGCATCGTGTTTCGTATGAAGCCCAAGTGCGAGAATATCCTATCACGCCCCACACGCGCTTTAGGTGCAAAGTGAAACTTTCGCCCTGCTTTCCGCGTATGCAAAGTGGGCGTACCGAAACGGCGTGGCACTATGTAAGCTGTCTTACCGCACGTATATTAGTATTGGAGGTTGCGTAATCTCGAGTTTCGGTGACTCGTTGGAGCGAGAGGCAGACGAAGCATTCGCTCCCCGCTGCCGGCACTTTTCCTATGATAGCGTCGTTCGACCCAGTGCCGGCGACGCTATCAGCCGCGGGGGCGGAGTGCACGTGAAAGCGTGACTGGCTTCGCTTAATTAGTACCGCCGAGAAGGTATCGTCGACGTACATGGCATGAAACGGTATCATTCGTCCGCGACTTCGAAATTTATGAAAATGAATTGTTTTCTCATTCAAATTTGTTTTTCTATTGCCTGCATGATAATTCCAAAAATTCTGCGGCCCCTTTCCGTGTAGGAAAAATCGATCGGCGAGTGAACTTATTTGCATAAATTAAAGGTCGAATTTCAATAGAACGAAATTTCGATATAACGAAGCACATTGCCGATTTTTCCGACTTCGGTATATCGAGGTTTAACTGTATAAACTGATGGCGTAAATTGATGCACAGCATGTTACATCATTACCTTTACTGGTTATGAAGGGACTGCATGATTTGCAGCATCTCTTGTTATTGTGGTATCTGCCTCCCTTTTATCGTTTCTAAAAGTGATGAAAGCTGCACTGAAGTATGCAAAGCTGCACTGAAGTATGCAAAGCTGCGGATAGCGACACCAAAACATTAGATCAGCAAATCTTTTTTCATTCATTTAATCATCCTTATTCACCCCCATCCCATACCCCTGTATGCCCTGAGGCATTTACCCTCACATTAAAAAAAAAAAAAAAGCATGCAGCTTTTATCCCATCTTCCTAGCTGTGTTTTATACACGTACTATAGTTGTTGAGGAAAGTGAACTCAAATTTGGTATCAAACATCAAGTTCCCTGTGAATTGTGGTGAACTTCGATAGTACTTTTCTAGCTGATTTTCGCAAATTCCTGCAAAAGTGGTCCACATTTTGGTACATGTGCTTGCATGTCTCGCCGAGACCACAGCTTGCTACAAACCCATCCTACTAGTTGATACAGTGCTGGCCTGAACTTGGCAGTTTATGCAGATAGAAAAGTGGCCAGCTTGGTGGTTGTAAAGACCAGTTCTCGAATGCTTGTGTGTCCCCATGACATTAAGTGTAGAGGCTTGGTTGAATGAAAATTGCTAGTCAGTTTTTGGTGTGAAAATATTTACAAGCAACATCTTGTCATTCTTTTAAACAGGAAAAGTCTACGTTGTGTCCTAAGGACACTGGACTAAGTGGCTGAAGGTAAGAGGCTGAGATGGAGAATGCTGGAATGTCGTGCGTGCCAAGACCACGATATGACTATGACGCACATAGTAATGGGGGATTGAGTTAATTTCGACTACCGGAGGTTCTTTAACGTGCACCCAACACCACTGCAGTGGAAAGAGGCGAACAAGCATAAGTTTCTGGCAAGACTAAATAAACCTTATTGCTCACCTAAATAGGCTTCATGATGGCAGTGGCACATGGTGATAATGATAATGATGAAGGCAGGTATATTTGATATATTGATTCAAAACCAAGACCACATATGCAACAGTCTTGCGATTTAAATCTTTGAATAGGTAACTTCACTGTGGAACCTGCCGTAGTTGTGCAGAAGTACATGAGATCTGTTCATTTCTTTATTAAGTGAAATGCAGCTTAATGTAGTTGTTGCTAGTAGTATCAGCATGGCATCTATTTGTAAGATGAGAGTTTACCACAACAGATTCTTACGTTTCTTTTTAGTCCCCGACTGCATCTATAAGAGTTGGGAGAGAATGGAGTAACAAACTTTTTGGCCACATCATGTGGACTTTATGCCAGCTAGCTACAGAGCCACAATACTAATGAAGCAAGCACTGTGGATTACTTTCATAAAACATTACCGAAAGCAAAGCTTGCGTAACAATTCAGGGCTTTTAAATTCACCATGGCATATGACCATTCAAAGTGCATATATTTCACAGTTATCTGTATGCTCTGTAGGATAATGAGGCAAGCACTGCTCCCATTAAAGGAAGTCAAGGAAATGCCCCTCTTGTTTCCTTGTGCACATGCCTCCGAGTCATAGAGTGATAGGTCTTGACTTTAAGAATGAACATTCATTCGTTTGTCCAGAGTAGAATGGAGATGCTTTGGTGTTGGAACTTTGACATAAATGTATGTATGTTGAGTATGAAAATCTCCATTTATATAGGTTATCTATAAATGTAGATTCAAGTAAGGTGCAGGTTTGTTACTGGACAAAATATCTTTATCGAGCGACATTCCATAGCAGCTTGTTATATGCAAAGTGTTCTTTGACGGACCTTTGTTCCATTGGAGGACATATTGTTTCAATCAAACAATCTTGCAACTTGCTATTCTTCTCAAAGCATTTGCACTAGCAGCACTAAAATAGTGTTTGACATAAAAATGTTTTGTTAATGCAATAGATTTCATCAACATAGCATGAAAATATGGGAAGAAATCAAAGTCATTGTCTTTAAGAATATGGCATGAAAATGATCCAAAATAATTTTTAGCAATGAATTCATTATTCAGTTTGCTCTGCAATGTATCTTGGCACTGTAGGCTAGGGCATCTACAAAACACTTACGGATGGCCAAGGCTATATATGATATCTGATATTATACATATAAAGTAGGTATGTAAGCTGAGGGTTCCAAGAAAAGCCAGTGTTGAAATCTAAGTCAAAATACTGGGTGTTTCTGCGAAGACTGACAAAATTTTTTAAGTATCAACTGTGGCAGATAGCACAATTACAGTTGCCGAGCACGATTACGGAAAAAGGCAGACATTATTTGCAAGAGAAATCAAAATGCGTAATTGACTAATTACTAGTTACCTTACAACAATGTATTTCTTCACAAAGTTCAGCAATATCTCGAAATTGGTGTCATCCTGAAAATTCATTCCAAGTGGATCCGCCTTGCGAACTTCCCCGGCTAAAATAAATTGGATAATGTGCAATACGTAATTAGTGAATTTTGGTAATTAGTAAATTGCACATTTTGATTTATTGTAGAAGTAATGTCTGCTGCTTTGAGAAATCCAGTTGAAGGAATAGAATTGTGCTATGTGCCACAGGTGATCTTTAAAGATTTTTGGCTGTCCTTGCAGAAACGCCCAGTATATTGAAGTAAAAAAAGGCGGGGTCGGGGGGAGGAGGTTTAATTGTATTTTCCAGTGGAACACAATTGGATGCTGTTGTGTCTGGCTGGTTCTAGATAAACACCAAGTTCGTTCACTTGCTGTTAAGATGCAGTAGGCTCCTGATAAGACGAACTCATAGAAATTGCTCAGATGCTTAACAGAAGTGATCCACAGAACTAAATATCTGCTATTCCAAGTGCGCTCGCAGATATCCACAACACAAAATAATAGATGAAACAGCATTAAAACCAAAAGCCCAATGTTAAAAGAGTCGTTTATTAGATTTTGAAGGGTAAATTATTGCTATGTGTATTCTTACAGCAATATTATTAAATAGCATAAGACTAACTTAATAGGAACAGATTTGTTTGTTGATGGCTCCATGAAAATCTGTGCCCTACACCAGAAGACATTTCACCCAGCTTGCTCATAAACCTTGAGTCTCCTCACATTATAGAAAAACCTGCATGAAAGTAGTCAGAGCTTTATCAGCTGCATCATATGTGAATGCCACTAGTTTTTGTTTCTCCTAGACAGTGTTCTTGTCTGAATAGCTTGCAGAGGCATCTCGAGGACTTCCTAAATTATTGTTTATATGGTGACAGCCTAGCAGGTTTATAATGTCATTGTCAGTGCTGGTGTAGCAGTTTATGTCCACAAGAACACCATTTGCTTCTTGTGTAGCAAGTTACTTCGCCTCCTCCAAGTCTGCCGATTAAGGCCTCTCGCCGACCCAAATAACAGTTGTCGAAAGTGGCTGCAGAAGTTCGACAATTCATTTTAAGCAGATTTTGTTTGCATTGGGTTTATGTGAAAGTAACCAAATGTTTACGCATTCTTCCACATATTAAAAAATTTCGCTTAATCAGGTTTGTCCTAATGGGAGTTTACTGCGCAGTTCTTATTGGACACCATTATGGGCTCAGTTAGTCTGATGTGTCCAATTGGACATCATTATGAGTCCAATTGGTATAGATGAATCAAATTGGACCTTATTGTGTGTCCCATTGGGAGATATTTAAGGGGCTGTGTTGCTCAGTTGGTTATTCAGGAGTTTCCAGAGGCATCGATTGGAACATACAATTATCATTTGGTTTTAATGGGACCCTAACTGCCAGCTGCTTTTAATGAGACTTGATATGCCAATTTGGCTTAATTGGAAGTTACACAGATAAGCAATACCACGAAACAACAAAATAGTTAATAAAAATAATAGCACAAATAAAGTGTAAGCCCTGAAGTATATAATCTTTGTAGTTTGGTATGATCAATAGAGAGCAGCATATATTGCCATAGTGATAACTTCAGGGGGGGGTTCCAGTATCCCTAGCTAACCCTCCCCCTGGTTACACATGCCTGCACCAAGGTATTTGTGGGACGTAACGGAATCAAGTGGAAGGTTGTTAAGTGAGTACTGAGGACAAGGTGATCAGTGACGCAAGATCCTCATCACCTTGTATTTAGTAATGTTCATGCAGTCTCATATGCCATATCACAGACTAAGCAAAAATGTTGTTAAGGTCAGGATATGGGGTCAGATTCGTTCGTAATGTTATAGTACACAACGGAGTTGTCGGCATAAAGACAAATAGAGCTGGATATGTGTGCAGTACAAGTTATTAATGTAAATCAAGAAAAGTATGGGAGGAATCGTGAGGCACTCCTGTGGTAACCGACACGTTACACAAGTCATTTTTAAGGCAGTTAAGTTTTAGTATAAGGAGCTGACAGTTAACTTTATCAAAAGCTTTAGAAAAATCTAGAAACATGCAGTCTGTTGCAAAACAATTAATAAGGAATAAACACAAATCATTCGTAAATGTTAATAATCGAGTTTCACAAGAGAAATATTTATGAAGTCTGTGTTGTGAATGGTGGAAAAAATTGACTGTAAAATGTCAAGGTGCGAGTATACTATATGCTCTGACATTTTACATGAAATTAAAGTTGGGAAAATTGGACAATACTTGGATGAAATATATGTTTCATTAGATTTATGAAGTGGAATAACTTTACCTACTTTTCACTCTCAGGGCATCAGTATTTCAGATGGAATGTGCATATTTTAAATTTGCAGCTAGCTGATATACTGGAGCCGTTGAAATTATTGAAGTCTCGCAAATACACGGTAAAAAAGATGCAAGGCAGCATATGCAATCTTAAGCACACGCAGTAAGTATGAGCAAGTATATGCTTTGCAACATCTTATGAGAAAACAGATTTGTCACAGCGTTTATGGAGAAGGTGCAATGGCCACGAGAGTGAATATGCACACAGCCCCAATCACAGGTGTGTCATTACGAAGAGCAGGTTTGAGATATCGAACAGAAGCACACTGCATGTTCAGCAGCTTATTAGAGTTTTAGAATAGGGGCCCCAAATAAATAGCGTCGAAGCCACTGCGCATGCGCGAGACGGAAACTACGTTTGGGTTTTGCCAAGAGGAGGCGTTGGTTTTGCGTTGGGAACGCTATTTCACCGATTTAGCGGGAGCCCAAATAGCGGCCCCAAAAGCTTAGCGTCAGCAAACATGGAGGCACCCTTCGAAGCGATGGCTCTTTGTTGGTTCCTTATTCTATGACTGGGTTCGATTCGTGGTAACGCGTGAAGTTCACAAGCTAGGAGAAGTGACTGCGGTTATCGCTTTCTCTCAACTAGCGTGTGTTATGAAGGTTGATTCATTAGACGCCGCTGATTCCGAATTCGATTGTGGATATTATGGCTCGAAGGCCTAACACGGCTAAGCTTGGCTGGTGAAGGCACGTAAAGTTGGTTTGCTCAAAACTAAGCGCAACTAATTGTTTACTGCTTACAGAATAATCTCTAAATTGTAATTAAACGCACATACACGCAGGTCAAAATTCCTATTCCTATCATAAAATGGTATATTTTATTAAATTATATTTAATAGCTTTTCTTTGACGCCGTAGTGGCGCTGTCAGCGCAAGATGCTATATAGAACCGCAAACGCAAAGCCATGGCAAAGCCCTATTCTAAAACTCTTCACTCATGCATGCCCCAACGCTAACACCTGCAAAGCTCTTTGGGGCCCCAAACTTTTGGGGCCCTAAAACTCTCTATTGTCTCTGTGGCAGTATGACTGTGCCTGGCTATATATCCTAAGTTCCTATTTGCCAGGCACTTTTCACTGGCGGATCCAGAGGAGGGCCGCTTGAGGTACCCGAGCTGGCCCGATTCCCCCGGATACCGAGAAGAATCGTGAGCTGAATGAGTTCGTGCATGCTGTTTCACACTTAGGGGAAAACTCAGAGCACATATATTGCATCGCGATGCGGCGAGCGCTGGAGTCAGGCGGCGGTAGAAGCTCGCTCAGGCGCGAACGCTCGAGGAGCGGAGTCGCGTACGTCGTCTGCTACGGCGGCGCTTTACTATGGGCTCGCGCTGGCCGCATTGTCGGGAAGCGTGCTACTGTCAGGGGCAGTGCACCGATTTCATCGTTAGTACGGGAACTGAGCCGATATTCTTTACTAAGTGTTGTGCGACGCCAACCTCTGAGCCTTCATTGGCGATAATGGAGTTCTACAAACTTCTAATTGACAGCATGCTTCGTTTGTTATTTCAAAAGGTCGGGGTACTGAGTGCGTGCACGTATATTTCTTCACTGTGTGTGCTACCGTAATACGCAGCGACGAGAAAGAGACACCAAAATATGCGCGCAACGTGCTCAGTCTTTATTTGACACGAAAGGAAAACAGAGCACTCGACAATAAGAACTATATGGGGTCAAACACGATATAGATGAAACAAACGGATACGAATAAAGGAATGTTTTAGGTTAAGACAGTGAGCTGGAAGTGATTCTTCTCGACAATAGTTCATTACACTAGACAGACCCTGCCCGCCGGCAGCGAAATGCACGCGTCACGCTCCGAACTTCACTATAGTATATCTCGTCATGTCCCCAGCAGCAGCGATGACACCGCCCATTCTGAAGTGCAGTGGGGTGTACAGTGACTTGGTCAGCGATGTGTTCATTCGCAACACGCCCCACTTGCTGACGATGGTGGACCAAAGCCTATCCTCGGACAACCCATGAAAAGGATGGCGCGCCAGCGATACTTTCAATGAGCCCCAGGCATTTTCAATGATGTTGAGCTCCGTGGATTGGGGCGGCCACTCCAGGACAGCGACTCCGCCCTCTTCGAGCACTTCTTCCACAACACGAGCAGTGGGGATCGGTGACCTATCGTGTTGGAATATACATAGTCGCCTTCCGGGAACGGGCCGTCAAGAACGTACGGAATCAGTACATCGTCTATGATTACCCCGTACCGTTCAGGGATGAACTTGCCTCCGAGGCGTATCGGTGGGCGTCGCACAAAGCTTTGTAAAGCATATCGGCTCAGTTCCCGCAGTAACGATGAAATCGGTGCACTTAGCACGCTTCCCAACAATGTGGCCAGCGCGCGCCGCCCTAGCAGACGATGCGGTTCAAGACCCCGCCCCTCGAGCGTCTGAGCCTGCGCGAGCTGCTGCCGCCGCCTGACTCACACCGCATCGCGATACACTTGATGCAATGCGCTCCGAGTTTTCCCTCAAGTGTGAAACAGCCTGTATATTTTCGAACACTAGAAACAACGCACAAAGGACAGTGAAAACACAACACTCGCCGCATTTTACCATGGTGCTTTAAAGAAATCTTCGCTAGTTTAAGCAACTGTAGCTTTTTCACTTTTACAGAAGCACAAACATCGGTTACACGGCATTAAAAAGAATAATAACATACGCCTTCGAATAAGCTATATTGAACCTTTGAATGCAGCGCGCACGGCTCGTGCGCTTCCGCATAGAATAAAAGAACCATGAGCAGACCACGAGCCAACGTTTCCAGACCAGCAAGAAGAAGAAGCCACTGTTGCTGAAGGACGGAGCAGAAGCAGCAACTCGTTGTCTGCTGTTCGTTCTGTAAAAGTAATTGATAATTACTTAAGCATATAGAATTATTGTGCAGTATGTGTGAATGGAACTGATAATAAATTCGGAATTGCACTGACAACTTTAAGCAGCGTAAGAAACAAAACAATTCAAAACCGAAACTAATGTTATTTTGCTTATTTCAAGACTCGCCCACTCGCCCGCTTCTTTTTCATGTTACTCAACGCAAACTTCAGTGATGCGGTGCTGGATGTGGGTCGCATAGGTTACGATTTCTTGCGGCACCCTTTCAGCGAGACCGAGCACTGTATACAGATCTGCATAGCCTGACAAAAGAGGCAGCTTCGTTAGCGTGCTGCGTTTAGATCAGCTCGTGTCTGGCAGCATCGACACGTACAGCGAAGAACCCATCCACCGTGCCCTCCGTTGCGCTAGCGTGAGAAGACGCCTGCTGCTGCTGCACTCCGCCTTCTCCATCCTCTTCTCTCCACCGCCTGACGTCGCCTATGAGCGGCGGCAGCTCCACTCGAGAATCCGTGCTATCTCTTTGCGGCCTCAAACTTCTTCGGTGAGCACTTCCTGTCGTGTACTTCACCCGGACAGATTACGCTGCCTCCACCGCAGATGGAGATAAATCTTGTGTATCTTGGTTGCGTGGTAGAATACAAAACGCAATGGCTCTGGCGAAACTGAGTCCTTCGACGTGCCGTTGAAGCCAGGCCCCACTGCACAAACCACTCGGAAAAGCATGCCGTTGGCCGCTCAGCTGCTACGGCTCGGTGTCGTGGCCGCCGCAGGCGTTGACCGAGTCCTGTGTGATCATGAACGATCGCTGAACACTTCATTCGGGGAAGGGACGCCGACGCCTCTTCTGCGAGTCTGGCAGCTATGGGCTCCCACATACGAGCACAGCTCCTCTGTACAAGCCCCTTCGGACGTGCGCACCTACCAAACGTGGGTCTTCTCCATAGCGGCAGCGTGCGTCGTGGGCCTCAGCGGTGTGTTCCCGCTCCTACTCGTGCCTGTTGACACCGGGATCAACCTGAAGCACAATCGCAGTGAGTAATATATATCGCCATCCGTTAACCCGTAGTTGGCTGGAGCCTGTAGCCGTTGCTCTAAGTGAACTAGTCGTGAAAGTCGTACACGTTATTTCTCACAGTGTAAAGTTTACTATGTTTCGAAGTGAAATGTAGTGTGTCATCTCACGCGTGCTCGCGCCCCTTGAAGGAAAAAAGCAAAAAGAGAACGAAAAAAATAGGGAGAGAAAGGCAGGGCTCGCTAGTTGTAATACCTTCTTCTTTTTTTGAAATATATGCTTGTTTGATTCACGTTGCCGTAGCGACGAGATGCTGCAAGCATAAGCATGCTTATCAGCATCGCGAAGTGGTGAGATACGGCCAGAAGAGGCTGAGAAGCAGCATGTGCGCAGTCGGAAGTGCGGTTGGCGTCTTCTCGACACGGTTTGAGAACTTTATCTCCCACTTAACAAGTCATTTGCTCAACCTGTGGAGAGTGGCAAAGTCTTTGCAGAGAATGCGGCCCTTTGCCTTGCCACTAGTAATTCCTGAACCGCTGCAGTGAGCGCACAGCTTTCCCGCACAAAGTTGTCCTTATATTGATTGTCAGTGCTTGTTCTTGCGTAGAATGAATAGTGTTGCAGGGTTTTAAAGAGGGGCAGTGGCGGGTGTATGTCTGCAGCTTGGCTACATTTCTATCTCATTTCTCTGCAAAAGTTTTTGTGGTTTTGTATACCCGCTATATTTGTTACAGAGGCTAGCTTACTGTTCCGCTTCTTCCAGGTGGCTGCCGGACACTGAAGCTGCTACTCAGCTTTGCTGTTGGTGGCCTTTTAGGTGATGTGTTCCTACACCTTTTGCCAGAAGCCTGGGGGCGTCTTCGAAGAGGTGTGTCGAGATCTCGAGATCTGCATGTATTTACTTTGACCACTTCACAGGTTTTAGGCTCATTCTGTTTAATGCTCACATTTTGAGGCTGCCATTAGCAAAATGCTCCAGCTCACTGAGCAATACTGATGGTGGTATCAAACATGGTGCCGTTTGCTGGAAAATAAATCGGCTTTCTTGTTGATTTCTTTTACGGCAAACGTACTAAGTTTAACAACTGAATACTGGTAAGCGCAATTCTAAGACGGGTCAGAAGATAGACACAGAAGCACAGGACAAGCGCTAACTCGCAACTAAATTTTATTCTGAAGACTTCGCCTACTTATAAGTACACGGCAGACCAGCATCGCGCAAGCGCACTGCCCATCAAACCAGCCAATGCATCATATCAAGAAGCGTATAGATTACAGCATCATTTCTAAAAATTGATTTCCTTTGCTACGCAAAACAACCGAAGTATCGCTAATACAGGCACTTTCTTTCTTTCTAATATGATACGCCTCCGTGGTTTCTCTGCCCAAATCATTGCCACTCCTGCCTAGAATTCGAATAACGGAAAGAAAATGATGCTGTAATCTATACGCTTCTTGATATGATACATTGGTTGGCTTGATGGGCAGTGCGCTTGCGCTATGAAGTCTTCAGAATAAAATTTCGTTGCGTGTTAGCGATTGTCCTGTGCTTCTGTGTCTATCTTCTGACCCGTCTTAGAATTGCGCTTACCAGTATGCGGTTGTCAAGCGTGAACCAACTAGCCCAGCAACAAATTTTGTTAACGTACTAGAGTTAAATGTTAGATAACTGATGTGTGTATTTCTTGTGTGCTACTTAAATATGATAGTTGGCTGTTGCACAACTGTGCAAAGTATTTGCTGCACTGTAGCGGGAGACTGTTTTCGGCGCACTTTTGAACTGCGTGAATAAACGATCTGTGAGCGTTTATACGCGCAGTTAAAACATGTTTGCTAATATGCACCAACTCGCCCAACAACAAGTTCATCAAGAGAGGAGGTGGAGGGGAGAAAAAAAAAAAATAAAACACCGTATGGGACGACAATCTTACATGGTCTTACGTCGAAATATCGCGGCAGCTCGTTTGACACGTGTTTGAGGCTTCGTGGGCAGTCGGCATATCATTCAACTTCTTTTTAAGATTAAGCGCGTAGTGTTGGCTGTGTGCATCTGACTTTTTGGTCGCTACACAGCAGCCCCTTTCCGTGCGTGCCTGAACAGTGGATACAAATGTTCGTAGTGCGCAGATATACTTGTATATTTCGTTTCGTGCAGTGATGCTGCTGGTGCGAAGCGTGCTCATGCCACCAAGTCAAGTTAACATCTGGTTAGGGCATTCCTATTCGCGCAGTCAATCATGTTAATGAAGTGATAAGGTTTATCTGGTGTTCTGTATATTTAACTAGTGTGTCTGAACCATGCGTACGTTTCGGCAGTCCTCCTTGATTTTGTCGTTTTCGCACCTACATGTTCTTACTGATATGTGACGATGCAAATTAATAATTCACAGAGTAACATTACGAACCTGTCACTTCTAGTTATTCTATTATGTTAGTATTTTTGTGCAAGAATTGACTGTTTATGCAGAACAACATTGAAATTGCATCAGCTCACGTTTCTAGATCAATGGAATTTTTGTTGTTATATAGCGTCTAAGAACTGCAGATCGCATAACTTTATTAGTGCTCACTGCGAAAGCGAAATGCTTGCTCCGCTTGCTTTATGTTAACCTTGACATGCTCGGCACTTGCCTTCTGGCCGGAAGCATTTCTACGATTTTGATGTGCATTCTGGCTATGCAACATTTCTTTTTCTCCCTAATTAAAGTTTCACTTTCTTGTTGCCAAAGGTATAGCTGCATCCCAGTCACCATTAATGTTTGTCTGCGCATTCGAAAGACACGCGAACAGCCGACTTCTGTCACAACTTAAAAATAATTTTGTTTGGTATAGTTAATCTTCATTTAATCGTTGCAGCCATTACACAAACACAGTCTAACGAGCGTTGCATAGTTCGGCTTTTTAAAGTTGCATAATTCGGTTTTAAACACCGGATAAACTTTATCGCTTTATTAACATGATTGACTGCGCGAATAAGAATGTCCTGACGAGATGTTCACTAGACTCAGACGCATGAGCAGTCTTTGCACCGGAACCCGCCGTGGTTGCTCAGTGGCTATGGTGTTGGGCTGCTGAGCACGAGGTCGCGGGATCGAATCCCGGTCACGGCGGCCGCATTTCGATGGAGGCGAAATGCGAAAACACCCGTGTACTTAGATTTAGGTGCACGTTAAAGAACCCCAGGTGGTCAAAATTTCCGGAGTCCTCCACTATACGGCGTGCCTCATAATCAGAAAGTGGTTTTGGCACGTAAATCCCCATAATTTTTAGTCTTTGCACCGGAAGCATCACTGCGTAAATTAAGTTTCGCCACAGAACAGTTGCTTATGCGGTGAAGCATATTAAAAGTAGAAATGTTCAATTACGAGGAAAAAAAAAAGAAAGAAAGAAAAAGCTGCAGCAGACTCAACGGTAGACCCAACCAAACCAGCTAAACCATTTGCTTCTGCTAATACAATAGCGACCAGAACAGCTGACACTCAACGTGGTTGGCGTTCCAGCCAACCATGTGCGACGTCAAATCTGGAGCACGAGTGCCTGGACTTTGAGGCAAAGTGGCTTCTCAAGCGGCGAATTGATATCATGGTTGATAATTCATTTATACGCAAGCGAGTTTGTGATGTTCTCTGAGTTCTGTGGTCTTTGTTTTCTGAGTTCTGTAGTCTCCATATGACATGCAAAATGACATCGATTGACGTATATTGGTGCCGGAACGGCGCGGCACGACAATTAGATTAGCTAACCTGGCTCGATCGCCGTGTGACACCCGTATTAAACTCTTGCCCTTAATTGTACTCATTTTTTTTTCGGTCTCGCTATGTGTCCTCATTCTCCAGGTATCCTATCCACTGCCCGTTTTCTTTCCTTTATTTTTTAAAAATATTTCCGCGCAATCTCATCTTCCTCACAATGTTCGTACGCTGAGACGAACGACGCTCCGTGCCTATAGCCATGTCGTTGACGCGGTTTCAACTGACCGTTGTAATTCATCGGTAGAATTTTCGCACATATGTGTGGAGGAGCGCGCATAAATGGATGAACGCCTGAAAACTGGACGGTCAAAGGGAACTCGACCTGTGCCGAGAGCGCATCTGTGTAGAATGTGCTAAAGTTTGGTGGAAACTCTTCCGGCCTGTCTCTTATCTGGTTATAATCTTTCCCGAACACTACCTTTCGAGCGTCCGACGCAATCGCTTTCCCAGCAGGTAAACCATGTCTCCTCGCCACTGAGATACCAGTCAGTCTCGTATTCATGCAGTCCTTGACTCGACCCTTGCCACGACGATCACCCCGACTTCTCATACGACGAGTCATTGCTCCTCCGGTCGAAAGCTATTCTGCGTTGATTTTATAAGGATCCTGGCCATCGGTACATTATATAAAGTTTTATATAAAGTTAAGTATACAGATGGCTCTCAAGCTTCATTGAGATGTCTCTACACGCTGTTAATTGGGAACCTAGCTAGTATTAACCTCGCCGTGGACTGCGCTAATTCCACGACGTACAATGCAGTCGATGAGTTAAAGGTGCAGAGGCGATATATGTGCCGTTGTAAATTCATTTTGACATTATAAGCTGAAATAGAAATCCTTGTTTTCTGTCGAAACTATAGAGCTGGACGCACTGCAGTGAACTCGTGCCGGGCGCACCTTTCTTACTTTTTAATTCTGCTTTAGAATTGACCAAGTTATTGAGGTACAGTCATGGTGCCGTGTAAACACGACACAGATGTAAGCCACTGCATCTACAGTAACGTCTGCCCTCGCCAACTGTGTTGCCTCTCCACGCTAAGTGCAGTCCGTTTTGCGCATTCCTTTATTTTAAAACACCCGCGCCTTCAAACATCACGTACCCGTTGAATCAAATGACTTGCGGTTGGTTATTGTCATTTTTTGTTTGTTTGATTTCCCCTCCCTCCCCCTTCTCTCGACCTCAAGTGTGCGCCGAGAACCGTCTCCCCATCAGAGTAGCCAGTGACAAGTGTTTCATACAGTAATCACTAGATGGAACTCTGGCGCTAGTGTCTACGGGAGCTGCAAGCGGGGCGGTTCAGTCAGCATGGGAATGATCGTGGGGGAAGGAAAAATATAGGCGAGAGCATTACGTCAAACAGCCAGCGTTGGCAGGCGAACGCTCCGTGACGCCAGTCCCTTTGCTCAGTGTCGGCCCAACACGTGACCACTTGCTTTGATATCACGGAGCAAGAATCGAGATTTGCCGAGACGTTTGGTGCCCGGTAGTTGGTTCTTTATGCCATGTGTGGCTTTTAATAAGATGCGCGCTCGGCCGGCAGCTGCTCGGCTTAATTCTCAGCCTGTATATCTGGTCACGTGTTTGGACGACACCGGCTTCAATCGCGTTGCGCGATGCTCTCTGCTATCTTTCCTTCCTCCGTGGGAAGGAAAGATAGGGACATGTACTAGGGACCCTAGTACATGGATTTGCCCAAACTTCGTCCTTCTGCGTCAAACGGCTTTGTGACTTTGTAACCTCTCATATTTAACGAAGTACTGCAGTGTGTAATAAATTGTTAAATAAACATTATTAAAATTGTCCGATGGCAGGATTCGAACACAGGACGTCTAGCACAGACGCCCGATATTGAAACGATTTCACCGTGGACGCATGCATCGCAGCTGGCATAGAACGCCCTTATGAATTTCTCGTGGGCAAGCCAGCACGATGAGACGCTTGGTGCGTTTTGATTTGGCCACCTCTCAATCAGTAGCAATTGTGTGCGTTCGCAGTCTTCTGCCCTTCGAAAGGTATATATCGCTATGAAATTTAGTGCAATGAAGGCAGATGAAGCGTAATAAAGCCACAAGAACGTCTGAATCCACAAGCATGAAGCTCAGACAAATCTATGTACCTTGAACGATTGCAGTGCCAAGTTCCCTCTAGTAATATTGTTGGGAACTCTATGGCCAATGGTATTAGTATTATGGCCAGATGCTTATAAATGAAGCACCGAGTCAATATGTAGAGGTGCCTGCAATTATGAATCAGTGTAGCTATTTTAACCGAGTGGTTTGATTATATATAGTGCACATTGTGTGTTAGAATGGTTTGGTTGTTAAAAATTGATGCCTCTGCATGGTGCTACATATAATCAGCATATATGTGATTCAAGTGCATAGCTTTTGTTATTTGTTCTAGTTTTTTTTTTGTTAAGCCTGTCACCTCAGCTAGCATCCATTTCTGATGGCATCTGGCATCAACTTTATATTTTTCCTTTTCTTTCGTTTTCTTTTTTCGTTTTTTTTTTTGTAGGCAGTGTCTTTGTGGGGCTTTACAGTAATGCAAAGTGCACCTTTCCTATGTGTATGTCTATTTCAGCAATTTTACTCAATATAGAAAGTGGCAATGGAAATAAATAAGTGCACATTAATATGATAAAGCTAGTGCTCTCTTCACACCGCATACAACATATATGGTTATTTCTGGAAAAGCAGTTTTCCTTTATCATGAGAAGATAAAAAAATATCTTGTTTTACACCTCTGCCAATTGTGATTAAATGCAATAATTATTGAATTTCATAATACGACATTCCAGTGCACTAAAATGTATCACGTGTGTGTGGAATTTCTATCCATGAGAGCACTTATGGTTGGCAGAGGCTGCCTTTCTTGTGTAATATTTCTTTTTGTATATCAAACTTAATTTATAGCACAGTGTGATGTCAGTTTCATAAAGTGGGAAACACATTGTTCCACACTTTATGAAACTGACAGCACACTGTGGAATAATCCTGACATGTAGCTGCATGATGTCATAGCACAGCAAGTGAAAGTGAAAGCAAGTGAAAATGTATTCCTCTACAAATGTTTCTGAATAGCCTTCGCCATCTCGCGCTCACCCTCATGTTCACTGACATTCACGAGGTTGTCCTCAATAAAGTTGCAGTCACTACAAGTGCATTTGTGTGTGTAAGGCAAATAGTGATGAACGTCGTATGCGCTGTTCTCGAAGCGTATCGGTAACAGTCACCGGGCTTTAAGCAGTCCACCACAAATTTCACCACCACACCCTGTTTCCTCTTTGGACGCATGACCCGAACATAGCTTTTGTGTTGCATATAAACCATATGTAGTTTGCTTTCGAACAGCTACCAAATGTATTCGGATCGGGTTATCAGACGTAATCGGGATCTTTGCTAGACAACCAAAGTATTTTTTTTTTTCGCAGTTTCCGCATTCCAGAAATTTCGTGGTTGTCGTTGCCTCAAGAACGTAGTGGGAGGGGGAGTAAAAGGTCGCCGTTTGTAGAGAGCGCGTATAACAAGCGCTACTACGTTGCGCTGTGGTCGCGCTCGAGTCTCGTGCCGCCTGCCGCCGCGGTGGCCCAACGGCGATGCTACTGCACGAGAACGAGCCCGCCGGTTCGATTACGGATCGCGGCTGCTTCGTATTCTGTTGGGGAGGCAGATTGGGAAAGCAGAATGCAAAAAAAAAAAAAAAAAAATGCTCGTGTACGTATATAATAGATTCAGGTGCGCGTCCAAGAACCCTCAGGTAGTCAAAATTAATGTGGAGCGTTTCGCTGCGGTGCCTGTAAAGGAACATCGAAGGACATCAGCAATGCTTTATGCGAGACAAACAAGTCGGTTACGGATACTAGTTCGTCTGAGTATATAGCAAGATGAGAAGTACCCGCCGTGTCGGCTTAGTGGCTATGGCGTTGCGCTCCTAAGCCCGAGCTCGAGTATTCAGTAACCGGTCGCGGCGACCGCATTTCGATGGGGGCGAAATGAAAAAACGCTCGTGGTACCGCGCATTGGGGCACGTTAAGGAACCCCAGGTAGTCAAAAGTAGTCCGGAGTCCCCCGCTACGGTGTGCTTCATAATTATACCGTGGTTTTGGCACGTAAAACCTCCCTATATATATATATATATATATATATATATATATATATATATATGTAGGCAAAGAGGGATTCTTCAGGCTACCTTTCAAACGTAAAGAACTTGAGTGGTGCTACAAGGTAAACAGAACAAGTATTTAATTTCGACAGTTTCGATCGGTGGACCGATCTTCATCAGGGTTTACAAAAAAATGGCAGTCCGGCCCTGGTAGTGAAGACACCAGACCGGGTGCCCTGTCGTTCTTACATACATCAAACCGAGAGGAACAGTTGTGACAGTGATTGATTTTCGGTGCCTTGGCAGATTTACAGCGGCCTTTGGCAGCTATGCAGGGCAAGAGGAAGGCGGAGTCACATGTATGTAGAGCAAGGAGGTCAGTGAGGAAAAAAAGGGAAAAGGAAAGAAAAAGGAAAGAAAAAGAAAAAAAAGAAAAAAGAAAGAAAGCACACAGGAGGAGGGAGACGTGAGTCGGAGAGTGAGGGGGGCGGGAAGTAGCGGCAGCTAGGTTCCCGTGCACCCGAGGCAAGGAGGGAGAAAACGGTCGCTCCGCAACACCAGTGCGTGGGCTGCCGTTGTAGCGGGAGAGAGGGCAAGTTGAATCGGGTGGCGGGGGGCACAATAGAGAAGGGGCCCAGAAGGAAGACAGAAGAGCGGCAACTTGTGGAAAGAAACACAGTGTCACAGTACACATATACAAGGCACGGCCCGCTCCGGCAACTCTGTGGTCCAGCTACGGTGCGAAAAAATATATACATAGTTCCAAAAAAGTATATATGCATGGGATTCGCAAAGCAAGTGCGCCCATGGGCTTAGATTTAGGGAGCCGAGTTAAATAGCCTCCTTGTGGTCCAATTTTTGAACGTTTAACAGACAACTGCCATCAAGTCAGCACGTGCGTATTTCAAGAAGGGCAATAAGTCGCTCAGAATGACCACTTCAGTGGCAGGGTCCAGGAAACTGAATTTATTGGTTTTACGCTCGCGCCCTTGAGGCGCATGCGGAGGGGTGAGCAAGCAGTAAATAGACAGCGTCTCAATTTTTAAGTACAGAACATGTATTCGCGTTTCCCATGCACTTTCACGGCATATCCCGGAGGCACGTCAGCCGCCCCGGACTCTCATTAATTCCTTTAGTGTACGTTCCAAATTTATGGATGAAAAAAGATTCTCTCTGCTCGCGTGCACGGGTGTGTTGGAAACCAGATTGCAAGAGCACAACGCTCACGCGTTCAAAGGAGTGATCTGGCAGCCGAACGTGCCTGGAGAAGGGTAAATTGGGGAGACTTTTCACATGCGCGCGGTGATTGTTAAACCGCAGGCGAAAAGGGGTCTCTGTTTGGCCGATATATTCCTGCCTACACACCTCGCATCGAATTTTGTACACGACGTTACTGGAATCACAGTCAAGATTTTCGGTAATTTTATATACGAAGGGCGAGTTCGATGCTTCAGCCGTGTCTGCTGTTGTCATGTGACGGCATACCTTGCAACGAGGTTTCCCACACGGTCCACAGCCCTTGGGCGTGTTTGACTTCTGTGTCCTCGCCCTGACTAACAAATCCCTTAAATTTTTGTTTCTTCTATACACAACCCGAGGCGGCTGCTTGAAGATAGTAGTGAGTCGGATGCTCTGTTTCATGATATTAAAATGGCGAGTGAGAATGGCATTGACCCGCGGAGCACCGGTGGTGTATGTGAGGACCAAGTTTGGATCTGATTGTGTATTGCTATTGCTAACCTTTTCTCCCATTATCTGTGCTCGATCTAAGCTGCGGGCGCGTTCAATGGCATCGTCTACTATTTTTGGAGGATATTTTTGGCGTATGAGAGCAGATTTCAGTTCCTCCGCGTGTCGCTCAAATTGCGCAGATTCGGAACAGACTCTTCTGTATCTGTGGGCCTGGGAGTAGGGAATGCCTGTTTTGCAGTGATGGGGGTGGCTACTATAAAAATGCAGATATTGCTGACGATCTGTCGGCTTTTTGTATAGGGACGTGGAAATGCGACCGCCACTCAGTGACAGAGTGACGTCGAGGAAGTGAATACTATCTTGCGAGAAGTTGTGCGTAAAGCAGATTGACGGGTGCAGAGAATTGAAATTGGAAATGAAGTTCAAGAGACTTTGTTCATTGTCGGCCCACACAAAGAAAATGTCATCCAGGAATCGCTTATAAAATATTGGTTTTACGGCCGAGTTTGCGAGGAAGGGTATTTCTAAAGATGCCATAAAGATATTTGCATAATTTGGCGCCATCTTCGTTCCCATGGCGGTTCCACTGATTTGCAAATAATGCTTGTCCTCGAACTCAAAGTGATTATATTTCAGTACTAGATTTAAAAGAGTCTCAACTGTATCTTTATCTAATTGCCTAGGTTGGCTGGAGCCAGCGTAAGCCGAAACTGCGGAAGCTATGCCCTCGGCGTGAGGTATGTTGGTGTACAAAGATGCGACATCCATAGTGACCAAGTAACCCCCCGCCGGTACCGTCAGGTTTGATACCTCCCGAAGGAAATGATTTGTGTCTTTAATGTACGAGGGGAATGAAGATGGGATGTCCTTAATGAGACTGTCAATAAAGCTGGATATTTTCTCAGTGACTGTTCCATTACTGGAAACGATAGGCCGACCGGGATTGTTTATTTTGTGAATTTTGGGTAGTAGGTAGAAACGGCCGGGGCCAGAGTTTCTTGGTATCAATGCTTTGAACGTCTTATCGGTTATCTGCCCTGCCTTGCGCAGAGTGGTTAGGGCGTCCTTTATTTCGCTTTCAAATTTGTCGGTAGGATTGCTTGGGAGTTCTCTGTAAAATTTAGAGTTTCCCAGTTGACGGAAACCTTCGGCTATGTAAACACTCCGGTCAAGTACCACCACTGCACCACCCTTGTCCGCTGGCTTAATGACAATTGTCTGATCATCACGTAGAGTTCGCAGTGCCTGCTCTTCCTCTTTTGAGAGGTTACTGCGGATGGGACGATGCCTCTCGTACTCTTTTATAATGTCTTTTTGAACCGCACAAATATACATGTCCAAGTATTTGTCGCGTGCCTCGCCAGGTGTCCATGATTTTTCGGAGAGTTCAGGTAGCTGATCAAGACGCCCTTCTGTAGTTTTTCGATCATAAAAGTACTCCCGCAGTCGCATATATATATTAGGTTAGAAGAAATAGGAAATTAAGTGCAGCCGCCTGGAGCACGCTTTTTCGAGCTCCCGGCGAAGCCCCATCTTGGGCAAGTCTTTTTGATCTTAGGAGAGCAGATAGTTGGGCTAGTTGGTTGAAATGCATACTGAAAATGTTTGCGCGGAGACACGAGGACAATGCCGCGTACCAAGCAAGCGCTCGTCCCTGTCTTTTCTCGGCATTGTCCTCGTGTCTCAGCGCAAACTTTTTCAGTATGCATCTTTTTGATCTTTCGGGTGTCCAAACCACGTGTTCGAGCTTTGAGTAAAACGGGTGTCACACGGCGCACTTTTGATCGCGATCGAGCCCTATACGGGTCGACTTTCTCGGTCGTGATTGGCTCCTTTTGCACAAACCGCGGGACGGAACCAATCGGAAGTCGAAAATTTAGATCCGGATCGGGCTCCATCGCGATCGAAAGTGACCTTCTGACACCGGTATTAAGAAAAGGTAAATTAAACGAAACAAGCTAACAAATAACGCGTGTCCCATATGCTCTTGCGACCCCTGTACATTACAATATAGTTTAGATTGCCTTCTATCATTTTCGAAATTAACTCGGAAGTGACTATGTAAAATAGTGTTGCACCCCAAATCGGCAGTGCGCATTCTTTGGGTGCTTCCCCCGAGGCATCCCCCTTCATCAGCGCCCGCCTACCTGGCGACGGGGCCCGACACCGACTGTGACGCGCAAACAAAGAAGTTCACTTAGAAGCGACAACATCTGCCGCCCTCCGTGTAATCGATAACGAGCGCGAAGACCAGTCTCCTGACCCTGACAAGATGACCGTCACGGAGAGCAAGAAACCAGGTCGACGACTTTCGTGGAAGGAGTGTGAACGTGAACACTTGTTTCTAGATTGCCTTGTCCTTGCTTTGAAGGTTGGATATCAGAGGCAGAGTTCTGTGAACAGTGCGACCCCTCTGATTGGCCGCAACAAGGCAATCTAATTTACCTGGTGTAGGCAACTAGGAAAGAAGAACTGCTTAAAAATGACCTCTCGAGAGGGGTCCTGACGTCTGCAGACATGTGTGTCCTGACTATAGAATCTGACTACTTGTTTCAACATGTAAATAATGTAAAATAAACCCCTCATCTTTCACTCCTGCTCCCGGACCTGCTAACCCCTGTGCCCGAAGGATTCCTTGCCTAAACGCTACCCCGAGTCCCAGCAATATCCATCCCTGGTGGTGGCGCTGGTCAAGAAAAGTGGCTTTTACGAAAGTGAACATCGGGAGACGGTTACTTTTCTCAGCGTACGTGGAGTTGCTGCATTCCGCATGTATTTGATTCCCCCCCCCCCCCCCCCCTGTTCGTAAACATATCGATCGCTAAGAATAAAACAGACTTCAAAAGCGATTATGCCCTTCGGCTGTCTTCGGTTCTCGGAAGGACATAGCGCGTTGTAGCACTGCCGCGAGCAGAATAGTCTGAAATCCGCTTTGCGACGCGTGCGACTTCTTTCGCTCCAGTTACAGCATATGGAGCAGGCTTAGCGAAAACAATAGAAAGAAAAAGTCGCAGTTTCGCCCGAAAGGCGAAGCATCGATTGCGATAGCAAATTAGTACACAGCTACACTAAGTAAGGCTAGTAGTTTTATCGGCCGTATAAACTTGGAAACATTCGCTTACTAACTGAATTAACAAGCATGGTGTGAGGGCGCACTAGCAAATAGGGGGCGTATTCTGGGACGATCACTTTCGGCGATAGTATCGCCGAAGTGATCGTCGCAGAACACGTCCCATGAACAACACATCACACTCGAGCGCAGACACTCGCTGTCTCAACGCTGGTGTGAGCAAGCGCGGCAGCAGCAGCGAGCGAAGTGACCTTAGGGTTGTCTATTGCTTCAATGCAAGAGCGGCGAGAACAGCGCGCACAAAAGTATGCCTTCTGCAGATCACTTTCAAGATAAGGCGCGGGCGACCGCGCGCAGCGTGCGAAGTACGCACTTGGAGGCGGCGGTACCGAATTTGTCTGCCACATTTCGATGAAGCGGTCGTTTACTTACGGTTAGATGCACGTGAAAGAACTCCTAGCTTGTGGATCGAGGACATAGTGCAAGGAGACAGCCGGTTGACCCCTTGTTCTCCTTAACACCAAACAAGCAAACAAAATAGTCATTGTAACCTCAAAAAAAGCTCGTTGTGAATGTAGTGTTTCAACGTATAGCATAGGATAGGTAGCATATAAGGTGTCGAACTTAGCTAAAGCGTTCCATCTGCGCATGTGTGGATCAAAGCCAACGGCGCTCGGAACACCATGGACGCTATGCGCGCATAGGATTCTATGCGCTCAAGAGCTTACTCTCACTATTTGCAGGGGTGCTACGTGACCGCCGTGTCGGTCGACACGCCCGTGAGGTTGCAGAGCTGGGTGTACGGACATTCTGCACGTATAGCATTTGTGATACGTGGCTCAACTGACGGTTTGTTGTGTTCATCTTACATTAAAAAAAAAAAAAAACACAGAGAGAGAGCGGGGAGGGAGGTCGCGTCTGATTCAATTAATTTATGCGGCGCATGGGGGTTCGGTAACGGCCATTTCCGTGTTGCGATTCGCTGTCTCCGGCCACCATTTCGCGAATCTGGCAGCGCCGTGATGCCAGAATCGAGTTGGGCCTGGTGGTGCGGGGGCGTTTAGCAGCGGCTCGAGAGGCCACGCGCCGCAGACACCCAAGGCCGTCGGCGATTGCCGCCGACGGACGCCTTCTCCTTGCCGCAGATGTTGGCAGCTGGTGGGGCGTGTTTGTTTCAATGGAGATGCGTGGGAGTCGAACGGCGAGATAGCTTTTACAATGCTGTCCAATCGAATTTCGATGCAATGCGATACAGCTGCCCTGTTTGGCTGCAGTCTGACTATTCCGTCCAGTGACAGTTGCCAGCCGACGGCAAATGCTTGATGTCACTGAGGTTCGAACTTGCCTCGCGGAACCAAATTAACAAGTCTCGCGGATTGCGACAGAGCTGGGCTCCTAAACGAATATTGTGCAAAAAGTTTTTTTTTCTTTTCTCGTGGCTCCACCACTGATCTCTAAATTATAGTGGAGGTCGGCGAGCTCCACTGTATTGAGTGGAACGTCTGCCATGGCACAGCATATACTTTACTTAATGCGCTGTGTGCCGCTAAACGGATGATGCGTGAGGTGATGACGGGTGTGGTAACATTAATTTTTAATCCTAGCACAATCTTCATCTCTTATGTAGAATAATTCCTTTCTACGGGGACTTGAGGAGTCCCTGTTGTCAGAACTCTACAACAGTCAAGTGTGCCTACAATGACTATGGACGATTCGTTCGACTGTGCATGGCTTCTGATTCGCTAACAGGTACATATGCGCTTCCTTCATGTGTGCCAGTAGCTTGAAAAAGTGTGGTAACAGGGGCTAGTGAGTAGGCGTCCATTGTAGAAGTATATACCTTTATTCATCCCAATGAGAGCTCAAAGAGTAAAGCAAGCAGGACAATGTTTTACGTTTTATTTATTTAACGTTGTGGCGCAGCTAGACAGCCTAATGAACACTTTGCTGAAGTGCCATTAAATTCATAAACGCTGGAGTCGAACGGCACACCGTTTTGTCTATGTCGGTATTTGTTTTCTGCAACTTTGCCTTCGTATTATAGGTCATACAGAGCCACCTTTTTTCTATTTCTCTTGGTGCTTCTTGTCTTTATCGTATCTTTGCCTACCGATTAATGAAAATGCCTGAAAAATAAATAAATAAAGCTTTCAGGGAACATTTTGGAAGCTGCAGCACGGGTTAAAAGCCGAAACATCTAAGTGATTGTTTTCTCAAAGGTTCATTCGTAGTTCTATTTTGTAATAGGCTCACATTTCGCTGCGAAATCGATTAAAAGAGAGAGAGGGAGAGAGAGCGAGAGATCGTGAGTTCTCCCAGTTTGTTCACCACAGCCTTTGAGAAAGTGTTCTGTTCAACGTGCGTTTTCTTCTCCTTCTTTTTTTTTTTTGTTTGTCAGTGGAATTTGAGAAGTGGGTGAACTTGTGTAGCCTTGCAAGCCTATTTGGTGCCAAAAAGCCTTGTGCATGAGAGTGCTTGTGCGATATATTATATATGTGAGGAATGAGAGCCCGCATTGCGACCAGCCCTCTGGAATTGCGAGAACACAATGGAAAATTTCAAGGTAAATTTTTTTTTAAAGCTGTCGGCCTCTTGAGAGGCGCCTGCTGCGTTCCGTGCAGCAAACTCAACATCGAACAGGCGTGCACTGAGACGAGGCTACCGCGGGCGCAACCTCTGACTTGGATGCAGTCACTATCACAAAGCAGCAGCGTCGCCATGTGCGAAGCTGCGGCTCCTTTGTGCGCGCTACAGCTGCTCTGCATCTGGGTTGTCGCCGGTGGTCGCCGCAGACTTCTTTCCATTGTCCCGCACGCGCGCAGGTTAAAACACGAAGGTCAAACAAACCTCAAACAATAGAAGACCTTCGTAGATGTATGCCGATCCGAGCAACTCGTACACCAAAGAGAGCGAAGCTGTATAAGGGAGTGATCATACTGTTCTTTCCACTGCCTGAAATCTACCCAAGAATTCGCAAAGGCGTCATATACCAGGTGTTTTTGCGAACACTTTAAATAATTTTTAAAAATCGTCTGAGTCAGATAGAACAATTCTAGTCCTTGAGCTGATGTACGTTTCGATGAGGCGGGCATTACTTGCACGAGAAGTCGATATGCATAATTGACTAATTAAAAAATTACTAAATAAGTTTTTAACTAGGTACGGCACATGTTGAAATTTACAAATCATACACAGGGAGATCGACAGGCGGATTCAGTGGGAACCACTTCTCAGGATGACACCAGTTTCGAAATATGAATTCCCGAACTTTGCAAAGTAATACATTGCCAGTCCAGTTACTTTCGTGCTTCAATGCGTAGAACGGTGTTTTGTTAAAAAGATGTGGAGCAACAGTGCATTTTTACTGCACGGTTGATGCCGCATATCTCGAAAATAGTGTCGGTTACATAAATCTTAACAAGTGGTTATGCCTTTCAGTTTCACGGCTACAATTTGTAAATTGCGATAAGTGCAGTAAGGTAATTCGTTACAAACATAATTAGTGGTTTTTTGTTAATTAGTCAATTATGCATTTTGGTTTCTCATGCTTGTCCGCCTCTTCGAGTGTACCAGCTCAACTACTGCAATTGTGCTATATGCTACAGCAAAAACATCTGCTATGACCGGTGAAACTCCTTAGCTGTATAGTAGAGCATTTTAAAATACTACTTAGTACACTCTAAAAACAGTTTGCACCCTTTGGGGTGTATATTTGTCCCACAACAATAATCGTCATCTGCCTTGCTTGCGTTTCCTTTCTTGAAAACTCGGCGCTCGCTACTTTCCTGCCGAGAATGCTGCGTCACACTGATAACGCGCATGCCGTTCTTGACTGGGAAGTACCGGGCTCGCAGCGTTAAAGAAAGGAAACGCGGGCAAGACAGATGACGATTATCGTTGTGGGACAAATAAACACCCCAAAGGGTGCAACTGTTTTTGGAGTGTACTTATATTCCTGTGCATACTGCACCTGCCAGACCGACGCCGGTGTCTGGCGCGCGTTCGGACAGCCTGGTAGGGCTTCGCTAGAATAGCAGCTTGGGCTTGTTGGTTTTCCATCCTGGTGTTAACAGCGCAAAACGTAGACGGGACACGAGACGAGAAGACGACACCACAGCGACGACACCACAGCGCTTGTGGTGTCGTCTTCTCGTCTCGTGTCCCATCTACGTTTTGCGCTGTTAACACCAGGCTGGTAGGGCTGCGTTGCCGGCTGTATTTAGTGACGATTCACTGCCGGCGTCTGGCCGCGCGTTCAGACAGCTGCCATCGCTGTGTTGCCAGCTGTATTTTGTGGCGATTCATCGTCGACGTCTGGCCGCGCTTTCGGACAACCTGGTTACAACCTGGCTACAGCCTGGTAGGGCTGCGTTGCCGGCTGCATTTAGTGACGATTCATCGCCGGCGTCTGGCCGCGCGTTCGGACAACCTAGTAGGGCTACGTTGCCTTCTGTAATTAGTGACGATTCATCGCCGGTGCCTGGCCACGCGTTCGGACAACCTGGTAGGCTGCGTTGCTGGTTGTATTTGCTGACGATTCAGTTGTCGGTTCTATTTGTGACTTCATCGCCGGCGTCTGGCCGCGCGTTCGGACAACCTGGTAGGACTGCATTGCCGCCTGATATTTGTGACTATTCAACGCCGGCGTCGGGCCGCGAGTTCCGACAACCTGGTAGGACTGCATTGCCACCTGTATTTTCTGACGATTCATCGCCGGCGTCTGGCCGCGCGTTCGGACAACCACGGCCGCTGGATGAAAAATCCAGCGGCCGTGGGACAACCTGGTAGGGCTTCGTTGCCGGCTGTATTTAGTGACGATTCATCGCCGCTGCCTGGCCGCGCGTTCGGTCAATCTGGTAGGCTGCGTTGCTGGTTGTATTTGCTGACGATTCAGTTTTTGGTTCTGTTTGTGACGATTCATCAACGGTGTCTGGCAGCGCGTTTGGACAGCCTGGTAAGGCTGCGTTGCCGGCTGTATTTGGCTGTATTCTCACCGGCGCCCTCGTCATGCGACGGAGGCTGCGCGCGCTGCTGGCTCTTCTTTGATTGTCACTTGATAGCGGCCACGCCGCCGTCAACTTTCGCCTTCGCCGCACAGAGAAATTTGTGTGCAGGCGTATGCAAAGCCGAGCAACTAATGCATAAAATAGAGCGAAGCTGTATATGGGATTTCTGGCACCTTCGGGAAGTCTGGTTCTTTTCACTGCCTGAAATGTACCAAAAACTTTGTAAACGCTTCATATGGTTATATATCGTTCACTACATCTGAGCTTTGTTTGTAAAGGCCGGTGGTTTGCGTTTGTGTGCCAAATGAATTTGAATAACGCGCTAAATCTACCAAAATTTTTTCTCCTGCTCTATTATTATGCCCTGTAAAGGCTCTGACTGGGTCAGTGGAGTCGTTGCCCGAGCCCTCCTCGTACCTCGACGGGCCTTCCCTAGACCTTGCGTCGACCCATCCGCGATGGCTCTAACGTTTATAGGTGGCTGTATCGCGTTCTATTCTGAGCACATTCTCTCGGGTTCGGTTCCCGACTACATTTTGATGGAGGCGAAGTGCAAAAGCGCTCGTATACTTATTGATTTACGTGCACGTCATAGAACTCTACGTGGCCATCTACTGTGGTGTCTCTGATAATCATGGTTCAGCGTTTTCGGTATTTTCGTTATTTACGAAAAATTCGGCGTACTTTTGGTTTTTATTTTCTTCCGAGATTAAACTTTCCACGACATCTTTTGGTTGACAAGCTTTCGAGTTTAGCTTGCCGTTTCTTTTCCTCTTTGAATATATATGTGCAGATTCACAATTTTTGTCGACGCTGAAACGTGCTGTAGACTGCAAATTCCGCTCTGGAAACTCTAGTTGCATCCAGTACATAGAAATACACAGTTTTTGGAAAATAAGTTTATATAGCAAAGGCATAACGCCATACGGCGTTGTGACTATGTATGAATTAAGAGAATACATTTGATATTTGAGCACTGATAGAATTAGACTATTTGTAGCGTGACGCGGGTAGAGAATTCCAACGAATAAAAAAAAAAAAAGGTAGGACAAGGCAGATACAACGCCGCGTTGCTATCTGCGAACTTCCCGAGTCCATCCAACGCAACGCGAAGACTGCAATGAACTCGGGCCAGGGCACCCCTGACCCCTATACGTACTCCCACTACTACCCGGCCGTTTCTCTTTTTCGTCGCAGCTATATTCTGCCTATATACAGGCAGAATGGACGCAAATAAAGAACAAAGTAAGTCCGGGGCTTTACGTGCCAAAACCACGATACATATGACTGAGGCAAAACGTAGTGGGGGACTCTGGATTAATTTTGACCACCTGGTGTTCTTTACCGTGTACAGAATGCACGGTATCCGAGCTTTTTTGCATTTCGCCCCCATCGAAGTGCTGCCGCCGTGGCCGGGTTTTAATCCCGCGCCCTCGGGCTTAGCAGCGCAACGTCACTGCGCCACCACGGCGTGTAAAGGACGCGAATAAGGGCAAGAAATTCTTGGGCAGCAAGAAACGTTGACCTCGCCAAGGCTCTATATTGCATCGGAGCTCATGTTGGCTCGCAGCTGCAATCCAATCGTTGTCTTAACTGTCTGGTAAGATTGGTTTCACTGACCCTTTCCGAATTTCCTGAGAGAGAGAGAGAGAGAGAGAGAGAGAGAGAGAGAGAGAGAGAGAGAGAGAGAACCGGCCTACTTTTTTCAGTTTAAACCGAAAACGCCGAACCTTACTCATTACCCACTGCGCATTTGCGGGACTTCAAACGCCACAATTTTCAACCGTGCGTCGAAGTCTCGATTCGTCGATTCGCGTATATATATATTACGAAGCGATCGCGCAGGCTATGGCTTCGTGGATGCCTGCGCCCTGCGGTATCGAGCCCATGCGAAGCGGTCTTCTGACAGGTCTCTTATCGTATCAGAGCTTTACGTGTACTCTTCGCTTTCGCGATAAGTGTGTCGGCACGCGCAAGCGGCTGCGCGGGCTCTTCTGCAGTGCGCCCTGAGTCAACATCTCCTAGACATGTAGGAGGTGCCGCTTGAGTGCACGGGGCAAGCGAGTGGGCTGCGACCACGAACGAAATCCCTTCTCCTAGTACGCGCTCGGGCGAGGCCGTTGTTCTCGTGCGCGCCACACCGCTGTGCAACCGACTGGCCACTTTGCGACACTTGGCTGCCAGCACAATAACGCCAGGGCCTTTTCTGTCGGCGGGACAAAGTGGTCGCAACGGGGTCGTAGGCCGGCTTCACGGGCGCAAGGTCCGTGTGCGCGCTGTGGTAGCACACGTCATCACAGCCGATCACAGCAGCTCTTTTCGGCGACCTTGGGACCCCCTCGGAGAACTCGGAGCGCGTCAGTACTAAATAAGTGCGCGCCATGCTATGTATGTTCTTTCACGTGCAGTAATTTATTGTCAGCTGGCTGCTTCTGCTCCCTGGCCGTGATAATCTCGCGCGAATGTCTTGTAGTAAAAAAAGAAAAGAAAAAGAAAATATATCTGATGGAAAAATGGATAACGTCTAAAGAATGGACAGTTAACTGTCCATTCTTTAACTGGCCTTTAATGCTTCGCCATCGGGCGAAATTTCGCCCGATGGCGAAGCATTGAAGGCGATAGCACGGTTTAACGTTGAGCTCTAGCTCTTCGCACGGTTTTCTAACAATACGCGGAGGCACGACATGGCGTGACGCAGCAGGAAGAATGCCCTGTCAGATACCAGGCTTGTCACTGAAAGCAAGCAGACATGTGCGCTTCTGACTTTCTGTGCATGCGCGCGCGCACCTGTTGTGTGTGTGCGTGCGTGTGCGCGCGTTTTGCGGCGCTTTTCAATTTCGCCATTAACATGTGTTATATATTCCATCTGCGTGTTTTTTTTTCCTTTCCACAACATTGCTTGTCTAATTTTTGCCACATTGCATTCACGTTAATTCACTGCATCCTTTGACGTCCTTTCAGTTTGCTCTCCAGTGCTTGTCGAAATGCGATTGATCCGCGTCATCGTATGTTTCACACGACGCGGGTTGCCGTGGCACAGTTTGCCTCTTAACACCACAGAGCACAAAGCATTGCGTATGCGGCGTAGCAGAACGGCACATTGTCCTCAATGTGTAGTGAGCGAGAGGTTGGGGGCGACCGCGTTGAGCCCGCATGGTGCGCCCCGGCTCCAGGTTGACCTCCCCGGAGCTGGAAAGAAGCGTGCATTCGCAGCGGGGCTTCATCGCGCCCACAACGCGCATATCGGGCAGGCCACGTGGCCACCGAGTGAGCGGCCCTCTGAGGTACACAGGGTACACGCGCGGCGTTGCGCACGTCTCTGGGAAGCACTTCCTTACCTGTTGTGCCTTTGTCGTTATAAACAGCAGGTTCTAAGTTACTTTTTGTTTGTTCAGGAAACTGCCTCTTAAGCGGTGCTCTGGAGAAGCCGTGTGAAGTGACGCCCCTCGCAAGCTCTTCCTGCTGTGCGCTAGAACAGTCGAGAAAGTCGTGCTTTCGCGCCTCGACGAAAAACTTGAGGCGATTATAAGCGATATCGTTGTCATTTCACGGAGCGATGACCTTCGGTTTTCGCGCGACTGCCGGAGCATTCACCTTCTCGTCGGGGTCGAAATAGCCTGCTTCAGATGAAAGCAAGAAGGTGAAGCGATTATGAACAATATGTACCCCGCGCGATATATGGCCCGAGGCTTCACGTAAATTAATTTGCGGTGGAGACTAATATGAGACGGCTGCAAGGTTAGTGAAGAAAAGGCAGGGAAAACATGCAATGAAGCGAACTTTTTATTTGAAATAATGTAACTTAGTGTACATACACTAGAAAGCTTGGTGGCATATGTGCTAGGTACCGTCCGACAATGGAGTCCTAAGGAATGCGGTTCTGGTACGCGGGAAGAAAGGTTTTACGGCAAACTGTAGAGGGGCGGTGCTCTTGACTCATTTTCCGTGCGCAGTCTTCATCGCTCTAGCAGTTGTCTAACACTGGCGGACTCCCAGCCGTACTTACCGTATTGTTATCGTGGATGAATTGTGGGGTTTTACGTACCAAAACCACGATCTGGTTATGAGGCACACCGTAGTGGAGGACTCCGGATTAGTTTTGACCACCTGGGGTTCTTTAACGTGCCCCCAATGCACAGGGCACGGCCGCTTTCGCATTTCGCCTCCCTCAAAATGCTGCCGCCGCGGTCAGGATTCGATCCTGCGACCTTAGCAACGCAATACCATAGCCGCTAATTAGCCACCACGTCATTGATCTCGTGTACATTTTGATAACTGCGCATAAACCTCAGCTGGCCGATGCTTGACTTATCTTTCTGCAACAGTTGATATTTTTTACCCATTACCATTGCATATCATATCCTGCTTCATCGCGATGTTATATGATCGTCATAACTAAACGTTAGCTACAAGCACATATACAGGCTGGCTCCGGAAGCCAGCCTGTATACGCAGATTCACAGCTTCAATACAGGGGAGGGGAAGGGCAGTGTCCCTCCCACAGCCCACTCCGCCACTGATACAACAGATTATGACTGGGTTTTATGATAATGAAAAACTTCAAAAAGTATGCGAGGGCAGATTGAGCCCCGGGCTGCATTTACACACACACACACACACACACACACACACACACACACACACACACACACACACACACACACACACACACACACACACACACACACACACACACACACACACACACTCACACTCACACTCACTCACTCACTCTCTCTCTCTCTCTATAACATCTGACTTATTTTATGTGCTTATACAAGCTTTCCATGATAGAGGACTCCTGAAAGCGCGGGTTGAGCCGCAAACACAGCTCATTTAGCATGATCATGCAAGGAACTTAGAAGTAACTTGATTAATAAGTACAAGTTACCACTAAAAGTAATTAAGTTAGAATACTGTAGTTACTAATTAAGTCTCACAAAAGTAATTGTAAGTTACAATTACTTACGGCGGCGCCCGACGTCTGTCGGCGCCGTTTACTATATTACGTCGGGCGCCGTTTTACTCACCGACAAAGGACGGTGATGGCGTATGCAACGTCACCACTCCCCGGGTTGGGTGGCGGGAGATTTGAATTTCGAAAAAGGTATTCAGACCCTTCAGATACAATTTTCTCGTAAACTAAGTCTTTTCTTGGCGCGAAACAAGTGTTGCGAGGTTTCTGGAAAGGCATTTAAACAATCCACGTCGACTTAGTATTTGCCTTTAGTGACCCTTCAAGGCGCTGAATTTTTGGAAGCCCGCATGTTACGTTTGCTGATTAGTGATAAAATATACATAATCTTTATGGGTTCGGGAAACTAATTTCTTGGCGTGATTTCTAGTATTATTTAACGCTTATTATCTGACGTACACGTCGGTATGTTTAAAGCGTCAGTCCATCACAAATTTACAATTAGTCTAAGTGCCGCATCGGCATACAGCACGGACCATAAGAACAGAAGGGCATGTTCTTCAAAACAAGAAACATTTTATTAGGCATTCAATCTTCATTCAGTTACAAGTACAACAAGTATGTACAATAGTACATACGTGCATTACAATGTACATATGCACAACGTGGGCAGCGAGCATGCTTAGCAACCTTTCTTTTTCAAAGGGTCGAGCGGGGCCTCTGAGAGTTGGGGGCCCGGGGCTGCAGCCCCCATAGCCCCCACCTTAATCCGGCACTGGCTGTGGGTTATATCAGTGTTGTGCTTACATGACGCCATGATTGTAATTCAATAACTTCGTCAGTTGGATTGCAAAGTAAAGAGTAGGAAAGGTCTGCCAGGAGCGAGTTCATGATAGCAGTGCGCGCATATAGTTTCGACAGAAGGAGGAGAAGGAATAAAGTTTTATTTTCGAAACAGTATCCCGGGGTAAGCCCCGGTTCTACTCTCGGTGGGAGGTCTCCCCATTCCAGGAACCCTCTGGCCTTCGCTGCCTCCTTGGCCCTGGCGACGAGGCGTCGTTGTTGTTCCAGGTCCTCGGAGACGAGCTTGGCCTCCCACGTTTCTATGAGGTCTTCGCTTTCTTGTCTGGCGTTACAACAGCCTCTCGGTGAAGGCAATGCGTCTTTGTCTAGATGCCATAGACATTCGAGGATCAGGTGCGCTAAGATGTCCGGTACGCCGCACATTGGGGAGTGGTATCCTTGTAGCGTTGGGTATAGTCTATGCATGAGGATTCCGTGGATGTAAGTATTACTTTGCAGTCTTCTGAGTGTAGTGCTTTCTTCTTTGCTGAGCTTTGGGTGAGGTGGTGGGTACACCCTGCGTTCCAGCCTGTTATGTTGAAGGATCCTTGAGTAGGTGATGGGTACGGCCTCTGCTTCCGCTGACGCAGACCGGGCGTCTCGAGAGTAGGAAGGGTTGGCCCGGCAGGTGTGGCCTCGGGCCGCGGCGTGTGCCGCTTCGTTCCCCATCAGCCCCTTGTGCCCAGGAAACCATGTCACGCAGGTGTAGGGGATCGGAGTAGTGCGGTGTTTCAATATCTTCAGTGCTTCTGTGGACACGCGACCCTCAGCGTAGTTCCTGACAGCTGCTTCACAATCGGAGAAGATGACAGCAGAAAACAAGGATTTTTATTTCACCTTATAATAGGAAAACGAATTTACAACATACATACATACATACATACATACATACATACATACATACATACATACATACATACATACATACATACATACATACATACCTACATACATACCGTTCCTCCTCATGGTTCCTCCCACCGAGAGTAGAACCGGGGCTTACCCCGGGATACTGTTTCGAAAATAAAAGGCTATTCCTCCTCCTCCTTCTGTCGAAACTATATGCACGCACTGCTATCATGAACTCGCTCCTGGCAGACTTGTGCCGAGAGCGCACCTGTGTAGAATGTGCTTAAAGGGACACTAAAGTGAAAAATGATTTCTTCTGCATCAGTAAATTACCTTTCTAAAACACCAAAAACACAACTCTTACAACGATAAGACGTTTCGTAAGCCAGAAAGAGCGCAAGAACGAAATACGAATGGCGACGCCTACTTAAGTTCCCGCACCTGGTAGCTGTGACGTCATGTATTTTTATGGCATCTTCTAGGGCCTACGAATTATATATAGCGGTACAGATGGGTTGGCCCGGCAGAACACAATTGTGTTCTAAAGGGACCAAATATTAAACATGGCAAGTTTCGGGAACCTTTACTCAGCCAACGCGGCCCAAATGCGAAAAATTGTGTTCTAAAGGGACCGAATATTAAACATGGCAAGTTTCGGGAACCTTTACTCAGCCAACGCGGCCCAAATGCGAAAATATACTTTGTAATCCCTGACGTCACGCTGACGTACCGGCGCTGGGGTTTCGGCGCGAAATTCAAATACTGATACTTGGACCTTCATTTTCTCATTTAATAATCAAACTATTCTTTTTAATTACTGCCTGCAGGGTTCTAGAAACAATGCTTCATTAGTCTAAACTGATTTATTGTTTCACTTTAGTGTCCCTTTAAGTTTGGTGAAAGCTCTTCCGGACCGTCTCTGATCTGGTTATAATCTTTCCCGAACGCTACCTTTTGAGCGTCCGTCGCAATCGCTCTGCCGGCAGGTAAACCACGTCTCCTCGCCACTGAGATGCCAGTCAGTCTCGTATTCATGCAGTCCTTGACTCGACCCTTGCCACGACGATCACCCCGCTTCTCATACGACGAGTCATTGCTCATCTGGTCAAAAGCTATCCTGTGTTGATTTTATAAGGATCCTGGCCATTGGTACATTATATAAACGTTTCTATAAAGTTAAGCACAGATGTCTCTCAAGCTTCACTGAGAGGTCTCTACACGCTGTTAATTGAGAAGCTAGCTAGTATTAACCTCGCCGTAGAATAGACTGTGCGCTAATTTCACGACGTACAATGCTTTAGCTTTCGCTAACGGAACAAGTAAGGCTCAGAACAGATCAAAATGCAGATTATGAATTAAAGGTGCATAAGCGATATATATATATATATATATATATATATATATATATATATATATATATATATATATATATAGCAGGCACGTACGCAGGATTTTTTTTTTTGGGGGGGGGCCCAACCCAAGGTAACTTTTCTATGCAAATGAGGGGGAGGGTACTTTTACTAGTACAAATGTGAATAATCCCACCATTCGCCATAAATACCAGTAAACCCGCAAAAGAGAACTGAAATAACGTGTATCTCACAGGCACGCCTGTGAGATACACCTCTTTACTTGGCAAACAGCGAACCACATCAAATGGACTCGCGCATGAAAGATGAGCATGAAGAACCTTGCCAAGAACAAGTTAACAAGTGAAAGTGCAAAATAAAGATTTCCAGTAGCGATGTTTGAATTAGCTCTGGAAGAATTACAGAGAAATGATTATTTTTGCAACAATCACAGTTCTTTTGGATCCCTCGTTTACTGCTCTACCAAGTGCCAAAACCGACTCGTGTTGTTATTTGGGAAGTTACGTAACGATGCGTGGTCAGGAGTCCCGTAAAACCGCGTAGAGAGCAGGACGCTGCGGTACTAGACGTACTGCGCCCACCACGAAAGGTTAGAAAAACACCCCCATTAGCACAACAGGGAAGTGGCTACGTCAGGCGGCTCGATTGATAACTGTAGAAGCGTCATTCAAAACACACGGAATTATTCTCCACATCCGGCGGCGCTTTCTCTGCTTCCTTTTTAAATAAGAAGATGTTGATTAATAAATATTTTTACAAACAGTTTTCGCTTTTCCTCCCTGTTTGGCTGTCACCTTGGCTTTCTCCCTTAATAGATAGCTTAATTTCTCATCTCCTTGCGACTCTTGTTCCCAGTTGCCAATTTTGCTTGAAAATTGCTGTACAATTAGGGAAAAACCAGACGAGGTAACGGGTGACAGTCATATTGCTTATGGTTTGAACGGTTATTGCAATGTCTGAAGTTGGACGCTGTTTCGCAATATTTTATTTTCCACCTTATCTAACGCATATCGCGGATATATGGTTCCGAGGATCTGCCAGCGTCGCGGGGAGCCGTCACTCGAGGAAATAATGAAGCAAAAGGAAAAGTTAAACGCAATTGTCGTTTTCTCCGGCCACAACTCGTTCCACAAGCATACAGACCAGCTGACCGTGAACCGAATCCCTTTCCTGGCCCCTGGATCAGTCTGAACAAAGAAGGTTGAACTAACAAAGCAACAGCGTTGCGCGTGATCGTTGAATAGATGGTGAACTAAAAATTTTGTTTGGCATTATAAATAAAATATCATAATTAAAGCTATAAACTACGCCCTGCCTGCTGCAATAGATGGTGACAACTGAATTGATCTTGAGTTAATCGCGCGGGCACCGAATCGATGAGAAAACTTGCCTCCACACCCCACAAGGTGCCGATAACTATCGCCATCTAGAAGGAGTGAAAAAATTGACAACTATTCTACTCCGTGAAGATGGAATGGCAGCGAAAGCTGACAGTCAAAGCTCTCAAACGAAAAGCAAAGTGTTTCACATCCGCTGCGGGTCGGCCTGAATATAGTGCAATACTGGGCGGTGGAGGTGAAGCAGGCATTAAGAACTCCCCATACGTAGGCCGATCCCGAAGATATTGCAATACCGGGCCCACCCGCGCCGGAGAAGCGCTCCCCATACGTGGGCCCATCCCGAAGATTCCGAAGGGCGCGTTACAGGTTCCCGAGTCCACAGGGGCATGTGCCATTGATCTTGGACCTTTTTTTGCACTATCGCCAGGATCGGCCCACATGATGATTTTTTCTGTTAACGGACACCAAAAAAAAAAAAGAAAGAAAAAGAAAGAACTACGGAAATTAGTCATGCACTGTTTTCGCTGTAAAAGGCAGCAAAATGTTGACCGCCGAGCAGATTGATTTGTCGGCGCTTTAGGAATGCGTGTGAGGGTGGTGGCGTGGGCGGATAGGGGGTTGGGGGGGGGGGGGTATGCCGCCTAATTTCAGGGGGGGGGGGCGGGCCCCCCCTTGGGTACGTGCCTGATATATATATATATATATATATATATATATATATATATATATATATATATATATCGCTTTTGCACCTTTCATTCATAATCTGCATTTTGATCTGTTCTGAGCCTTACTTGTTCCGTTAGCGAAAGCTAAAGCATTGTACGTCGTGGAATTAGCGCAGTCCACGGCGAGGTTAATACTAGCTAGCTTCCCAATTAACAGCGTGTAGAGACCTCTCAGTGAAGCTTGAGAGACATCTGTACTTAATTTTATAGAAACGTTTATATAATGTACCAATGGCCAGGATCCTTATAAAATCAACACAGGATAGCTTTTGACCAGATGAGCAATGACTCGTCGTATGAGAAGTCGTGGTGATCGTCGTGGCAAGGGTCGAGTCAAGGACTGCATGAATACGAGACTGACTGGCATCTCAGTGGCGAGGAGACGTGGTTTACCTGCCGGCAGAGCGATTGCGACGGACGCTCGAAAGGTAGCGTTCGGGAAAGATTACAACCAGATAAGAGACAGGCCGGAAGAGTTTCCACCAAACTTAAGCACATTCTACACAGATGCGCTCTCGGCACAGGTCGAGTTCCCTTTGGCCGTCCAGTTTTCAGGCGTTCATCCTTTTATGCGTACTCCTGCACACATTTGGTAGGAAAATTCTACCGATGAATTACAACGGTCAGTTGAAACCGCGTCAACGACATGGCTATAGGCACGGAGCGTCGTTCGTCTCAGCGGACGAGCATTGTGAGGAAGATGAGATTGCGCGGAAGCATATTTTTTTTAAAAATCAAGGAAAGAAAGCGAGCAGTGAATAGTATACCTGGAGAATGAGGACACTCGACTCAATTGATTTGAGCGAGAACTTGCGGTAATCAACGTGTCCAATGTGTGGATACATATCGAGACGTTAGTCGATGTCATATTGTATCTCACATTGAGGACACAAAACTCGGAGTATTCTCTCACAAACTCGCTTGCGTATAACTGCATTATCAACCATGAGATCAATTCGCCTCTTAAGAAGCCGCTGTGCATGAAAGTCCAGGCACTCTTGCTCCAGATTTGACGTCGCACATGGTTGGCTGGAGCGCCAAGCGCGTTGAGTGTGAGCTCATCGCGCACTTGCGAGCTGTTCTGGTCGCTTTTGTATTAGCTGGAGCAAATGGTTTAGCTGGTTTGGTTAAGTCTACAGTTGTCTGCCGCATATTTTTTGTTTTTCGTAATCGAACCTTTCCACTTTTAATGTGCTTTACCGCATAACCAACTGTGCTGCGGCGAAGCTTAACTTACGCAGTGATGCTTCTGGTGCAAAGACTGCTCATGCTTCTGAGTCTAGTGAACATTTCGTCAGGGCATTCTTACTCGCGCAGTCAATCATGTTAATAAAGCGATAAAGTTTATTCAGTGTTTAAAACCGAATTATGCAACGCTCCTTAGACGCTTGCCGATTTGTGTTTGGGTAACGGCTGCAACATTTAAATGATTAACTATATCAAACAAAATTATATTGAAGTTGTGATAGAATCAGGCTGTTCTCGTGTCTTTCCAATGTGCAGACAAGCACTGATGATGACTGGGATGCAACTATATATACCTTTGCTAAAAGGAACGTAAAACTCCAATTAGAGGGGAAAAAAAAAGAAAAAAGAACGTTGCACAGTCAGAATGCACATCAAAATCGTAGATATGCTCCCGGCCAGACTTCAAGGTAAGTGCCGAGCACGTGAAGTTTTACGTAAGACCACCAGAGCAATAGCATTTGGCTTCTACAGTGAGCACTACTTGTGCGGTCTGCAGTTCTTATATGGATGCTATAACAAGAACTAGTCCATTTATCTTGAAAGATGAGCTGAAGTAGTTTCATTGTTGTTTTGCATAACCAGTCAATTCTTGCATGAAAATATTGACATAATAGCATAATTAGAAGCAGCAGGTTCGTTATGTTACCGTGTGAATTAATAACTTAATTTGCATCGTCATATATCAGTAAGAACATTTAGGCGCAGAAAGGGGAAAATCAACGACTGCCGAAACGTACGCATCGTTCAGACACACTGGTTGAAAATGAGGAACACCGGATAAACGTTCGCCCTTCATTGACATGATTAACCGCGCAAATAAGAATGTCCTAACGAGATGTTTAGTGGACTCCGTAGCATGAGCAGGCTTTGCACCAGCAGCATCACTGCACGAAAGGAAATATATATCTGCACACTAAAAACATTTGTATTCATTGTTTAGGCACGCGCACGCACGAAAAGAAAGATGCACACAGCCAACACTACGCGCTCGCTTATTTCAAAACGAAGTTGAATTATGCCGACTGGTTCTTTATTATGACGAAGCCTCAAATGCACGTCGACCGAGCTCCCGCAATATTTCGACGTAAGATTGTCGTCACATCCGGTGGTTTCACTGGGAATTTCGAGACGCTGCCTGCCTTTCTTTAAAACGCGCGCGTCGTCAATTCGGAATGGCTTATTAAATGAAAATGAGTCCACAACGAACGGCATACGAACAGATTAAAATACCACTGGACTGGTCACCTCCGGGATGACGACTCTTGGCCGGAGGTCCCGTTCCATGCTGGCGCAGTGGCGTACGTGCCGTCGGCCGGGTCGGCCGGTCTCGGCGGCTTTGTTTCCCTTTCTCATTTCAGCCCCCCGTGACCGCGTGGGCGCGCTGATTGAAGAGGCATCTCTGCAAATGCTCAGGCTACTGTGCAGCGAACGTTTATTTGGCCAACGAGAGAGGGTACTTTGTAACGCTCTTTTTTTTCATATTTATCTTTTCCTGCCATAATGGCTGCGCCATGGCGTTGGAGCCAATAATGAAGGACGGCAAGAACGACAAATGGATCGTTACAAAATACGTCTCCAGGCGTCGGTGTGCGCGTTGCCTTGGCCCACGCCTTGCCGTCCACGCCTTGGCCGTATTTTGTGCCGGCTTTCCACGCGGCGCGCATCCTTTTTACGCGTACTATTGCTCGCATACGCGGGAACGCGGTGACGTCGTCCAGATCCTCGCCGCGCTCATTGTGGGGAGAGAGCTGACTGGAGCGACTGGGGTACTCGCATTCGAGCGCTGCTTGTTCACAGAAGCGACGGCACTGGGCATGACTGACTGGCCGCTTTCGAAACGGCGGAGCACCGCGGCGCCCCTTTACTGGCGGATATGTTGCGGTTGTTTTAAAAGGGCCCAAACCAAACTTGCACATTGAAAGTTGACGAAATGCAAGGTCTAAACAGAGCATGTAGTGACTATACAAGAGCCATTATTTCCCATTTCCTCACTCTGGCCCAAAACACACAGGACTGTCGTTGTGTGATCATTGTCTGTTATTCGTTCTGTTCTTATTCTTCTTTGTTTTTATGTAGAATGGAATATAATAGTAAACAAGAATGTCAAGGGGCATCGGTACTAAAGGCATACAGCTTTGCCTGGCAAGGCCCCGGGGCACTTGTATAGTCAAAATAAAAAGTGCAACTTTCACACATGGTAATGTGAGGCAGCCACCTCACAGTTACAAGTACAGCGACAAACAATAACAGCACATATTGTAGATCATTAGCATAATGTGAGAATATATTACATGCAAGGTAACAAGTATAATTTTATTAGGCATTTAAGTAGCTTAATGGATTTCGTATCATCATATGCAACATATACAACAAGAGAATGATCAAGCAGAGTTGCTACGGCATGTTCACTAGTTGAGAACTGTACTTAGTTTGACTGTGCAGTACAATAAACTGAACCTCCCTGAAATTGTAGGTACTACATTTCACATACTATTTTTGCGTAAATACATCAGGGAATCGTAAATTTGAGTGAAAACAAACACAGAAATCTTAAGCTGTATTAAGTGTTGAAAAGGTAGTATCTTAGATCAAATGAAATGTGGCATAGAATGTTCATATCTGTCTAAGCAATAAATAGCACATGTTGTGCTCTTTGGTAATATGTGAAGGGCAGAAATATTTCGCTGCATTGTAAAAAAACAAACCAAGAGCCAGTATTGTAGTTGGGATTTTATAAGGCTGTGATATAGCAGCGTTTTAAGCCACACAGAAAGCATGCGTTTATATATAAAAGTCCCAATGATTTCAGTAACAATTTCCTTACTATCGCAACAGGCTCATTCAAGCTTCAGTGCTAATCACAAACAACACTAACAAGTCTTTGTGAATTTTCATGCTTAATAATATGTTTTCTTACCTAAGACAGAATCGGTCATCAAGTTTTTTTTTTTCAAGAAGTAAACAGAACATACTTTGTTTTCAAAATGTTTAATTGAAGCTGGTTAGCATTTATCCAGCGGGCTGAGTGCTGCAACCACACATTACATTGAACTTAAGGTTACAGTTATTTTGACACGAAAGAAAAAAAAAAATATTACTTAGCATCATTTACATATAAAAAGTATGTGCTGTGTACAAGGAATACTAGTGAAGTCATTTATATACATTATAAATGAAAGCAGCCCAAGAATGGATCCTTGGGGTGCACCGAGCCTTACGACTCCAAGTTTGAATGAGATCCATTTAGTTTGTAGTTTAATTGTTTTCATTGTGTGCCATAAGAAAGGAGATCTAATGGAATACTGGCATTCTTTAATGCTATGCACAACTATCCTATGATAGTTGCAGTTGGGAGTGCAGAATTTAAGTTGGAATCTGAATATTCACAGTGCTGGCTGTATAGCCTAGCACGCTTTTTTTAATGCTGGTTGGTAACAATGCATGACCATATGAAAATGCTTGACTAGCACGGAGAAACATTTTGCCATTAATACAGGAGCTGTGCTGCATCAAGGCATCATTCAATGCAAGCAGAGCTCAATGCAGTATCCACAGAGAACTAGCAAAATTATGAGCAAGAATTGTCGCATTCCAATAATTTCAGGTTTGCAGGACATGCAGAAGAACCAAGTAGGGTACTTTAGGTATTAAAGTTGTCGTTACTAAACGATAGGAAATTTTTATACATTTGTGGGTATGGATGAGCTTTTGAGTGTGGAGAAAAGTGTGAATAACTTTAATTTTCTGTCAGCTATCATCACCACACGTGCTCAAGAGATGTTCTTGATAGCCATACATTCGTTTATCACTACCAGCGCTTATATCTGTGCACTGGTGATGACTCCTCGCACATACCTGTAATGTCAGAAACAATGAGGGTGAACACTTGCACTTCTCATTCTATCCTTAGGTTTTATTGCCCTCAGTTTTGGCTTTATTTGGTTTATTATTATTAATCATTTCTTTATGTGGGCCACAAATATTAAAGGATAGCATACCATTGTTTTCTTTTGAACCGCTAGATTCTTTACAGCTATAACTGCTGTTTATTTATAGCTCCTAAAAGCAGAAGTAGAAGCTTAGAAGCCTTTCTGATGCTGTGGATAAAAAGGGCACTGTGGAAATTTCTCTATATAGGATTGGGACAAGAGCGATGGTCTGTTGTGCACAATGAAGTATATTTTATCCCTAGTTTGCAGTTGCAAGCATGAACCCAAAATATTTATTAGGCATTTTTTTACTATTATTCCTTGCTTCTTTTTCTGCAAGCTGCTGCATATTTAGGACAGGAAGGGATCAGTGCCTTATCATTGCAGTTTCAATGTGACCAGTTTTTAGTATATGCCATGGCTCTCTCACTTTGTGCTCTGCATGCATGCAACAGGTACTGAGAGCCCTGCACAAGCACACCTGACACTTGGCCTGTGGGTGCTACTGGGTGTGTTCACCTTCATCATACTTGAGCTGGTCTTCTCAGCCACAGGGCCCGAAGTGGAGCAAAGTTTTCCTCACTCTGATGTCAACCAGAATGGCGTTGCTAAGCCGGTCTCACCACCACAGAACTACAAAGCCATTCATGTGAGCACGCTATCAAACATCAAAACCAATGAGCTGTGAATGCTGCCTGAGCCACTTTCCGTATGTGTGCATGGAAAGAGTGAAGTGTCGGCCAAACCCTTACTGTAGTCATAGTATGATACAGAGGAGTCATGTACAGTACCCATGAGATGAAATGAGTCAATTTGCAGCTACCTAATCCTCACACTTTCGTTTCCACAATCTGCAGTTTGTGTTACATTGGCGTAATTTTGGCTTGTATACTTAGATCAGAGTCCGCATAGCCTTTAGTGACCAGATTTGTAGCAACATGACATGGTACTCTCAAGTAATTGCACATATGGAATGTTCTACTTATGGTTTCCCTGTCTCGTTTTATTCCGCAAGCACTGTACATTGCATCAAAGCAGTGCTTTAACACACTTTTTTGTAATTACACAGTAATATGTCAAAGTGATAAGGCTGAGCAGAGGAAGAAAGGGAACCGAGGGGCCCAGTCTTCACAAGTCACAACCAGATAAAGCCAGCAGACAATGACAACAAAGAAAGCATTGTTTATTTAAATGAAATGTAGATATTGTAAATAAATGAAAATGAAAGTAGACGAGAAAGCAACTGGCCGCAGGTAGTATACAAACACACATCTCTGCATTACTCATGCGATGCTCTTACCAATTGAGTTCCAGTTACATATGCATCCATATGTGCACAGAGAGGGACAGTGTAGGTGACTACTCCATGGCAGAGTAGCTGTCATGTCCTCATACAAGCTATTCTGCCATGGAGAGCTACATGTGTTGCATGAGAGTTCCCATAGCTCTCATGCCGAATTACAATACGAAACTCTCACAGCACTTTATTGCTTTTGCTTGGTGCATTTGTGAACGGGCACTGTCATGTTGAAACATTCTTTTTTACAGGTTCCTCTGCATTCTGCACTTGAGCCAATTCCATCATTTAATAGGTTGATGCCAGTGCCACAATCTATCTGAAGCAGTAATTTTGGTCATACAAGTGATCTTTTAATTCACTTTTTCTGGTCTTTTACTCAACTGCTCTTCTATTTTTGGATCAAGCTAAGCAGCAGTACTTACGAAACTACAAAGGAGAATCCAGTTGTAACAATATCTACTGTAACAATGGACAACTGTGGCACTACTGGTATAGCACCTTCTGTGGTAAAGTAAACCATTTACAATACTTTTTGGGTACTAGGCGCGAACACACACAAGAAACAAGGAAGGAGACGGGACAGAGTGCCTTGTTTCTTGTGTGTGTTCGCGTCTAGTACCCAAGATCAATTGTGACCAACTTGCCCAACAAGACATCCTTTTAAACATTTACAATACTGCTGTGCTACCTTGTTGGTACAACTGAAACTGGTTAGTACGAGCAAAATCGAAGCAAAGTTGCCCAGGGTTCTTTGGTAGATGCGGAATGCCGATACCACATCTTAGTGTCAAAGCCCTGCAACTTTTCGTTTCTGCATTTTTGGGAAATTAGACTCGACTGCCTGTGACTTGAAAGGAGAGAACGGAGTTGTAAAAGTAAATTGCATGGGTAGTGATTGAACAGCAAAAACAGCAATAACGCCTGAAAACGGTGTAGTTTTGTGAAAAACTTCACTGAACTGTGTGTACCAGATATATGTAAATTAGATGCAGATTAGTTTCGCGTAAGGCAATGCAAAGTTTAAATTGTGTGTTTTAATGTTTCTTTTTTCAATTTCAACTTGATTTGGTTACAACTGTTATTGGTTTTAACAATATACTATTGGCATTTAAAGATTGCTGCAAGTGGGTTTTACTTTATTGATCATGTGTGCAGAGGGTTTTGCCTGTTCTGCATTAACCTTACCACATGCGATATTTTTTTGTGAATGTAATTGTATGCTACACATATAACTGCTGATTTACTTCATACACGATTGCGACATTTAATAGCAGTTTTACGTTCAACACAGAAGTGTGTTGTATTGTTGCTGTGTTGTGCTACACTGAAATAAACGGATTATTGTGCAGGACATGCCTCCCTATTTATGTACATAAATTAAATAATTTATCAATAAGCATATAGTTGTTTACTGCTGAATTTGTAAATTTGGATGGAGATGTGTAAACTAAGAACTTTTAATTCATGCACTTTCTCAGCTGCAGTTGTGCAAGCTATCACCTGAAAATATTTATGGACCATGCTAACACAATAAAATGTGCATGTGAACACACATGCACACAAGCAGGATTTCTTTACGAGAAACGCTACATGGTAGAATTTCAGCCTGCAGACTCAAGCACTAAGAAAAAGATTTTCTTTAGCTGCTGATTGTAAGTTATACACTTCACCTAAATACATATAACTCAATATCATTATCATTATAGTGCTTTACCGCTTGCTTTCTGCTTTTCTACCTGCAGGTCACTGGTTACTTAAATCTGATGGCAAATGGCATCGATAACTTCACCCATGGCTTGGCTGTGGCTGCTAGTTTCCTTGTTGGCATTAAGGTAGGTCATGTACATCTATCAGCATCATGGTGTAATCACTGAAGATAGGCTGGGCATGTCCAGATTACATTTTTAATTGTGATGAAGAAAAAAATCTAGGGATGCTAGAATAGTGAAAATTTCGTAGTCAAATTGAATAAAAAAAATTTTAAAAATGAGGCCTTTCATTATCGAATTGAGTGCTGCATATCTTCCTGCTTCTAAAGTACATAGATGTATAGAAAAAAAATTTTAAGAATAAAACATTTATTTCCTTTGGTACGTGCGAAAGCTATTTGCAAGCCTGTTAAATTCGGAGCTTGTAATTGGCAGGAAGTGAAAGGTGAAGTGAGAGGTCAACACAGTTGCTGGTTGTCTTACAATGGCTACCTTAAGTGGCCAGTTGACACTGTGCATGGATCCTTTACTATATTGGGCAGGCTCCAGTAATCGTAGTAATCCTGTATACATTCAGCCATAATCAAATATAAAAAAAAGATCACATAAAATTAAAAAATTGAATACATCTATTTGAAAGAATAATGTTCGATTTGTATGTGTTTGAAATTTAGAACATTTGCACAGCCCCCAATAAAAAAAAAATCTGGGAACATGAATCTAAATTTAGTTTTCCTGAAGTAATCTTTGTCCTTGTAAAGCAGCTGAGTACATGCTGCCACAAACTAATGCATTTTGGAGGTGATGTAATATTTAAGAGGTTAAGAGTATCCAAGCTCAGTATTTTTTCAAAATACAGTCAGTGAAGGACCAAAGGTAATAGACTTGCCATCATTGTTTTTTATGACATTAGTTTTGAATGTAATGTTCACAGCATGGTGCATTTTACACATTTTCATTAGTTTGCACATTGATTTCACAGTACAGTATGACACGGTGATATTGAAGCATGCCAACACCAATTTTTATACTTGTGACAACTTTGCTCATCATTTCACTCAGACGTTACGTAGTAACTGGAGGAACACTAAAAACAAACGAAATAATGGCCCCCTTCAGTTTCCTTCTAAACTGCATTTATTAAAGCCCAGAATGTGCTCTATCATGCAATAGAAAAATGTGTTACATTAGCCCTATACTTCAATTGATGGGCAGACAATCTTTTTCCACTTTCTTACAACAAAAATACCTCATGGCAAAATATGGGAAATATTCTGGATCACACCACATCAGTGGACCTTATTAAAATAAAGTGTACTCCGCCAAGTTCAGCCTGTTCAAAGGCTATTGCCAGGTGAAGCTACTGTATATTTGTGGTAACGAGTTTTTCTACAATATCATTCATAAATGAGTTTCAAATGTGCTTTTTCTATTCTTTTTTTGGGGGTTTTACGTGCCAAAACCACTTTCTGATTATGAGGCACACCGTAGTGGAGGACTCCGGAAATTTTGACCACCTGGGGTTCTTTAACATGCACCTAAATCTAAGTACATGGGTGTTCTCGCGTTTTGCCCCCATCGAAGTGCGGCTGCCGTGGCCGGTATTCGATCCCGCGACCTCATCCTCAGCAGCCCGACACCATAGCCACTGAGCAACTACGGCAGATTTCAAGTGCGCTGTGAACTATGTCACATTAACAAGGATTACTCAGGATTTGTAATTTGGATGATTTTCAGTAAATCGACTTTGATAAAGTGTTTATTTGATCTTGTAACAAAGTAACAAACCTGGCTAATTTATGAAGACCTCTTCGTTCTTGCAGATGGGAATGGTGACTACATTGGCTATTCTTATACATGAAATTCCCCACGAAGTGGGAGACTTTGCCATACTCCTAAAATCGGGCTTCAACCGCTGGGATGCTGCCAAAGCCCAAGTTCTTACAGCAGCTGTAGGAGTGGCTGGTGCAGTGACTGCTTTGTCTGCTGATTCACTTGAAGACATGGGTGAGCACTGCTTTGTGTGTTCCGTGCACAATTCACTTTTTTGCAGTGTCATGTTCTCAACTGATGTATGGGAGAGATGAAGAAAAGTGTCCTTGAAGTGGCCAGAACTCTGCGTTTAAGGGTAGTAACACAACATATTTGTTTTTTCAAAATGGATAGCCATCAGCACGTTAATTATGGTACGTGTCCATTTAAGAGCACAACAGATAATTACATCTTGCTTTAATGCAACAAATTCATGATGCCCCCATGTGCAGTGTTACTTTTGGGTTGAAGGAGGCCTCTTTGTCACATCATGGAAGCTGGTCATATGGCATCACAAACAACTGATGTACAGGTCACTAAATTCAGTGCAGTGGTCATAGGCCATACCATGATCACGTAGGCAACAGCTGAGCGTACTAGAAACCTGATGGGCTAATAGGGGAGAAAAATTGAGAGGCATGCTTTATATCCTGAGGGAAGCAACAACAGAGAACTAGGCTTATCTTGTGTTAACTGCGGAGAAGAGTATAGTGAAAGAGGAAAGAGTGACTGACATGGCAAAGTTAAACACGGTCCTTCTTGCTTCTCTGCATGATGCATTGGAGATATCTTCTAGACGATACACTTCATCAGTGCATAACAACTTCAGATTTATTGCGTCTTTTCACATCATCATCTCATTTACATCTCTAATTGTTGTCTCTCTCTTGTCCAATGAGTGGATGCTCCATAGTACCCTCTCCACAACAAAGACACTCGTGTCTTCACCAATATGATCGCTGCTAAATCTCAAGCTCAAACCTCATTTGTTTGAGCTGCTTCTGTCTACCATGACTTCCTCCCCGAGGGTAGTTTCCCCACATCCCGACATGGCAGCAAAATAGTGCCCATGCACATGGCAGCAAATAGTGCCCAGTCTTCCACCCAGATATTGTGTGGCCCCTCCAAGCACTTTGTGACCCTGGCACAGCAGGCACATAAAGTCTAATTTTAAGATCTAGCACTATGCCCTGTTGCTTCCTCCCCATGAACAGATCCAGCTCTGCATGGCACACTCACAATTCCAAACCATCGCTAACAAAGCCCTTCCACACACCGAGTTCACGCAAGCAGTGCTTTGTTGTGGCTTTCTTCTTCCCTGGTCATCGTACACTCCAGCCTACTTAATTTGTTTCCCTGCAGAATGGGAGTGCACTTGGCCACGAATGCACGCATGCATCCCCTCCTTTGTTGAATCCCTCCTTTCCCTGATGCACAGATCCGGACATGTGCCCCTTCTTCTGCAGTTTGTTTGTCGATGACAAAGCCCTTCTGCACACCAAGATCATGGAAGCAATACTTAGCATAGCTTTCTTCCCTGGTCAGCATGCTTCAGGTCTCCTTTGTCTTCTCAAAGAATAGGTAGTGCCCGTCGCGACGACAGGCCATGTGTATCCTTAGACAGGCCACATTGGCCTCTCTCTTCGTTGAGCGAAATACCTTCCCTCCAGCTGTGATACAACACTTCTGGTAATGCATCACATCAGAACAACAGGCTCAATATGTTGGCACAACAGATTTACTGTGGCTTCTCTTCACATCGTCATCTCTTCTCTATCTTTAATCAGCGTCTCTTATCATCCCTCCTTTATCCAATGAGTGGGTATTCCCTCTCCACAACAAAGGCACTTATGTCTTCACCAATGCGATCGCTGCAAAGTCCTGGGCTTTAACCTCTTTCTTTCGTGTTGTTTCTGTCTGCCAACACTCTCTCCCCGTTTGAGCCGGCCCGTGGCTTCAGCTTGGGTGAAGGCGGTTTGCAACACAGCAGCTCCAGATTGTTGATTACAAAGCCATTCTGCATGCCGAGTTCATGATGGAAGCAGTGCTTAGCATCTCTTTCTTATTCCCTGGTCGACATGCTCCAGTGCTTCCTTGTCTCCTCAAAGAATAGTTAGTGCACATGGAAATGACAGGCCTTATGTATCCAATGGCAGGTCATGTGGGCCTTTGTTTTTATTGAGTTTATCAGATGTGCGTCTCACTTTTGGGGGTGTGGCCGGGGACCACTGCATTAGACTGACTGATCTGCGCGTCAGCAGCTTGTGATCTATGTGATCACCACCTCTGATTTCCTTGAAATAATGCGCAGGCCTGTTTCAATCTTTAAGCCACACTGCACTCACCATGCATTTTAAACTGGTTGTATTAGAATATTATGTAATTACATTGCTGTGTGATGGAGAAATTGAGGATGAATACCGTGATTATGAAGTTGGCAGCTACCTAATAAATAAAAAAAGTGAAAAAATTCTTGTACCAAACTACTTTAATACAGTGTGTAAAGGTAGCTTAGAATTAATGATTCCTCTTTGTTTACTAGTGTGCCTCGTATTGGTGAGCTGTTTTCACCAACAACCCAAATACCCTTTAATATACTAATAAATAGGGGAATTATGGATTTGAGTTTCAAATTTCAGGTGAACGAGTTGTATGAAGCTGGCTATCTACACTCTGGTTCTGGCTGTTCTAACTGTATAAAAAAACTCAAAGACGTAGTAGAGTGAAACGCACACAATGATAGGTTAATGACTGATACACACCCAAGCCTAGGGGTGTGCTTTAATCACAACTGTTTTTTGGGCTTATGCGGGAAAAGGGGTCAGATGATACTAAAACATGGTTTATTTCACATTGCAGCAACCTTGAAATATTCGCACTGGCATTGCAACAGGCACTTATAAACACATACAGTGAGTGAGAGTGGTGGGTGATATCGGCCGCATAATAGAGGAGCATACATGGCGTTATCATGAGCAAACATGTACAGATATGCCACTTCCCCTCGTGCTTATTTCTAAACACAGATGCAATGAAAAACACAAGTTTATGGCACATTATGATCAGGTGAGCGGCACTGTCTCTGGGGATAGCAGTGACGTTTAGCAGTGTTTGAATTGTCGACAGGTTTTTGTGGAATGATCGCACTGCTATTATCATTGGTTGTAGAATCAGTCACTGACACATGCATTGCTGATTCTTGTTGGTTGTCAACGAACGGTAGGTCTATGTCTTTTGCGCGAGTGTGATTCCTGTGACACACCCACTGAAAAAGACCACCGGGGTTACCACACTTTAAACAGTATGACACTATAGTCCTGTGCGGGCAAGAACTGTTGTACTGAGCCACTTTTGTCCTGTTTGTGCACCCGAGCAGCATCACTTATACTAAAGATGTCATGACATGGGCGAGAGCTTGCTTGGCGAAACTGGCTCTGTGACACCTGTAGCTCATAGGCCTAAAGCAGTATGTTTTCAGCCATTGTACCCTAATTTGGATTGCGTTGGCGGATGATGGCAGATGCTTTGGATTTCTTTTGACAGGAAAACCAAGATTAGCCTTGGTGGCAAATGTCCCAAGAGAAGTTATTCAGCTAAGCTCTGCCTCCTTGGAAATTATTACAGTGAAATCGTGATAATTCAAGATCTCTTCATTTGAATTGACGGATAATTTGAACTGCTCTATTGGTCCTGGCAAAGTCCCATGTATTTGCATAAAGAAGAACTTCAGTGAATTCGAGCTCTGAAAACCGCGCAACGGTTAATTGAATAAAATTTCTCACTCCCATGGACTGCTTTTCGGACAAACCCAAGCCAAAGGTGAAGGTTCGATGCATCACAAGCTACTGTAATGTTGCGTGCCATAAAAATAACGAGGAAAGACGTGCGAAGTTGAGACCGAACTGGAGTAAGCAGAGTGGCGCGCACCCTCCTTTCGCATCTGGCTTAAAAGGAGCAGGAAGGAGCTCCTAGCACGTACTTGACCACATTATTAGCGTGCAATTGATCACATTACCGCATGCACTTTTCTGCCCCCTCCCTCTCTCCTAGCACGCGCTTGGTCACATTACCATGGGCTCGATCACACCACCTTAACATTGGACACACTAAAGGACAGCGGGCATCAATCCATCCTTATGTACTCACTGTCGCATGTTTTCCCTCACACCCACAGCAAACGGCCCGCGATCTTATAGCACTTGGACTTCGTACAGAACCTAGGCTTCTTCTGGCACATGTCACGTACTGATGGAGGAAAGATAGGACTTTCAATGCGAGCTCATTTACGGTTTTGAGCATTGTACTGCACAATTGCTCGGCTGCCACACTTGAAATTGAATTCAATTTGAGTTTATTTGCAACAATGTTGCTGGAGACCAGGAGTAAAAGCTGTTTAAACAGCTTGAGAGGACCTGGCCACCCTACACACACATTGGCATAGCGGTAGTTTCAACAAGGAAAAAAAAAAGGGGTGGGGTGGGGTGGATGGATGGATGGATGGATACAACTTTCTTGTACGTCCGGCAAGGTTTAACACGACCTGGGCTCAGGTCTCCCACGGGGGAACGTCAAGGCCCTGCCTCAACGCTGGGCTCTCTTTTTTTGGAGTCCGTTTTATTCTAATAAATTTTCAGTCCTCTCGGAGTTCAAAACAACACAATTCTACTGTGCTTAAAGCTATAAAAGTAGCGTAACAGGACAATTCTACTGAACGTCAAGGCCCTGCCTCAACGCTGGGCTCTCTTTTTTTTGGAGTCCGTTTTATTCGAATAAATTATCAGTCCTCTCGGAGTTCAAAACAACACAATTCTACTGTGCTTAAAGCTCAGGTCTCCCACGGGGGAACGTCAAGGCCCTGCCTCAACGCTGGGCTCTCTTTTTTTGGAGTCCGTTTTATTTGAATAAATTTTCAGTCCTCTCGGAGTTCAAAACAACACAATTCTACTGTGTTTAAAGCTATAAAAGTAGCGTAACAGGATGCACGCAAGAAAGGTGGACAAACAGAAGCAGTGCGTGTCCTGTCACCTTTCTTGCGGCTGTAATGTTAATGCTACAGTTATTGCTTTAAGTATTTACCAACTAGCCGAACAAAGAGTTTTGACCTTTCACCTAGAGTTTTAAATGCGTAACAAGCGCACATGTAGAGATATAATTTGGGATTTTATTTCTCAAGCACTGCTTTTAGAATTTCCGCCTGTAACCGTAAAGGCGTTGCTAGCACTTGACGCTAATGCAAGCCGAAGACCCTGCACTCCAAGGGTGCTATTCTGGACATTGTCAAATTCTGTAATGGTGGCATTTTAAGCGAATCAGAAAAGCTGTAGCAGCCAATCAGAGCTGACAAGATGGCGAATTCAACAATATAGCAAAATTTGTCAATGTCCACATAGCACCTTGGGTAACTTGAGAATGCAAACGGGTCGCTGGTTGTGGCACTACCCTAGGCTTGGGTGCCACAATTCTAAAGCTTTCTATTATACTTGTTTACGTAAGACAGCTCATGTACTGAAACACATTGGTGCTTGGTTTAATGTAGCTGCATGCATGTGTTATTGTCAGCTAAAAACAACCTAGAAAACATTTGCTCCCTAACTCATCTGACTTCTGACAAACAGCAAGAGGCTTGTCATAGGTATTTCTAACACTGGTTACTTGATTGATTTTATCCTTTGTTAAGGTTTTTTTTTTCTTTTAATACGTCTTTATTTCTGCATTTAATAGGCCAAGCCTTGCGGCAGAAAAGGGGTGCTTTATGGGGGAGTTATCTGAGCCAGTCAGGCCATTTTATTAATGTATGCCTTAAAGAACAGTGAATATCTTTGAAAGCATCGGAGCCATTTCATCTGGCAGCACAGTTGTGATTGCTATCCTGTTTGCCATGAGGCTGAGGTTCGTTTATAAACAAGTCAGTTCATACAATAAAAAGTAGATGTGCATTAAATAATAAAAAAAAGGTGATGCGTGTGTCAGCCTACCATGAGTCATACTTCACAATAATGTATTTACCTTTATTGACTGATAACACATGTGGGACAGGTAGTTTTTGATGACTAACTAGTGATTAACACTATCTTAGCTTTGCTGTGCATGCATGATTAATTTTTTTGATGTGCATATATATAGGTGCTGTTTCTAAACGAGGATTTCAGTGTTGAGTTAAGCACTTGTTCTGTCATGCCGCTTCAAGCATTAGTTCCCTATAACAAAGCCAGATAAGAGAGATAAGGGCTTCCAGATATGGGAGAATATAGGGTAGGATTTTTCATTCATAAGGACATAGCAGGCAACATTGATAAATTCTACAGCATTAATGAGAGGGTAGCAGTCGTTGTAATAAAGCTAAATACAAGATATAGATGAAAGGCAGTACAAGCCTACGCTCCATCCTCCAGTCATGATGATGAAGAAACAGAAAAGTTTCATGAAGAAGTTGAATTAGCAATGACAAAGGTGCAAACTCAGTAAACTGTAGTCATGGGCGAGTTCAATGCAAAAGTGAGGGAAAAATCAGGCTGGGGAACGAGTGATTGGCAATTATGGCCTTGATTTTAGGAATAGTTTACATGTTGGTTGAATTCGTGGGAAGGAATAATGAATACCTTCCTTAGGAAGCGCAGTAACAGGGAGTGGACTTTGAAACCCTAATGGAGAAACAATTATATAGATTTCATACTCTCTGCCGATTCCAGCACAGTGAATCTAGAAGTGTTAGGTAGGGTAAATCGAAGTGATCATAGGTTAGTGAGGTCTAGGATTGCTCTCAATCTGAAGAAAGAAAGAGCAAAATTAGTCAAGAACAAACAGGCCAACCTAGACATAGTAAGGGTAAAAGCAGACAAATTCAGGCCGGTGTTTGCAAACAAATATGCAGCTTTAGAACAGATGATAAAATAGAGGCAATGAATGAAACTGTCTCTAGGCTGATTTTAGAAGCAGCAATCGAAGTGGGCAGTAAGGCACCAAGGCAGCCAGTAGATATGTTCTCCCAAATAACAAAGGACCTAATAAAGAAATAATAAAGGAAGAGATCAGACAGAATCAGCTGAATTGTCAAAGCTGATAAACAAGAAATTAAGCGATATTCAAAATTATGTCGGAAAGATTGAGGAAGCAGTAAAAAATGGCCGCAGCATGAAATCAGTGGAAAGAAAAAAAAAAAAAAACTTGGCATGCGACAGGTCAAGATGTTTTGCAGTGAAAGTTGAGCAGGGTAAAGTCATGAGCAATTTTGATGATATAGTAATAGCAGCAAATTAATTCTATACTGACCTGTACAGCACCCAGAGGAGCCACGCAACCTTGATTGGAAGTAGTGAAAAACAGGATACAGAAGCTCCTTCTATAACTAGCAGTGAAATTGGAAGAGCCTTGCAAGACATATCTCTAGGAAAAGCGGCATGAGAAATGATAAAAACAGTCGATTTAATCAAAGATAGAGGAGATATTAAGCTTGAAAAGTTTGCAGCCCTTTATACGTAATGCCCCATGACTTCAAGTGTGCCATAGAGCTGGAAAAATGCCAACATTATACTAATCCATAAGAAGGGAAATGTTAAAGAATTAAAAAAATTTCTACGCATGTAGTCCTGCTTTTAGCTTGCTTTCAGTGTTCTATAAAATATTCACCAAGATAATTTATAATAGAATCAGGACAAGACTTCAATCAACCAAGAGAACAGGCTGTCTTCAGGAAGGGATCTACAATGAATCACATCCATGTCATCAATCAGGGGACGTATTCTGTAACAATCACTTTCGGGGACAGCATCGACTCGGTGATAGTATCGCCGTCAGGCACGCATAGATTGGCTGGTTGAGAAAATTGGATGACGTTGTGCTCAACCAGCCAATCAGCGTGCGCCAGATGGCCAAGGCGTGTCCAAGGCGATGGTATCGCTGAAGTGGATCGTTGCAAAATACGTCCCCAGGTAATTGAGACATCTGTGGAGTACAACCAATACAACTATATATGGCTTTCATACATTATGAAAAGGCATTTGATTCAGTAGAGATACCAGCAGTCATGGAGGCATTGCTTAATCAAAAAGTACAGGAGGCATGCGTGGATATTGTGGGAAATATCTACAAAGATTCCACAGCTACGTTGCTTCTCCACAAGAAAAGTAGAAAATTACCTATCAAGAAAGGGGTTCAGCAAGGAGACACAACCTCTCCAATGCCATTCACTGCATTACTGCAGTATTCAAGAGACTGGGAAGGCTTAGGAGCGAGGACCAGCAGCAAATATCTCAACAACTTTCACTTTACAGATGACAATGTCCTGTTCAGGAACACTGGGGATAAATTGTAACATATGATTCGGACCTTAACTGAGAAAAAGTAAGAATAGGCTTAAGAATTGCCTTTGTTTTTTACATATTAATGTCCAGTAGCCTGGCAAGGGAACAAGAATTTATTATTGCCATTCAGCCTCTAGAGTCTGTGCAGGAATATGATTATCGAGGTCAGTTACTCACAGGGGGCCTTGATCATGAGAAGGAAATTTACAAAAGAATAATAATGGGGTGAACTGCATATGGCAGGCATTACCAAATCCTGATTGGAAGCTTACCACTGTCATTGAAAAGAAAAGTTTACAGTCATTGCATTCTACCGGTGCTAAAATATGGGGCAGAAACTTGGAGGTTAACAAAGAATCTCGAGAACGATTTAAGGACCGTCCAAAGAGTGATGGAACAAAAAATGTTAGGCGTAATGTTAAGAGATGGGAAGAGAGAGTGTAGATCAGAGAGCAAATGGGAATAGCTGATATTCTAGTTGACATTAAGAGAAAAAAATGGAGCTGGGCAGGCCATGTAAGGCATAGGACCGATAACCAGTGGAACATTAGAGTTACAAAATGGGTGCCAATGGAACGGAAGTGCAGTCAAGGATGGTAGAAAATTAAGAAATTTGCAGCCGCAAGTTGGGATCAGCTAGTGCAAGACAGGGGTAATGGGAGATTGCTGGGAGAGGCCTTCATTCTGCAGTGGACATAAAGATAGGCTGACAATAATGGTGATGAACATAGCCAAAACTGCAAGCTACTACGAGCTTCCCTCACCCAAACTTCTCAGAACCATTCTTGTGAAGTAATGCGCCATTTTTCTCTGCACATCAGTGGAGGTGCAAGCTCTTATGTTAAAAGTTTATTTGCTGTCATACGCTGAATGTATCACAAAGTCATGGCAGTAATTTATTTTCAGACACATCTACATCCTGGATACTGCCTTTCACTTCCGGAGGCTTTTTAAATATAGCTTTGGTCAGTGTGCTGCCAGACCTCCTCAAAGAAGAGGACCCCTGGTGAGTGTTGAGGCGTATGTTATGAACATTATGCAAAACCAGCATTCATCCCACAGCTGCCGCTTGATGGAAGCAGATACTAGATAGCACCAAACAGTGCAGCTGACTTGTTTTTTTTTTCATGACTGAATAAGCGAGTGTGACATGATGTATTGATGCCTTAATTAATTTATTTAGCATACTTCCAAGGCCCGAGGGCATTACAGGAAGGCGTAGTAATTACAAATATTTGCGCAGTAAAAGAGAAAAAATACAGTTATAACAAGTGAAGAAAAAACATGTTAGCAAAAGGCTTCATGAATGGCAGTCTTGAAGCTGTCGATGTTGGTGATGGTGGCGATGGAAGCGGGAAGGTGGTTCCATTCTTTGCTAGTCTTTGGAATGAAAAATTCGCTGTAGGTATTGGTCCGATAAGATGGCACATCAACTTAATAGTTCTAGTCTGAACGCGATGACATGCAGGTTCATATAAGCAGCTTCAGACTGATGTGGCCTTCCATTTCTCCACCATGATGATGCCATCACATTGCATAACCGTACCAATCAATATTGAACACCCGTGCAACCACTTTTGCTTTCTTACGTACAAGGCAATGACCTTTACAGAAAATTACCCAAGCACCTTCTAGTTCTTACCTTCTGCATCAAAGGTTTTGAAGATTGCAGTTAACTTCTTTTTCTTTGCAAGCTGGCCGTAACAGATTTCATGGATAATGTTTCTTCAAACGTAATGTAGTGCATTATAATGGGTTGTACTGCTGTCTAGACATATCTATTTAATAGCTTAATAGATCAATAACATCAATGAACAACCGTAAGTTCATATCTTGGCATTTTGCAGTGTTGCATTTATAGAGGGCTACCTAAGAGCCTCCAAATAATGACTGCAGTGTTTTTTTTTTCTTTTTTTTTTTTACAGGGAGTCAAGCAAGCAACTCGGGTGTGTATGTTGCGGAATTGCTGTGATGGCAGCTATGCAAGCATTTTTGGAATAGTATCCAGAACATATGAAACAAGGTGCCCAAAACTAGTCACCGAGCCAGTCATGGACCAAGTCACTTTTTGGAAGTTTTATTCTTGTCACATGGTACAGTAATACATACTTTAGCAAACTCAGGTGGCCTCGTGTGTTCACTTTGGTATTCTTCTGAGCAGCTTAAGCTCGTGAGTGAGCCAGAGGGCCACCGAGAGCAGGGTGACTGCTCCTGCCTGGTGTGATGATGCAAGCGAAACAGGAACATAGGTTAGGAGTGTCGACACTCCCAGGGTCGCCTGCAAATGGAACAACACAGTGCCTCAGCAGTGCCTGAAGCAGCTAAAATAGTAATGTACCCCATCTGAAAGCTTCACTTTGGGCTACGACGGCAGCTATGATGTGGGAATTCCCTGTGAGCGAATAAGAGCGCAGGGGGAGATGAGCATTGCACACAGTGGCAACAGGCTTCCTAGCTCTGCCACTGCCAAGTGACATCATACGGCATTGGCATAAATAATGACATATTGTTTTCCCCCTTTATTTTGTTTTAATTAATTCCCAACAAAGCACTCTGCATTACATTCGGAACAATAAACGACTATATTGTTCATGCTTAAAAATTTGATGGCCTCAATCCACCACCTCAGCCACCTCAATCACAGCCGGTGCAAGTCTAAAACCAGTGAGAGGGCAAGAAAGTCCAATTACAGTGGGTCAGGGGCTTTATGCCTAATGGCCCCATCCACTATAGCGATGCACAAGCTGCTCCAGTTTGTGGGATCTCAATCGTGCCCTTGAGACAAAGGAACGACAACACAGTAGTGCAAATAACCGAAAGGGCATTTATTAAGCCTTCTGTGCACCAATACCAACTAGCCAAATTAAATCTAACGGAACATCCTGATGGGTGCTGGTGAAACGTGGAAGTCCGACTCCCCACGACAGGATGCCGACCAAATATGCTCGTCCCACGAACGCCCAATCGTTCATGTGTACAGTCACGTGAATGGTGGTGCGTTCGAATGATCGTGCTCGTCCATCCCGGTACCCCGCTCCAAAGCCTATCGTGGTATGGTCCTGTAAAGTGTGCGAAGAGGTGCGCGACATGTCCGTGTGTGCCACCAACCCCAAGCCAGAGATGGTAGCTTCTTCCCTTTGCAACCAAATATCCACGCCGTCACGTGAAGCCAGCATCAGAACATTAGCGCCACCTCTCATACTCTGCAACTACACCGACTACCTGTGGCACACATCTACACGTGGAAGCCGGATTACAGGCGACGTGAGAGAGTCGAGCGTCCTCACAAGTTGAAACACTTCATGTAGCATATGTGTGCACCCATGGTCATTGCAACAAGGGATTGTCGATTATGCTATCCTAGAGCCATATCATAAACCCCACATATGCAGCTGTACTATTATGATCGTTAACACACATTACAGTCGTTGACGGATTTTTCGGACTCCAAAAATTCGGACATGCTCGATTATTCGGTCTGCTTCGCTGCACCGCCATTCTCCCCATAGACCATAATGTATAACAACTGCCGAAAGTTCGGACACTCCCTTGAGCCAACTCGATCGAAACCATGCACCGACTCTGACCGGTGCATGGTTCGACTTGCTGAACCATGCCATTTTGTTTGAACCAACCATTTTTGTTTTGAATGGAGCCTCCTTGCTGCCCCACGAAGTGGCGCTACTGCAAATCCCTGCTCATCATCATCGTTTCTGCCTGGTTCGAAGCTACAGCAGTTCTGGTCTCAGCTTAGTAAGCCATGTCGACAATCCAGCAGATGATTGGTTTGTTTCTTCGTGCACGACGCTGCGAGTAGGCCACGTTTTTCGTTTGTGCGACTGGTATCAGCGTGACGGCATGTTGATGTTTGCTTTGAGTGATGTGTCGAGGTTGCGGTGATGCAACGTGGCATACGGAAACATCGCATCAAGTGTCTAATGGCACTGACAGTGCCCGCGCAGACTGCACTGGGGAATGCCGGCAAGCGGGTGCCGGGAAGCCAAGGATTTGTCGCCTTTTGATGTGCACCCTACTAACGCCGAAAGTGTTCTGCCGAGACCTGTGCAGTGGTTCTGGACACAGTCTCATCTGACAGTTTCACAGGTGCTCACACTGCTGTAATGACATGCGCAGAACTCTATGACGGCGAAATCATTCTTCAGGTTTCTGCTGCACCGCCGGAAGATGACGCACCATGTGCTAAGCTGCCGTCGCAGGCGGAGCGTGCGCAAGCAGTGACTGTGCTTTCAGCCGCCTATAGTGACCGTACGACCCTCTCAGAGATTCAGGTTTATCTGATTGCGCGTAAACGGAACAGCATGCAACGGTGCATTCACAATTTCTTCACGTCTACTGCCGAGCCCGAATAAGTGCGTGGAAATAAAGGATATTTTTTTTCTTAATCTGCTTTTTCGGACACCTGTTTATTCGGACATTTCCGCAGTCCCCATGAGGTCCGAATAAACGGTCGGCGACTGTATATATAACCCCTTCACATTACCTTTGTCATTCAAGCTATATTCTTAAGGATAATGTATTTCCGTGTGTGTCGTGTGGAGTTGTGCGGTGGTGGCAGAAAAGGATGCCACAAGAACCATGCAATTTCTTTCCACATTCTAGAAGATTCTAAATTTAGAAAGCACAAACAACACTGTCGTTGACTTCAGCTCCTCCAGATGCAGGAAGTTATTCTCGTAAAGCCACTTCCACAAATAGGCACCGGTTTTCAATCCCAGAATTATTTTAAAAAATGTCTTGACAAAGCACATTACTCCTCATTCCAAATGCTCACTGAGTTCTCAAAGGTGACTGCCTTACTTCAAGATATGGCACACTTGTCATTATTTCAAGAGGCAAAGCTTCTGCATGGATTGGCTAAAAAGTAAAGTCATTGGAGTGTGGCTCAAGCTAGAATTGAATTGTGTCCGCCATGTTTGGTACAAAAAAACATCAAGTGGTACAACAGCTGGTTTATACTTCTCTTACCTGGAGCCAAGCAGCAGCTAGAAGACAGTGGAGTGCCTTCCTTGCTCGCGGGGGCAGAGGCTGCCTCCGGCCCCAAAGCCAGAGACCAGTCACAAAGATCACGACGCTTTCACCCTGTAAAAAAAGGCAAGTTTTCTGAATCAAGCCCATTCACCTTTCTTTTTCTCATGACAAAGATAACATAAAAGTAAAAATAAGCACATTTTCTTGAAAGCCAATGCTTCAGAAATCCAAGTGCCCCCTTATTTTCAAGATGGAAGAGTTGTGGTGAAATAAATCTAGTTAAAAAGCATTCCCTTTGTTTTGTGTCTGGGTACTCGTTGATCGAGTGAATAGGTGATGCCCAAGGCACAGCAGACATCTTGTTATCAATGTCATGTGGTGCCTGCTATAAGATACTGTATATACTCGAGTAAGAGCTGCACTTTTTTTTCTTCTAGAATCGTGGCTGGGTGCAGCCCTTACACGAATCAGGCCGATGACAGCCTGCTAGTGGTTTGTACTGTTTCCGCAACTGTAGCAGAGGGTAAGAGAGGTGCAAATGACACGTTATAAACATTATTATTTTATTTTACTGGCCCAAACAGGGGTCCCTTCTCTAGAGGTGAAATGCCACCTATCCGACTGGAAACACTGCTAACACAGCCGAGACGATGCACCACACAAAGAAATAATGGCGCAGCAGCGCTGACCTGAGCGGTGTCGACGGAAAAGCAGCTAGCGGCAATGGAACTAACTTCGCTTTCCGGCGGGATACTTTGAATTTTTTTTTACCAAAATTTTGCCCTCCAAAGTGGGGGTGTGGCCCTTAGCCTCATATAGCATCATAGCTCCACTAGCAGTAACCTGATATTAATGGATTTTTCAAAGTCAGCTCCAGACAAGTCACAACTTTGAAGCCATAAATTATATGCAGCAAAACAAACTCAGCTTCTGCATTTCAGCTTGTGCACAGTACCCGAGACGATTACCAGTAAAACGACCACTTTCCAAAGATCATACCTTTCAAGACTGTGTACTGTAGCAACACCAGAACACTTATATACAAAAGCCATGCAAAGCTTTACAGCATTTTTATGCAATTGGACAGCATATAATATAAACAGAATGCTTTCATACTGCTTTCTGACCTCTTTTTTTGTTACCATGAACAATCCATGCCTTAAAGTGAAGTGGTGCCTACATTTGTTTTTTGTGACCTGCCGTTGGCGTCCTTTGCACTAAAAGCCATTGCTTTACTGCTTTCAGACATCACCTATGTTGAAATTGCGTGTGTCAAAGTTTTTTTTATGTGCTCACTGGCTGTCATGTATTCGATACAAATTTGGCTGTTGGGCTTTGACATATGGAATCATCCAAGAGTCTGCTGAAAGCTCACAAATGACTGTTGTCAACAACTTAAGGATGATGTGGACCTTGTTAAAACTGTGACTGAATAAGCATTCACTGCAGAATAGCAAAAAGTTAATGCTTGTCAAAAGTCGTGCTATTTGCCTACGTCACAGAAGTTGCCCACACACGAAGTGAAATCTAGGATACTGTGCTGCCACTACATGTTGTGAAGGGACCTTTTCAGGAAGTTGCGTGAGCCCCTAGCGACAGTCTGCCGGGAAGCCTGGATGAAAGCGTGCCAGCTCCGCTGTTTTCTGCTACGGCCACATGTTTGCATGGTCGTGACAGGTGCAAGCATCGTCCAGTATTTTTCTGCTGTTTTTGGTCAGCAAGTACTAAGCAAGCTTCCCAAATTTTTTTTTTTGCTGATGTGCAGGTATTTGTGCATCATGCTTCAAGGCTTAAATAGACATGTAAGCCACATTTTTTTATATTGTTTGTTACTGGGACCACTGTTTGCTTTGTTCAGCTTTTTGCTAAGTTCTTGCGGACTTGCTTTTGTGCATGTTGCATTGACACGTGAAGGATACATGACAAAAACAGTTTGCAACAGTGATAATGTAAAAGCACAGGCATATACATACACTGATACAATGTACAACTATTGTCTCCACCCTGGTAAAAAAATTTACTGAAGAAATGCATTTACCATGTACCCAAGTTGCTGCCAATGTTGGACATGCCAAACATCCTCTTCTGTTGTACTTCTTTTGATACAGAGCTGGATACTGTGCTTGAAATCATGCCATTGCTCTTATTAGCAGCACAAGCTACACACACTTATATCATGCATGCCACTTCTGTCCACAGGGCACAGCCAAGACTGCACCGAGGAAACTTTTCACTAGTCACTAGACTGGTTTAGAAACAGTGACACGTAACCTGCCAACACCCACTCGACGTGCCGATACTAGAGTACACTGATTGCTACAGCGATGTTTGCTAACCATGGTTGCATACTCAGCCTGTTCCTCTTATGTGCTAGCATCACGACTGCCTGCTATGCCCTACTGCTGAATTTAATAGGGGCATGCAACCAAAAACTACTAAAAGAGTAATCAAAGGGAGAGAGTTGGGCTAGTTGGTGTTGATGCAATTGCTGTGACACAGTTACTAGCACAAGCAAAGCTAACAGAAAAAGGTTGGGACAAGAGACAGGACAGTAAACGCTGGGAAAAAAGATGCCTGCATTAAGAAGCATGCCACCCGTTTGGTAAACTGCAATGTGGGGGTGGCTACAAGATTCCACTTTCTTGTGGAAAATGCTATATTGGGCAAACGGGCAGATGCCTGAATGACCGGCTTAGGAAGCACCGGACAACTGTAAGCGCTATAGCAGTCTCTGACCACTTGGCTGACCATTGCCGAAGATGTATTTGATACCCGTGTTTTCTTAACACGCATGTGCTCAGACGGTGTGCCAGGCCGTTGGGAAAATTTTTGAGGCATTTTGCATTTTAAATGCTAGGGATGAATGCGTAAGTGTACCATCTCTGGTACTCACTGATAAAGAAGTGTTGTTAAAGAAGAACCTTGTCATCAATGATATGTAATGGCACGTTGTGGGCACCTATCCGCTTCGTTTTACTCTTGGTTATTTACTTTCTGGCACTTTCGTCTATGCGTTTGCCTGCACATTTATTTGAGTATCTGGTTACCTCTTTGCATGTTGTACGAATAAAATTTTCTAAATAACAAAAGTTGAAGTCTAGCACTCTGTCCTGTCCCAATTTTTTTCCGTTAGCTTTGTTCGCGCTAGTAACTATATCACAGCAACTACTAAAGGAGCCAGCATTGACGGAAAGCGATGGTTTATTACATAGATTGCTTTCATTACTCATTTTCCTCTATGACAAGCCCATGAGAAAGTACAGTTTACTCATAATTTTCATGTTTCAAAAGCATATGAAAGCTTCGTGTGTTCACACGAAGTTTAATGATTGTGTGTCTAATGTTAAAGCCTAAATAACAACCAAGTGAACACCTGTTCATAGTTATCAATGAGATGCCGCTATCTTTCAGCGTATTGTTGGCGCAGCAGTGTACGCAGCACGTTTGCACACCAACTTCCTTCTGTGGCATGCTGAAAGCAGTAAAATGCTTTGCTAAAGGTTCAGCAGTATGCACACTTCCAGGCAGCCAATGACAATCATTACAAAAAAAAAAAAAAAAATTATGGGGTTTTACATGCCAAAACCATTTTCTGATTATGAGGCACGCCGTAGTGGAGGACTCCGGACATTTCGACCACCTGGGGTTCTTTAACGTGCACCTTAATCGAAGTACTTGGGTGTTTTCACATTTCGTCCCCACCGAAATGTGGCCGCCGTAGCCGGGATTCGATCCCGCGACCTCGTGCTCAGTAGCCAAACGACAATCATTAAAACTAAGTAATCATCATCATCATCAGCCTGTTTTAAGTCCACTGCAGGACGAAGGCCATCAAGGCCTGCAATCTCCAATTACCCCTGTCCTGCACCAAACCGATTCCAACTAGCGCCCGCGAATTTCCTAATTTCATCGCTCCACCTAGTCTTCTGCCGTCTTCGACTGCGTTTCCCTTCTCTTGGTACCCATTCTGTAACCCTAATGGTCTAATGGTTATCTAACCGGCGCATTACATGACCTGCCCAGCTCCACTTTTTCTCTTGATGTCAATTAGAATATAGTCTATACCCATTTGCTCTGTGATCCATACTGCTCTCTTTCTGTCTCTTAATGTTATGCCTAGCATGGCAATCTTCGTTCCATCGGTCTTTGTGCAGTCCTTAACTTGTTCTCAAGCTTCTTTGTCAGTCTCCAAGTCTATGCCCCACATGTCAGCACTGGTAAAATACACTGATTGTACACCTTGCTTTTCAATGATAATGGTAAGCTTCCAGTCAGGAGCTGACAATGTCTGCCGTATGCAATTCAACCCATTTTTATTCTTCTATGAATGTCCTTCTCATGATCAGGGTGTTCAGGGTTCCCTGTGATTAATTGACCTAGGTAAACGTACTCCTTCACAGACTCTAGAGGCTGACTGGCAATCTTTAACTCTTGTTCCCTTGCCCGGCTATTCATTATCTTTTTTTAAGTAAAAAGTTTGTTAAAGTCTTTACAGTCGCGTAGACGGCAGCTGCCCAGTGCACCCTCTCATCAAATGACATCATCGTGGGAAAGTGCAGCACTTATGTTTTTAAAAACTTCCATTCATAACATTTGTTATTTGGGCCTTTGAATGTTGTCATTGGTTGAAAATATGGAGATTACATATCTTAAAAGGGCACCTACTTTTTTCTCTAATAATTGATATTATAAATTCTTATCGCAGGAGGAGCCTTTGTACATGCCACAGGTGCACTGAACATGAGCCACAAATAATGAATTGCAATGTATATGCCTATGTACAACCATGAGCAAGAGCTTCTTGGCCACTGGTACAATGTAAAAATGCAGTTTCTTGTGGGCTAGGCAGAGAGCCTACAACCTATAGCTGCACTATAGTGCTCACAGACTCCAGGTTGGCCTGGACATCTGGAAAATGAGCTATACATGCCAAGAGCAGAAAAATGCACTCCTTTTAAAGCATGCACGGTCAATGATGTGTACACAACAGTACACAAGTGTACATCTTCAGTACCAAATGTAGGCCAGATGTACAACACTGCACAGAGTGCAGTTTCCATTTGTTTGGATGAAAGCACATATTAGTAACAAGAAATTCTGGGCTGCAAAGAAAGTGCGAGAGATATTATCCAGAACAAACGTTTAGTAATCGAGAAATTGAGGTAAATGGAGGACACGATTTGACACTCCACTGGGACATCCTAGTATAGTAGAATTGACCAGTCAGCACACATATGCCTCACCCTTATGGGGACCGCATTAGCGGTCCCTTTAGTGGCAGAGTCTGTCTTGGCAGAGCTTAGGGCACAGGAAATGTGCTGAACACACGTCATCTCTCGCCGAAACCGCCTATTTCTGGCCTGTCCTAGGAAGATTTTCAAGCAATAACCGCAGCACACAATGTCTAATTACAGTATTTACCCTATTCTAACGCGCAGCTCTTCTTTTTTCTCTCACGAAAATTGGGCCAAAAATTGCCTGCAATCGAACACGAAACTAAAATCGCCTTTGCGGCGTTGGCATGTTTTACCGCCTAACAGGAATGTATTGCGGCGAAGCTAACTTCAGGACACGGCTGCCATGGTGCAACACATATTAGACCCTTGCCTATTTTTTTTTTTTGCTAAAATATTGGTTGCACATTAGATTTCTACTTTGTTTAGGGTTCTTAATGTCACATCTCTGTTACCTTTCTACTTTGGGCACACAGAAAGTTGGCACACATTTGATTTGGGGGTGTGTTACAATCAGGCAAATATTGTCAAATAACTGATCAGTGGTGCATTTTCGCATATTTTCTTGTTTGATTCGACCCGCCGGATAATTCGATCAATTTCGTCAGTCCCGTCAGAATTGAATTAACATACTAACATAGTAATGACATCGTAACACCTCATTATAAGTCTGTCACTTATACTCAGCCACTGATAATAAAAAGATCATTGCACTGCATTATAACATGGAAGAAAAGGCTACTTGTCTACTTCTATTCGTTTCTGAAAAAAGAACTCATTGATGTTATACCTTTGACGACATGGCGAATGGTCAAAAGGTTGTTTTTGCTCAACTCCATGCCACCCGCACCCTCATGTTTTGGTAGTTTCTGTATTGCGTAGTGCTGCGCTTATCTTCCTGGCTTGCAAAGCTCATAAAAGATAGGCAGCCACACGCATGCGATATTCAAGCAACAAGAGATGCGATGGGCGGACCCTGCTGTACTGTCGCATCTCGCTGTGGGACAACAATATACATTGGCACGACATCGAGAAAAAAAAAGGGCAAACTTTCGTTGTTGTCTGAACCAATACAATCGTACGTCCGTAAATAAAATCTGAAACGTGCTGCGAGGTCAACGTTTTAACAGGAGGGTACTTTTGTCTAGTTCAAATGTGTTGTCAACACCAGTAAAAATGCACTGCCTGCTGCCAGTAGTAAATGATTTGGTGCCATCTGACAGCTAGGCATCAAAACACTTTGGTGACTCCATGGCCTCCCAGACATCAGTGTGTGCACTATTTCGGATGCTTTGTACTCAGTGTGAGATTACATGAAGCGAAGGCTTATTTTACCATTTATTTCTTGCTGTCACTATGGTGAGCAAGTAACAAGAGCGAAAAAGGTTAGTGAAACAACAGTGCATTTTTAGTGCAAGTTTGACAGCACTTATCTCAAAACTGGTGCTGCTATTAAGATTCATTTCAAGTGGATGTGTCTTGTGAAATCACTGTCTTGAATTCATATATTGCAATGTGTGTGCTTAAGTAACTAGTTAAAAAGTTGATTTGTGAATTTTTAGAAATTAGTCAACAGTGCATTTTGATTTCCAGTGTAAGTAATATCAGCCTCTTCGAGTAATCCAGCTCAAAGAGTATATCTGTTGTATATGGCACAGGCGATTTTTTAAAATTCTGCTATTAAAAAATAAAACACATCGGCAAATTAATATTATTGTATTGTCCAACTGCCTTGCTCTTGAATGAGAGTAGTAGCATCATTGTAAATGAAAAGAAAAACAAAAACATTGTGAACAGGGATTTCAACAAGTGCTTCTTGTTGGAATTCAGCGAGGAGACAATCTGCTTTTTCCATATGCTGCCTCCTCCTTGTATAATTAGTCTGTGTCAAGATGGCGCTTCGCCCGCCGGGGAGGTTAGATTCTACGAGCCACCTCCTTGGACTAACAAAGAAGACAATCACTGAGACGCGTGTGTTCAGCCATTTTCCCCATCTATGTCTGTTTATAAATCGTGCTTTGCTGTTCATCTATTTGACGCCCCGTCACAATATGTTCCGAAAGTATGGGTGATTTAACAGTACTTTACGGTGACACAGTGAAAGCAAGACTGCTTTAAACTTGTTTATTGTATGCTAAACCTTAATATTTGTCGGGGAATAAGGCATAGCATGACTTTTCCTGAGCATGCCAGCTTGTTCTCTGTGGAGACATTTTAGTGCAACCATTTACAGACACAGAAAAAGAAAAAAAAAAGCACTATGCACCATTTAGCAAAACACGATCAAGTCATGCTTTAAAATTTTAGCCCTGTCAGGCAATAACAACTAGAGACTGTGCTGCTCACTCTAAGCAAGCTAGAAAACAAGCCAGAAATGAGAAAAGGCAAGTTTACCAGTATTCGGTGATCAAATTGGGCTGTTGTTGGGTTCTCAGTGAAGTTGCGCAGCTTGGGTTCAAGCGCCAATATGTCAGAAGGCACCCAGCGATCGGCCATCTTAGGGAAGGAGTTGTAGACAAGACCTGCTCGCAAGCCTGCCACAATTGCACCCGACATGGCAGTGACAAACACCAACCCGAGGACTCCATGGGCACCCCTCCGCATGTTTGTTGACAGCAGCGCAGAAGTATGCATGGGTTGTATTGAGAGGTGAGAGATGCCTGACCAAAAGGCCAGGCTGTACCAGGCCAATGCTGTGCCCAGGTGAGCAGCCAGCCGGTACTGGCTGACATGTGGCTGGTCCTGGAGGCCGCTTTTCACCATGTACCAACCCAAGAACCCCTGAAAAGCCAGCCCCACAGCTAGAAGGCTGACGTGCACCTTGGCTCGGCGGCTCAGGCAGTCCCGCCACCAGAACCAGGCAGCACCCGTGTAAAACACTGCACCAATAGTGCGGCCCCACATACGGTGAAGGTATTCAATGTACCAAATACGCTTGAACTCAGCCAGTGTCATCTCCTGGTTGAACCTGTACAAGTCAAGAAAAGCAGAGCCGAGGGGAAAATACCGAGTTCAGCATCACAAAGCGGATGGAATGTCACTAGAAACGACACATAATTCTAACCAACTGTTACGTCTTTTGAAAAGACTTTCTGAGAAGGGTGTGATACTGGTAACAGACTGGCCAACAAACTGTATCATGATTGTTAACACAAATATTTGGGCTAGTTGGTGCATAATTTCACAATCCATTACAGTTACAGTGGAAAGGCACAGAGGACTAGTCGGCAGAATGGACACAAGCAGTGAAGGTCACTACATACATGATGACCAAGCTGAACACAAGTCTTCAGAACAGTGCACCATTTTATGCATAATACCAAACAAAACAAAATCCTATACCATCCATGCCACTATGCTTACATTCATGAACTGTATATGGACCATGCCAGATAAACATATCCCTCATTTTTATTGCCACCGATTGTGTACTTGCATGTCACCTTCTTTCTTAATTTAGAAGTATTCATAAATTTCCCTAAAAATCATCATCAGAAATGTGCGAGGATATTAATATGCTTAAACTTTGGCATGCATGGGGGCTGGCAGCAATACTTAGCCAATTGTCCCACCTGTTGCTAGTGCCTGCACTGCTGCCCAGTGCTCATGTAATTTTTCATGACACACTGTACCCTCTGTCCACTGTAGCATATATCACAAGAAACTGTTGTTTTTTATATGATGGCAGTACTGCATTCAATTAACTTCACAGTAGGCTTTTTATCACAAGTATTTTTCTCATGATCCCCGGGAATTCACCATACTGCATGTACCATGAAAGTCATTGCAAAGCCAAAAGCAAAATGTTGATGCCACACCTATGAGCCTATTTAGGGCAGCGTGATAATTTAGAGGTACAGGATCTTGCTTGCTTGACTCAGTGTCAGGTGTGTCAATATGGGTCTTTTAGTCCTCCCTTTAACTCTTTCATGGAGCCTTCAACCACTCAGGCAATCATTTCAATGGGGTAGCCGGCACTACTGGACCTCTGCAGCTGGTACAGTGTACTGTGTCCCATTTTATGTTCACAAAAAGTATACCTAGAGTAGTGTTCAGGGTGTTTAAAGTGAAGGTTTCTTTGCGATCCCACCTTGACTTTCTCGACTGTGGCTGCTGCCTGGCTGGGTGCAGCGCCTTTCATGCTTACTTTCCTAGCCGTAAGGCTACAATCGTACATGTACTTCTATCGTGCCAAAGCCAACTACCTTTTTGAGATAACTGACATGTACTATTGATGATGATTCCCATACTAAAGCATTTACCCACAACAGGGGATTGGCCAAGAAGAGGGCGGTACATTTAAAATAAATAAGAATAATTATATTTGTAGACAAGTCATGACATGGCGTGGCAAGGGTGTGTGAGAGCAGATGCACATGTGCCAGTTTCCTTTATGTCAAAGATGCAGGAATTGAACGGGCGAATGTATAGTATTTCATTAAACGCTTCCCAAAAGCTTCATTTCATATAAATTCCAAAATGTGCGCTGGATCTGCATAAGTTTGAACTTTTTTTTTTATAACCGCTCTCTTTGTGATGTTGATCCCTTCAGGATGCATGAGTTAAATAGTTAAGGATACTTTAAGAAGATGTAGGCAACGAACCTCTGGAATCTCAAGTGTAAAACACAACCAAAAAGCACACAATCTGTCATTGGTGCTCATGAGTATTCGAGTTTGAGCTTACTATTGCCCTGCACAAGTTTCCTGTGCAGAATTGTTGGGGGATACACAAAACTTTCTGCATTAAAAAAGATGGTGGCGTGAGTAAACACTCAATCTGCGGCAATTTAATATAATGAATATGCTAATCTTTAGCAGTGTCTCCTGACCAGACAACTTAAGGCAATGGCAATTGTGCGTGGAAAAATGAGTGACAGCTGTGCCTATTCGAGATTCGCTGCCTTCACAATTGCCAATATTGCACAGACACAGCCGCTGAGCACGGAGTGGTCGTGGCACAGGAAAAATGAGCTGGGGCCATACTGCTGTTACATGATGGCCATGCTTCACATAGGCATATTTCTTCACAAAAGAAAGGAAATGCATTAAAGATTACACATGGTAATTAAGACAGTAAATATAGTTTAGTGCCAGGGAAGTTGATGCATTTTGATCATAATGAAGGTATCTAGAATGGTATGTGGTCATATATACATATCCCCTTCAGGCGCTACGTATACGCCAAGAGATAGTGCATCGAAAGTAAAAGCACTATGAAAATAATGTTTAAAACTTATGGGGCATGCAGCTTGAAATGCTTCTGATTGGACCTGTGCTGCAAGGTTTAATAATAAGTGTAAAGTGTTTTGGTAGAATGATTCGGAAGGTAGAAGGCTGGATGTTTGCTCACATTGTCAATATGTCATCATGCAGCGAGTTCATTTTCATTTTTTTTCACAATGTTTTGCATCAGGCATATTTTTCAAGTGGTTGATAGGTTCTTTCCATGTGTGCATGACATGAAATAGTTCACATTTTTGTGTCTTGATGTTCCTGCAGGGAGTTCTCGCATGGATTCCACATTCTGTAAATTTGACAAAACTCGCTGAAGAATTGAAAATCCTTAATCCATTCTGCAGCTCTAGGCTGTTCATTATTTTGAAGATGCAAGAAATGTGGTGGAACTGAATTTTCAATAGACGGAATTAATAGACACCTGAAGGAGATATATACATAAAGTATCATCACAGAGCATTAACACGTTCACTGCAGCATGGGTCACGGGTGGATCACTGCAGTTATTTGCACTGCGTGGCTGCACAAGGCTTTCCTGTAATGCGCAAGCAACATCTGCCAAAAATCATTAAAAAGGAAAAATGTTTTTTGCTTCTGTTCTCACGCATTGTGGTACCATTTGTCTACATCTAGATGAAGTTTCAAAGGTGCACAACTTCCTGGTGGGTCACGATGCACCAGAGCAATATGACAAGTCACTCACCAGAAGATCACCCCACACAGAAATCGAAGTGAATGTGTTAATCTCGCAGTTTTGTGCAGCTTTATTGTCAATGTAAAATTATGATTTTCTTTATGACTGACAATCTCATGTTCGACTATATTTATGTTGTTGAAAATATCAATAAAATACATGATTTTTAAGGAATCCTGATCAGTTGTTAGTCCTTCAAGTAACTAGGCAAAGCTTCATATCTGAAATTGTACATTTCCAAAATGATCACTGATGATAGACTGCATATATACATGGTTTGAGTGCTCTTTTCACATGTTCTTTCAGTGATGGTTCACATATTAGTTGTGCATGTCTTGAACTGGATTTAACCTTAGAAAAAAAACAGGTACATTTATTACTGCACTGTACTATGCAACTACACAGTTGCACAGACAGCAGCGTAATGTTAAGCCATCATGTGCCAAGCACAAACGCTCTATCAATACAATGCACAGTGTTTTGCTTCATACTAAACACTACTAATGATAGTGCTAAAAGCATAACATATGTATAACATAAGCCAGAAACAGTGTTTAGTTTTTAACTACACAGTGCACTTCAACATACATGGGAGCGTGCCAGTACACCAAGAACACTTTGCACCAGGATTTCCGTGACTCACAAGCTGCGTATTTCCATGCTTGTTTATGTGTGTTCGAGCCGAATCGGCATACAAAAGTCAAATCCACGAAACTATTTCTTGACAGAAACCTTTTGATACCTCATATGAAGCACCTATGTTATCTGCAATTTACATATTTCAGACAATGACTGCTCTTTGGCGACAGGTTACAGGGAGAGGAACTTCTTTTTTGCAGCTCCGGTACGCACGCTTTGTATTCTGGATATTCTTGGTATTTCAGAAATTCCTGCTCCCATTGCTGTTGTCCGAAAGGCGGAAACTCGGCAAACGGGTTCCAGTGCACCATTGAAAGGCCAGATTTTGTCAGCCTGGAAGGATGAGTACAAATGTGAGAAACGACAGCGCGTACACAGCGTTACAATGAGCTAGGCTCGTTACAATGTTTCATGGCTGTGTACTGCGCCGCACAAATCATGCGCATATCACCTCGTGACACCTCCGAGCACGATGGAACCAAAGGCCATGCCACTGCAGGCAAGAAGCCATTTTCCTACAACCTTTCGCGACTTCTCAGTCAGCTGTTCGGTTGCTGGTTGTGCAACTGTCACTTGAAGTCGACGCCCGATTGTCTATAGAAACAGAGGTAAAAACGGTGAGTGTAACGACATCGTGCGTTGTCAAAGTGCGCACCTGAAGCATCGGCTTGCATTTCTGATGTATCAGTAAGCGATGTTGCACGTCCCGACGAAACAAGATCGCCTGAAAAATGAGTACAAACAAGGAATACACAAAATCCCAGTAATCTCCAGTGCGTCAAGCAGGAAATAATTGAAAGAATATATGTATAAACAATGTTCACTCACTTTGCAAGTGGGTTTGGACGCGCCCAAGTAGAAACAACGCCGAGATACATTCATTGTATACGACCAGCTACACCGAGAAACGGTGCCTCAGTTCTGTAAAACTGTCGAATTCTCTAAAGAAACATGACAACAGTAAACATACGTGAATCGGTGCATCGGAGGTCAGCAGTACTTCTTTTAGATAAGTCACTTCGTACAATGAGACGACACCAATAGCAGAACGTGGTTCTGAACGGCTTCCTTAATTTTTAGCAATCAGCAGCGATCACACGGGATGCATCATGCCACTTCAATAAAGCACCATGCTTTGCCTGGCAAAACGCAACTAAGTTCAAACTTTTTCGCACGTAACACAGGCGAAACTGCGAAACCACGACCGAAATCGACCGGCAAAACGTGCCTCAGCGTGTTTGCGTGTTTTTATTTTCACGGTAATGAGCACAGAGTTAACAGATTTATTTTTTCACCCGCTAAATATTTGAACAAACAAGATACTTCGGAGCAACGCTGATATAAGAGGAATTTCTGATTCGTGCAATAGTTTTTCTTTCTTAGTTTTAGCTCATATAAAAAAAAAACTAATTAACCACGAAGCAAAAGATGTACAATGGGTACAATCGTACAACCATGGTTCATGTTGTGAGCGCAGCGCAGTGCGCACGTGCGAATGGGTGTGGGCAGGTCTGTCTGTAGTTTAAAGTGGTTTAAATGTGGTGACGTGCACACTTTAGAACGAACTCTATGCCTAAGACAGCCGGCGAAGGCACAGCGTGTGTGGTGTCACCTAATTTCTGTTACTCTGTCATTTTTGAAGCAGTGTGTTGGCGGAGCTGCGAGTGAAGCCGGCGGCGACCAAGCGGCGCCAGATTTGAGTTCCTTTTGTGTGCTAGTGTTCCGTTAATTTGTCGAATTACGCAAAGATGGTTTCTGCGGACATCTTTCCACTACATTCCGAGGAACAAGAGGACTGCAACGGTGACTGTAAGTCGATTATTATGCTACTTTTCTAGCAAATGTGTGCATTCTAGGCACATACAGGGCGTGCATATTTCGCTTGAAATGTTCGAAAAAAAATTTCGCGCTGGATGGATAGATGGATGGCGGCTACACCCTTTGTAACAGGCGGCGGCTGGCGCCACCTAGCCTTTTGCTCCCCCTCCTATTCTTTTTTCTTTATATCCCCCTCTTAAACTAGTTTTCACTCCCCTCCTCCCCCAAAATAAATATCTAAAATATTGTAGAAAACATTAGCTCCCTGATTTATAGTATTATCTCTCCCTTGACTTCCTCCACTAATCCTCTAGCCTCCCCTTCGTTACTGCCACTCTTTTCTCGTCTATTTCCCCTCGTTCCCCGGGAAAACCTAATGCCCCTTCCATATCTGTCACTGTTCCCTCAGCCAGAGTCGGGCGAAGGTCTGTCCATCTCAGCACTATATGCTCTGTGGTCTCAATTTCGGCTCCGCAAGCTGTGCATAAAAGGTCCACCGCTGCAGCGTTCTTGCTCAAATTTCGCGGAAAGATCGCATTTGGAAGACTACGTCGTTTAGTGTAACACTCGGTACAGTTAATTGCCTGGATTTTAAGAAAAATGTGCAATGTTGCGTTCTTTTATAGAGATGCAAGCTGCCGCCGCTACAGCGCAAGCATAAACTTGCCAGAGAAAAAACAGCACCTTTAGACGGGACACAAAGGAAGAACCACACACACACTTCGCCGACTAACATCTGCATGTTTATTATCTTGCGTAGTCTTTTATATAGATAACTAAGGCAGTACCAACAAGACCATGACAAGAAAACAACGCACGAAATGAAAAAGAAAAAAAACCAGCTCGCCCAACGCATTCTTGTTGCACTGCAGTAGCAAGAAAATTGATTTCTTTCTTGGATAGCTTTAGAGACGGGACGCTCACGCAATCAACACTTAAGCGGTCAATCCCAAAATTCTCTACAATTTCCCTGGTGCATTTATCAGGGCATCTATGCACAGCTTATTAATGCAACTTTCATGTGAAGTGACTGTCTCACTTTCTGAGGTAAAAAGAACGGCGCTATGTTTGTGCCAGGAGCTGAAAATGGATGCACTAGTATGCTCTATTGATCAGACTGTGTGTCTCTTAAAATGTTTTATAGCGGTAAGACCCACAAAGTTGGTTGTCCGGTTCATGTTAGTGTTTGATAAGGGCAGCTGGCAGAGGGCGGTTTGCAGCTTTCTGCTAGCAAAGCTCGTGCACAGGGTGCACGTTAAAGATCCCCTGGTGGTCAAAATTAATCCAGGGTGCCCCACTACAATGAGATTGTGGTTTTGGCATGTAAAATCCCAGAATTCATTCATTCACTAGCAAAGCTCAAAGTTCTTACTGTTGATGACTGTTTTCTAATTAACAAGCCAGACCATGCAATTACGTACCTTAAGGATACCCTTTAGAAGAGCTATACATTCTTTCAGTACTCTTACTACTATTACAGTACTTAGCGCAAGAAAAATGAAGGATACCCTGAAGAAAGACTACGGAGCTTTTTCTGTTGACATTAAAGACTGCACAAATAGCCTCTCAACATCTTTAGAGCCTGGTTGGAAACAAACTTTTCAGTAATGAATGGCTGCTGTATGAAGAACTTTCCAAAAATGCTAAATAAGTGCATGGCTGTTAAGAAAAGGTGAACAGTTGCGGAACAAAAAAATATAAGCTACTGAAGGATTTGTTTGCCAAAGACGCATGTAAAAGGTCATGTTTCAAGAAAGACGTCACTGGTTATAATTTAAAAGATAAAACTACATGGCTAGACTGAAAGAAACACTAAATTAGACTACAAACAAGAATTGGAGAATTTCATGTACTCTACCGCCACGAACCCGAAAACACAGCTTGCATTACTTTTTTTCTTCTTCAATCGGTTCCAAAGCTTTTATACTTGTTTCACTTCTGATAACTTGCGATACATTGTTTAGCAGATGGAGAACAGTAACCACACTTTAAGAGTCAGTTGTGAAATATTTGGTTAGTTTCAATATTCAAAAGCATTGACTAGTGCATTTTCGAAACTTCGAATATTTGCCCACCCCAAAACCAGTCTGTAACACTGCAGTTGCCCGATTTGAAGTTTGGTCACAAAATGCACTGTCATTCTCATGTGCTCAACTGTCCGGCACAATCCCCACTGTATATGTGCGTTCATTCCAGGAGAAAAGGACCAGAATTGATTAATTCCTTTGTTATGTCACTGTTGCTGCTTAATAAGATTTCTTTCATATGACCAGTCTTTGCCCTTCTTCTAGAGCACATCTTTTACAGCCATGGCATGGGTTTGGTCACAGGAATGTTTTAAGCTTTCTTTTCTTTTTTTTTTTTCTTTTTGCAGATTCCTTTATTCCCTATTACCCTGGTAAAGTTCATGTTAATGTGACAATGCAGATATTATCTCTTGTTTACCTTTAATTAAAAGAGCACATGCTGTGGGCCATGTAGTCAACGGCATGCAGTTGTCATATCTCAATCTCCAGTAAATTCTACATCAAATCCTGGCCACGGCAGCCCCATTTCAATGGAGGCAAAATGCAAAGACACCCATAATATCGTACAATGGGTGCACATTAAAGAACCCCAGGTGGTCAAAGTTCACTATGGCATGCCTCACAATTGGATCGTGGTTCTGGCATGTAAAACCCCAGGATTTAAATTTTTTTAGCAAATTTTAGTGCTTAATTTATGTTTGATCTCAACGCTATTAAAGCTTCACATAATTATGGTGTGAATATAATAAAATATGTAATTCCGGGCATTATATGTCAGTGGCAAACAAGTTGCATTCCACCTCTCAGTAACATAAAGTGATTTAAGAAATATAAAGGCAATAAACTCTGAATGGTTCTAGGGGCGTAGACTGGACAAAATGATGCAGATACCTGTAAGCACTTTGGCTGACAGTCTTTGACCTGACACCATCTTGCACCTGCAAATTTCTTAATTTTACAACACCAGCTACCATGCTCCGCTGTCCCCGGATATGCTTACCTTGTCTTGGCACCCATGCTGCAACTCTGCTAGACCATTGGCTATCTGCCCTACGCATTAATGTCCTGCCAAACTTCATCTCTTCCTCTTAATGCCAACTAGAATATTGACTACCCCCATTTATTCTATAATCCATACTATTGTCTTCCTTTCTCTTGATGTTACACCTATAATTTTTTTGTTCCATTGCTCGTTGTGCAGTCCTTAACTTCTCAAGCTTCTTGATTGCCATGATTGTACACATTTCTTTTCGAGGGTAGTGGTAAGCTGCCTGTCATTACTTGGTTGTGTGTTACAACCCATCTTAATGTAACTTTCCTTCTTATGATCAGGGTTCCCTTTGACTAATTGGCCTAGATAAACATACTCTTGCGCAGATTTTAGGGGCTGGCTGCCAATTGCAAATTCTCGTTCCCTTGCCAGGCTATTGAACGTTACCTTAGTCTTCTCCATATATTAATCTTCATACCAGACAGGCATAAGAACTTACTTCGAAAGTTATTATGGCCTTAGCTGCAGCTGCCTTCTAGTCTCGAGAGACTGTAGCAATAAACACCAAAAACGTCTGCAAAATTTGAGTTAAAGCAGAGAAGAGAAAAAGAGAAGCATGATGTTGAGATTATCAGCAGAGCCGAACCTTGTTATAAGTCGCATTCAACACAAAAATACCTTTGTTAGATGCGATAATCATTATAAGCATATATTTGTTATGTGTCAATATTGGCCAAAACATTTTAGATTTGATTTGTTTTATTCATGTTTGTTATATCAAGGATAGACTGTACTGGCACAGTCATGCAGTTTGCTTCATTGAAACCAGTCATAGGCATATAGTAGCACCTGGGGACGTATTCTGAAACGTTCGCCGCGGCGAAAGTTTCGCACTGGCCACGCCTCCGCCGTTGCGGCGCGCGCTGAATGGCTGCTTTGACAAAACCGGAAATTCACTTGCGCCACCTGAATTTCCGGTTTTGTCAAAGCAGCCATTCAGAGCGCGCCGCAACGGCGGAGGCGTGGCCAGTGCGAAACTTTCGCCGCGGCGAACGTTTCAGAATACGTCCCCTGGAATGTGAATTTTGAAGTTATGAAATATTTATAAAATTAAAATTTTAATATAAAATCCGAGGACACCTAAGCACTTCTTATAAGCTGGGAATGTGAAAGCATTAATGTCTAATTGAATGCTGCTGGGTGGTCCTTCAAGTTCTGAACTCCTTGTGGGCAAGCGAGCATGTCGAGACGCTTGGCCAACGCCTCCTGATAGCACAAGGTGGTGCATTTTGATCCGTGACATCATGCTACCTTGCCCGACTGCCATAGAATATAATGGGGACACTCCTGAGTAAGCCGCGATGATTTTGACGTCACTGCTTTCGTCACGCCGGGCTTGGTAAGTAAAATGTCGGTCGAAGTAGGATGGTGTCAAAAGCAGACCATTCTAATGCAAATAGAATTAGACTTTATTTGTAACATCGCGTGGGCACAGAGCTCCAATGAATAGCAATGAGAAACTGACCAGGTAGATAAAACACTGCGTTAGAATCGGTGAACTTACCCGGTTCATCCATCATAGTGGCTGCAGCACAAAGACTGCAAGGGCCACAGCCAGGGCTCTCCCGACCCCTGTGCTGTACCTGCGCCAGGTAAAATGGGTGCAAATATATATGAAAAAAACTTAAGATTGCGTAGGTGGCAGGCTGATGCGCAATTTTGACTTCGCCAGGTTCCTTGCTTTGGTGCACATGTAGGCTCGCAACTACAGGCCGATAGCAGTCTCATCTCAATGGTAAATTAGTTTTCACCGACCATTTGCCTAAATTCCACAAATAAAATTGTGCTTACTTTTTTATTATTAAAATGAAAATGCTGAACCCTGTCCATATATATATATATATATATAAACTCTTGACAAGCTTGTATTCCGCTTTTATGCTCAAATCTGTGTTGGTTAACCACTCATCAGGAATGTTTTCAAGACTTCCACCCTGAAGCTACTCAACTGTTACTACTGTTATCATAGCTGCTGGGGAACACTCTGTAGTAAAACTGTGTGCTCCGACACTCTATGGTAATTTGGAATAATACATATTTGGGGAGACTTATTACTGGGACGTACTGATGCTCATAAGTGTTACATTGCTTCATTTGTTTTATGACTAGACAGCACATGTTCAGCTTCTTTTCCTGCATTGTGCAAACAAAGAATTTTAACAAAGAATGAAAGTGGTTGATTTACTGTAGCTTTTATTCCTATATTATAGACAAAGTTAACTGCTCTTTCCAACTAATTGCCATATCACTCCCTTGGCTAGTCTCTTCAGAATGGCTCGCTCTGCAGAATATCAGCTTCCTTACTCTGACTAGAAGGCTCGGACCTAACCTAGATCGACCATTATCATTACATAGGTTTATCAAACAGCAACTTAAGCTTTCCTCTATAGAATAAGGAAATACTACCATGCAACATTTACTTTGGCACTTTCGCTGAAGGTGGGCTCAGATGCTTGACCAATTTTTGTATGGGCAGCATTGCATGTATGTGAACAATATTGACACCCATATTTGTCCGACGTTCCGACGGACACAATATTTGTCCGTCGGAACGCATTTGTATAGATTCTGGATTGCTGTGGTGTCATGACCTAGTTTGGCTAGGATTTCTCTACCCGGTTTGGTTCCAGAGAGTCTTGTCAATTGAGCCTTTTCTTGAGCTTCGGTGATTTCTTCAAGTGTATTGTGTACACCCAGTTGCAGCAGGAGCTCTGTCTTGGTGTTCTTGGGGATTCCCAGTGCAAGTTTGACTAGCTTCCTCAGTTGAACATTGAGTTTGTCTTTCTCCGCTACCTTCCATCTGTGCATGGCCACCTCGTACGTGAAGTGGCATAGCGCAAAGGCGTGTGTTAGCTTGAGGAGATTTTCTTCCTTAAGGCCGTGTTGTCTTTTTGCTACACGTCGTATGAGATTCAAGGCATTATTCAACTTTGTCACGAACTTCTCCACTGTCACGGCATTAGAGCCGCTGCTCTCAGTGAGCATCCCAAAGACTCTGATTTTGCTGATGTGTGGAATGGTTCCTCCGTCTTTTGTTCTGAGAGTAATGGCGCGTCTGTCTCTGATTTCGCTCTTTGGCTTGGGACTGCTTCTCGATGGTGTGTAGACGAGGAGCTATGACTTCGCAGGCGAACATCGCAGGCCCGTGGGAGCGAGGTATTCCTCGATTGCATCGATCGCTTGCTGTAGAGCGTTCTCAATTGATCCCAGGCTACCTCCGGGGATCCAGAGCATTACGTCATCTGCGTATATAATGTATTTGACGTTCTCGATTTGATTGAGTCTCTTGCCTAGGCCGGCTAGCGCAAGGTTAAAAAGCGTCTGAGAGATGACGAAACCTTGCGGGGTGCCCTTGCCGCCGAGTTTGTGTTTCTGGGACTTAGTTTCCCCTAGACGGAGGGTGGCCATTCTGTCGCTCTGGAACGATTTTGTATAAGCATAGAGTCTCGTGCCGAGGTCGAGGTTGGAGATCGTGTCGAGTATGTAGTCATGTGGTAAATTATCGAAGGCCTTCTATCCTTCAAAGAACACAACAACCTCGTGCATCTGATGATGTGCTGTTCCCTTGTTTCATTACTGTTATCAAGGTGCTCCACATAACTGAAAGTGCTTGTTCGTCATTTACAATGTCCTTAGTTGACTATGCGTCCAATAATTATGCCGGCATCACATGCATGTATCGAATAACTAAGTAATCCTCTGTTTTTAGTGGGAAGACTCAACTCGATATTCGCATATCATTTTGCTAGAATATTTGTATTCAATTTGAGTGAGAAATTTCACTATTTGAGCGCACCTATAATGATCACAATTTGCACACTCTGGGTCCTGCAGCCTGGAGCTCTTCATAAAATGTTTACGCTTGTTAATATCAAACCAAGCATCTGGACTGCCAAGAAATCCAGCTTTTCAGCAGCAGCCATGGTCCATATGCTTTTCTTCATGGATGTACACGTTCAAGCGGAATGCAGCCACTATAACCCTAGTTACACTACCATCATGAGGGAAAGAAAACCTTCAGCTTTCTTTGAATGGTGAAAGAAATACTAGTGAGCTCCTGCCATAGTTAAGCAGCGTAATCACAGCACTGCTTCCTTTCTCATTTGCAAGAATGCCCAGGTGATGTGATTTATCAACACAGGGAATAGTTTGCTGTAACGTGGATGTTTAATTCAGTTCCGAAGGGTGCAGTGTTTGGCATTTTGTTTACTGTTCACAAGTTTTTGGCTCTTGCTATCCTCATAGGGGATGTAAGTACACAAACAAAGCAACATTAGAGGTGTCAAGCCTGTTTCACATGCAAGCGACGGCACGGCGGCCGAGTGGCACCACAGTGCGCAGACACAACTTCGTTTCATGTGGCACTATTTTGGCGCGATACGTGCCACTGTGATGCAGAGCGTTGTTTGCGGAAAGTGCACGTGAGCCGCTGGTTTCACCGGTCTTCAAGAGCTGTGCCTTGCTCCACATTTTCCTGTTTTGGCATGCTTGAGCTGCGGGTTTCATTGGCGTATTAAGTTGGTGCTGCACTTTCGTTCGTGCTTGTACACCTTGCAGTAAATAAAAAGTACTGTGTGTCCAACTGCTACAACTTTTTTATTCACCTTTAGCTCTTTATAAGCAACAGCTTAAGTCTTGCTAAGTACACGCACACAGAATTTGCCATATGGATGCAAAGGAATGGATTGGTTCATATTTCTGCGATTTGGGCTTGAAGCATGTGCATGTCTGCTAGTGGCTCTTGCTTTTTAATGTCTCAAAGCATTCGGGCGCCATCTTGGCCACCCGGATGCAAGAGGCCTACGGACGACTTTCAAAAAACCTTGCATCACTTTTCGCCTCTAGGCATCCGAGTAGAAAGGCAGCAGCCCTTGTAGAGATTGGGGTATGTAGCCTTTTGACTGAAGAAACAAGACTAAACAAAACTGCAAACACGGTAGCTCGGAGTTGTAAAGAAGAAAAGACACCTACTTGTGCTGTAAACGAAAAGTATGGTTGCCATTTTGTCCTGTTTGTCCGGGCCCATGCATATGGGGTTATCATCATAGGAAAAAAAAAAAGAGGCAAAAAGATGAAACCCACATGTGCGGGCAATTTGGCTCGAACTTTAAGACTACATACGGAAACAAGCGGTACTTCTGAGGCACCAATGGACATGGCTGATTCGCGCGACGCCGACTTTCACTTTATGAAAGTATGCATCACTTGCGACGACGACTACCTTCAGCTTCAGCAGCCGTAATTTCATCCCAAAGAATCCGCCTGTTATCTTTGTTGCAAAAATCCTTCATTTTAGCATCCCAAACAAGTGTACACTGCACAACTTGAGAGATGAACGGCTTGTTGAAGAGTGCGAGACATTACAAACTGGCAGCGGATGTCGTCTGCTACAAATGTCGTCCGCAAGAACAGTCTGCTTGAGTGGGCGAGTTCTCCACGTTTCGACCAGGCCCCTGTCACATGAGCTTAACGTTGCTACTCACTGGCGCTCTGCCATTGGTTGCCATTGTCACCGCTCGTGAATTTTTCCAAATGTTTTGATCGTGATCGCAGCGGCACGCATTGCTTGAAAAACTTCTTTTGGGAAAGGAGGCTTGGAAAGGTGACGGCCACCATGCCGTTTCTGGCCCAAAATCGCTTGCATGTGAAACACTTTACACTATCACATGTATGATAAAAAAAAAATGTGTGTGTGTGTGTGTGTGTGAATTTTTTTTTTAGCTTTGAATGGGATGAGAGTCCTCAGTAGGTGTCTTGGTGAATGACTGGAACCTTCTCTTGTGACATATGTAAAGAGAAGTTGCTGTTTCTGTGCAGCGTTTTCTGCTTAACTAGAGCCACATTAAAAAAAAAAAAAAAAAAAAAAAAAAAAAAAAAAAAAAACGTGCTTTAGCTAAAGCCCTTGGTTTGCTTGTTTTATATTTTGGTCATTTGGAGGGCATTGGAATTGGGGACCACTTTTAGTGAATACATAGGATAAACCAATTTTACACAAAAAAATTTCTGAATTCAGGGCCTTGCCAAAATCATTAACAGTTAGTAGTTTTTTGGGGGCAGAGCATACTTTACCTTGAGAAACCATGGTATCAGTAGGTCGCTCCGAAGTGTTTCCTAGCTGTAGTGTCACTTCTCACAAATTCTTGCATCGTGAATAGTGCCTGATTATAAAAAGTACAAGATCACCCCAGAAAAACTTTGCAAAATTTGCAAACCGTTATTCATTTTTCTTGGTGTTACACCTCATGCCAGTGTGCTGCCATTTGGAACATGTATTTTAACAAAACTCGAATGGTTATAGTTAGTGGTCACATGGCACTCTTGAACAGTGATAACAAATAAACCTAGCTTGATCACCGTTATTCAGTTATTACTCGGAACTTGCAGCTTCATACAAGTTAACAAGGTTGCATTGCTTGAATGTCCAGTTAGTGTTTTTTTGTAGCTGCTAAAGTCCATCCTTAAGGTGCAGTTTGGAAACAAGTGCTGTAATTGTGTTACTGCACCACTTGACAACTATATTTTCTAGAAGGTTGCATTTAAGGGAGAAATAAATAGGGTCTAAACAGATCTTTTTAAAACCAGCATAGTGCGAATAAAGCTGGAGGAATCCGGTGTTGCCTAAAATAAATGACCAAGAGTTGAATGGTACAAGCGGCAGTGCCATCAATGGTGGGAATTTCATCAGTGCTATGTGAAACAGATGACACTCCGCAGGAGAAATGCAGAGATTACACAACAAAACTGCTGGCCACAGAACTGATTGTGTCCTTGCATGATAAGCTGTACAAGACATTGATTATGACGTCAATTTCATTCTGAGATTAATTAAATCTGTGTGTATTGCTCAGACTTGCAGGTGCCTCCCTTGGTACCACTGTAGACAGCAGCATGTTACTGCCTTGCTCTTTCAGTAGATTGCAGGCTTATCACATTGCAGTCGCATTGCAATTGTTGTTTTGACTCTAATCTCGTATTGTTATATTTTAATGTACAAAAGTTGAAAACACTTCTGTGTCATGGGATGCACAAGCAGATATCAGACAAAAGAAAACCACACATTTGTCATGGCCGTGTAGCCTTGAGAGCTAAAACCGTTTGATAAATGTCGCTCTCTGATGTTCTCCAAAGAATGAAAGTGGCCATGGTGCCCTAGTGCCAAAAATTTCTCCATTGGCTGCACTTGTGCAAGTAGCCTCACGGACAGGGTAGTTATACTTTTTATTTTGTTGCATTCTGACTGGCCATTGCAGCTTGTCACATGGAGCCTGAATATCTCAGTATTCTGTGCTCATGCATGGTAAGAAATCGGTCGCAATAAAGGTTTGGTGATGTTGGTTCCAACCTCCCAATGCTGTTTTGACACACGTGGAAAACTATCGCAAAGATTTACATAAATAGAGCAAGATGCAAATACAGTCAAACATCTCTACAGAGAAAAGACCTGTAAAAAGAAGGATTGATTATTATATCTTTCATATGTAGTGTGAAGAACTCTACAATGAATTTTCCTGTATAACAAAGGCAAATATTAAGTCAAGCTAAAGTGATTGATTAGCGCTGGAGAATCTCTAAGGCATCAATATTATCGCAAACAGAGCCTTAATGATTGAGAAATTAAGGTAAATGCAGGACATGGTTAGACTCCCCTGGGACATTCAAGCACTTGCCCGATGACGAAAGCACTCCTCGGTTAAATTCTGTCACTAGTACTCAACCATCCGTTGCAAAAAACATCCTTGTTTAGTATTATAAGACGAAATAAAATGCTACTTGTGCAGCGCTATCTCATTCTTTAAAAAAAAAAAAAAAAAAAAAAAAAAAAAACCATCGAAATTACCCTTCACAACGTGCGGGTGGTCGAAAGGTTTCATTTTCGCTCGACTCTGTGCTGCCCACGCTTTCGCGTTTCAGTAGTTTCGTTATCGTGTAGTTCTCTGCTGGTTTTGCTGGCTCGCGAAACTCGCACAAACTGCAAGTAGCAGATAATTCAACTTCCATGTGATGTTGCGGGGTGCCCGAACGGTCTACGCCACTTGACCAAAAAGCAGTTGCAGCGGCGAATCCACTACTGTCTTGGCTCGGTACCGCCATCTGTTGGGCGGGGTTTTACTCACCGACGGTAGCAAAGGGTGCTGATGGCGTGTGCAACGTCACCACTCCCCCGGGTGGGTGGCAGGAGATTTGAATTTCGAAAAAGGCATTCGGACCCTTCAGATGCAATTTTCTCGTAAACTAAGTCTTTTCTTGGTGCGAAACAAGTGGAGGTTTCTGGAACGGTATTTGAACAGTACACGTCGACTTACTATTAGCCTTCAGTGTCCCTTTAAGCATCCCTGATGGCTGATTAGTTGCTTTACAAGAATGCAACATAGCGATGCCGCCACTACCCTCCGCAGATGTCACCGACGTGTGCATTGCACTAACAGCAGTACAAGCGACGCACTTGACAAGTGTGCCGATGCCGAAAGTAGTCCTGCTACAAGAATCGCGGAACCCTTACGCCGCTTGTAACTAATCAGCGGGTGTGACTGCTGACAAATGTGTCGCAGTTGATGATGACGTGATGATGTAATTCTAACTGACGACTGGCGGCACCAAAAAGAATGCAAATGTCATCAAGGCAACAGTGATGAAAATTTCGTAAACAGACCAAAAATTTTGATGGCAAGAGAGATGAAAGCAGCATTCAACGATCCGCACCTTTAATTCGCCACATATCGTGCTGTAAACCTTAATGCAACAAGGCTGGCTGCCCACACGTATTCACAGTGTGCACCGAAATAAATAGCGACTTGTTTCACTCTCTTTGAATTCCTGTGAAATGTTTTTTGTGGAATGTGCTTAGCCTGCTAAATTGGGAGCGGCACTATGCACGACCTTTACAATGAAGTAGACCTGTATAACATAGAAATTTAGGAGTTCCGGAGCACTTCATTATAAAGGCTTTTGACTATATAAAGCATCGCACTTGGCAAGCACACTTCATGGCATGCAGATTAGGTTTGTTCACCCTCTAAATTTTTCGTTGCCAGATTCAGATTCTCATTTTTCATGCAGTCCTTTTTTTTTTTTTTTTTCAGCCTTTTGAATGTCTGACCTTTAGAAAATAACTTAATTGTAAAAATTTTAAAACCATGGCACGACATGCTTAATGTGCCATGTGCTTTGAATTTCTCCCCCAGCTTTTTCAGCCGATGAGAGCTCACTGGGTGTTACCATAATGCCCTCTTGTCTATACCGAGTCCACATGAACACCCCAAAAGCACTACAGATGGCAGTAGTATGTGGAATTTGTGGCCACACACAACAGTCCAGACAGAGGTGTTCTTGTGCCCTGATGGAAAGGTCTACAGTCCGAGTAGGGAAAACCAATGCAGTGTTGTCTGTAATCGCCACAAGTCACAGAAACTTGTGTTTAGCTTCTGTTTTCTTTTCTTTTTCTTTTGTTGTTTTCAAATAAGAGCCAGAACAGAAACAAAAAAACGGGAGCATCATCATGCAGTGCTTTCAAACCCGATGAGTGTGCCTGCCGATGGTGATGACTAGACAGTGCACACTGTACTTTCAGTTATACTCTCTGCTGTTCATGTTTTATTTGACGCCAATAGTACACGAAAGGGATAAATTGAAAGCCACCCGAATGATAACGCAAAGCCACAGAGGAAACCCATATGGGTTTCTAAGAAAGAAAGCCTCAAGTTTTCGATTGATTTGCCCTCACTGTGCGATCTCTTGGTTACCTTGGAAAGAAGAGCAACCGCCCTGAGAAGGCGTTGGTCCCATGTTAGAATCCCAGACCAGGACGAATTTTTCTTCAACTGTGACGCTTTCTTTACGACAAACCTTTAGGGGTTTCCTTTATAGCTTCGCGCTACAATTCGGGCGGATGTCAATTTTACGTTTTCAACTAATAGTGACATTTGCAGCAGTTCATGATGACTTTACTGTTCCGGTCTGCTTATCAGCATCACAGACCTGCAAGCACATTCCAACATATTGCATCCCATTTAGCAATGTTTGAGAAAAACAAATTTCTTTGATGCAGAAAAATTTAGTCTGAAATGTAGTGCGGTGATGATGATGCCTGTGGCCACATCCCTTTGAATCTTTGAGATTGACGGGCAATACTAGATTGGGCCATAAAGCAAATGGCGAAAAAGAAAAAGGTTAGAAATTCTTCTTGTGTGCCTCTACCGGCATATCTGGTGCACACAGAGAACTCAATGTTTTCTACAAACAACTTTCTTGTGTACGCAGTAACTGAAAATCAACATTTAAGGACATAAGTGTCAGGCATTTAACAGGCCCTGTAACATCCTTTTGCTTGGTGAGCAAATGAATCTTGCATGTAGCGCATAGAGCTGGGTACATCTAGGCCAAGTTTTGCAGTTATATGTGGCACATGGAAGTAATAACCACAATGTGAACATTGTTGCAGTTTTTGAGTTGAGAGCTCTTCCTCACAATTTTTTGGATTTGTCTGCCAGCAAATATGGGGCAGGAGCTCATAGACATCAGCCACTGGCAATCATTTCTCGCCATGAATTACTTGCTCATACATGCACATCCTTTCACAACTACCATGGATTACTAGGAAGTGGAAGTTGTTACCGTGTCCTGCCCTTCAAGTGATTGCTCCTTTGTTGCTCTAGGGTAGCTCTGTCAGCGGACTACCTCGAAAAGCATGTGCCAAACATCGATGAAGCATCCCAGGCACAACCTCATTGGCAGGGGCTGTACCCCAGCATACCAGCTTCCAAACATTGCAACTTGGACCACTCGCAATAACCTAAGTGTTGGTGGGATAGGTGAGGCATTGGTATTTGCCTTGCCCTTAGTAAGGGGAATATAGAAAGTGAATATTGCACTACTGATATTGTTGTTTGTATTACGCCCTTTAAAGAATTCCTTCAGGAGTATAATCCTTAAAAGGCACTGAATTCATTCCCTTTCATGTTTCGTGGGCTTTACTGAGAAACACCAAGTCAATTTAAACTGATAAAGTATTCTTTCACAACTGTTTCTGCTAATTTCACAATAGGTCGTTTATTAGAAGAGAAAATTAAAGTTCCATTCTTTTCCAGTTTCACGCCAATCCCCAGCACCGGTATGTCAGTGCGACCTTATGGATTTCAAAGCATTTTTCGTATTTGGGCTGTTGTGGCTCTGTAAAAGTTCTTGAAACTTGCTAGGTCAGTTGTTAGGTCTTTTAGAGTACAGTGTAGTCGATTTTTACCTAGAAAATTTTAATAGGCCTGTGCAGACGCCGTCACAATCTGTTACGGTGATCTGGTGTAGCAACTTCAAATTGGCATTGCCAACTCTTGCGTTTTTGCACCTTTTCTAGCTTTATAAGCCTATCCTTTCTGACAAGCATAGCTTCTTTATGTATTAAAGAAAGGTAGTTACAAATACGATAGAAATTGTCTTCTCTTTAGTGTTTAAGTATTCCTTCTAGTAGAAGGCCAGCCTGAGCTGGCTTTATAGTGATCCTTTTATTATCCACACAACTGGCTGATCCTGGTGATAATATAGGCGGAGCACTGTTTAGACCTCTGACAAAGCGCGAAAAGTAAAAGGATTGAAATCGTTATATTATCCCAGCTGTTTCAAAAGGTTATTGCAAACCACACTGCCAGTTTTATAGATTACATCAGTGTTTCTTTAAAAGCTTTGCTGTTGTTTTGTGGGGTGCCCTGAAAACTTTGCAGTCTGTGTAGCTATGAAGTCGACAGTGATGATGCCGTAGTTTCTACATACCACACAGGCCATAATGTGCCTTTTGTACATCTAGACTAATGCTTAATGTATGCACAGAATGAACGAGTACATCTTTTCTCAGGGTTTATTGCTTATATAACGAAACTGTAAACATGCACAAATGCAACAACCAGTTAGCCTTGAGTCATATCTGCACAAAACAGTGCAGGAGAAATCATTGTGAGCCCACAGCATCAACAGGGACGGTTCTGCATAGGGCGCACAGCACAGTATGGAGCAGCAGACCTTGAATCATAAAGCGGTGATTATTGTAGGGGTGTGCCTAGGTGGGCAGGCTAACAATAGAGAGAGATCTGGCAGCAGCCAGCTGCTGTTCCACAGGGTTGCGTGTCCCCGGAGCCATAAGGTCGTGGGCACGGGTGGCTGCTTGCCCCCAGTGGAGTGTCTGGCTATGCACCAAAGCCTCAAGACATGGCTGCAGGTAGAGGCTGCTGGCTGCATACCAGCGAGGCAAGTCTTGTGCCAGTAGTGCCCCCTGGGTGGCCAGATCAGCCCGGGCTGCCTCTAGCGCCTGTCGGCATTCACTCAGACGTGCCAGGTTGGCGCCTGTTGATTCGCGGCCGCTTAGCCGTTCTGCACGCTGCTCCAGGCGCAAGCACTCCTGGGCTGCCTGGTCACGCCGTTTCAGCGCTGCCTGCACCTCGGCAAACACACTCTGGTAACTGTGCATGGGCAGCAGGAAAATGGCCAAATGAATCATAGCCAATGTACTCGGAGAGCATCACTTTAGCCAACCTCATGTGTATAACCTGACTATACTGCTATGCTAAGTCAGCCCAGAGGTGTGGGTAAATAAAACGCAATACAAAATGTTTTTTTTTGTTGTACTTATTTACCATGACAGCACACAGTTCAATGTGTGCTGGTATTGGATACGTTCTCCTGGCTGCTGAATATTATTTAGTGGACCTACGAGTATTCTGCACAAGGCATGTTTTACGTGTTATGAACATCGGTCACCACAAAGCTTGCCAAGTGACTTGTCATACTTGGCCATGCTGTGTTAAAGAATGCAACACAATTGCACAAAACATGTGGACAGTTTCAAGAGTGTGAAGTCTGCAAGTAAGGAGGCCCTGGTGGCAGCTAGCACAATATTGGAAAGCGTTTGCAAAAAATTTCAGAACATTTTTACAAGAGCTGTGAACTTGCGCTGTATACTTGTAGTCTCATATGTGCGCTTACCGTTTAAGAGGGTCCACTAAACAACGTCGAATGGCCACCAGCTGTAAAACATTGGCAGATTTAGCGTGTTAAAAGTTTCACAGTCTCTGCATTATTGCACATGCTTTACAGTGTAGTAATGCAAGATCACTGAATGGTGTGCATACACGTATTTGCAGGATTTATCAATGTAAAAAATGGTTACTAATCTAAAGGCACGGCATGAAACACATGCAACATTCTCGGCATGCATTCCACTGCAGGGCTAAATGTAAGTAACAATATGTAGGCTCAGTATTAATGTAAACTTCGTGCTCACATGGTCATCGACGGCCGTGTCCATAGATGAAGCAAAGCCAAGCCATTCTTCGACGAGACGGCGCAGCTCAGGACTCTCGTTGCACAGCTCGCCACTAGCCAGGTCGCTGCTCATCTTTTTCTCGCAGTGGTACAGGGCTAAAAAAACATTTAACTAGGAATATCATTCAGACCGTTGCAAGCACGGCAGATATCAAGTTGCGTACCCAGCATTGTGTCCTCGTACTTCTTAGCATCATTGTGGAGTTTCTTCGTGTCCCTCTCGAGCCTGCGTGTATCACAGGAAATGAATCTGACAATATGCCCACAAAGGGCAAGGTTCTGATTGGTGTTGTATAAGTCGCGGGTGGCCATTTTCCTCGCGACGATAGATTGTATTTTTTAGAAGCACTGCTCCAGGAGGGCACATGTAACCGGCAAACGGAAGCCTCAGGAGAGCACCTGAGGTTATAATAAAGCAGGCGGCGCAGGATCTCCAGGGCACCCAAGGGGTAGCGGCCCGTACGTTGGGGCCGCGGAGGCCGAAGCGTGCCAGGGTGTGTTCGCATAAAAAATTGGCCGTCCGCGATAGCGGACAGCCGATCTTATACACCCCTGGCATGCGCAGGCCTCGGCGAGCCCCAACCCACGGACCAGTCCGGGTTCTAGCTTTGGTATCCTGGAGGCACCGCCAATAAAGCGAAATAATGACACGTTGTCACAATTAGTAAAAAACACGATTCGATAAATATAGTTACGTCTACCCGCCAACTTGTGACGCTAAGTTCAGCACTACCGCGCTCCGCGACTTCTGCAACACCAGTCAGAACTTTGCCCTCAGTCTTCGCCCTTAGTCTTACCGAACGAACTTAGACACGAACTCCTCGATAGTTCTCTCGTCCTGTTGAGAGAAATGTATGGGGCGCGGGGAGGGGCTACTGTGAGAACCTCGTACCCCAAGAGCTGTAACAGCGGCGTTTTAGTACTCACAAGCTCGGCGCCCGGAGAGTTCCTCGACGATGCCTTTGACAAGCGCTTCAGTGGGTTCCTTAAAGACGGTAAAAATGGCAATTGCTAGGTTTACTTCAGTTTCACCATAACTTAACACACAGTCGAAGGTCATCACACCTTTACTTTCAAAGTTCGGAAATCGCGTATAGTCGCTTGTTTAGGTTACAACACAGAAAGCCCACTACGTCAAATGTTGCACTCACCAGCTCATGACGTGCTTGGTTTGAGTCATTGAGTTTCCTACAATTATTGTATGAAACTCTATGGTTTGAGTAACTTAACCGTATGCATAACCAACACGAGTGCATTGAAACTCTCGACCGAACTTGTAACAGGAACTTCGCGCTCTGATCTACTCGCTCTAGCGGTTCTAGTGGCTCTAGCCCCTGTGCTAGCCATTGGCTCTGCATGCAGCCATAAAGAGCGGCCACTGCTGGCGCTGGGATCGATTTTGGGGGAAAGGAAGCGAAGAAGCGATGCCAACAGGTGTGAGTGAGTGGTCGTGTGGTTTGGGGCGGTGCCCATTGTGTTCTAGCCAGTCAAAGCACCTGAACGCCAGAGTAATAATGGCACTCCTTTCCTATTGATTTTATTTGGTTTTAACCTTTTTATAGAGTGCGACGTTGGTAATATGAACCATTTTAATGGCTGCAGTGCAGTGACTTTTTGTATATGTCCCCGTTATTCTGTGGACACACACATCATGTACAGCTGGCACAGCGAGTTTCGCACAGAAAAACATTCTTAAAGCAGCTATGTCTTGGTGGTATACCGTTCGCTGTAAAGCTTGCCTGAATATTTTACTCGTGCTGCTACCTTCCAGCAGCTGAGTATCCACTATCATCATTCGTTTTCTGTCGCGATAAATGGGTTGTCACGGTTACCAGTTTGTTTACGCGGAAAAGACGTGTTTGGTTTGGTCCTTTGCACCATTACAGCATCAGCGACTTCATTAGGAATGTTTGGTACGAATATTATCGTGTCTGCTAGCATTTAATGACTTCTTAATAGCTGACTATCAACATGTATACGTGTGCCGAGAGAAGAGGGGTAATTTGGGTCGCGGGTCGCGCACCCAGCTTTGCGGCGGACGTTGACCGCCTTCTATGCATGCTCGTTGCTTCGAACGTTCGCTTTTCCCCGGCTGCGCCCTCCCCTTTTTCTCTCTCTCAGTTCCGCGTTTTGGCAGTTGCGTTTTATGATTGCGGCTTATCGCGATGCGCCGACTTCGTGGTTGGGATGTTGCACTGCTTTGTTAACGCCCCTGACGTCCTTCGTGCTTATTCAGGACACCTGTACGCGTTCGCGTGCGTCTTGCGCAAGTCGTGGTATGTAGCACGCATACGAACGCATTTTGCATTTCCCATTTGGTTGCGGCAGCTTGCCGACGGCTATCGCAGTTTTACAGAAACCAAGTTTTTCAGAACTCTTGTCGAGCCATATCTCAGGCGCTCACGGCATCAACACACTTCGTTCAAATTACTGAGGTAGTGCGCCAAGGTAACCACCTCTCCATTTGTGCAGCCCGCGCCAATCGTCGGCACCCACAGTACTTCCGTTTTTCGGGGCAATGTTAAAAACACGTCTACTTACTCGGCGTTACATTATAGCATCGGCTGGTGGCCTAACGTCCAGCGCAGGCACAATCCATAGTGCAGGTGCCATCACCGATTTGTCGTCTTCGCTGCAAAATAAGAGCTCGCTTATACACGTCGCACAGACAAGTATGATCGGAATCAATTTCCATTTAATCTTAATGTGCGATCGATGTAAAAAACGCGACGCTACAGCAAGATTGATGTGAACTGTGTTTTTGCAGTGCTCAATCACCCAACTGATCGTGAATTTACCGTCAAATGTGCCCATGTGAGAGGCACTCGTTAGTCTAATGCAAATTAAAGCTGTACATGTTGTGAATTTGTGGGAGCACTTTCATTTTGTAGTAAGCTATTCAGTAAAAAAGTTCGGACATCCTAATTGCTTGTATTTAGATTGCATCGGTTCTCGTGTACGAGTCAGTTAATGGGGTTCATCTCAAACCAATGCTGTAAATGAAGGCATTTCAATTCAACTAAGTGTATTGCAGCATTACGATATGCCCCAAAGATTCTTTTCATAGCACACCTTGGGTAATAGATAACTGTATATGCAAGCCCCAAATATGTCTTCGCATGCTATATATGCATTAAAAAAAATCATATGTTCAGTAGTCTCAAATGCAATACTGTATGCAAAAGCTGAACAAATAACACAAATGTTGCTTGGAACAGACTTCTGTAAAAACATGCAATATCGTGGCAAGCAAGAGAAGTTTCCAAAGCAGCATGCAGCTTTAGAAGCCACTACATACTGCAGTATAGTATTGAGTGACTTCTACAGCAGCAGTGGACATCAGTGGTGAAATGAAAAAGGAGATAGCCGCTACCAATACACATAAGATAAGCAGCTGTAAACTCTAACGTAGATAAGCAGCTATAAAGCCCATTACCCCCGCCTTGGCTCCAATTATGCAGGAGCAGCGGTTCATGAAGTGGTGCCCAGCCGAGGGCTGCTGTTCCGCGAAACCAGTGCGCAGCCAGTTCTATGCAAGCCCAAGCTGATGCCACTACAGAGCATTAGCCTGGAGAAATTGGAGCGCCTGCAGGCTCAGCAGAAGACCCAGCAACAGCAACCACCCAAGAGTCACTAGTGCCACAAACACAAGTCAACAAGTGGCCAGGCTTTTATTAAAAAATATACGGCCATCGAGGGGAGGCAGGCTGGCCCTGGAGCTGCTTTGTTCTATTGCTTTATTCAGCCCGGGGTGACCACAGTGTCACTTGAGCGCAATTTTCTCTGCCTGTCCTGGGTTACGGGAGGGGGGAAAACAATGGAAGACAAGCACCGGTCCAGGGGCAGAGGCCCCCCACACATGATATGTGACCAGCACGAGCTCCCCCGGGGGCCGGAGCCCCACCCTGCTCAAGATTCCTGCCACGGAGGCCTCACTGCAGTCGTCCCAATGAGCTACCTGCTGCCAGCTGGTTCATAGAAGGTGCCGCTGGTTTTGCATACTTGCTGGTCAAGCTCAGGTTGTCCACACTGATGTTAATGCTACCAGAGTCCACCCACGTTTTCCCACACTTTTCTTGTGGTGTTTGACCACCTACTGTTCCCCCAAATATGGAGGGTGGTGCTCCAGCAGGGCTCGGTGTCAGAGGTGTGCAGCCAGGGCTTGGCTGCCGCACAAGACCTGGTAGCCCTTGGAATGCAACAGGTTGGGCAAGGCCAGCCTGGGGTGCAAGTGTGTAGCCCATGTGAAAGCCAGCTGGCTGTGCTGCCATGGGAAAGCCCATGGGGAGGCCCACCATGCCACCGGCTGGTGACTGCAGACCAGTGAGGGGACTTGTTTGCAGCTGTGGTTGCAGTGGGGACAGGGGGCTGGTCTGCGGCATGCCTGCCAATGGACTGGCAGGTATCACTGGTTGCAGTCCCGCCAGTGGGCTCGCTTGCAGGACAGGCTGCGAGAGGGGACTCGTATGCAGACTTGGTGGCACACTGGTTGCCGGCAGGGCTGGTGGCACGGCGGGACTGGTATGCAAACTGGGTTGGACACTGGTCGCCTGCACAGGCAGGTCTATCAGGCCGCTTGGAATGCTGCTCGACGATGTGAAGGACGCGAAGTCCGAGAATTCGTCTTGGGCGCTGTAAGAGAAGACAATCTGTGATGCCGGCCGCCAGCGGCGGTGCGGTTAGCCTACCTGGGCGGCGGTGCCGTAGCACTCTGGAATTGGCTGAAGTCGGCAAAGTCGCCGTTCGCGGTCGGCGTCGTGGTCGGTGTGCTGGCGATGTCACCCAGCAAGTCGGCTGCTGGCACGCTCGGCGCCGCCGCGGTGGCGGCCGGGCTAGAGGGCGGCGAGGCCTCCCGGCCGTAGTTCGCGGCGGCGCCCATGTCCAGCTTCTTGGCTTGCGGCTTCCAACTAGGCGTCCGAGGCTCGTCGCGGTACGTCACGCCCCCGCCTGGCCGCTCGTCGCGTTCCTCGTCGTTGCTGTTCTCGGGCGAGTCCTCGAAGCTGTGCCGACGACCCAGACGCGACCCGTGGTCCATGTCGTCGAACTTGTTCCGGTCGCTGTACCGGAAGCCCAGCGACTCGCCAGACAAGCCGATGTATTTGTCCTTGGCCTTCTTCGCCTTCTTGCGCTCCTCGCGTAGCCTCTCGTCGTCCTGAATAAAGTCGATGAGGTCTTTCACTTTCTGGCGCACATTGACGCCTTGATCCTTTCCGATCTCGTCAATGAATGAATAGTTCTCTAGACTGCGCAGGTCGTAAATGTGCTCCCGCGCTGAGGTGACGACCCTTTCGGAGCCGTTTCGCACTAGGTAGTCGAGCAGAAGCAGGCCCTTGTAGGGCCGCCGGTAACAGCGCTTGTTGTCCTGCAGGATGCGCTTCCACAGCATGCCCATCACCTCGGGAAAGTGGTCGTACGAGAAAGTGGCCTGCGCGATCTCCTGCATCAGCTGGCCCGGTGGACCCCAGGCCACGTCGTTGGTCGCCTCGCGCACCTTGGCCTCCATTTCGGTGTAATTCATCACCATGTTGGTGCTGCGCAAAGAGGGGCCCGTCATCAGTCGACAGGGAAAAACTATCCGGCGGCGCCAGCCTAGGCCTACCCGACAGCTGGAATCGGCGGCCTGCCGACGACCTACTTACGCTTTATCCACCAGCTCCTTGATCTTCCACGGCATATTCATGGTGCTCGGACGGATCGGGCCGGCAGCTGGCGGCTTCGGTGGTACTCTCTATGGGGGCCGCACAAATAAGTAGCGCACGGTTGCAAGCAGTCACCCACACGACATGAGCGATGGCGGCCCTGTCACGTGATCTAACAAGTGCATTTTTTTGCACTCCACGCTAGGTGGCGGCGGCCTTGACGCCGGCGACACCCTTTGCGCCGGCACAACACGCTGCCCCTCCCCCTGTCTAAAGTTTAGGCCGGCCGACAAACATCCCTTGATCACCACGAGTCCGTGTGTTTCGCACTGGTCAGCAGCGAGAGCTGCCGCCGATCCAGCCGCGAACACATTTCCCACATGCTCGTATATCGCCGGCGTCTGCTGCTGCTGAGATCGTCAGCTGTTCAGTGCCGTCGCTCAGCTGTTCGGGAGGCGTGCATCTTATCATCGCTCGCTCGTCACGTAGGCCGCGTAAAAATACCTCTCTTGTTCGCCGTCATATGTGCACAACCGGCCACCGATAAGGCTGCGACGAACGCGGGCTTTGACGTGACACACTGTTGCAAACGCACGCGCACGCAACGTGTCTTAGCAATTTGTGTATTTCATCCCGACAACTTAGCATAACGAGCGTGAGTGAAATTGAAGAAATGCGTTGCAATCGTTAAAAACGAAGGTAAAGGAACTAGATATGCAAAAATGAAATTAAAATGGAATAACTTTGATACGTCGTCTTCACTTGACGTTCTGATCACGTAGATACCCATCGTAGCATACGAGGCGCGTGCCTCTCCTCGCGCTTCCCGAGAGCATGTATCATGTCTATCGCTTCGCCCCAGAACGTAAGACGACACAGCCTGTGAAAAAAGTCTCGGCCTATCCGAGGGCAGAGCCACTGCGCAGCGATTCGAAGAAGGATATTTCAAGTGAGAACTCGAGGGAGTGTATTTTGTGCTGTGGGTTACCGTTGTTTGAAGCGATCGCCTACGCACCGCATACAATTTATTGTGGCGTACCAATACAATCGATCATTAGGCATTGCTGACGGTGCAAAGCTGTTTATTTGCTCTGTTGGTTTTATTGTCACAATCGCTTAATCCCTGCGAGTCTTCTGCTCTGCATCACTTTTTCAGAAATAATTTTGTCACTCATCTAATCGATATCAGTTCGAAGCTTGTGGACATTTGATTACACGCATTGGAGCAGGTGCATCACTGGTGTTTTGTTTACTATAACCTGAAATTTTCTTTTCCTAGGTGGGTCGATTTTGTAAGCTGTCGGCCTTTTAGCACTCCAGCCTGAACTACGCGCGTTGGAAATTCAAAAAAAAAAAAAAAAAGCACTCTTCCCTACGTGCATTGCGTTCTGACGTCATTTTGGCGCTTCTGTCGGACAGTGCGCCATCTTGAAATCGTTTTCTACTATTGGTTTGTAAATCTAAGGCCATCGAATGAAATTTACATGTCTAGAGGCGTCTGACACTCTTAGTTAATTTTTGAAGAAGTACAAAGAACTTTTTGCGTTATTTATTGCAGTTGTAATGGCAGGTAAATGCGTGTTTCTCATTTGAAAACTCCGCTCTACTGTGCAACTTTGATAATGGCAATCGTTTTGACGCCGGCCAGCGACAAAAGTCGTCAAGAATTTCATTGTGGATATTTGTTGCGTGGTTTCAGGTAATGGAGAGATCCAGTGGTGTTTTTCTCAAGTGAAGGGGACGCTAGATGACGATGTAACTGAAGGTGAGTGAACTGCGACCGTTATGCAAGGCCTAAGCAGCGGTCAAATTTTGGGAAGTTCAGTGGAAAACTTGCCGTTGTGCTTTATCTCTATTCGTGATGGCTTGTACTATTGGTCTTTAAGCCGTTAAAGTGACAGGCTTGATGGTTACAGTGCTTTATACTGCATTCTGCACACCACTGCATGTCCTGAAAGTGCCCGCCGCCGAGTGCGTTCCTAGTTCGATGTCATTGCTATGATAGCGCGGAGCTGGGCATTAGATCAGCGTATCGGAGAGACCTCACAACCGTCGCCGGTCACTGGGCGCGGTGACAGACCTTATTATGAGGAGCCGCGGATACGCTAAAAGTGACCTTGGCCGCGCAACCAAATTTTTGTTGTTGTCGCGGACGCTTTGAAAGTACCGGCGCAGTGGCGAAACCTCCGTGGGCGCTGCATTTTCGCCGAAGGAGACCTGCGAATCTATATGCCTTTCAGCTTGCATGATTGTTATGGTGTGCGCGCTGTATGTGTGTGGCGGTGATGCCTGATGTGAGCCGGGCGCGCGCTTTTCCCACGATGAGCAGCCGTAGAGTGTAAACAACCCGTTGCTCTCTGGCCTTTCCGTGCAGCGGACATAATTTCGTGCGTGGAGTTCAACCATGACGGCGACCTGCTGGCGACAGGCGATAAGGGTGGCCGGGTTGTCATCTTTCAGCGAGACCCCGCGGTGAGTGCGGGCACGCCTTCCTGGCGCGCGCCGGTTGGCCACACACCGTGGAGCAGGCCTCGCCCGGCCGCCGCGAGCCCTGCTCCATGGGACGCCACACCTTGGGCATTCCCAACGCACGGCGAGTGCTGACGTTACCGTCGGTACCTCGGTGCTCGACGTTCTGCTGGCATCCGCATAGGTTAACCACGCTTGTTTGGGTTCGTAACACCTTTGCGGGCTTGCCTTTGCACTACACGTGCTTTTTTAATACAGGAGAGTTCCCTGCTGCACCACGTAAGCTTAAGTTGTAAACAAGCATGTTAAATGTTTCATATATTTGACACACTGTATAGCATGCTTCAAGAAGGGCAACGCAGGGTTTTGACCTGCCTATCACATATTGCATGTCTAGCATCATGGCATTAGGAGCTGCAGTGTCTGTAACATTTTCTGTCTGCATGCATAACATTTAATAATAATGCAACTGGTTGAAGCTAAATGTTATGGGAAAACTTCATTTGAGCTATCTTGTGCGACGTAAGATCAATGTGCTCCTGTATGTGTGCTTGGCACTCCAAAGCTCTGAAGGGAATGTTATTCCCCTCAATACCAGAGGTCTTCGAACAATGCTTTACAGACGCCTCAGCAAGTGCCCGTCTGTAGGTCTGAAGTGATGAGCAGTGGCTGAAAAAAATTGTCGGGAGCCAAGGTTTCTACAAGGAGTCTTCATCAGGGCAGCAATTGCATCATGAAGACGAGTCCCCTTGTAGAAGCGTTGGCTTCAGCGACTTTTTATTCAACCACTGCTCATCACTTCAAACTTCAGTCTTGTTTGGACCACAGCAGATCTTGTCATGTGCTGTGCTTTTGGAACTTTTGACGAAAACTTCGTGCTAAAGAAAGGCACTGGTCAGTGCGTGGCCAGATTTTTTGCCATATTTCTGCGAAGAAACCTATCGTAACACACAGCATCATTCACATATTCACCTTCCATATATATAATTGAATCTTGTAAAATTGCATTTAGTCATCTGTTCATAAAATTACTGACAGGCTTTTCATATGTGACAACACTCGCATGTTTTGTCATGTGCTAACTTGCACTCACTACTGAGGATGACTTTAACAGTTTGTCACATATTGAGAGGGTAGCACAGTGACTACTTCTGTGCCACATGTCTGTACCATGGCCTGTACACTTCAGAGCACTTGGGGCTTATTGTTGCATGAAGATTGCCTCACTTTTGTCACACTTCAGACTTTTGTTGCAGAACTGATCATATTACCCTAGTCAGCACATCTACATTCTATTCTGTCTGCACTTCTTTGAAGACTATCTAATCCATTATAGTTGTTTGGATTAGCATCGTTTTTATTGGCCTTAACTAATCCTTCAGCATATTTTTTCCAAACAGTCCTGGGATAATGCTACTTAATCATGGTAAAGATAATGTGCAATTCATTCCAATTATGTTTTGCTCTTCATCAATGGCCTGAGCGTTGCTCAATGTTAATTAGCACCACAATCAGCTAGTTGTGGGTGGTGAGTAATAATAAAAAAAGAATTTGGTGAAAGGAATCATTATATTATGCTGGCTCCAATTTGTATTGCTATTAACTTTTGGTTACTCTTTGGTAACATACTTTGCAAGTACTTGTGCCTCCCTTTGCCCGACCCTTGTTTTAAAGCCTGTTTGTCAGTTTTGTGGAAATATCCAAGCACAAATATTGGCATGCTCAATGTCTTAATCTATTTTCAGTGTCTTATTTCCCATTGAATTTATCTCTTGCCTCTGTTAAGCCTGAAGTACTCAATTTTGATACAGCATTCTGGTTGGAAATATTTGTTGAGCCATGATGCTAGCAGAATAGCTTCATTGCAATGTTATTTTGCTGTGTTCTCACACAAATATTTTTATGCACTAGAGCAGTCCCAGGGAGGTTGTAAAAAAAAAAAAAATTATTCCAACACTGCTAAGTGCACGATATTGGCCCGATGCACCTTCTGTTCTATGGCCGAATTTCACTTGAGAACAATTGCAGACCTGCAAAGCATTTACAGCTCGAGGGACATTAACCTGCACTGCTGCAGAATGGGATAGGTTGATAACATCATTCTTGTTCTTCCTGTTGTCTTGGGTGGTTCATAGTTGTTTGCCACGGTAGCAAGCCTTCTTGCTGCTTTGTGCTTTCTATATTTGGCATGGTTGTGCATGTATTGTCACAGCATGTGGTGCAAAAAAATTGTAATCGTCTGCTGCAAAGTTGTGCCAGCTATCGAGCTGTATATTTCCTTATTGTCGGCTATAGATGCTCGAGTAGCAGCTTCTGCATTCAGCTTTGTGGACGATGATATACGCATCTGTTCAGCCAGTATTTTCCTTGTTCTGCATGCAGTAGCTTTGCCTAGGGCCCTCTTCAAGGAAAACTTGGAAGTTTGGTAGTTTTGATGCTTCTTAAAAAAATAAAGTTCATTGAATTGATTGCTTGAGTTATTTGTTGGCTTGTCCTTTGCTTTAAGTTGTTTCATCATACTGGACTAATTTTTGGCTGGCAACTTGCAACTGTCGCTGATAATACACAAATACTTCATCCATCAGGCCCTACCAGTATGGCTCGAATTGTTTTGAGCATCTTTTGATCGTTGCATTCATGTCATATCACTTTCATAGAGGCAGCCATGGTGCTGGTGTGTTGCCAACTAAAATGGGAATGTTGACACTGCTGATGTGTCGATTCAGTTTGTTCAGTCTTCAAAAAAAAAAAAAAAGTTGCTGGAAAAACAATTTTGCTTTCGTGAAGCTGGCAGCACAAGAAATGTATGTAGAAATGTAGAATTCAAAGAATAGTGAGCAATGTTACCCCCTTCCTTTTTTCTTCAAAACATACCTGTTCATTTACTGCAATATAATCTATCCGCTAACTACCATGTGTAGGCGCTTTCAGCTTAGGTGCAAACTAAAGGCTGATAGTAAGAAAATTATTTACTCCGGCAGTTTTGCCAGGATTGCTTCAATAGTATGTACTATCAATGTCAAATGAAGTGTGAAGCACAGAGCGCGTGGCCCAAGCATAAGTGAAGGTATAGTGTGCGCCATCCAGTCATCATCATTGACAGGCGCACACATTCGGTTTGGCTGCGCTGCGTGATCCCCTATAGTGAGATATTTTCACTTCTGTATTGTCAAACTGCCAAACATGCTCGGCACGCCCACGTCTGCCACCATCACGGCTGTCGGTGATACTGCGCTGCGCAAGTTTGCTGATGGAAAGAATGAATGTGGCACGCATGCAGCAAACTGCATGAGCCAATCTATCTTAATGATGACGGTGCAAACTGCACCACGCGCACTGCTGTTCGTGTTTCATTTAGGGCCGATAGCACTTATGGTTTCAGCGAACTGTGCAACAATACTCAACATAAACTGCAATATTTTAGCTTCCTTTTTCTTTCATTTATTTTCATTTCAAACACAGTCAGTCAGTCAGTAAAGAACTTTATTGAAGTCCTGAGGAGTTTCAAGCCGTTGGAGATACAACGCGGGGAACTCCTCCGGCCAAAACCGTAGGCGATGCCCAAGTCGGGACGAGAACGTGGTGACGTTCCGCCAGTTCTTGGGCCCTCTGGACGGCCTTGAGTTGGAGTGTGAGGTCCGGGCTTTTGAGGGCTTCTTGCCATTCGGGCTCACTGGAGAGAGGGCCCTTTGGTAACGCGGTACATTGCCATAGCATGTGCGAGAGTGAGAAATAAAGTTCTGGGCAGTCTGGGCAATTTGCCGGGGTTTCTGAGTTGTAGTGGCTTAGTAGGCCTCGTGACGGATACGAGTCTGTTTGTAGCATTCGAAATGCGGCCGCCTGCGCGCGTTCGAGTTTAGCGTGTGGGAGCGGGAATTTGGTTCTGCGTTTCCGATAGTGGGAGGTGATTTCTTGGTAAGTGAGTAGCGGGTCATTAAACTGAATGTCCAGCCCCTCGGAGACCGTGGGACTGTCGCGGCGGGCAAGTTCTCGCGCACGGTCGTGGGCCGTTTCATTGAGGTTAGCTTTTTGCGGGTGCATGTCTTTCCTCATGTGAGCAGGGAACCAGGAGAGGCACCGTTTGCTCTCTTTCGAGCTTGCTAGTAGTATACGCGCAACTTATTTAGATACCTTGCCGCATTCGTAGGCCTGAATTGCGGCACGCGAGTCCGTGAAGACGTGAGTAAATGTGGGGTTTGCCATGGCGATGGCTACGGCTATTTGTTCTGCTTTAGCGCTGGTGCTCGTTTTAACCGATGCGGATGATCATAGCGTCCCGTTGCTGTCCACGACTGCTATTGCGAAAGTGGATGTGCTGCCATGCTGGGCCGCGTCCACAAATGCGGTGGCTTCACGATCCGCATCAATGCGGTCGAGAATTGCGCGGGCGCGGGTCCAGCGCCTACCCACGTTGTGTTGTGGGTGGACGTTTCTGGGAAACGGTAGGACTTTTCGCTCCGTAGGGTAACCGCGTGCTCGAGATAGGGAGAAGGGGAGACATTGGCTTCGTTTAGGATTAGCCTACCGGCTTTGGACGAGGATAGGCGGAGTATTTGCGCCATAGTCTGAGCCTCGATCACTTCGTCGATGTTGTTGTGCATGCCTAGCTGATCAACTTTTGCTGTACTTGCTCTTTGTGGAATGCCCAAGACCTGTTTGATGCTCTTGCGCATGAGTGTGTTTAGCTTTGTCTTTTCTGTTTTCGTCCAGTTGTGGGCAGAGGCGACGTAATTAATTTGACTCTTAAGGAACGCGTGGTATACGCGCAGAAGGTTATCTTCGCAGAGACCCTTCCTGCGCCCCGAGACTCTGGGGATGAGTCTGATCATGTTTTCGGTTTTGGCGGTTAAGTGTTTGATCGTGTGTCCGTGGCATCCGGTGGCTTCGATTAAAAGCCCATGTGGTTGACTCGCGGAATCTGTTGTCAGTCTCTTGTGTGTAGTGCGATCAGAAGTTCGTGTTAGGTAGCGGACTCCTTGGCAAGACTTGCGAAATAGTAAGAGTTCCGATTTCTTGGAGGATAGTTTCATTCCTGTGTTTCGTAGGTACTCTTCCGTGGCATCTAGGGCAGACTGTAATGCCTGCTCCATGTCGACCAGGGAGCCTCCCGGGCTCCAGATGGTAATGTCATCTGCGTATAGAGCGCAGTTTACGTTTGGGATGTTTCGTAGTTTGTCTGCGAGTCCCTTCATCACTATATTAAATAGTAATGGAGAGATGACTGAGCCTTGGGGTGTTCCGACGGAGCCCAGCGTGTAGGGTTCCGACTTAAGTTGCGAGACTCGCAGTCGGGCTTCTGTCTTTTATTAAGGAGCGTACGTACTCCTGAAATCTCTGGCCGAGGCCTGCCACAGACTCCAGTACGAAGCAGTGCGAGACGATATCGAATGCTTTCAAGAGATCGAGGGCGAGGATGCCTCGAACGTCTCGTTTTAACGTCGAAGATCTGTCTCTTTAGGAGTAACATGACGTCTTGGGTGGATAGGTGGGGTCGAAACCCTACCATATTGTGTGGGAGGGGTTCGTGTTCCTCAATGTAGCGTGACACTCGGTTTTGAATTACGTGCTCGGCTACTTTACCCACGCATGAAGTAAGGGAGATGGGGCGTAAATTGTCGAGGTTAAGTGGTTTGCCGGGTTTCGGGATGAGGACCACCGTGGCAGTGCGCCATTGCGTTGGTACCTCCTGTTTCCCACACGTGGTTGATGTCTTTCGTGAGTAATGTAACGGCTTGGTCATCTAAGTTACGCAACAGTCGGTTGGTTACCCCGTCGGGTCCTGAAGCCGACCTGCTGTTTAGGTTATGCAGCGCCTCTCGGACTTCTGCTTCCGTGAAGGCAGCGTCTAATTCGGGAGTGCTTTTGCACTTTATGATTGGGTAATCGATGGGGTGAGCGTCGCCTAGCGGAAGGTATCTTTTGGCGATTTCTTCCAGGGAGGACTCTTTCGGTCCCCCTTTCTCTTTGTGAGTGTATAAGTTGGTCTAGCGCGTGGCTTTGATTATCCTTCGTTTGGCTGTCGTCTAACATGCGTTTCAGGAGGTTCCACTTACCTCCTGTTCGCATGCGGTCGTCGACTGCCGAACAGAGCATTGGAGTCTTGTGAGCTCCGTACAGTATTGGTCTATGTCTCTGTTGAGGATCGCGATGCGTTTGCGCAGGCGTCTGTTGAGACGTTGCTTTCTCCATCGCGCAAGTATCGAAGCCTTGGCCTTGAGTAAGTGTGCGAGGTGAGGGTCAACCCTTGGGACCTCCGGTTCCGTTTGTACGGTTTTCGTGGCTCTGGTTACGTCGCCCTTTATCGCAGAGAGGAGTTCCGCAAAGGAGTCATACGTATTCGTATCTTCCTTCCGTAACTTACGGAAGGTATCCCAATCTGTGAGGGTGAAAGATCGGGGTGGGGCCCTCGTGTTTGGTATTTCTGTGCGTATGACGAAGTGATCGCTGCCCAGGTTCTCTTGCATGTTCGTCCATGTGTAGTTTGCAACATTTAGAAGTAACGTGAGGTCCGGCATAGTATCGCGCCGCATCGACGTACCCAATCTGGTGGGGAACCTGTGGTCCGTCACTAGGGTGAGGGACAGGTCGTCTATTGCGCGCGAGAGGTTGTTGCCGCTAGGCTTGATTCTGGGGTAACCCCACGACGGGTGGGGGGCGTTGAAGTCGCCTGCGATAATGAGCGGTGAGTTTCGTGCCAATGACGTGGCTTTAGTAAGGATTGCGTGGAAGGATTGGTTGTAGTGCGCGGGGGAGCTGTAGACGTTTAGTACAAAAACACTTTGTTTTAATAGTCGGTTAGGTACGAGCTCGATTAGGATCGCCTCGATGCGACTGTTTTCGGTAGGACGTCGTGAACGATGTGCGCGAATTTTCTACTAACGAGTGTGGAGATTCCTCTCGTGGCGTCCCCTCCTCTTTTTGAGACGATGCAGTACCCTGAGAGCGTAAGGGTTTTGCATAGGGTTTCCTGTAATAGTATTACGTGCGGCCTTTTGGGTTGAATTTTGAGGTACTGTTGCAGCGAGGATTTGCGTTTCGCGTAGCTAGCGCAATTCCACTGCCAAATTTCTAAAGTATCCCGTGTTGTGTTAGCCATGATGGTTTTGCAAGGAAGTTATTGGCGCCGAAGGGTGCGTTGTCGTGTCCATATGTAGTGGCTGACCAGCTTTGTTTTTAATTTTTATGGCGACTTTGTTTTCGACAACCTCTACATGATTCGCTAGGGTACGAATACTTTGTAGGTTCTCTCGCGTGAGGCGCAGAATTTCGTCTAGGGTGTCTTGCGGTGCATTACTCATCTTCCGTATCCGGGACCGGAGGGGGTTTGCGTTTCGCTGTGCTTACTTTTACATTTGTCTCTTGGGGTGCTGCTTGTTTGGGAGCTTTAAGGTTTTGAATCTCCTGTTTTGCGTCATTAAGCTGCGCTGTAAGCACTTGTATGGTGGCTCGGAGACCCGCTAGTTCCTGCCGTAGGGCTGTGACTATCTCGCTCTCATGCTCGGGCAATGAAGACCGCGTTACCTGTTTAGTAGATGAGGCGTCCCGTTGCTGCTGCTGGTGGTGTTTCCCTCGCACTCGGTCGGCCCACGTCAGTTCGGTGTGGCCGTCGGATGTAGGGCGCCCCCTGGAGCGGGAGCAGCTGTTGCGTGGTCCCCTGGAGCGGGAACGGCTGCTGCGGAGGGCGCTGCGGCGCTCAGGAGTCGGCATGACTGAGCGACTCCTTGTGGTCGCTGCGGAAATTCCCGAGGTAGCGCTCGAATCGTGGCGACTGGCGCCGCTGGGCCCTCGGGAGCGGTTGCGGCCGCGTTGGTTGCGTCTGCGGCGGCGTCTCTGTCGCACGATGTAATACCCCTGACACACGGGCAAAACTAAAGTCCTTTCCAGTAAACCCCTTTTGCTACTCTGAAGGACCCTTTGCAGAAAGGAGTTGCGCCGATGACACACGGCGCTGCACTGAACTTCTTTAGGTAGTTCCTCAGATGAACGCCGCAAGAAAAATAGCTCTGGCTGTTAAAGCCGCAAGAGAGAAAACATTCTTAAAAAGCTGCGTATTTACTTACACTTAGCTACTGTAGAACCTAAAAATATTTTTTTTCATTGTTGATGGCTAATAATGCTTAGTCTTTTTTTTATTCGCGTTTTTGCATTGTTAGCAGCCATTTAACTTGGTCCAGCAACTATGTGCAGCCGGTGTTTTGCTGTGCGTGCTGTTTATTCTGGTGATGCCCACGTTTCTGTCGTCCTTTTTCACGTCTTTGTCGTCCCTTCCTTCGTGCGCGCAGGCGTAACGCGTTTTATTCAATATGTTATTCCAACAACTGTGGTTTCTTCTGGGTATTTCCTGCGGGCGCTGATTGCGCAGTCTCCATCTCGCGACGTGAACACACCACATGCGCGCAGCAAACGACGACGACACTGCCGGAATTTAACATGGCGGCACTAGCGACGTTATGCAAGCGTTTGAGAGTATAGCTAGAGGAAATCTTCACTATTCGACAAATTGTATTAGTGCTAACAATTAAAACATTTTCGCAAGGTAAAAAATATACCTTTGGGCACCGTAGTTGTGTGGCAGGTTTCCTTCTATTGACGAGTTGTGCACGCTGTGTGCGAGAGTAACTCTTTTTCCGCTCGAAAAGTAGTTGCGCGATCTCCTTTCTCGAAAAGGAACTTTGCCGTAAAGGAGATACTCCTTTGTCGTGTGTCACTGCACTTGAACGCCTTTCCGGTAGATGTCCCCTTACCTAAAGGACTTTAGAGCGCCCGTGTGTAAGGGGTATAAGGGACTTGAAACTTGCGTTTGTAGACCTTGTCGGCGGTGGGGTGTGGTCCGCCGCACAGGGTGCAGTGAGGAGTACACTGGTGATCTTCTGCTGGTGTTTTGAGGCCACACTTCCGGCACCATGTGGTGCTGGGGTTAGGACAGACATCCGCGCGGTGACCGATGTTGCCACAGTTGTAGCAAACTTCAGTGTGTCTGTGAAAGAGCGTGCATCGAACAATGCTTGCTCTGCAGTAGATGTAACTGGGTACTTGCATTCCTCGGAAAAGGATTGTCACGGCTGTGGTGTTCTTGATTCTCTTCACCTCCAAGGCCTTGGGGTTGCGTTTCGTGATGATCAGTTCTCGGAGTTGGAAGTCGTTGAGCTCGAGGTCAATGCCTCGGACTACGCCTTTGCAGGTATCATCGGGTGGGGCCGGGTATACCGCGACCCCATATGTAGTGTCTTTCATGTGAATCTGTTGCACCGTGGCGTATGCTCTTGCGTTACGTTTGCTGGGGGTGCAGATGATGAAGATATTCTGAGTTACGGTGGGGCATATTGAGTCTTCCGTGAGGTCATGAGGAGCCAGGGCTGCCGCCATTGCCAAGGCTTGTTCAACCAGCACTGGTGTGGAGTTGGCCACGTTGAGACCGTCTCGGGGTCTCGCGATAATACGGAACGTGTCCCTCGGTAGCTGAGGTAGTCTCGAGGTAGCGACGAGGCGCTGGTATGCGCTGTTTGGTGCGGCGGTGCGATCGCCGTCCCTTCGTCTGCCACGTGTACTTGACGAACTTGCTCCTTGGGGTTGGCTGGCCTTGCCCTTGCGTGGTTTGCGGTTGTATGCCGCGATCCAGCCCGGGTCATTCGCGTCTTCCGGCGATATCGTCTCACCAGTGACTATTTCCATGGCGGTAGTGAGTGACTTGCGTTGGTCGCCCTAGGCCTACCTGCCTGTGCATGCGAGGTTGAAAATTCGAACGCAGAAAATGTTGAGAAAGGGTCCACCCACCGAAATAAATCCGGTATCCACGGAATCCGTTTAATTTGCTGCTTTTGTTGGTGCGCAATTCACTTCGATTTGGAGTGAATAACCTCGTGAAATCATTGATGATATCGGGAGCCGATGTTTGCTTGTCCGCACTAGTCGGCGCCCCACTACCAGACCATTTCAAACACAAGGGAAAATATTTCATGATAGGGGGATCACGCAGTGCATCCAAACCTGAGGTGCGTGCCTGTCAATGATGATGACTGGACAGCACGCACTATATACACACTTGTGCTTGGGCCACGCGTTCCCCTGTTCACGTTTCATTTGACGCTGACGGACGTACTACATACTCACTTATAACCAATTTAGTCAAAGTGAAATTTCTTCCTCTAACCTCCAATTCAATTCCAGAAAAGCGTGCCAAACTTAAACTTTTTACATGGTCAAGTTTTCTATGTCCTTCCGATTCTGAAAATATAATACTTGATCGAGTTCTGATGAGAATTCAAAAAAAAAATAATAAAATAAAAAAAGTCTGCTCTTAAGAAAGCAGCATTCCATCAATGCCGCCACCCTTAACTCTTAGGCCATGGGAGGAGCAGAACATCAGGCTGAACGAATGTGGCTCGTCATTGGCAATATTGGTACAACCTCCCATGACGAGTACAGCTCGGGATTGGGCGTTATACCCCTGGCACACAGGCAAACTAAAGTACTTTTAGGTAAACCCCTTTACTTTGCGCTGAAGGACCCCTTGCGCAAGCGGGCATGTCATGTGGTGTTTTCTTTTTTTTTTTTTTTATTTCGCGGGCATGCGCAGTAAGCTGAAAAACACTGATACTTAATCGATAGAAAGACGGAAAGTGTTTATTGGGACGTTCTGCAAACCGCTCTGCAACTTTCTAATTGGAATTCTTTTCCTAGCTTCGTTGCTTCAGAAGTTGGTTAACCTTGACTAATTATCTAATTAAGCAAAATACAAAAATAGCGTGATACACTACATACAAAAGTGAGCAACATGCATTTGGTCGCGTCGTCCTAGAGTGCATCGGCATATTTTTAAACTGGCTAAAGTTAACTGAAACCCCCTGTGTGTGTGTGTGTGTTTCAGAAAGCTTGCATGAAGCGGAAAGCGCTGCTTGTTTAGTCTGAAACTGACCAAAACACGAATTGTGCATCCGGGCAGTGCAAAATCAAAATAAGAAAGCTTAAAGCATACAAGAGAAAGCGTAATGCATGAAAGGCCTACTGCAGCATTATAATTTGCATATTCGTTGTCAAATGTTTTCTTGTAGCAAAATTAAAAAGTTTCATTCAGCAGCAACGAGCAAGCATGCTGGAACGTGGCCAGTCTGGAATGCCTGTTGGGCGTCTGACCAGACGTGTGCTCCAGACTGGCTGTGGGTAGAGCTACGGTTTGCTAGACGCATTCAATAGTTAGCAATGGCAGCGCCACCGCTACAAGCACAACTTTGCGTGACATGCGCGACAACATGCGGCACATGTCGGTCGGCACACTGCCTGTATTACAGTGTACTAAAAGGGGGTAGTGTGTTCAGGTAGGGCCTGTGGCTGAGGCGTCTTTTGTAGAGGTCGCCAGGTAGTGCTACTTCAGCATGGGCTTTATGGAAGGCATCGTGGCTCCCCTTGACACGCTTGTGAATGTTTGTAGCTTTGTGTTTTATTCAAGGTCCTGACATGCTCCGAGGTGGAGTATTTTGTGAAGGGGGTCTAAGAAACTAAACATATTGAAAAGGAAAGCAGGCCAACTCGTTACTTCAATTTTCACAGTATGAAATCAAGTGTTAAGCCACAATTGTTGCTTATACATCGTTGGGCTGTGGAAATGCGCATGCAATTCTTACAATCACTTGTCACACATGAAACAAAATTATCAATGAAAGAAAACCTACCGTATTTACTCGCATAAATTTGCGCACTTCACGATTTTAGAGCTCCGAAAAGGGGGTGCACAGATTACGCGGAGATTTCGCGAACACAACCGAAGTAACGTGCAATGTGTAGTAACACATGCGGTATATACATTAAAAAGAAAACAAATTGTTGCACAAACGAAGGGTACTTGTTTATTTAAACATAATTAGCACGTACTTTAACCAGCCAGATCCGGTCATGCACGGTCTAATCGGAATCGCTGATGGAGAGGTCAGACTGGCAATGCGTTTGTGATCTTCAGCTGTCTTGGCAAGCATAACCGTGCAGCGTTGCTTTTCACAGCCGGTTGTCTTTGTAGGAACAAACGAGATGCCTTTCTCGCTCACTGTTGCATTAGGTGGAATATCAAAGGTTAACGGTGTTTTGTCTGCATTACCAATCTGGGACATGTCGAGGTTTCCAGTTTTGCGTAGCCGAATCTCAAAACGGTGAAACAGAACAACCTTCTCCTCGTAATCATGTGGCAACCGCTGGCAGAGGGACGTTCTCCGTCATAGAGACAGCTGATGGCATCTCTTGAAGCGCGTCACCCAACCTCTGCTTGCCTTGAACGTCGCAGCAGGGATCCTTTCCTCCTGCGCTATCTTTCTTGCCTCAAACTTCAACATCTCGCATGACACGGAAATACCAGAGGACCTAAGCTCTCACACATATTTGAAAAGGTCTTCTTCAACGGCAGGAAACTTTCCTTGCTTCGGTCTTCGGAACATTCTCCTTCCAGGTCTTGTATTTACAAGCGAACTCTTCTTTCTCCAGTACCGAACGTGACTCGCATTCACGCTGAAGTGCTTGGCGGTGGCACGGTTACCGTTTTTTTCTTTTTTCCGGCAAACTCTATAACAGTGAGCTTGAATTTCATCGTATAGTTATTGTAGCCCATCTCAAGTGAACAGCGAAAACGTGACTGGCTGATGGCGAAACCTAAACTTCCAAAGTCAACCAAAGACCAGGACGGAGAGCGCAAAATATGCCAGTAAACTTTTTTTTTGTAAAGCTGGCTAAATATTAGGGGTGCGCAAATTATGCGGGTAAATACGGTACTACCTTGTACGCAGATATCCCTCAAACAATACATGGACATTCTGTAGAGAGACTGGCTACTTAACTTCTAAAAGTCCCAGGATCAACACTCTTTTGGAGATAGAAAAAGTAATCAATAACAAAATGATTATTTACCTAATTACTGAATTATTTAAGTAATATGAGTAATGCAACGAACAGCACACTTAGTTTTAATGAGCTAATTAATTTAAAGGTTGGATAGTTAAAATTAATTAATTTCTTTATATTGCGGTGTCAACCGCTGTGTATAATTCAGACTGGAAAACCTCAAGGAAAAGCAAGCCTTTATCTTAAACGACTGCGTTGTTTGAACTACATAAACAAAAAAGATCACTAACAACACAAAGTTCGCCTCACGCGTTAGTGGCTCACAACCAGCACAACTGACAACAGCAGGAATGAGCGGCAGGAAACCCTATGCGACTGATGTTGACGGCGGTGCTGCTGTCGCATGGGCTGGCATCTAAGTGCCGGACCTTTCCACACTTTCTGTCTCGCAGCAATGCATGGCACATGCCACGCCTGAGCACATTACCCCCTTCTAGTACACTGTTCGTGTATATCCAAGTTGGCTGAAACGCTGTGCCGACGAAGCTGCCTAAGGCACGCCCAGTGATGCGACTGTGGCGACATCCGCGAACGTATGGCTGCAATAAAAGTTCTCCTTAAGATATATAAGAAACATTTTGGAAGCAATTAAATTATTGCCAAGACTACAAAGTGTTTCGACAACTTTTGTGTTGATTAGCTGTGCACGAGGCTACACCTATAAAGTAGTTTGGATATCTCCCTTTCTGCAAGAAACCTTTACCAGGAAGGACATACTCCTTTTTTGTATCACCTCGTGTGAATGCATTTCCAGTTGAGGTCCCTTGGGTAAAGGACTTTGGTGTGCCCATGTGTCACGGGTATTGCGACCATTTTATACCCGCCAAGTTCTGCATCATGATGCATTCCTTGTGTTATCTCAAGGTGAATGCAAAAAGAATTATGAAAATCGACACGACCAAACAAGTTATTCCACCTAAAAATTCAAAATAAAAGCAGACAGAAAAAGGCATACCCTTTTTCATTTTATCACCTAGAGAGGACTTGTGCAGCTTTCAATCAAAACTTCACTTATATCCCACAGTGCCGTAAGCTTTGTTCCCATTGTGGCCTTCCCACAATATGCTGCAGCCACACTGTTTTACAGTGCCGTTACCAATGTTGCAATAACCATCTCTAGTGCAGTCAAAAAGTTCTCAGTACGAACAAACTGCAAGCACAAACGACGAGTTGCTATTTAGACGAGACACTCGATCACACAATCCCGAGTTGATGACGTAATGCGGCTAAACTATTTGCAACCCGCAGGCATGTCACTTGTGCCTCCTAGCCTTGCTAGATATGGTGGCACAATCTAGTTACGGTGCCTGCAAACAAACCGTCTCATGCGCCGTAAATTTTAGAAATAGCCATCATATGTTTGTCAAAAATATATGGAATGACCTTTACACACCGTTTATATGTATATAAGCTACCCGCAAATGATCTTTTTTTTTTTTTTTCATTATATGTCCAGTGTAGACTGTTGGACAGCACACTCAGTGTTGGTTGCAAATGAAGTTAACTTGTACTGCACAAATGTGTGTCCTTGCTGTAGCTATATAAAGCACAAGACATCTTTATTCTTAAAGTAGTCATTGCAAAGTACCCTATGTACTTGCATAATGATCACACTTTTTTGTCAAAAAAAAAATTTATTCAAATTCAGGGGTGCGATCATTGCACGGGTTAACTTTCCCGCAAAAAGAAAAAAAATTTCATCTGGCATTTGCTACAGACGACAACAGGTCAACAAATATTCGGCTGCCGCTGTTGTAGTGTGGGACACAAAACAAAAAGGCGCAAGCTGAACGCGATTTTTTTTTCTTCTCGTGAGTACATTACATGCATTCAAACAGTTTCTTCTGTATCGGTAATGGATAATATCGGCAAGTTTGCGGCAATAACATAGCCATGTCCACTTTGAGGGGACAGAAAGAGGTGGGCGCGCTTAGCTGCCACTGACATAGGAACACATGGCGGGCATGCTGCGGAAACTGCGGCATTTGTCTTCACCACTATCCTAATATGGCACGTTTCCGCTAAGGGTGGGCGAATATCTTAGCTGTGTTACAAACGTCAGCTTATGAATAGGGTACACTTCTAACGTATCAGTGTAAACATGGCTGCTATCGTTGCCGCTCGCGATTTGTTGCGTGCCCACGAGTGCAGACGAGAATAGAAAGGCGCCTTTTGTTGTTGTTGTTGTTGACCACAACCATTATAAAGCCTACACATAATAAAGGCAAGTTTGGTTGTAGCTTTTTTTTGTCCTAGAAGTGCAGAAAGTGATGAAAGGAATGAAATGGGGCATCTGCTTAAGAATGTTTGGTGCGTGCAGACCGCTTGGTTTGTCTTGGAAGAGTCGTTCGCATAGCAGTCGACAGATGGTAAGTGCGATCACTATTAGCTAGACTTGGCACGACATATCGCTGCGGCAAGTTCGGGGTGCAATCATTACACGGGAAATCAAAAAATCGAATTTTGACAAAATTTAGGGGTGCGATCATTATGCGAGTAAATATGGTAATCAATGAAAAGAGTTGGGCTAGTTGGTATTGGTGCAATTGCTGTGACACAGTTACTAGCACAAACAAAGCTAACGAAAAGAAAGTTGGGACAGGACAGAGCGCCAGACTTCAACTGACCACGAAGTCTAGTGCTCTGTCCTGTCTCAACTTTCGTTAGCTTTGCTCGTGCTAGTAACTGCGACAGAAATTGTATCAACACCAACTAGCCCAACTCTCTTCGTTGATTACTCTGCTTTCTAGTACAATGGATCCTTTCTTATTGTCTGTAACTCCAGAGGTCAGTCGAAGTCAAGCGCTCTGTCCTGTCCCAACTTTTTTCCGTTAGCTTTGTTTGTGCTAGTAACTATGTCGCAGGCGTTGCATGTACAGCATAAACCCACAATATATTTTTAAGGCCCAACCAATCGAAACGAAAGCAGAAGTCGCCTGCCTCTGCATCACATCCGCTGCTGAAAATTGTTCATGTGTGACGCTGCAGTTCGAATGGACACTGATTTCAGGAGCAATTTAAAATATCAAATTCTCCAATTTCAATGCTTTCACTGGCACTGGAGGCATTGCTATGTTCCACTTTGAATTTGATTTAATGGGTTTTATTGACCCCAGTTCCAGTTAGACAGACTGGCTTGTGCCTGTCCGTGCAATATATTCTTTTCCACATGACAAAGGAATACAGTATAGCCCTCCTTCCATTCATGATACAATCTGTTCTGTTTTTTATTGCAGCCATGGCACTTCTTCGTGGTATTCTTTACTTTCACACACAAACCAGAAAATTTCAAAGGGGTGGAGAAAACAATGTCGACACCAACTCTTTTACCAATTTTCTTCAGATTATAGATAGCTTGGTGAAAATAGGACACTACAACCACTTTTTTTGCTTCAGAATAGTTGGACAGAGGTGAAATCCATCAGTTGATAATCCGAGCCAGATAATTCATCCGCTACGCTATAGCGCTTTATATTAGTGTGCATACTTGAGTTCTTTTCCTCAGGTTCAACTAGGAGGGCGCTCTTGCCTTATAATCGAATAAATGTATTCTTTGTGGCATGGGTTATTAAGATTCTTTCATGTGGTGCGGGTAGGGTGGCCTACTATTAAGTGGACAAGTAAACACGTCTGTGCTCTGCGACTCGATGGCCCAATTGTATGTTCACATAGCACAGGGTATGGCACACTTAGTTTTCAGTTTGCTGCATCTGCTACAGTGCCATACTGTTCCCTGCTTCAAATGTTGCTATAGGGAATAGTGGAACACACAATGACAAGCTTTTTTATGGCCTACATCAATTTAATCACACTTACGCCACTGCCCTAATATTTTTTGTCTTCAGTCACCAGATAATTTTGGCGAGGGTTCCTGTTGTGTAACAGTAATGTCTTTATAATAAATTAATCTACATGAAAATCTCTTCTTGCAACTGGTTGCAATTGGCATGACGTATGTTTGTCTAGCCTATTGGTGGCCACTCGTGCTCAATGGAGGGAACTGTATAACCAATGCATCCCTAGTCACAAATGACATCTGTGCCGAACCCGAAGGTTTTATCGGGACTGTATTGTGCTGCCCAGTTTGGAAGGCTCAACTGATGCTTGGAAAACCTGAAAGAATGCTAAAAAATGACGTGTATCGTGCAGGACAAGTGCTGCGAGAGACAACATACACTATGAAGATACGGAAGTTTTAGCGAGACACAGCTCGTGCGGGAAATTATAAAAACATCATTTTTATCATCAATTACCAACTAGCCCAAGCAACCGCCCTAGTTCACTGAAAGAATGCACCTACCTTCATGTCCAGAATGGGTGGGTGATAGCTCATTGTGGGAGCCTGAAATAACTTATGGCTCAAATACCCAAGTGCCTACTAAATTTCGGTGCCACCCTCTCTCATTTTGGCTTAAGAGGCTAAGACACACAAGTGTCTCACTGGTGGGTGACAAAACACCCGTGACATGGCTTGTGGCCTGCTGGTGGGTTATAAATCGCATAAATTTGTACTAGAGAAACTTCTTCAATAAATGTTGCTGAATCGGATCAGGTGATAATATGGAGAGTACTTGAGATTTCTTCGTTTTGCTACATTTACTGTAATAGATGTGCGTTGTGGCACAGTCTTGAACAGTAGCATTTAGGAAATGTAGGTGGTGATGTGGTGAAAATTCAACTTGGTCACCTTGTTTAAGCAAGCTGAGCTCGTGTCCTTCAAGGCTTGGCAACTAGAAATGTAGCCGTAAAAAGTAATAATTGGTATGAAGTTGCAGGGTGTCATGTCACAGTAATTGGCATAGCACAAATTGGCTGTGGCTCAGTGACTGAAAGTCGCAGTATGCTTGTCAGTATGCTGTTTAAAGAGAATCATTTCTTCAAGTGTCCATCAAAAAATGAAATCGATAAGAACATTAATTTTTTTCTAAACCTCCTTACTGTTTAAAATCTGAAATAGTCAGTATAACTCGTTTTGCTTCTGAAGTTGAAATGGCATGAAAAAGCTGCAATGCATGCATTCTTGAGGCAGCTAATTTGTGAGCTCCAGCATCCTCTTGCTGTTTGTGCCACTGCTGCTAAATTATTGTCAGTTGGTTAACCGTTGGCCGTGCATGCTTTCTTGTTTATTACCTGCTGGGAAGATCTGTAGCATGCATTGCTGTGCAGTACATTTACGTGGAAAGTTTACTTACGACACGGCATCTAAGGTTGTGTGCATGCTCTCAAGCTGCACGTTGACACCAGCTATTGCAATATTTAACGAGAGGCAATGAAAAAGAGCTGTTTGACTGGTGTGTGCTGCTCTCGGAATGTATAACTTCTCTCAGGTGCATGTTGTGTGGCGGCGCACATAATTCCCATAAAGCAGTGGCGAGAGGTCCTCAGAGTTGCAGTTTGCAACCTGATCGGGTATGGTAGAAGCTTTCAATCAATCAAGTTTATTTTCATTTTGTCAAAGATACAGAAAGAAGGACCGTGACAAAAGGCTATTTGTCAGAACAGCTGGACTACGTCGCAGCCCCATAGAAAAATTTCGGAGCGGTAACAGCACTACCATAAAATAAATCAAAAATTGAAACTTAACAGATAGAGTATTACTATAAGGCACACACCATGGTATGGAAATGTAAAGTTAATACAGAAAAGTTAAAGCAGTTTTTACAATTGTCATAAAACGAATACAAAAGTTTCTTAGAAAAAATGCATATCTGAAATGCTATCAAATTACAAATATCTAGAATAAATACTTGTAGAATACAGGAAAAAAACAGTATAGAAATCAACTTGTTACAGACAGTTACATACAACCAGACAAAACAATTCGATACGGTTATGGATTTGATAAATGAGACCAGATTTATAATAAAGCAAGTCAAAATTGTTAAGGTCATAGTATTTCAGAAGGGACGGAAGAGTGTAAGACAAGCGCTCTTTTCCAGAGTGTAATCGTACTGTGTCTACTTCTCAATTTCCTCTCCATGACGTGTAGGGGAATTTAAATGCCTAATTCTTAAATTGGCCAAAGCACGCACGTTTGTTATGTTCTTAAGAGTTTCTAATTTGAATTTTCTGCTGAACGTATAATTGTATGTCTGGTGCATTTTAACTATTCCTGAACTGCAGAATAAAACATTAGTACATGCCGCAAAATGCGCATTGAAAATATGCCTAATATATTTTTTCTGAACCAAGTATATTTGATAAGATTAGTGACTGTCGTTGTACCCCATACTAGTTGGCAATAACTTAGACGAGAGCTAAAGAGCGAGTGATAGAGCAGAAGCTTGATTCCTTTTGGAAGTAAGTGTCGAATTGCACCTGTCAGCTGAGCTAATTTTTGCAGGACATGTCCTAGGTCGTAATCCCAGCTCATATTCGCAGGAAAAAATATGCCCAGACGTTTAGAATGGTCAACTATTTCAGTAGTGCGAGTACTCAGTACTATGTCTTCATGAGGTAGAATAATTTTATTTTTGGTTGGAATATAACAGCTTTTGTTTTATTTTCGTTGGTACGCATAGCATTTGCTGCTGATCATCTCTCTAGTGTTTTCATTGTGTGATTACAAGTTCTTATATGCTCGTGAATATCATGCCCTGAAAAACTTATGCTGGTATCATCAGCATATATTATGTATTTGGCCTCGCAATAAATATTTACAATGTCATTAAGATAGATGTTAAATAATAGTGGGCCTAGAATACTGCCCTGTGGCACTCCACACAGCAAAGGTTTCACTCTGGAAATAGTCGCTTATCTGTACGACCTGCTGTCTGTTTGATGAATAAAAGTCAATAAGCGTTAAGGCTTGTCCACAAATACTATAGCAATGCAATTTCTTGAACAATATTTTATGGTTTACCAAATCAAAGGCCTTTGAAAAATCAATAAAAATACCAAGAACGAGTGCTCTATTTTCAAATTGTCTAATATACTCTTTTTGCTCCAGCAGCGCCAGTTCAACTGATTTATTTTTCCGAAAACCAAATTGATTAGGTGTAATTAAATTATATTTGTCAATGAAACTTGAAAATCGAATGTGCAGAATTTTTTCGAAGGCCTTTGAGAACACGGGTAAGATAGACACCGGTCTATAATTGCCAAAGTTATTTCGGTCACTTTTTTTTGTAAAGCACGGTCACTTTTGCTATTTGCATATTTAAAGGAAAGACAGAGTTAGTTAAACAAATGTTAAAGCCATCTGATAAAATCTGCGCGATAACATCAGACATGTCTATGACAGGACGTATTCGAATTCCGTCAATATCATTCACAACTGGCGCTATTTTTTATACTTTTTATTGTTAAGACTTCATTGGCGGTGACAGGACACAAGTACAATGATTGAGTCTTGTGAACACTTGCGTATTCAGGCACGCATCAGCTGGAGTTGCGGTCGTTATCATATCAGTGAAAAAAATTATTAAATGTGTCAGCCAATTCTGATCCATCCATATCTTTACTGTTTACTTCCAGTTTTGAAACGGGCGGTAAAGTGGCCGCGATCAAGGAGTGTATTTAATCTAGACCACAGTGCGTGAGAACGATTGCCAGGAACTTCAAGATGCGTGGATTGATAGCGAGTTCTCGTGATCGCAAGCGTTTTGCAAGTTTGTTGCAATAACACTTGAAGGCCAGCCAGTCCTCCGATAAACGAGTATGTAGGAATGTTTGGTAAAGCTTATCTCTTGTTTTCATTTGATGATGCATCTCGGGCGTTATCCATTGTTTTCGTGTTTTACAATTTAATTTGCGCTCTTTTAGTGGAAAATTCAAATGATATAATCACTTGAAATTGCAATAAATTTATCGTAAGCATTGTTTGCATCTACAGATTTTCTTATATCGCTCCAATCTGCCTGCAATAAACTGTTACGAAATGCACTGAGCGCCACAGCTGTATTTAACTGAAACTTAATTATTCGAGGCTTTGCTGTACCTTGTGTCAATAGCTCCGCACATAAAAATATTGGAAGATGGTCACTGATACAACATCAGGGTGTCTACCACCTGGGAAAACCGGGAATTCTCAGGGAATTTGAATAGTCTGGAAAAACTCGGGGAATTTCTGCTTCTATCAAGGAAAATTCGCTGTAAGTTTATTGAAAGGGAGCGAAAGTCGTGTTAATGCTGGCTCCAGTAACAGGAATCGCAACAAATTGTCATTGACGCCATGTCATTGGTACGAGGTATTGCCAGAGTAGTTAACGACAGATTTTTCGGACATGCCCGATAATTCGCACGGCTTTGTGGCACCACCACGTACTCCATATAGTCAATGTATATTCCCCTGACTGCAGGTCTGGAATGGCATTAATCAAAGCCACCACTGCCGCCATTTTGATTATCTCGCCGCCTTGAACCGGCACTCTCACGCAGATCCGCTGGCAGCCGTAGCCACCACCGCGCCGTTAGGCCTAGCTGCTTCTACGTTCGCTATTAAGCTTCTTGCCGTGCGGTGCCGTGTTTTTCATTGAAAGAATTCGCTGCTGTCCGCAATGGCACCGACTCCGCCTTTGTAATCCTCGCAATTGGCTTCGAAGCTCGCAGTGCACAGTGTGTTGCGTAACGCCAGTCTCCGAAAGTTAGCTTCGCCTCAGTATAGCAGTGTTACACGGTGAAGCATAACAAGCTTGGGAAGGGGCAATTGTCACGGGACACAGTCTGTATTCCTTAATTATACACGCGTGTACCCCCGTCTCCTGTCACAGTATGAGCACCGATATCCCTAATAAGTGCCCTGGCAGGCCTCAATAGCTTTTTCAGATGTGCCTGTGGCAATTTTAGCCCTCAAGGGCAGTTAAAGACAAGCATTCAGCTTTTTCGGATGTTTTTGCGGCCCCCTAGGGAATCTGAAAAATCCGACGTTGACTCTACAACTGACCAAGAGGATGCTTCACCATGGTGTGAACCATGGTGAAGCATCCATGGTGTGAACGTGTGGCAGGAGGAGGATGAGAACAGAAAGGGCCGGCGCACTGAGGAATTAACGGGAAAGGAAGCGTGCCGCCGCCTCTTTGAAGGAGCTTGAGCTCAAAAAAGAAAGTGTTGGCTGACTCCGAGATGCAGGTGTCCCTCATTCAAACCAAAATAAACTCTTTAAAGCAGTGAAACCCAACACTGAGATGTGTACGGGCTGAGTGTACGGGCTGAGTTGAGGTTGACTTCCCAGCTGCTGAGAGAGAATCTTAGTTATGACAAGTTCAGGCCTCATACCGATCAGCTTGCTATCAGTTGATAGAAATAGCTCATTCAAAAATATTTACTTATGTATGCATCTCCTTTTCATTCGTATTTGAAAATGTTCGACTCAATTTGGAATGGGTTTTGCCATTTTTTCTGTGCATTTTACTAATACCTTCCTTCGGTTTTCTTCTTAAATAAAATAGATATTACTCCTTACTATTAAAACTGGATTAAGTCATTTTTTTGTTTGAACATGCTTACTAGAGAGTGAGCATCGGGCAACATGGTGTCAGCATGGTGTAGACACCCTGAACATGACAAAACACTTAATATTCATCTGACAAATTTGTAATAAAAAGATCTAGGACTGACTCGCATTCAAGTGCCACTCTCGTGGCTATGTTAATTGTTTATGAAACCATTAGACAGTATGGTAGCATTAAAGTCATGGCTAACAGAACGTGTCGAACTAACAATACATTGAATTTCATGTATGGTGTAATAGTATACAAACTCTGTTGATCAGAACATCGTAGTGAAAGTAAATTCTCAAATTTGCACAAGCTTTTAGTGTAGTTTTTTTAGGGTAGCGCACTCGCTTTGTTATGCGAGTGTGCTTTCCTTTTTTTTTTTTTTTTTTTTTTTTTTTTTTTAAGAATTCACCAAATGAACATTATTCTGAGGCATGCATGCTTTTTGGGAAGGGTGAAAATTATGCACTTGGCTTCACAGCTTGTACTTGAACTAGCTGTGAGTGAAACATTACTCTGCAAACAGGTGTGGCGCAGCATATACTGAAGGTCATGTTGGATGTTAAGGTTTTATCGGGTATGCCCTATCAGATAAAGGTAAGGATCAGATTGGCTGTTGCCAGACCAGCTGGCTTGCATTTACCTTCTGTGATATGGTACTCATGTACATAGGCATTTATTATGCTTCCTTTTCTGCTTTCTCTTCTTTTTTTAGAAAAACGGGCATTAAAAGGACTTTTGTTCATCAATCTTTGCCACTGTTTGACATTTCTTTTTGCAATGCACCTAATCTAGACAAATATTGGCGCCTGACATGGTGTACAGTAGCGCTAGAGGGACTAGGCACCGCAATAGGGTGGGACACGGACAGTTGCGCTGGCTCGTTCTCTTGAACAGCCGTGCATCATGCCTAAGTAATAATTTATTTGCCAAATTAGAATCTAGCATTGGTGCTATGACCAAGTGGTGGAAAACCAATTTCACCATAGAATAGACCAGGGCTGTGCATCTCAAAACCAGCAAGTGCCAAAAGCAGCTACTCTGGAAGCCACTTGAGCTACACTTTTGTGAGAAATGTTGCATCTTTTTTCTGGTGTTCACCATAGTGCAGCCCATTCCAATGTTTCAAATAGACAGCATTTGCAGTCTGTACAGTGTCATTCAGTTAAAACATTGGGAAAATATGGATGCTGCACCAATAGTGTGATCTTAACGTTGGTAACTTCACGACTATGTTTGGTGATAATGTGCTTTTATCTGCTACCAACAAGAAATCCTACACTTCCACACCCTTAAATTATGGGGTTTTACGTGCCAAAACCACTTTCTGATTATGAGGCACGCCGTAGTGGAGGACTCCGGAAATTTCGACCGCCTGGGGTTCTTTAACGTGCACCTAAATCTAAGTACACGGGTGCTTTCGCATTTCGCCCCCATCGAAATGCTGCGGCCGCCGTGGCCGGGATTCGATCCCGCGACCTCGTGCTCAGCAGCCCAACACCATAGCCACTGAGCAACCACGGCGGGTACTTCCACACCCTTTTTGCTGTAATGTTCCTGAAACTATCAATGGTTCATATCGTATTGTTTTTGGCGACAAAATTGACATTACTTGATTGTATGGCTATGCTCCAATTGCACCTTTGCAAGCCATAAAAAAATCCACTCTCTGGTCACATGCTGTGAAGCCCTGGATTAGACTGTGCTGGAACATATTGTGTGTTGTGTTATGTCACAGGCAGCTGATTTAATTGAATAGGTTTTGTAATGATAATTTGCATTCCACACAAGAGAAACAAATGCAGTGTCATTGAATAAGCTGCCAACTATTGTTTTTCATTCACTTAGGCATTCACTGTGTAGTCATAACAGTAGGTTTAGCGCTACATAACAAGAGCAGACATTACATTTGGACCATTTGGTGAGGAATTTAGTACCACATTTGAAAGAGCCTATAGTATCAGCTGTTAGCATGAACCAATGACATTGAAACAGTGAGGTTCAAACGCAGTTTCTTACCAATAACAACAATACTTGGCCCACTTGTATAATTTAGTGCCACATTTGAAAGAGCTTTTAGTATCAGCTGTTAGTATGGTCTGCAATGGCCGTGAAACAATGAGGTTCAAACAGTTTCTGACCTATGGCAGCAATACTCTGCATAGCGAGAGCAACCTTTGAAACCAGCGCTTATTGATTTTGTAACTTTGTTGTGCTTACATGGTGTTACATGGTTGTGCTTACATGTGCAGCGGAGGGGCGCATGACTATCTCTCTTTTTTGTTTCAGTCTCGGCAGAGCCAGCCTAGGAGAGGGGAATACAATGTGTATAGTACATTTCAAAGCCACGAGCCTGAGTTCGACTACCTCAAGAGTCTTGAGATTGAGGAGAAGATCAACAAAATTAGGTGGCTGCGCCGAAAGAACCAAGCCCATTTTCTGCTTTCAACTAATGACAAGACGATCAAGTTGTGGAAAGTGTCCGAGCGGGACAAGCGCATAGATGGCTATAGCTCGCGAACAGAAGTGGGCGGCATGACAGCCCTGCGAGTTCCTACGATACAGCCCATGGATCTTTTGGTTGAGGCCACACCACGGCGAATTTTTGCCAATGCACATACCTACCACATCAACTCCATCTCGGTCAACAGCGACCAGGAAACGTACCTCTCCGCAGATGACCTTCGCATAAACCTCTGGCATCTGGAAATAACCGACCAAAGTTTCAGTATCCTTGTTGCATAGTGCTACATGCTTGTGAGGGAGGGGTGTAAATCCCGGGAAAACCTTGTGTTCTGAGTACACCACCACCAGTAATGTTCATGTGGATGTGTACATGTTGGGAGTTTTGCATGAATGTGACACAAAGCCACTTGCCATGTTCGCTGCAGGGGCTGCACTTAGTGATAAGTTGCACTGTGGCACTGCTGCAGCGAAGGATGCCAGTAGTTGTAGCCATTGGGGTATGAAGGGTAACCATGATCAACCATGAAGAGCCACACACCTAACAAGCATATTCAAAGTATATTTTGGTGCACAACTTAGCATACATATTTCTTTTTGCTATGTGCATCAGGCTTTCACTTATATATACCCTTACAGTCCAAGTGTTTTTCTCAGCAGTGCTTGGTTTTATTTTTAATTGAAGGCTGTCATGCTTTGCTTTACAGGGTAATTATACTTTTTTATGTGGGATGACATAAATTGCCTTCCACGTGCAGCCTTAGTGTGATGTTCTTTGAATGTACCAAGTGCCCGAACCTTCCTTGACCGATGTCCTTCAGATATCGTAGACATTAAACCGACAAATATGGAGGAGCTGACAGAAGTAATAACTGCAGCAGAATTCCATCCAACCCAGTGTCATATGTTTGTTTATAGTAGCAGCAAAGGCACCATCCGACTGTGCGACATGAGGGCAGCAGCGCTTTGTGACCAGCATGCCAAACGTAAGTTAATGGCTTTCTGTGTAGAAGAGAGAGAGTTAAATCTGCATGTATTCTGCAGTGTTTGAAGAGCCCGAGGACCCGACCAACCGCAGCTTCTTCTCCGAGATCATCTCCAGTATCTCAGACGTGAAATTCAGCAACAATGGCCGCTACATGATCTCCAGGGACTATTTAACTGTTAAAGTGTGGGACTTAAACATGGACAATAAGCCGGTGGAGTGCTACAATGTGCATGAGTATCTTCGCACCAAGCTCTGCAGCCTCTACGAGAATGACTGCATTTTTGACAAGTTTGAGTGCTGCTGGAACGGCACCGACAGGTAAGCCGGGTTACATATCTACTGAATGTACTTAGAACCAGTGGCATTACTATTTTCAGTTCATACTGTCCCCCTAACTCCTGGAGCATTGCTGCCACGCAGCACGTCGTGATGTAGCCTAAAGCAAAATAAATCTTTGTCAGAAAGTTGCTAAACAAAAATGGTAGCCAAATTTACTCATTGTTCAAAGTATTTAGAATTGTGATGCATTCTCACTTGAAACTACTGTTCACTATATGCGTTTAGTGCAGAGGTTCCTTGCAACTCTGCTTGACAATCCTTTGAAGTGGCTCATTACTACAATTGTGTTCAAAATTGGATTCCTTATTAGGAATTTAATCAAACGCATTTAAGAGCTGCATCCTCTAGCCTAGCAGGATAGCATATTTAGTGCGCACCGCAAATTCAGCTGTTTATTAATTGGCACAAAGTAAGAACAGTTGTTTGTACTCGCTACTTTTTACTATATACTTTGTTTGAAGAACCATTGCGTCTACTTTTTACTATAAGTGTGCATGGACAGGTTCTGGCAGTGTCAGTGCTCAGTTTCTGCAGCATGCCCGCCATGTGTATCTATGTCACTGGCAGCTACGTGCGCCCATCTCTGTTTGTTTCTCAAAGTGGGCACAGCTAGGTTATTGTCTCAAACTTGCCGATATTATTCATTACGGATACGGAAGAAAATGTTTCAATGCGCGTAATATAGTACTCGCGAGAACAAAAATCTCGTTCGGCACGTTCGGCTTGCTCCGCCGGCCACCATATTTGTTTTGGTGTCCCGCACTGTTGCAGCAGCAGCCGCCTGCTTGTTGACCTGTTGTCATCCCGCAGCAAACGCGGGATCAAAATAAATATATATATATGTATATATATATATATATATATATGTATATATATATATATATATATATATATATATATATATATATATATATATATATATATATATATATATATTTTTTTTTTTTTTTTCCGTGGGAAATTTAACCAGCGTAATGAGTGCACCTCTGAATTTGTGTCAATTTTTTTGACAATGAAAGTGCGATCATTATGCGAGTAAATACGGTATGTGTTATAAAATGACAAATTCAGAATTAGTATTTTTTGTTAATTAGTTGCATACATAATTTGATTTCTCTTGCTGGTAATGTCCGCCTCTTTAAGTAATCCAGCTCAAGGACAAGAGTCATGCTGTCTGCCACAGGAATTTTTTTTTAATTCCATAAAGCTTATATATGATCACCCTGTAATAACTGGTGCATTCATGTGCAGTTAAATGTGCACTGTTAAAGTAAACACGTGATTGTAAAGCCAGCATGAATTTTTCCTTCTGCTGAATGTCGTCGCTCTGCTTTGCAGCAGATAACTTGTGGTTGATGGCGCTGGCACCTTTCTACAGTACTGATGTAGACTCTGCTGGCACTTGCAGCTAGAATGCTGGCAAAGTGAGAGCCGCACATTAGTGTCTTCCTTTAACAGTGAACCACACTGTACAGTTTTGTTTTTTAGAAATACAGAAAAGCAAAAGTTTTCATTAGGTGAAACATGGCTCGAGGAATTCTATCCGTGTACAAAGAAACGGAAGGGTTACTGACACAGCCTACTCCCCTCTTTTATCTAAAATATTTCCAGCACTAAGTGGGCCTGCTTATTCCACCTTTTGCCAATAATCTTTGCTTCCTAAAGCACTACCTCACAACCCCAAGAGTTCATGTGCTCTGCCAAATGTGTGCATTCTTTTATTATATTCTAAGCGTGCTCTCTGGGTCGTTTATGTACCCTGCTGTTTGACAGATGTAACCCTTCCCACAGGACCACTGTATGTCTTATGCCATTCTGCTCGTATTTTATCACCTGCTGCAACTGTACGAGGGCAAAGACAAGCGAGTTTGTGGATTACACTATTTTCTGCAATTTCATAAAAAGATTACAGTAAAAAAAGAAAAGAGCCTGAAGCCGGTGAAGGTGCGTTTAATGGGAATATAGTGTAGAAAGCAAGAGGGCGCTTGCTCGGTAGTTTGTGCCAATTTCAAATCGCTGTAAAAGTGGAGGGAACCACCCCGCAGGGGCGTTTGCGACAGCAGGCGTTTGGTGTGTTGCGACACCACATGCCCAAGCGCACGAGGGTTGGACCCTCCCGCGTCTAACCATGCACGGCTCCGTATTCGCGCAAAAGGGGATCTTGGGGGTTAAACCGAAGCCGGGGGTTTGGACCTTTATGGCCCCTCAGTGGAGGCAACAAGCCCCTTTGGCCTCAGCTTCATGTAGACAGCAACCCCGGAGTGACCCACCCAGGAGAAATCGGTAGTTGCCTTTTCCTGTCTCTCTCTCTCTCCCTCCAACCTTCTTTCTCTCACTTTCCTGTCTTCTTCCAATTTTTCCAGGCATCAAAGGATGAACCTTGTGGGGGTTAGCTAAGCTTGGTTATAACAGGTTCGTTTATAGTGGCTGTGTACAGCTCGCATTGGCAGGCCTTGTTTAAACACAGATCCTGTCATGTCCCTTTGTTGGACTCCATAGTGGGCAGCTGGCACTGCTGCCAAAAACTCCACATTACTAATGGCAAGCTCTTTCCCCCCCACTCCCTGATTGCCCACAGAAATGAGGGTTCACCAAAGATATTTTCAATTTTTTAGCAACCGATTACAAGACTTCCCCCAATTTCAAGTCATTCATTCTGACAAATCTTAAAAGTCCATGAGGATGATTTCACCTTTCCTTGTGTCAGAATGTCTCACCGAAGCTCTTGGCACAGGCTACAAAGCATCGAGGATGTCTAGTGGAGATTTCCTTTTGGGGCTCCGCAATGTGAAAACACGAAAAGCTTCCTAACCTAGTGTCATTCGGGGAAATCCCAGTGACAATATCCCTGCGCCGAACTTTGAACACCAGCTATGGTGTTGTCTCCGACGATGACCTAATGGAGCTGACAGAAGCTGAACCGTTGGAAGGCTGAAGCGAGAAAAATGTGGTCAATGTTAACCGAATTATGCTAAGGTGTGACATCAAGGAGATTAAAAAAAACATAGAATACCAACTTTTGGCTCAAGCGTCCTGTCCGAGACAATCGAGTCAGGCTATGTAAAGCTACGTGTCAGACCGTATGTTCCAAACCCCCTTCTATGCTTCAAATGCCAGTGTTTCGGCCACAGTTCTCTGAACTGCCAAGGCCGACAGACATGTGCTAAATGTGCGCGGTGACCATGCCTCTGAAACTTGCGAAAGTGCTCCACACTGCGTGAACTGTGGTGGCCAGCATGCTGCATATGTGTGGTCATGCCCATCATGGAAAAAAGAAATTATAACTATAAAAGCAAAAATTATATCATTCAAGGAGGCAAACAGGCAGGCGTCATACCTGCCAGAGGACAGGTTTGCCAATGTTACGCTCGAGGGGGCAGCGACACAACAGCTTCTGGCGACTCTCTGGCCCATAGTGAGCCGCCATCCGCCCCCTTGGCGGCTGCAGATAGCGCTGCTCTGCCGCCCCAGCAGAAGAGGCCATCACCCTCCGGGCTCGTGGCCTCACAGGCCTTGTCCAATGTGTCGAGGCCTTCACGTCAAACACCAGCGCCTAAGGAGCAGCGAGATTCTCGCGATCGCTCCAAAAAAGACAAACCTCGCATCATGGCACCTGGAAAGGGCCCGTGAGCTAATGCGTCTCTTAAATGCACAGCACAAAGGACTTTCACCATGGTTAGACAAATAACACTGTGGAATGTCGGAGGACTCCTCCACAACCTTGATGATGTTAAAGAAATCCTATGCAGGTTTAATCTTAAGGTGCTAAGATGCTAATCCTAAGGTTCAATCCAACCTTCTCCGGCAATACTGCTTCTTCACCACCGGACGACGATTTCATGTCGTCCTGTGGTGTAGCAATAGTTATATACAAGTCTATAACTTGTCAGCATGTTGCCCTTCAGGTGGCTCTTGAGGCAATGTCAGTACGGGCAATTCGTTTGAATAATTTGGTTATTGTATGTTCTATATACGTACATCCAAACTATCATCTTGGAAAAAAAAATGATTTTTATAATCTCATTGATCAGCTCCGGGAACCCTACATACTCGTGGGTGATTTTAACGCTGACTGCGCGTTTTGGGGATACTCACGATGTGACCTGGGAGGTCGAATTATACAAAACTGTCTTCGGAACTCTGGTGTATGCCTCTTCAATAAGGAACCAATGTACTACTACCTTTATCATAATTCATATTCATCAACAGGCCTGTCAATTGGCTCTGCCTCTCTATTCCCTGATTTAGAATGGCATGTAATCAAAAATCTATTTGGAAGGGACCACTTCCCAGTAACTCTAAACCTACTAACACAACATGACTTCCCTTCGCATGTCCTTTGCTGGCATCTAGCCGAGGCTAATTGGAAATGTTTTAAGGAATACACCTACGTGTCACGAGATTTTATAAGTAATTTTAGTATGGATCATGCCATATCATATCTTACCACTTTAATCATTGACACAGCAGAAAAGTTCATCGCTCAAGCAAAAGGTTGTTCACGTGGAAGATGAGTTCCTTGGTGGAACGATGACTGCAGACAGGCTCGGAAGAAGCAAAACAAAGCATGAGGCATTCTGCGCCAATACCCAACTGCAGAAAACCTTGTTCAATTGAAGCAGTCTAAATCGCAGGGAAGGCGCATGCGATGGGAGGCTAGGAGAACAAGCTGGGAGAGGTTTGTCGGGAATAAATTCGTATACCCAAGAAACAAGTGCGGAATGAGCTTGGAAGGCTAAAGGGGCAGGAACTGCATTTGCTGCCCTTGGTAAATACCGTTTTTACTCAAATCTAACGCGCAGTTTTATTCCGTTGGAACGGGTCCAAAAATAGCCTCCGCGTTAGAATCGAGTACGACCCTAAATCTGCGTTAACATATCGTTATTCGCATTTCAAAATGGCCGCCTAGCTGCCGTAGCTTTCTCCATGTGCTGTAGTACGTGCTTAGGTTAGTGCACCATCCGTCGTCCCGTTTTCTGCATTTGCTCTATCAGGATGGATGTGCCGACTGCAAAGACAGCCTAGTTCATCATGATGCCACAATTAAAAGGAAAGTGATCACGTGTGCGGAGGCGGACAGAAATCGGGCCGCATCACGGGCGTTTGGAGTTCCCGAAACTTGCTTGCGGGACTGACGCAAACAGGAGAAGCTTTCTACTCCGGCGGCGGCTATGTATGGCGCAGCCCCTATGTTGAAAGCAATCTGCGATGGAGACGCATCTACGGCGCACTGCACTGTGTTCGCATCGCTTAGCAGCATTGCAGCGCGAGTCCGCACAAAAGTCAATTCGCTCACTCCTGCTACCACACTTCCCCACTCCAGCGTTCTGATGAAAAGTTTCCGTGGTCATTGCGTGTGACATGTTCATGCTTGCTTGTGCACACGTGACGCCATGCTTGTTAATTTAGTTGGTAAGCGAATGTTTAAAGGTTTTTAAGGCTGATAAAGCTGCTATCCTTACTTTTCGTATAGCTGAATACTAATTTGCTATCGTAATCGATGCTTCGCCTTTCGGGCGAAACTGTGACTTTATTTATCGCAACTCTGGTGTATTGGGAGTAAATATTTGTTTTTCCAAATGAGAGACAGGTGTATTCCTGTATGAAAGAATGAGGTGCCCGGTACTGTAAAGATCTTTTCCTTCTTTAGGTAGTGGCAAACGGGTGGGCATTAAAATCTAGGGTGTTTTTTTTTTCCTTTGTTTTAGTCATCGAAAACGGGTACGCATTACAATTGAGTAAATACAGTAATCAAGGAAACTAGTTGGAAGACCAGGCAGAGGCTTCTGGAACACATTTTCAGTATTCATCGAGCTCCGCATGCTATACACAGACATTCCTTAAGCACAAAAAAAACAGAAGAATGCAAGACATTGGACCTCAAATGCGGAGGAAACAATATATATAACCGTCCTTTCAACACTGCCGAGCTTAGAGCGGCATTGCACGTCTGCAAAAGCTCTGCGCTAGGAGCAGACAGGATCATGTATGACGATGTTCAAGAACATGCACACGGACACACAAATAACATTGCTCACACTTAACATTTGGGCAGCCAGACACCTTCCAGCGGCATGGAAAGAAGCTATCGTTGTCCCAGTTTTGAAACAGGGTAAAGGCTCATCCTTGGTAACAAGCTGCCAGCTGATAGCACTTACAGCTACTTGTTTAAGCTTTTCGAAAAAAATTATAAATCGCCGTCTTTTGCATTTCCTAGAATCAAAGAACATGCTTGATCCCCACCAATGTGATTTTCAAGAAGGCAGGTCCACAACCGACCATCTTGTGTGCATTGAGGCAAAACAACCGCGATGCATTTGCCCATAAACAATACTTCTCATCAGTTTTTCTAGGTATGGCAAAGGTCTATGACACCACATGGCGCTAAGGTATTATCTGAGACCAATCAGGAATGGGCATCCGTGGCAACTTGCTCAGCATTATAAAGAACTTATCTCTCACATCTTACTTTCCTGTTATAATTGGTAATGGTCTGTCTAGGTCATTTACACAAGAAACTAGGGTACCACAGGATGTTGTGCTTAGCTGTACCCTTTATATTGTTAAAATGAATGCTTTACGTTCATGTATTCGACAAAGTATATTTTATTCTGCATATGTCAATGATGTACAGGTTGGATATAAATTGTACAACATTGCAGTCTGCGAGCGGTACATTCAGTTTAGGTTGAAAAATGTCTTGACATGGGCAAATCAGAACGGATTTAAGCTGAATCCCTCAAAAAGCTCCTGCATAGTCTTGCAAGGCCGAGGAGCCTTGTCCCAGAACCCGATATCCAGCTACATCGTGAGTGCTTACGTTTGAACATACAGCACAAATTTCTTGGTGTCATATTTGATCTTAAACTTGCATTCATTTCTCATATAAAATATCTGAAAGCCAAATGTATGAAAACAATGAACATTCTTAAAATTCTGGCGCACACGACATGTGGCAGTGACAGGGGCTGCTTAATGAACCTGTACAAGAGCCTCATACGGTCACACCTAGACTATGGTTCCGCAGTGTCAAAATGCCGCTCCAAGTGCATTGAAGGTTTTGGGTCCCTTTCACCATTTAGCTATTTGCCTGGCCACAGGTGCCTTTAGAACAAGTCTTGTACAGAGTTTATTCGTAGAATCTAGTGAGTGGTCATTTCATCTGCAGAGAACGTACCGTATTTACTCTCATAATTATTGCACTTTTTTTGTAAAAGAATTGATGCAAATTCTGGGGTGTGATCATTACGCGCGTTAAATTGCCCGCGAAAAGAAAAAAAAGAACTCTTTTCATCCCGCGTTTGCTGCGGGATGACAACAGGTCAACAAACAGGCTGCTGCCGCTGTATGTAGTGTGGGGCACCAAAACAAATCTGGCGGCCATCGGAACACGCCAAATGCTTTTCTTTTTTTTTTTTTCCCCTTGCGAGTACATTTTGCACATTAAACAGTTTCTTCCGTATCAGTAATGAATAATATTGTTAATATCGGTAAGTTTGTGGCAATAACGTAGCCATGTCCACTTTGAGGGGACATAAACGGGCGCGCTTAGCTGCCAGTGACATAGAAACACATGGCCGGCATGCTGCAGAAACTTCGGCATCTGTCTTCACTACTATCCTAATACAGCACGTTTCCGCTAAGGGTGGGCGAATATCTTAGCTGTGTTACAAGTGTCGGCGTATGAATAGGGTAGACTTCTAACATATCAGTGTAATGGCTCATTCACACTGGCGACTTGAGGAGGTCGTGCGACCATTTGCAACTCGCGACAAAAAAGCGACCGAAAGTGACTGATGTTAACATTATGCGAGTAAATACGGTATATAAGCTTCACATACTTCCTCAAAATGCAATCTAATCCTGAACACCCTTGTTATAAAACCATTAATGATTTGATGTCTGCCACACTATTTAAAAACTGACCTTCAATGAGAAAGCCTTTCTCACTACGCATGAGGAAGCTGAGCGAGGAAATGGGAGTCCTTCTACATGGGCATCCACTGATGGCTCCAACAAGGCTGTTGCCACTGTGGCTGCGGCAACCGATAGAATGCGACACGTCCTTTGTCAAAGTTACAAAGCATGCTCCAAGATGCATATCCGTATGCACTTTCTAGAACTTCAGTCGAAGTACTCCTGTCCGAAATTTTATACCGACACATCAATCACCTAATGGCGTGTATCCTATTCTGCATTCGGGCCATCCTTCTCGGAATGCAGTATTCTGCATGAAAAAATGAGCATCTTTACTGCAGAGGCTTATGCATCACTCTTGGCTGGAAAACTCATAAAGGCATTAAAGCTACAAAAAGCTGTCATATTTAGTCTCCAAGCATAGTAGCAGCTTTACTGTCTTCAGACACAGACGAATCCACTAGTCAATGACCTCTACTCATCTCTGGTTACTATGTATGCATCTAACAAACTTGTTGTATTATGTTATGTGCCAGGCCACAGAGGCATAGTTGGCAATATGTTTGCAGACGAACTTGCTGTATCCATAACGAGAGCCTGTAACACTACCACAGCTATCCCTCCCACAGACTTGAAGCCTTTCTTGTGCAGAACACTGAGAAACTTTGGCAATCCATAGTGGACCATGAAACCTCTAGTAAATTTCATTAAGCTTAACATACGAAATTGGCCAAATTGGTAACAAAACCTTGGCAAACTGATGTCATGTTCTGTCGACTGAGAATGGGACACATACAGTACTCATTGTTAATTGTTGACTGGTAGTGAAACTCCCCACTGTGGTAGGTGTGGTGAGAGACTGACCATTCTCCACGTCTTGGTGGAGTGTCGGGAAGCAGAAGCTGAACGAAAAAAGCACTTTCCTCTGGCATACTGATGCCACATTCCCCTTCATCCGGCACTGTTTCTTGTAGCAGAACCAATTTTACAGCGAAGCTGTCTATGGCTAAGATCTGGCAGATCGCGTCCACGCGTAGACCAGTCGTATATACGTGGGTCGATTCTGAAGATGGTACAATACCAGGCTGACCTGCGGTGGAGGTGAAGCAGGTGTTAAGCATATGCTGATTCTGAGCATAGTGCAATGTTGGGCCGACCCGCGGCGGCGGTGAAGCAGGCATTAAGCACTCTCTGTATGTGGGCTGATCCCGAAGATAGCGCAATACCTGGCTGACCCGTGGCAGAGGTGCAGTTCGCATTAAGGGGCCCACGTACACAACTTCGCTGGTCATCCTTCTTCGTGGGTGGAAGGGCACCGAGCTTTTTTAATTGTAAATCAGTTTTAAATTTTTTTACACAATGTCGATTTATTCCGCCTTATAAGTGCATGATATTCGTAGCGCATCCTGTCACGAGAAGCTGATGCTGCGATAGTAGCGACCTGTTTGGCACTGCTTAAGGGCCTTGGTGAGGCAGTAGTGCTGCTTGTACCGACATATTTTAGTATGTCACCTCATCGTAGTACATCATTTCTCAATAGCATATGTCATGTATCACTGTCTAGTTTTATTATGAATATATTTAGGCACTTTCAAACTGATATTTCTTAGACCTCTATACAGCTGTGTTTCATCGACATCTCAATATTCATTATTTATTTACCAATGGCAGTCTATTATGCCCTTTGCGCTCTTTGGCCGCTTCTGGCCCGGGCAGTTCTTTGTGCCCTATAAAGTCCGATCTCTGACAGATGTAAGGTCATATTTAAAAACACTGCAGTAGTTATACCCAACAGGAAAGATATGTAAAAATTGCTTCAAACTTGAAATTTGCAGCTCTGGAAAAGTTTTTTTTTTTTTTTTTTTCCCTGTTAATCTGCTCCAAATTCACAATATTCTGCCCCAATACGTGGAACACTAAAGGAGAATATTAACTCGAGCTTGATTGAAAGATTAGGCTTCTGTAATAGAGAATTCATTATTCATAATGAGAACAGGTTTTGTAAATGAGAAAGAATTGTAAATGGTGGCAAAAATGGGTAACAGGAGTGGGGCCGCCTATTGTGGACTGGTACCTCCCGCAACCCTTTCAGGTGTGAATTATGACAGACTTTCTATAAATGTGTCAAGATTACACAACTTTCCCTGCGGGGCGTCTTACGTAAGGTGCGTTGCGACATCACATACCCAAGCACACAAGGGTCGGACCCTACCCGCATGTAGCATGCACGGCTGAGCTAATGCCGGGTGTTTGGGCCCTTGAGGCCCCCCTGGAGAGGCAACACACCTCTTTGGCCTCCGCTTCACATAGATGGCACCTTCAGACTGACCCACCTGGGGGAAATCGGCAGTCACCTTTTCCTGTCCCCCTCTTCGATCTCTTTCTTTCTCTCTCACTTTAACTTTCCTGTCTTCTACACACTTATTCGTACTTCTGAATTTCCGGGCGACAAGGGTTAACCGTATGTAATATATTCAGCCTTGGGTATATACAGTAGGTTATAGTGGCAGTCTATAGCTGGGTGTCTGCAGGTTTCTTGGAACGTGTAGGGCCCTTGTTGAGCTCGGTGGTCGGTGGCTGCCACCGCCACCGAAATGGCAGAAGCAGTTGCACCGAAGCAACTTTCCAGTTCCTTTTGGAACCTAATGAAGACACATTTCCAAAATGCCACATTCTTCACAGTGAAGGCATCACAACTGTAAGAAAACTATCACCATTCCTAGTTTCTAAATGCCTAGCAACGCGATTCGACCAGCCACAAAGCCTCAAAGATGGCTAGCAGAGACTCCTCCTCCTCCTCGAACTGGCCAAGAAAGATCAACTTGAAGAGCTTGCTGAAATCGCCAGTATCAGTGACATTAAAGGACAATCTATCCACATCGCTCACTGAGCACAAGCAGGGGAGTTATATCGGAAGACTTCCTGAACCTCAGTGACGAAAAGCTCCTTGAAGGATTTCAGGAGCAAAACATAAAGTACAAAGAATTGCACTACGACTGAATGACCAACAGATCCCCATGAAACGTGATGCTGACATTTGGTACCAGCAGTGTACCCAGTTCATGTGACGCAGGATATTTGAAGATCGTTTGACAGTGCATATCGAACCCGAGGCGGTGCTTCAAGTCCCAGAGGTTCTGGTATGCATCACAATCGTGCAGAGGCAAAGAAACATGTGAAAAGTGTAGTGCCAATGGCCATCCTGATAACTGCAATGCTCCCGCACCCCCGCAGGGGTGTCTGTGCCAGCAGGCGTTCAGTGTGTTGCGACACCACGTACCTGAGCACATGAGGGTTAGACCCTCCCACGTGTAGCCGTGTGTGGCTTAGCAGTGACCGGGGTAAGGGGTACTTGCACTCGATGCTGGGTGTTCGGACCGTTAAGGCCCCCCAGCGGAGGCAACACACCTCTTTGGCCTCTGCTGCTTCACATAGGCGGTACCGGCAGACCGATCCACCCGGGGGAAATCGGTAGTTGCCTTTTCCTGTGTCTCTCTCCTTCCAACCTTCGTCTTTCTCTCACTTTCCACCTTTCCTGTCTTCTGCTGGCTTCCCCTTCCAATTTTTCCAGGCAGCAAAGGTTAACCTTGTGTGAATAGCCAACCTAGGTTATTTCATATTTGGTTATGTGATAACCTACAGTTGGCGTTTGCAGGACCTGTTTTTAGTCCCTGCAGCGTCCATTATTAGGGCTCCATGGTGGGTGGCTGGTGTTAATGCCGAAAACTCCATTCAGTTATGGCTAGTTCCTTCCCCCCACTCCCTGATCACGCTCGAAAAAGAAGGCGCACCGAAGATGTATTCCAGTTCTTTGGACATCAAACACCCAACTTTCCACAATTCCACGTCATTCACTCAGAAAAATCAGATAAACAAGTATGAACAATCTCGCCATTTCTAATTTCCAAGTCTCTAACTGAGGCTCTTGGACCAGGCTACAAGGCATCAAGGATGGCAAGTGGTGATCTCCTCTTGGGGCTCCATGATCAGAAACTACGAAAAGTTGTCCAGTCTAGTGTCATTTTTGGGGACGTTCAAGTGACAATAACCCCGCACCGTTCTATGAACACCACCCACGGCGTTGTCTCGGACGATGATTTGCTCGAGCTGACTGAGGCTGAACTTTTGGAGGGCTTCAGTGAGCAGAATGTTATCAATGTCAAAAGAATTAAGATGAGGCAGGACGGCGAAGAAAATGGCGCGTCGGGGCAGCACCACAGCGGCTTCCGGCGGCTGTCCGGCCCACATGCAGTGAGCCGGCAGTGAAGCCATCTGCCCCCCCCCGGCAGTTGCAGCTAGCGCTGCTCCGATACCCCAGCTGAAGAGGCCATTGACCTCCGAGCAGGTGGCCTCAAAGGTCTCGTCCAACATACCGAGGCCTTCGCATCAAAGGCAGCGCTCTTTGAGCACGTGTCCACCCTCTCACAAGAGGCAATGGACACAACCACTAGCCAGACGGCGCCGCCAGCGCCTAAGGAGCAGCGAGACTCTCACAATTGCTCTAAAAAAGACAACACTCGCATCATGGCACCTGGAAAGGGCCCGTGAGCTAATCTTCTCGATACTGTTCTCGATTGCGCGTGCCTCGCGCACTTTCTTGTTTACATAAGATTTAGCGGCCGGAAAACATATAATGCGATCGCAGTTTGGCAACGTACTGAATTTCGGTGCCAAAAAATTGTCTTCTGGGAAGGTATGAACTGTTAAGAAATGAGCACAACTCTAATAGGTAAGTTTTTGTGTTCTCTATTACGAATGTTGTCGCCCACAAAATGTACGTAACGGGAACGTATCAACGAAGTTCTATTGGGTATATATTCATACCTGCCAACCCTCCAGATTTGCCCGGGAGACTTCCGATTTTTTACTGAACTTTCCGATTGTACCATCACTGTCATATCTCCCGAAAAGTGGTCTCACTTCGTGCAATAATGGTTTTTGTGAAACCGGCACTGCGAAATCTAAAGCCACATCGTAATCGTCAGCATCACCAACAACAGCTGCACTAGCACCATCGGTATCGTCGACTAAGCAGCCAACTACGGTGCCTAGTAAGCCGACCAAATCCAGAGCCAATGTAGCTCTTGCATTTCATGCAGGCCTTCCTCCGTGGTGCATCTTGTTGCTGCTGCTTGCAAGGCGTTGCTGTTTGTGTGTATGATTAGTGTTGGCTAGGCCGTGTGTATGCGGTGCACCGTGCAAATTACAATCCTCGTGTGCTTGATGCCATGGCGCTATCAAAGCCCAAGAAAAGGTATTTACAGAAGTTTTTGCGATCTTATACTTCTGAATTTTTGTGCTTTTTGACATCAAGGAAAGGAGAACCTTGTGCATTTTGTACAACATGTGGATGCAACATCGGCACACAGTGGCAAAGGAGACTTGAAACTGCACGTTTCCATGGCGCACCGCTGAGCAGCAAGACAACATATTGACTTTACTCTGGAACAACTGTGACGACAGTGTCATACGTGTGGAGTGCCTGTTTATGGTATTCCTCGTCAAACACAACCTACCCCTTAGTGTCAGCGACCGCGTTGGGCCTCTTCTACGGAAAATGTTTCCGAAATGTTACGAGGGGAAGCGTTATGGATGTCGACGCAACTCTGAAGGATGCGGAGGTGGCCAACCTGAAATTTATTTCACAGGCATTGCTCTCGAATCTTCGTTTTTTTGTTTCCCTCAGCTGCTTCCCCGAGATTCCAATGAATCTGCTGACGACGCTTTATATGCTCTCGAAGCTGAGTTTGCCACACTACAGGCATACAGTCTTGAAGAGCACATTCTGAATAAAGAAAGGTGGGGCTTGCAGTGGTCTATGGTTGTAAAAATGAAAAACACTGATGGAAAACATGTTTCACCGAGTTGCAAAGGTGATGCTAGATTTACTCATAATACCGCATAGCAAAACAGAGTGCGAGAGGATTTTAGCACGGTGCAAAAAACTAGGACTGAATTCCGCTCATCAATGTGCAACACAATCCTCCAACACCTGCTGCTAGTGAAGGACCATCAGTCTGGACCATGTTGTGAGCAAAGCTACTCGGATAAATTTTTGAAGTGTCTACTGCAAGGTCCCTGCAGAAGGACTCGTCGAACACTGCCTGAAAGTTTGAACCCCCCCCCCCTCCCCCAGTCCCACCAGAAGTTGAAACAGTGAATGCAACACCCCCTCCCGTTGGTGCGAATAAAGTCTCCCGATTTTTGATCTCGCCAGGTTGGCCGGTATGTAATTTCATAGCATGGAATAAACAGTTGTCTTGTCCTTTCCTTTTCTTTTATGTTGAGCCCTCTGCAAGTTTTTAAAATTACAGGCAGTACATGCTACCTCTTTTGCTCAGCTTATTGAAATACATTTTGGCCAACACTTAATGGCATTCCAAACAGTTTGAGTGACACTTTCGCATCCCCATTGTGTCAAACAAGTAGGAATAATCACTTTTGAAGATTGTATGCAGTGTGTAGCCATATAATTGACTTTATTTATAGCTGACTGTCCTTAGCAACGAATGTACAAGACATACCGTATTTACCTGATCCTATTGCGGACTTTCTTCGCAAGTGTAAAGTAAAAAAAATGAAAGCGCTCTTGAATGTAACGTGCTCCCAATGAGAAAAAAAAAGTTTACCTTCAAAGAAGGTTTTTTTTTTTTTTTTTTTTTTCGTAAGTCAAGCTTTCATTTTCATAATGAAGGTGTATCGTCGCTGTTTTCACCAAAGATACCATGCACACAGGGGCTGTACTCTCGAGCGATCACTTGGAGATATACTATTATCACTTTTGCAAGATCTTATGCATGTCTAGGGGGCGCCGGACTTGTATAAGTATGCGCCCCGACAGAATTCTTGCGACTGCACATAGATGTTGAGCTTGACACAGCAGGAGAAATGCTGGCGGCCTTATACACCAATGGCATCCGGTGTTGAGTTGCGTAAATTCTCACGCAGATGATGGCATCTTCCAAGGTTCTTGACCGAGAATGTTGCTCTAGATAATAGTTGAGCACAAAATGAACCCGCAGCAATATTAACAAAAATGTGCTCTGTCACCATGTTGTGATGGCAATGACTCTGCCCGACGGCTGTGAATGTGGTTTTGGTTTCGTATCCAAAATGTAATGTGCAGGCCATATTTGGATTCACCTTCTTGGAGAAATGGTATGCATTACATTCGAGTAAATATGGTAACTTATGTGCCAGAACCTGTTTGCTTGGGTGGCGAGCTCCTTACATGATCTCATAATGCAAATGTGCTTAATTATGCTGGACTGCAATACACAAGATGTGTGTTGCGATAAAATGTTGATAGTGATAGGGCAAACCTGGCAACTGTTCCAGGCAATGACAGTTGTAAAATATATCATCCCTCTTGGAAAAATCAACCCAGTCAGAAGAAATGCTTTGCTGCATATCTTCAGTTTGTTGTTGGCAGAAACATCACCTGCCCTGTTTGCTATTGCTATTGATGTTGTTTAACAGACCATAGCATTCGTTAATTACAAGGTGGGGCCAAAAAGTTGCAAGACTAGTGTTGTTTTCAAAAAACTAATCTCTTTATGAATGCAAACAAACCCTGACACCCTCGAAATAGTTCCCTTGTTTAAAAATGCAGCACTGCCAGCATTCCTGCCACTTTGTAAATATGTCCTGGAAGTTCCCTTTCCGGAATGAGTCTAGCACATTTGGTGATTTGCATATTTCAGCATTTAATGTCAAAACAACAGGCGATGCTTAAGTTGGATAATCTTAGGAAAAAAGCGAGAGTGAAAGCTGGCTCCTGCTGCAAAAAAAAAAAAAAAAAATTGTTTAATGCTGTTTCGGTGCAGTCACTGAAATCGAGCATTAATCGCAGTGCAGGAAAGACTTCCAGGAGATATTCACAAAGTGGTAAGCATGCTTGGAGTGCTGTATGCTGTGCAAGGGGACTATATTCAAGGCGATAGTGTTTGAATGTACATTAATTACTTTCTTTAAAATAGAGCCAGTCTCAACTTTTAGACCCTCTTGTTTCCAATTATTCGCATGCATTTACGTTCATGCCGCCTGAACTAGTGCGAATCTAGTAAGCATTTTTTCCAACCCTGTTGATTTTTCTGGTAGGGACGATGTTTTTTGGCACACATTCTTGGCTTGAACCATATGTGCCAGGCTCACCCTTGCCACTACAGTATGTTTCACTGCAATAATACAATGCCTCGGATGCCTCAGTGCGTGTCGCATCCGCCAGGGTTGGCTGCAACAGTACGTGCCAGGTTCACCCTCGCCACTCTCAATAACTTTACTGCAGTAAAGCACATCTGCTGTGATGGAGTGCGTATAAACCCCTTCATGACATTTTATTGAGCGACGTCACTCACCGCGAGCTGAGTGTTCGACATGTGCAGGAAAAGTTAGGGGAAAATGTCATAACAAATGTATGCAACTGCAAGCACCGCCAACATGACTTACATGGCAACATGGGTGGTATCAGATGCATGGATTATGGATACGCCGGTTGTTCCCATAAAAAACCATAATTTACTGCACATTGTATGCAGAAAGTACAGACTGTAGTAAAATTTTAATGCATTTCCATAGCACCAGCAACACACCCATCAATGCAGTTTGAACGCAAGCCAAATCACATCTTCCTTTTCTGGCTTTTGCAGCATTTAGTCAGCCTGTCAATCAAATCACATCGTGTGTTCCAAAGTACAGTCGAAAATATGGAACTCAGCCTTTGGTAGACTACTGTGTTGCAGGTTAGGAGATAAGGGCATAGGGACGGGAGTCTGTCTGTCTTGGTGAGCTATAACATCGCATGTTGGGCATCTCGTGAGGGTGCAACAGCCACTCCTCTAGGATTGCAGGTCATATTGTGTATGCAGGTACTTGGCGAAGATGACGCCACAAAACACTGTACAAAGACCCGAGTACTTGCTCCGGGTGCCTCTATGAAGGCTATCAGATTGGAAGTTGCACGCCATCCTCAGTATGTCAAACTGTGATCTCAGCTTGGTAGCATAGAATACAAGCAATCAACGGAAGCAAGGGTGGATCAAGCAGCCGTGACTAGAAGGAAATCTGGTGCTAGTGTCTGCGGGTGCCACCAATATGTTAAAACCAAGAAGGGTAGTATGTAAATCGAAACAGCTGTTCTTGCTTCAAATGACCTCGTGAATTGTTTTATGGCAAATTTGTTGTATGTGAAGTCTTATTCAGACTCTAATTTCTACCATTCTCTGGGTTTCAGAACATTCCCAAGAGAAATTATTGTGTAGAATATAAAACATTACGCATGGTGAGTCTTTGTTACCAAACACTAAACACTGTTACCAAACATCATGCTCGAAAGCATCATGGTTGCCTTGTGCGCTGGAAATAACAAGACAAATTTAGTGTGGATCACTTACCTCATTGTAAGTGGTTTACACTTACATGTGGTTAGCATGCAACACAAACCACAAAGAACAGCACGAAAAGCTGCAATGTGCTTTAGCAAATTCATACCAAATTGTAAAAATGTGTACTGCCCTGGGATTCCCGAGGTGGCTGAACAATATCAGTGCCAGATTTCCCTCTAGTTTCCTTTATATGAAGCTGTACATGCGTGGAACAAAAGACTATCTTACTCTCCTGGTGTTGACATGTAAAAAGCCATAAGATGGATGCGCAAACTGAAAATACGGGAGTGAGCTACTTCGCCTCTGGGCACTGGTTTTACAGTACAGGGAAGTGGGGTTGAGCTTTGGCTCCATTACATTTGCAGCATTGTTAAGCAGTGATGCCAACTAATACTTGATCTAGGGTTCTTGGGATCAACTTAGGGAGTTTGCAACCTAAGCATTATCTATGGATTTCTAAAAAAATGTGCTGATCTGGTTTGGCATACTTGTAAACATGTTCATAAAACTGTAGTCAGATTTTAGTGAAAGGTTCCCATTTTCTTCTGCATCTTGTTAGAACACTGCAGTTTACAGTAACCTATATTTTCACAAATGTTTTCTGTTAGAGTAGAAAAACAGTGCTGTGATCACTAGCTTGTCCTTAAAGTATGGCAGCATTTTAAGTGAAGAATGGTGCTACTGACCTAGAATATGCCTGTGATCTCTCAAAAAGTTGTGCACTTGTCCCTGTTTAATGCTGCAGTCAGGTGTATCTGCATCTTTAAACAGGAACCAATGCAAAGAAGTAGGTAGTTGACACATGCCTTGTCAGGTTAATTAGCTGCTCCAAAAGAAAACTGCTAGTAAAACATTTTGCAGCTGCATGAGAAGGGCTAAACATTTCACTTCTTCCTACTGGCTTTCATTTGAAATTGGGCTTATGCAAAATAAGTTACTGTGGAAACTGAAAGTAAGTCTGCCGTGGAGTCGGTGCTGAAGTGAACTGTTCAAAGTAATGTCGACGACATCGGAGCATTAAAGCGTGATTGGAAAGTTAGACATGTTGGACTTGATGTATACTGGCATTGTCAGCATAACTGGTGAGAGGAAAGACTGTAAGGGACAAATGCTGAACTTTTGTCCTTTGTTTGTCTAGCTATTTTTGCCCATTTTTTACCACTGTCGTTGCCATCGTTAAGTGCAACATACTAGAGCTGTGATTGCCTCATGAAAGTCGACCATAAATATACAAGAGCAGGGATTCTCCCAACTAATGGGATTTTTGAGGTGGTGTTTAAGGACACTTTGGGCACAGCAGGTTGTCATGAGAGTTACGGAGTGGGGCTATAGTTTCTCATTCTATTGCATCTAGTGAGGTAGAACGTAATCGCACTTCATTTCATTTTGTAGAGTTGAATGGTAATCTGGGACCATTCCTGGAATGAGAACTGGCTCAGATTCCATTCTTTCAATTCTGGCAAGGCGGCACAAGAAGCTGTTGTCTGCCTCGTGCCCTCTTTGTCCCGGCTGCATTATTTTTTTCCCCTAGAATAGGCTGTTCACAGGTTGGTGCTGACGGGCGTATTAAGTGTGCACAAATGGGCAATTTCAGGTAACAGTGCCACATGAAAAAGCAGCAATATAACTTGTGTTCTGCTGTAAATTCAACTTTCTCCATGCAAGCACATAATCACATGCTTTAAGAGAGAGAGAGAGAGTCAAACATCTTCACTACTTGAATTTCCTCTCACTCTTTCCTTGCACCAACTATGCTGACATACGGAAAAGCACTTTATACATATAAATGCTAGCACAGTCAATGCAGTGTATGTACAAGCTGTTAAAATCTCAATACTTTGAGGAAATTCATGTGGATGAAGAAGAGAAGCACATACTGCTTATGTTTAAGTGCAGTCAAGTGAAACATACATGCTAAAATAAATACTCTGGGAAAATTATGGTACAAGGCGAACAGCAAAGTAATATCTGATGTATGTTACAAAAAAACAATTTAGATTACTGTAGCTGGTTCAGTGCAAGTTTTCGCGCACTCGTTTTCTGTTAATAAAGAAGGGGGGGGGGGGGGAGAAGAAACCTGCCCTTGATTTTAAAGGGACACTAAAGGCAAATATTAGGTCCAGCTAAAGTGATAGATTAGTGCTCGAGAATCTCTACAGGGCCTTTATAATAGAGAAATTGAGGTAAATGCAGGACATGGTTAGACTCTCCCGGGACATTCAAGTACTTGCCTGATGACAACAGCACTCCTCAGTTAAATTCTGTCACTAGTACTCAACCACTTGTTGCAAAAAAACATCCTTGTATTGTATTATAAGAGGAAATAAAATTCTACTTGTCCAGTTCCATACTATTTTTGAAAAAAAAAGGACACATTGAAATTACCCTTGGCAACAACACGGGTGGTAGAAAGGTTTCGTTTTCGCTTGACTCCGTGCCGCCCACGCTTTTGTGTTTCAGCAGTTTCGTTATTGTGTAGTGCTGCGCTGGTTTTGCTTGCTCACGAAACTCGCACAAACTGCAAGTAGCAGAGAATTCAACTTCCATGTAATGTTGGGGGATACCCGAATGGTCTACGCCACTTGACCACAAAACAGCTGCAGCCGCAAAGCCACCGCCCTGTCTTTGCTCAGTGCCGCCGTCGGTCGGGCGGCATTTTACTGGCCGACAGCAGCAAACGGTAGTGATGGTGTATGCAACGTCGCCACTCCCCGGTTGGGTGGCGGGTGATTTGAATTGCGAAAAAGGCATTCGGACCCTTCAGATGAAATTTTCTCGTAAACTAAGTATTTTCTTGGCACGAAACAAGTGATGAGAGGTTTCTGGAATGGTATTTAGACAGTCCACGTGGACTTAGTATTTACTTTTAGTGTCGCTTTAAGGGGGGAAGTATGTATTCTCACCATCCTTAAGACCCCCTTTACCAAATTTAATGAAACTGCACAGTCTTGTTCAGTTCTTTATGCCGATTCCAAATATGCAACTTTTTAAAATATGCCAATTAGTTCTAAAGTTAACTAAAATTAATTTGCATTGTTTCTGGGAACAATGGAGCAATGACTACTCATCAAAATCTTGCTTTAGGCACGTAGCTGGGTACTACGAACCATAAGCTTAACAATGGTAGGAATAGTTTTTTGGTATAACAAATAACAATTATGCAGCACATCAAAGCTTTTTTCTTCAAAATGGGTTCAAAGTGGCTGTTTAATGTATGGACAATAAAAAAATATTAAAACTGAGATACAAGAATCTGGTCCTACCAGTGTGTGCATTATTCATGTAGCTCAGTACTGCACAAAAATTACAATTCTAGATGCCCCGATTACTGCAAAAGCGCTCCCGAAAGGATGCAAATATTCAAAAATTCATGTTTTGAGGAAACGTACACAAAAAAACGGACAAGCTCATTTGTATTCCAATATAACAAAAAGTATTGATATATCCACATATCTAAATGGTCAGTAGCCACGAGGGATGTAATCTGTCTGCCTACAGCTACCCACATTCGTTTTTTTAAAGGGCTTGTCACAGACTTGTCGGGGACTGCTGTCCGGGATCGGCATAGAAAATCCGCGAGGCACACGCTTCGAATGCTGTTGCCCGTGGAAACCGACGCGTCCAGTCCCCGAGAGCTAGCGCCATTCGGCCCAGCCAAGAGGCCATGAATGCAACTACGGCTGAGACATTCGCTCCCATTGCAGCCCGCCTGACATGGCAGGCCACACCTTTTTTTTTTTTTTATCCAGCGGCCGTGGCTATACGCTATAGTATAGCGTACGCTAAGCAGCGCTCGCTTTTTACTGTTTTAGTTGGCCTGCGAGGTCTTCGAATCTGAGGCCATATGCCGTCGTTGCAGCTCTCTCTCGACAGTAGCGATAGGTGGTGCTGACATCTTGAATGTTTCTTTTGTTAGGCTTCGACTTGTTCAAAACAAGAAGTGATCTCGAAAACAACACAAGGTTATCCATAATACTCTGTCGTCGAAGCGACCTGAGAACAGTTTAGTCATTTGCTATGAACGAAGGGCATTTTACAAAAGCAACGCCAAATTCAATTCGAAGCGGGCAGCCGGGACCGCCGCCATGTTTCATGCAAATCATGCAAGGACACTAATGCTAAATCTGAGAAATAGCATGCGTAGGTCGTTTAACGTACTGCGCATGTACGACCCGCTATTTTGTAGCGTACGCTAAACTAAAACTGTCTGTTAACACGCGTACACATGTCAAATTTCCGCTTCGTTGCTGAAGTTCCCACCAGTTGTTGGAGGTATTCCCCTGCTTGCTTCTGCCGTTTGAGCGATTCCGCTGGCTGCGCCATCTTTGTGTCATGCCGAATGCTGCTCCTGTGATCACTATCGACCGGCGGCATCGTTAGGCCTAGCTCGCTCTCGCCAGGTCCGTTGCATCCCGTGTCGCAGCCGTCGCTTGAAAATGCCGACGAGTGGTCGTCGCTGTGTTTTTCGGCAGGGTCGGAGCGCTTTTCGAAGTTGTAGTGTGCTCGCTTTTTCTTGCTAAACTTGTTTCGAGTGGCAACCTTCCGATATTCTGACATCACTACACGCTACGCTAGAGGCTTTCAAAATGGTGTCACGGTTCGCTTTTCAAGTGCATTCGTGTGCCGCAGCAGACAACGCCAGCCGCCTAAGCCAATTGCAGGACTTTGTTTAGTCACGTGCACTGAATGGGCGAATGGGGTCGCACCCCGGGACCTTTTTTGGTGCGGTATTTCGAAATAGCGAATGGGGGACGAATGAAAATGTGGCAGGAAATAGAAGGAGTAGTTCTTTCCAAAGTGACCAAGATGACCGCGACAGCATATGTTGTTCAGCAGCAGCGTGGCATGAAAAAAAAAAAAAGTTTTTGCTTCTGTTAAAATATAGCTCGTGGCAGTTACATAAATTGATATTATGGCTAAAATATTGATCCATGGCGCAGGAAACTTGGTCAGAACATGCGGCAGTGTTTGTATATAATGAGGATACCACTTTCAAGAAACCCATTTTTTTTTCACTATTTTTTCAACACGCACTAAGCGAAGAGAACACAGCACGGTGCACCTAGATGAGTTGCCATTGCAGATCGCTTTCAAGATAGGGGCCGCGCCATAGGTAGCAGCCACTGGAGCAGAAGTCTTCTGTTTTCACCAGCCCCACAAGCAAGTTTTGGGAACTTCGAGCGCTCGTGATGCGGCCCGATTTCCGTCCGTCTTCGCACACGTGATCAGTTTCCTTTTAATTGTGGCATCGTGATGAACTCGGCATGGCTTTGCAGTCGGCACTTCCATGCTGATAGAGCAAATGCAGAAAACGGGATAACCGGGAAGAATGATGGTGCACATACTACAGTACGTAGAGAAAGCTACGGCAGCTTGACTTGAAGCGCATGCGAGGCAGCCATTTTGCAATGCCGATGGTGATATGGTAATGCAGGTTGAGGTTCGTACTATATTCTAAAGCGCAGGATATTTTTGGACCTGATTTATCAGGGACAAAGTGCATTAGGTTAGAGTATATGCGGTATGTGGACTCGTGTAGTCCTAGCGCAACCTCCAGCACAGAATTTAAGATATCTCTTTGGTGAAAAGACTGCTTGTTTTTTTGGCATAATTATGGGGCACTTTCCGGTCAGTAGATTGACCCTTTAAAGAAAATATTCAGAATATTTGACTTAGGTCAATGATGCACCTCCACGGACTAAAATGAAGCGCCGTTGATTGATGTTGAAGCAAGGAGGCGTCGGATGCACCAGGAAATGTTCGCCGCATAGTCTACTTGTGTTTTTGATTGGTATTGACAAAAAAATTTGCTAAGTTGGCATTTCCGGCCTGCGATGAACTTAAGTCCAGACCATACTTACACTTGCGTACACGTGCATGTGCAGACTGTGCGGCACAGCTTGAATGTGTCGAAACTCATACTAGCGGTGCCCTCAGGCTGCCTCGCGTCGGCACGGCTGGCTACGCATCTACGGCGTGGTACAAGCAGCTCTCAGTGAGGCAGATTTGTCATGCTATAAGGTGCTTTTTCTTTCCTTTTTACTATTTTATTTAAGCATTTTGAAGCACTGTCAATAACTCAGTACAACACGACGTCTTGCCAAAACGTCTTGTGGATGGAAGCTGCCATTCCTTGCGAGGCACGGCAGCTGCAAGGCGTGTAAACATGAGCCTATGCATGTCCACGAGTGTATGGAGGATCTGGGCTTTATTTCACAGTGGTCCTTTCGTTATACAGGGCGCACCACGTAACTTGTGTTGAAATTAAAAAGAAAAATGCTTTAAAGCTTGAATGAAGCCTGCAAGAGCATGTGACAAGTGCTGCGCGACTATAGTCACGCGGCTATTTTTCATGTTTCTCGAGCTTCCTTTAATAAGACTTCGGAAAAACTTTCATGTAGCAGCTATTGAGCAACAGAAAGATGGCTCGGGAAATTTTCATGGTGGCCTGCAATTTTCTGATTGACAATTTTGCCCAGATTATAATATTTGAGACGTGAAATAATAGTAGCTAATTATGTAATCACACAAAATAGAAAAATTGTATGACTTGCTCAAAGCACTTGCAAACACTACGTTGGTTTTGTCCAGCTATGTGCCACTCTCATATTTTTAAATTTTGCACAAGTTACGTGGGACACCATATATATATAATGCCGAGGGCATAATTATTGCTGCTTTGCCAGGCTAAACCACGGTAGCTCAGTGACTATGGCTTTCTGGTGTTGAGCACTGAGGTCGTGGGTTAGATTCGCAGCTGGCGCTGTCGCATTCCGACTGGGGTGGAGAGTGAAAGTGCTTGTGTGCCGTTACTGCTATTTGATTCGAGCATTAGCTGTTTGAAGTTGTCGAATCTATGCGGTAAAAGCAGTAAAGCCTCGAGGGAGAGAGAGAATGGTGGATGTGAGGACTTCTGCTCAATCATTTACAGGCATTTATGAGAATGACTTGCTTTGAGGCAGCCCATATACAAATTCGTTCTGATTTATTAGTTGACCAGTCTGACAATAGTTGTATCCCTTTAAAGCAGTGCGCGGTGCTCTAGTATTGCACTTCTCTCTTTCAGCAAACATAGCACTGCGCATGCATTTTGTAACTAGCTGGTTGTGCAGTTTGCAAGTACAAAACACGGGAGTTGCAGTAAAATTGTAATGCAGAAAAAATAGTAAAGCCTCCAGGGAGGGAGAGAATGGTGGATCTGAGGACTTCTGCTCAATCATTTCCAGGCATTAATGAGAATGACTTGCTTTGAGGCAGCCCATATATGAATTCGTTCTGATTTATTATTTGACCAGTCTGACAATAGTTGTATCCCATTAAAGCAGTGCGTGGTGCTCTAGTATTACACTTCTCTCTTTCAGCAAACATAGCACTGTGCATGCATTTTGTAACAAGCTGGTTGTGCAGTTTGTAAATACAGAACATGGGAGTTGCAGTAAAATCGTAATGCAGAAAAAATAGTCAACTGCATTGTCGCTGCAGACCGAAAATAAAATTGTCAAGAAAGATCTCTTTTCATAGCAGCAGATATTGAGCTGAGTAGTGTGAAACAGGTACTACTTTACCATAGACTGCGTGAGTTGACTTTACAAGTTGACTCAGCTGTGATGTGTGTCCACTGTTTCAGCTACATCATGACTGGGTCCTACAATAACTTTTTCCGGGTATTCGACCGGACGGCGAAACGCGACGTGACCCTGGAGGCGTCCCGGGAGATAGCCAAGCCGCGGACGGTGCTAAAAGCGCGGAAGGTGGGTGGCTTACAACTCGCTTGTTTGAGGAGCGCTGTGTAACATTGTGGTTTCACAATGTTTTCCTTGTGCAGGTGTGCACAGGCGGCAAGCGGAAGAAAGAGGAGATCAGTGTAGACTGCTTGGATTTCAACCGCAAGATTTTGCACACGGCGTGGCATCCCCAAGAAAATGTAGTGGCAGTGGCTGCCACGAACAACCTGTACATATTTCAGGAGAAGTTCTAGTTATTGCTTTGGCCACGCTACAGCGCAATGTAAAAAATGTACATAGTGTCATTCCCCCGCCCCATCCCTCCTCCAATCCCCCTATCTGTTTTAGAAAGGCAATTTTTAGTTCTCCCCCCGCAGTCCCGTTGTTGTACCGTACGGGTGACTGAGGTTTTTGTAGATCGTACCGATTCTGTTTTACGTAGGTCCCCCTTGGTGTTTTGTTTATGCCATTGCATGTTGTTGTGGACGACGGGGGGGCAGTTGCTCAAATGCTGTGTGCTGCTCCTCAATGGCACTCGGAAAAAAAGGTAAAGCAAACGAAACGTTTACAAGACTGTCGTATTCCGAATTCACGTACGTTGACAGTGAAAAAAAAAAAAAATAAAACGAAGTCTTAAGAAAGTGCCTTCCTTGTGTGCTTGTGGTTTTGATCCCGTGGCTTTCAATGTGGTGCATTCTGCCTAGCATCACCTTCTTTGGCACAGTCGGCGGCAAGTGTTTGCAGTCTGTCATGTTTACAGCAAAACAACTTCATGGCAACAATTTGGCAAGGAATATGGTGGTTATTCTATCGTTGCATAAATGGAACAAACTGCTGGAAAACGCACCACACCTTTTATGAGGCACGTATTATTCGGAACGTGTTTCTATACACAGCTGGAGCGCGATCGCTCAAGAATCTTGCTGACCGGAGGTTCCTTTCGCCTCCTATGTCACTGAGTAGGCTGTCTGCGAAATTTTCGAGGACAAACCGGAGCAGCCGCGTAAGTTTGCATCAATTCACACTTTGCTTGGGGACAATACATTCACTGCAGAGTGTTTCTGGTGCTTACTCTCAACATAATCGGGGCAGCAGAATATCTGCATGAAAATTAAAAATACCTTGTTTGATTTTTTGTAGAGCCGTCTGTTTGCAGCTATGTGTTCGGAGCTCATCCGTTTCCTGTCATGTCGCATAACATTAAGCAAGGACCCCCACGCATCGCAACGCCAGGCTTGGCACATACGCACTCTGATGGTGCCTGCTAGTTCTTGTCAATTCCTCCTCGGCAGGGTTCGTTCCTTGCGGCTGTACGATGGCCATAAGTGGTCCATCAACACAGGCAACCACGCCTGGTATATGGAGGCGGCTTGAAAAAGCTGCCTTGGCACTGGCCGGGCAGTCGGACAGCGCTGCTGCTGTCCCACAGGTGTTCGTGTGTGACATCTCTGGCTGATGACCTCCCAAATCATTATCGCACTGTACTAAAGGTGAATTAAACACTGCCAGAACCGCGTGAGCTTTTTTCCAGAAAGAATAGCAACACCCAACAGCAGCAGCGAGCACATGGTCAAGTACATGCATCCTCTTTTTCTGTATGGTTAAACGGCGGTGCTCGCGTACAGCCTTCTGAAAGAAATACACAGGCCACTCCAAGTCTTCACCATATAGGTTGTTCAGCTGTGTGGTGCAGTTCCCGTGGCGCCCTCGACAGTGCAGACAACTGGATGGTGAGCCTTCGTATTTTCAGTCTAGAGGTCATTGGAACTTGGGCATACCAAAGATGCTCATATACTTATGACAAAGACTGCATTTGAGAATGGCCAACACTACTCATGATGGCTGTAAATCTGATTAGACATGCACTGGCAACAACATTCAAGAAAGCTAGGCGACTTCATAACAGTGATAATAAACAGATACGTGGATCTCCTACAACGCTTTGCTTCACGTTTCGCTTGTTATCCAGCAAAAATGCAACCACATCCACCGTGGACTAGGGGGATTGATAAGGAAATGGGTGGATTATTCCAAGTTATAATTGGATAAAAATTTCAAGACTGATATAGAATAATGTTAAAATGCAAAATTACATGCTAAAGTGAAATATAAGAATGGGCTACGTGCAACACTTCTAGGTCTCTTCCTCTGTTGATAAGTGGAAGAGCCACCTCTAACATTAAGGCACCCTTTTACCATACCTGGTTTTAGGGAGAGGAACTGAGCGTATCCAGTGACGTATAAACCACCATACCAAACAAAATGATACCAGTCGTGAACCTTCTTGGACGAAATGCTACTGCGAAGAAAAGCAGAGACATGCTGGCACAATTGAATGTGCAGTGAACCCCGCTCCCCCTTGAGGGGGGGAGAGGGGCTCGCGCTGGGGTGGCGATACTTTAGTACGAATGTCGGCAATACACAGAGGGTAGCCAAAGGGGCCTTACACATATGACAAGTTGGCATATTTCATTGCATTCGTGCAGGCTTTCCAGTTCATTATAAGGCATCCTTGTCCAATGCTCCAGCAGGTAAAATTATCTGGTCTGCAATTATTTGCAGTGGAATCGCGTTGATATAATGTTTTATGGGATCTGGAAAATTAAATGTCATCTAAAAATTGTATTATCCAAAGCAAGCTTCAAATGTATGAAATAGGCATGGCTGGATGGATGCAAAACTTTAATGAAGGTCCTGAGGTACGCGGCTCAGCGTGCTGCGAGCCGCTCCCACGTTGGGACAGTCGGGCCATGCCCGACTGCCGCATTGTGGACCCTCTGGACAGCCCATATTTGCACCCTGGCATCCGGGCTCTTAATAGCGGAGAGCCACTTGTCCTCATTGATTTGTTCTGTGCCTCGTAACAAGGGGCAACGCCAGAGCATATGGTCTAGGCTAGCTAAATCATTGTAGTGCCTGCAAGAACTAGTGGCATAGGTGTCGGGATAAAGTCGGGCTGGGATACGAGCCTGTTTACAATAATCTGAGGGTGTACTCTATTTAACTTCTTGTGTGAAAGGGGACAGTCTCTCCTGCCGAGATAAATGTGCTGCGTAATTTCGTTGTATGTGGTCGGTTGATCTCTGTTCTCCACCACTGCAGGCTGGCATTGGAGTTCTCCATGGTCGCGAAAAGCGAGACCTTGCACCTTGGAGTGGGCCAGCTCGTTGAGGTTTGTGGGGCCTCCCATGATGAATTCCATGTGAGCGGGGAACCACGTGAGAGTGTGGGTGGCGATGCTTTTGCCGTCGAGGATGCGACAGGCTTCCTTATACACGGCGCTAACGCTGAAGGCGCGGATGGCTGCCCTGGAGTCGCTGAAGATATTGGCATGTTTGTCGTCCAGGAGGGTCAAGGCAATGGCCACTAGCACGGCTGCATGTGACTACATGCTTCGAACCGAAGCGGCGTTAACGGTCGAACCCCTGTGGTTGATTGACACTACCGTGAAATTGTTGCTGTTGCCTTACTGGGCCGCGTCAACGAAGCAGCTGCTGCTAGGGAGTTCTGTCACGCGGCGTAGGAGCGCCAGCGCCCTGGCCTTTCTTCTTTCTACGTTCCACTGGGGATGCATATTGCGTTAGCCGGGCGATATGATTATATCTTTCTGCTCTTTCGGAAGGCCCTGGTAGGCGTCTTCGACAATGGCCGGGGGACGCCCATCTCTGTTAGGAGTCGTCTGCCTGCCCTGGTGCCGGAGAGCCTGAGAATCTGTGCCCTTTCTTGTGCTTCTACCAATTTCTTCCTGGGTATTATGAATACCTAACTGCAGGAGTCTGTCGGTGCCTGTGTAGTTTAGTAGTTCGAACGCGCTCTTGATCCCCCTCCTTATCATGGCATGTAGCTTGTCTCGCTCGGACCTCTACGTACGTTAAATGGCATAACAAGAAAGCGTGGACTAGCCTTATCAGATTCTCTTCGCTCAGGCCTCTCCTGTTAGCTACGCGCTTGATTAGACCGATGACACTATCCATCTTCATTGCTAGTTTGTGAATGGTGATGCTATTTGTGCCCGCCCCTTGTCATTCCCAAGATTCGAGTGGACGCAACTTTGGGAATGGGATCTCCGCACTTGGTGTAGAGATTAATGTCGACTTCAGTGGGGGTTTCCAGTTCTGTGGCTTGCGGCCCTTTCTAGTTGGGCTGTAGAGAAGGAGCTCCGATTTCTTTGGGGAGCACCGGAGTCCCGTGTCTGTTAGAAAGCGCTCTGTAGTGGCGACAGCTTCCTGGAGAGCGGCTTCGACTTGTCCGTCACTGCCACCCGCGCACCAGACGGTGATGTTGTCCACGTAGATCGTGTGACCGATGCCCTGGACCTTGCCTAGGTATCTTGAGAGGTTGACCATTGCGATGTTGAGCGGTGAGATGACTAACCCCTGGGGGGTGCCTCTTCTGCCCAGCTCCATTTTCTCAGATTCCAAATCTCCAGCCTTGAGGATGACGCATCGTTTGCTCAAGAAAGACCTGACGAAGGCATGGAAGGACGAGCCTAGGTCAAGTTTGGAGATGGCGTCGAGAACGAACTCGTGACGGATGTTATCAAAGGCTTTCTGCAGGTCCAAACCAAGGATGGCTCTCTTGTCCTGAGTGCAGTGTTCTATGATTTGGATCTTGATAAGCTTCATGGCGTCCTAGGTGGAGAAGCCTGGCCTGAAACCTATCATGTTGTGAGGGAAAAGGTCGTTGGTCTGTATATACTCGGCAATTCTGTTATGGATGGTTTGCTCAGCCACCTTCCCTACACATGTCAGTGAGATGGGGCGGAGGTTGTCCAAGCTCAGCGGTTTACCGGGCTTTGGGATTAGTATGACCTTCGCCAACTTCCTTTGTTCCGGTACAATTCCTTCCTCCCAAATTCAATTTATCTCATCTGTGAGAAACTCTATCGATGCGTCCTCTAGGTTTCTGAGAGCCTTGTTAATGTGATCTAGGCCGGGTGCTGACCTACAATGGTAGGTTGTGTAGTGCACAGTGGATTTCACTGACTTTGAAAGGCTCGTCCAGTGCGGAGTTCAACTTCCCTTTATATACTGGGTATGCCGCCTTATCGGCCACAGTTTTGAGTGGCAGGTACTTCAGTTTTTCTTCAGCAGGACCCTCTGGCTTTTCTCCACGGGTGGCACGGAATTTGTCCCAGTCGGGGACCGAGAAGGCCTTCTTTCTTTTCACTTGTAAGCTGGTGGCCATGATGTAGTAATCGCTAGCGAGGTCTATGAGCAGATTCGACCACACGGCTGAGCGAGCGTTTTTAACAAAGGCTAGATCCGGGACAAGAGTCCCTGGTCGAGGAGGTTCCGCGTCTGGTGGGAAAAGCTGGGTCCGTCAATAGAGAGTCCCACCTCCTGCCAGAGGCTTCTGCCCTTGAACGTGTCGTGCGTGTAGTTCCACGCGTGAAAGGGGGTGTTGAAATCGCCGGCCACCAGTGGAGAGTTTCCAGCGAGTTTCGTTTCCCTAGTGATGATGGTTTTGAAACGTTGTCTGTGATCGCTCGGGCTGCTATATACGTGAAGTATAAAAATGCTGGAGATGTTGGATTGACTTGGGATGACTTCTACTAGGGAGGTCTCAGTCTTGCTAGGCCGGACCCCTAGATCAGGTGCGACGAAAGTGAACTTGCTGCTGACTAATGTGCAGATTCCTCTGCCGTCCCCACGGAGAGCAAGAGCTTTGTATCCCTGGAACGAAACCTGGTCAGTCATCGTTTCTTGCAATAATATAACATGTGGCTTTTCTTTGTGAGTGCGAACAAAATGCTGCAGGGTGCATCTTTTATGGTGGAGTCTCCTGCAGTTCCACTGCCAAATCCTAAATTGGGTGTGTGGCCCCATCCTTGCTGTATAGAGCACCTTCCAGCGTTGCTACTAGGGTCTCGAGGGAGATGGAGATGGTTCAGTCCGGGGATGTGCAGTGGTGGCGGCGTAGGTACCGACGTGCCATCCGGGAAGTAAACGGGACGTACGCGGGTCGACGTCCTGATATCCATTTCCTGCACCTTGGACTCTATCTCTGGCATTCTGTTTTCTAAGCATTGAATTTTGACGTTTTGCGCGTCTTACTTCTGATCCATGACCAAGAGTCACTGATCCACTGCAGATAGTCATTTGTTAATCTTCTTGATCTCGAAGCGGATGGAATTCAATATTTCTCTGACTTCGGACTTGGCTTTAGCCTTCACATTTTCGGGCTTGCTTTTGGCTGGGTTGCCCGAGTGGCTCACATTCACGACCATGGGAACGTCTGCGGTTTGGGGAGAGAGGGTCCCCGAGGTGGTTGGGGAGAGGGGGTTGAACTAGGGACTGGAACGTGGTGAGGTTGATTAGCTTTTCTGAGCTCTGCTATTTCAGCTCGCATTAACTCGATTATGCTGCGCATCTCGGCATTTTCCTTCCTAAGCTGAGCAATTTCAGACGAACCATGCTCTCGTGCCGCACCCCCCGTTAGCTTTTCGGCAGTTCTCCCTCCACTCCGCACCCTGTTTTCCAGGACTAGCTGGCTCCTTGAACCGGACCCCGTTCTGTGGGCCCCGAGAGTGGCTTCCCGATGTGGAGCAGCCCCGGGACCTGGAACGGCTCCTGGACCTCGAGCGGCTTCTCGAGCCGGAATGCCTGCTCGGTCTAGCCGGTTCACTGCCGGCGCTTGTCTGTACTGGTGACAGGTCTTGATTCCTAGATTCCGCATTTCTTTCCCTTCTCCTCCGTTGAACGACGTACGGGAGTTGGAATCTTTGCTTGCAAATCTTGTCCGCTGTGGCGTGCGGGCCCCGCAGATGCCGCAAGTAGGCGAGCAGGTGTGGTTGTTGTCGGGGTTGTTGGCCCCACATTTCCTGCATAGTTTGTCTTCCGGCGTTGCGCAAAAGCCCAACGCCGGTAGACTTGGCTCTGTGGCCAAGTCTACCGCAGGCATAGCAGCAGTCATGCTGCCTGAGGTTCAAGGAGCACTTACCTAGAGCCGAGCCGTAGAAAACGAAGTTGGGGACCTTGTAGCCGTCGAAAACAATGAGGACCATTTCGCCATTTTTTATTCGCTTGGCTTCCAGGGCTAAGGGATTTCTCTCCTTGAGAATGCTTCTGTCCAGGTCGGCCTGGCTCTCCGACACATCAATTTTACGTATGACACCCTTGCACATGGCGTGTGGCGTGGCTTTGTAAGTACTGAGTTCGTACTGTTTGATTCCCAGGGTGATGCAAATCATTTTTAGATAAGCATCTGCGTTATCACGAGACACAGTGCTGAGGACGATATCTTGTGTTGCGTTGGGGCAGACGATGTCGTGGCTAGCTTGCTCGGACGCAAGTCCTGCCGCGGCGGTGACGGCCCGACAAAGCCGAGCGGAGCCTGTCTTCTGAACATACAGACCACCCCTCGGGCGGGCGATAATCTTCCAGTGTTCCTTCGGGAGCTGAGGCATTCGCGATGACTTGATGATCTTGTGCTTTAGGCTAATGGGCTTCCTGCTGCCATTGAGACGCTCGCTGTGCCCCTCGCTGCTTGCCGCTTCACAGGTGCTGTCGCGACGAGAGACATGCAGGGCGTTTTTTCTTAACAGCGGCGGAGCGCTAGTTGTGCTCCGCACCAAATTCTTCCGGAGGAAGATTGTCTCCTTCCATTACAACAACCATTCCCTCTGACGAGGCGGGACTAACCCTGCCCAGCAACCGCTGGTTAGGCCTTGCCGTCAGACTGAGGGGAGCGTGGCATCACTGAAGAGAAGCAGCTCGAAAAACTGACGAAAAGGCCACCCACCTTTTAAAAGTTCGTATCCATGGGTTCCTCTTTTCCTTATGCATCCGTTGGTGCAGAAATCATCGAGATTGAGAGGAATTTCTCACCGAAACTATCGAGGAAAGCAAGAGACAATGTGGGCACGACCGTACTCGTGAAATAGGCATAAAACTAGCAAATTTGTGCGGCGTACAGTGGTACTCGACGCCATCGAGATGGCGTCGAGTACTGTGCACACTAGAGCAGGCTTAGCACAGATATGGTGAAAGAAAACCTTTATGTAACATGAATTCAATAAGTATGTGGTAAAATAAGTTGCTAAATTCTTTGTGCTCACTTTGTCCGACAGAATGTACAACTGCAGCCAACCTTGTTTCACTGGGCCACGGCAAAATGCAGGAGCTACGCAAAGATAAGCTACAGATTGTTGAATGCCTGCTATCGCGTCCCTCGCCCTCAAAATTCTTGGTTTGTCTGCAGGATTATCACTATTGCCTTCCGTGCCACCTTAGAAGACGTCGGAGATTACATCATCCACGTCATCTGCAACGTACCTGTCTGCCATCACACCCGCTGATCCATTGAAACGAGTAGCTTACGAGTTCAATTCCTGGAGCAATGCAGCAGGACTAATCGCATCGGCACGCTCTTCAATTGTGTCACTAGCGTAGAGCACACCTTGGTGGCACCGCTACGTGGTGTTCTTTGTAAAGCAAGAAATCGGCCATCGGGGACACCTAAATTTCTGTGCTGTAGTGGTCTTCATTGTAGAAGCGTTGCATACAGCTAATTTCGCTGTAGATGCGTTCGACTATACCAGGTTACAGTAAATGCAGACGGCAATAAGAGCACTGGTAGCAACACCCTGTGGCACTTTGTCAAACACATGAAGCCTTTTTCATTACGGGAATGTTCACGTCGAAGTAGTCTAAAACAAAATGGACGGCACATTATTGATTTTGTCGCTGCTGACACTTTGCACCAGCAAATATCTAAAATATGGTTAGTTATTGCACTAATGGCTTTATGCCCTCTGGCTTCACTCTGCGTCGTAAGATGGAGCCACATAGTCAAGTGTTCAACGAAAGCTCATCTGGCGAGGAAACACATTGGTGCCAAAAAACGTGCACTCGCCAAGAATAAAAGAAAAATACAGAACAGGCTTTCTGGGCCTCGTACGGGTCCCTTGATGACATCGACGATGTAAGCATGGGCGCCGGCTATTGGCACCAAGGTGGAGCCACCAACCCGGCTGCTTTAGGCTGCTCGTACACTCTCCTTCAGGTACAGCTTCCAAGGGCATCAAGCTGTCTGTTGGGAAGTGGCTGGGAGTAACTTACCTATGGACAGGTAGCAATTGCAGAGATCAAAATAAAGAATTGGCTATTAAAATGAGACCTCAGTTCAGAAAATCGGGCCAAGCGATACTAGTAAGGTGACTAAAACGCATATGGAGGGTTACATATAGATTACAACGGTTCTCTATAGTAGGATACAACTTGGAGAAATAGCAGATGGCAACCAAGGCATGGACTGCGTGGGGTTGATACTCTGCCAGCCAATCGCAGAAGCAAACAAAATCGTCGTCGTGCGAACTTTTCAAAATGGCTTAATACTTGATACCTCTGGAGCTTCTGCTGTTCTTGAATAGTCTTTTCATTGGCGGAAGCCGTGAGGTGTGCAACAGACGTGGACAAAGTGCATGGAATCTGAGCATTTCGCTCTTCAAAAGTCTGTGGTACAGTTGCATTTCACTGCTGAGCCCATTTTACTAGTGAAACTTCATTGCCAACTGAAGTGAAACTTCAAATAGTTGCAGCAAAGCAAGCTTTTTATTTCAGTTCAGTAAAGAATTAGCGTTCACCGTTCCACTATAATAGATGAGTTAAAACTTATAAAGTTACGCCTTTATAATTTTATTTTTGTGGTTACCGCCTTATTCAGGTAACAGGAGAAGTTTGAAGTACGAACTACTTGCAGCCTCGTGGAGGAACAGTGGCTGATGGTTATGAGGGTTATAAGTTCTATTCGACTAGTGCTGGATCTGTGCGAAGAACAAAACCTTGGAGTAAACGGAGACAATTAGTGTCGTGGATGGGTTACGTGGCAACGCGGAAATAGGCAGTCTGTATCGACTATGCTTTAGTCTTAGAATTAGTTTGCCAACGACTAGATCAAATGACGATAGATGAACAAGGAAAAGACAACTTGCATATCATTATCATCAGCCTATTTTTGTGTTCACTGCAGGACGAAAGCCTCTCCCAGCGATCTCCAGTTATCCAAGTCTTGCACCTGCAAATTTCCTAATTTCATCATACCTATGTTTCCGCAGTTTTCAAGTGCACTTCCCTTCCTTTGGCCCAACATTTTTTGCTCCATCACTCTTTGCGTGGTCCTTAGCTTGTTCATGAGCTTCTTTGTTAACCTCCAAGTTTCTGCCCCATATGTTAACACCAGTAGAATGTACTGATTGTACACTTTTCAACAACACTGTATTCTGAAAATTTCGTTCTCATGATCGGGGTCCCCTGTGAGTAATTGACCTCAACAAACTTGCTCCTGAACAGACAGGATGAGTGGTGATCATGAATTCTTGTTTTCTTGTCGGACTATTGAACATTCTGTGTGTTCTGCATATTAATCTTGAACCATACTTGTACACTTTTTTGGTTGAGGTCCTCAATAATCTGTTGAAATTCTTCCCCAGTGTTTGCTGAAACAGGACAATGGCATCTGCAAACCAAAGTTGGTTGAGGTTAAAGCCCCTCCATACACGTTTCCGCCGACCAGGTTAAGTACCGCCAACTTGCCCTCCTCCTCGACGCTCCTCTCCCACTCACCCTTTTAGGTTGATCCTCGGTTCTAAGCCTTCCCAGTGTAATAGCCTGAATACTTCTGAGCATGCAGTAAATAGCATTAGAGAGATTGTGTCTTAGGTAATTTTCCACTTGTTGAGAAGCAAGGTAGCAGTGGAATCATTTAGATATTTTCCACGATATTCACATGTGCCTTCTGTACTCGTTGATTACAGAATGCCTCCATGACTGCTGGTATCTCTACTGTATGAAGTGCCTTTTCATAGTCTATGAAAACTATATAGAGAGGTTGATTGTGCTCTGCAGATTTCACAATTACCTGATTGATGACATGGATGTGACCCATTATAGAATATCTCTTTCTGAAGCTAGCCTGTTCTCTTGGTTGTTTAAATCCAAGTGTTGCCCCGATTCTATTGGAAATTATGTTGGTGAATGTTTTATGCAATACTGAAAGCAAGCTAAAAGCAGGACTACATACACATAAATTATTTCAATTCTTTAGCGTCTCCCTTATCGATTAGTATAATGTTGGCAAGCTTTCCAAGCATAAAATCTCCATCTGTGATTAAAGGGACACTAAAGTGAAACAATAACTCAGTTTAGACTAATGAAGCATTGTTTCAGAACCCTGCAGGCAGTCATTTCAAAAAAATAGTTTGATTATTAGATGAGAAAATGAAGGTCCAAGTATCTGTATTTGAATTTCGCGCCGGTACGTCAGCGTGACATCGGGGATTCCAAAGTATGTTTTTGCATTTGGGCCGCGTTGGCTGAGTAAAGGTTCCCGAAACTTGCCATGTTTAATGTTTGGTTCCGTTAGAACACAATGTAGTCAGTCTGTACCGCTATATATAATTAGTAGGCCCTAGAACATGCCATAAAAATCCACGACGTCACAGCCACCAGGTGCGGGAAATTAAGTAGGCGTCGCCACCCGTATTTCGTTCTTGCGCTTTTTCTGGCTTACCAAACGTCTTATCGTTGTAAGAGTGGTGTTTTTGGTGTTGTAGAAAGGTAATTTACTGATGCAGAAGAAATCATTTTCCACTTTAGTGTCCTTTTAAATTGCCTTATTTCATCTCCTGCCACTTTTTCCGAAGACTTGTTTTACAAGGTCATTTTGAATTCTTTACTAGTTATATATAAGGAGTCCCTGTATCCTATTCATCACTACTTCCTATGAAGGTTGCGTAACTCCTCTGGGTACTGTACAGGTCAGTATAGAATTCATCTGCTGTTTTTACTATATCATCGAAATTGCTGATGACATTACCCTGCTTATCTTTCACTGCAAACATCTTGCCCTGTCCTATGCCAAGTTTCTTTCATCGATTTTATGCTGCAGCCATTTTTTACTGCTTCCTCAATTTTTCTAATTTCGAATATTGCTTAATTTCTTCTTTATCAGCTTTGACAATTAAGCTGATTCTGTCTGATAGCTTTCTTTATTATTTCTTTATTAGGTCCTTTGTTATTTCTGAGAACTTGCCTACTGGTTGCCTTGGTGCCTTACTGCCCACTTCAGTTGCTGCTTCTGAAATCAGCCTAGTTACAGTTTCATTCATTGCCTCTATGTTATATGTTATAAAGCTGCGTAATTGTTTGCAAGCACCGGCCTGAATTTGTCTGCTTTTACCCTATGTCTAGGTTGGCCTGTTTCTTCTTGGCCAATTTTACTCATTCTCTCTTCAAATTAAGGTGAATCCTAGCCCTCACTAACCTATGATCACTTCGATTTACCCTACCTAACACTTCTAGATTCACTATGCTGGAATCGGCAGAGAGTATGAAATTATATAATTGTTTCTCCATTAGGGTTTCCAAGTCCACTCCCTGTTACTGCGCTTCCTAAGGAAGGTATTCATTATTCCTTCCCACGAATTCAACCAACATGTAAACTATTTCTAAAATCGAGGCCATAATTGCCAATTGCTCGTTCCCCAGCCTGATTTTTCCCTCACTTTGCATTAAACTTGCCCACGACTACAGTTTGCCGAGTTTGCACTATTCTTCATAAAACTGTTATTTCTTCACCATGACTGAAGGTTGGAGCATAGGCTTGTAGCACCTTTAATCTATATCTCCTATTGAGCTTTATTACAACTGCTATCCTGTCATTAATGCTGTAGAAGTCATCATTGTTGCCTGCTGTGTCTTTGTAAATTATAAACCCTACCCCTTTTCTCGGATCTAGAAGACCCCTGTAGCAGAAGACGTGGCCGTTAGTTAGCCTTGTATAAGCCTCAGCAGTTCTAACCTTGCTAAGGCCAATAATATCCTATGCAATGCCTGATAATTCCTCAAACAGCCCTGCTGTGCTAGCCTCACTCGAGAGGTTTCTCGTGTAAAATGTTGCCAGGTTCAGTTTCCAGTGGCGGCTTGTCCAGATCCAGAGATTCTTGGCACTAGCACCTTCTACTGTGTCGCAGGTCTGGTGCTCTGCTGCCGCTGGGGACTGGGGCAGCAGAGCGCCAAACCTGGGTTGAGCACCGCAGTGGCCATGGGTTGATTGCAAAACTCATGAGGGAGGTTTTTGAGTTCTACACCAGGGAGGCCAATTCCTCTTCTGGCGAGGGACTCTGTTGAAGCTTAATTGGGCCTTCCTAATTTGGTTGTGCTTGGAATAGTAGAGCCTCACTGCTTCGAGGCATTTTTTTTTTCTTGCTGATGTGACGTCATTCCAAACCTGAAAAATGTACTGAGCAATCAAACTTGCGACCTTCAGGTTAAAATCCTGATGTTCTACCTCAGCTCCACGCTATCACTCTACCTTGCATATAGCAATCATGAACGTATAACCTTAAACTTGGGGAGAAATACTGATGCAAGAGGTATAGGCAGCTACAGCACTGAGCAAAAATCCAGTGGAATGGAGACAAAAAAGTGGAGGGCCTTTCTACAGCAGTCTGGGATTGCAAAGAGCTCGTACACCTCATGCATCGGAAGGTAAGAACTTGTCTAAAAAGCCGTTGGGAGGTGAAAAAGGAGAGAAAGCAAGCTATTAAAGAGCATAAACAGGCACCCAAGGATCGTAGATATGCCAAGCAGTTGGGTTGACATAGTACTATTAAGATGGCAAAAGTACTGAGGAATAGGGATAGTGCAAGAAAAAAATATGTGTAAAGAAATGTGCAAGTGAGTGTTGGGTTTGTGACATTCACATAAGGGAAAGGCACCAAAACATCTGGAACCATGCAAGTTATCAGTCGTATATATATGCAAGAAGAAAGCAGTCGAGGCTCAACTAGATCCGGCAATGGAGAATCTTGAGTGTTCAAAATTTAATGCAGAAAAAAAACTGCAGGGAGCAACGCGGTTGAAGCCGAATGTGATGGCCCAACACGTGATCGCACGTCGAAGTGCGCGGTGGTTTTTAGTGTTCCCGCTCTGCAGGCTGAGCCATGGCAGGGCAGCCGAACAAGCGCGCACTGAATGAAAACTGCTGGCATAGCTACTGGTCCGTCTCTACGCAAGAGGTCATGTGTTGCTAATTGCTCCGTCTCGACGCAAGAGGTCATGTGTTGGGCCACCACTGTGCAAAGGGCTGGCTTCACAGAGCGTTCGCTTGGCAAGGCTGGCTGCGTGACGTAACGCTCTCTCCTAACTTTAATTGCGATATCAATTATATGGGCACTCGAAACGCATTTCTGCTGGCGGCGTCACCGTGAGGTTCCGTATAAAGTTCAAGGGCGATAACACCGTCGCCGCGCGCCCTACGCTGTACGCGAGTGAAAGCGTGCGAGGGGAGCCGACTATCGCGGCCTGCGCGAAAGGGACGAATGCAAAGAGGAGACGCGACTTCTCTCCGGCTGCAACTGCGGATGTGGCGGCGGCGCGCGGCCGTATCATAGAGAAAGAAATTGCCGTATCTTGTGAGCCATCTGCGTTGGGGGCAGAGTCGTAGCTAAATTTGTGCGTGCTGTGTGTCCTCGGCGCTCGTTCTGCGTTGAAGCGATAGACAGCATGAATGTCGCTGCGCTCGCTGCTGCTGCCGCGTTTAGACAGCGAGTATCCGCAGTCATCGAGTGTAATGTGCTCATGTTTGCTGTGCGCGCTGACACCATGCTTTATTAATTTAGTTAGCAAGCGAATGTTTACAAGTTTATACGGCCGATAAAAGTACTATCCTTACTTTGTATGGCTGTTCGCTAATTTGCTATCGCAAACTATGCTTCGCCTTTAGGGCGAAACTGCGTCTTTTTTTTTTTTTTTTTTCCTTCCTCCATGATCGAGACCTCGGTGTAGGAATATCATATTCCCACGTATCAGTATTCCTACACCGTGGTACAGTGTACTAGGAGGGGCAGTGGAACGAACGATGCGGCGGCGCTGTCGTCGTTCACTACCACGGAGGAAGGAAACTAAGGAGAGGCCCTGACGTCACTCTTTGTGAAGCAAAAGTGAAGCCGGAATTTGGCGTTGCTCATGGCGATGCTCCGCCTTTTGGTCCACCCTCCTCGCTTGTTTACATCTTTCGCGAAACCACGCCGCGCTGCGCGTGGTGTCGCGCGCGGAGCGCGCGCGCTCGCGCAACATCTGACAGAGCACGGTGCAGGTAACACAGCGCAACAAGACACGGTGACTAACGCAAACCCGCCCACTCAGCGCCTTTGCCACGGCCCGAAACCTACCAGAGCAACACGTGTGAGCGCTCATAAACCATAACAACGCCGCCATTGTGGCCCAAAAGGCGTGGCCATACAACAGAAAAAATAAAAAAGCAGCAAAAAAATGAGAACCTACTACGTCATTTCCGCCACACTTTTCTCCTACCGCGCGGAGGGGGTAGGGCCTCTCCTTAGTTTCCTTCCTCCGTGTTCACTACTGAAGCTGTCGAGAGCGTCTGAATTTGGCACGTGTGTGTAGTGGTCGGCGGAAGCGTGTAGTTGCGTGTTCATAGCACGTTTAATGCATTCATTAGCACTAAGCAGCGTCTAATCTGCTGCTACGCGCCAGGGTGCACGGCTGGATATGCAGGGGCAAAAATGCGCAGACGTTCCCAGTTTAAGGCGCCTGCCGATCTAGAAAGAATGCGACAATGGGAGAGAAGGTTGCACAGGGCCGACAACTGCTCACTGAAGACAGTGCGGTTTGCGAGTTTCACTTTGAACAGCGCTACATCATAAGAGACTTCGGTTACTGTGCTTCGATTATGAGACCTCCGTAGGGCCTGCGTTCATCTCTGCCCGAGAGCCGAGTGGAAGGCGCCTAAGGATCGAGGCGATAAACTCCGAGGCACGAACTGCAGGAGTGGTTCTCCCGAGCATACTAAATAATGCAGATGTGTAGCCTGTCTCTCCAAGCAAAGTCGTCGATCCTAAAGCCAACTGGAAGTGGCTTACTTTTTGTTCCAACAGCTTGCGCTATATCTCCATTGTATTCTGTTCGTGCAATATTCCAGCGCAAGCAAGCGTACGCTTGCTTATAACAAAGCGTTCTGTAATAAGTTGCTTTTATGCATAAACAATATCGTTCTTTGTACGCCGTGCAGCGCTCGTGCACTAACCTCAAGATTCTGAGGTTGTTGAGCCCCCTCACAACGCCGAAAAGACTTCATTTTTAAAGCGAAGTTTCTTTGCTTCTTCCTTCGACTTTCCCACTGCTGCTGCTGCTGCTGCTGCTGTCTGGCACACCGCGTCGGGGGGTGGTTCGGAGCGTGTATACAGGGTGTTCCGTAACTTGAGCCAAACATTAAAAATATGCAAATGCACGTAGGTGGACAGAACCAACGTAATGGTTGCCGTCGCTTGGAGATAGATTATTTCTTTCATTCCGCCTAATTGAGTAATTATAGTCTAAATAATTAATCAACTTCTCAAATGTAATTAGATGAAGTGTCAATGCGAAAATTGTAGAGCGTCATGAAAAACTCCCGATACAGCTTTCTGTTCCTCAGTATGTGCTACATAACTGGAACGAGCGTGAAAGAAGCCAGCGAATACACGCAAAGTGCCTCGAGCGGCCAGTCGCGCAGCAATTTTGCGTGTATTTGCAGGCTTCTTTCACACTCGCAGGCTTCTTTCACACTCGGAAAATTTTTTATGTAACACGTATTGAGCAACACAAAGCTGTATCAAGTTCTTTATGTCGCTCTACAATTTTCGCATTTACACTTTTAATGTAATCATAACATTTGGCAAGTTGATTAATTATTTAAAACTATCTAATTAGGCGGAATGAAAAAATTATCGGAGTATCTAAGTGATGGTACATAACCTTGGTTTTGTCCAGTTACGCGGTATTTGCATATTTTTAATGTTCGGTTCAAGTTACGTGGGACACCCTGTATGCATGGAAGGAGCGTGGCAGAGAAGAAAAGAGACGTGAGATACTTGTTTGGAACGCACCGCGTCGAATGTGCACAATGCTCTCTAGAGCATGTGTTCGAGCGTGGCTAAATAAGCACCACAATCTTGGCAATAAGGCTCTGTATACGTCTCCGGATAAAACATATTCAGTCTGCGGGAGCATCTTATTACAACAGGAACACTAACTGAATGGAGCCTATCCCCCCCCTCCCCTTGTATTTGTATGCGAGGGAAGAGTGGCAAGGCTTTGCGCTCATTTCACGACCGCGTCACTTCTAACCTGCAAGTCCAGAGGGAAGCTAGATAGAATGGAAAAGAGGAGGCAGAGAATGGGTAGAAGTGACGCGGTCGTGAAACGAGCGCACAGCCTTGCCACTCTTCCCTCGCATACAAATACAAAGGGAGGGGGGGGGGGGATAGGCTCCATCCAGTTAGTGTTCCTGTATATGCTCCCGCAGACTGAACATGTTTTATCCGGGGACGTATACAGAGCCTTATTGCCAAGATTGTGGTGCTTTAGCCACGCTCGAACACATGCTCTGGTCTTGCGAAATAATTGAAGACTCGGCGATCAAGGATGCGTCCAGGTGGGAGGCTGCACTTCGCAGCCCGGACCTGGATGAACAATTCTGGGCTGTCCAGCAGGCTCACGACGTGGCCGTGAGGCTTGGCCTTCCTGTCCCGACGTGGGAGCGGCCCGCTTAGTGGTTAATTATCACTACTTGCAGGACCAAATAAAGTTTTCCTTCCTTCTCGCAGGGAGCAGAGTTGTGCATAACTTTTCCGGCGCCGCTCGCACCGCTATTCGCCCAGCGCGATCACGTGGTGCAAAATGACCTCAAATGATCAACTGCGCGCTCTGAAGCGAACTTTACGTAAACGGCGTCGACTCGTTTCTGTCTGTGCCATCGAAATTGCCATCAGCGGACCGTCGAGCGTGCGTAGCAACGATCGGCTCCGGGTTGCAGGTACGGTATTCGAGGATTAAGTTAATGACTTTGGTGAAGTGCTACGAAGCAGATCATTTTGACACTTGTAATCCAGTATGACGGGTTGCAGCGCACCAAACTGCGCAAATCGCGCGGAAGGTGGCAAAGTTTTTTACGCGGTGCCGTGCGGTGCCGGCTCCGAAAGGGACCAGGATATGCGAGGTCCGTTCGCCTTGTTTACAGAAGTGAGTTCGGGTTCTTCACACCAAAGCGGCATTTAGCTCGAGTAACACTCCTGTACACGCTGAAATGTGTACGCCTGGCATGAGAGGTTGTTCACTTGTGCAATTGGTGTATATGAGCAGCGCGACACAGACGCGGTACAAAGAACGGACGACACGTCTGTTTTGCGCTGCACATATACGCCAAGAATGTTAACTTACCAACTCGCTCAATTCGCTTTGTTGCTTGTACGATTGTTCCGAATATGTGGCTCCAGAAAAGTGTGTTCAGAACAGAGTAAATACTAGCAGGTACAATTTGCCCGCTGCACCCTGGCTTTTAATTCTCTGCTCCGTTTATTTTTTTTTTGTCGGCGTTCTGATTTTTCATGTAAAGTCGATTGATGGGCTGGTGTTCATTGTTGTTAGTAAGCGAAAACACCGCGCGCTCCCGCTTATGAGACAGCTGCGATAGCTTCAGCATTTACCGCCCGCAATATGTTGCTTGTTCGATCAGCCTTAGTCGACGTGAGGAATGTGAAATTATTTTTGCACGTTTAATAAGCGCTGTGTTATAGTAAATTAACCTGAGTAGTATGAAAAGATAAATAAAAATCTGCTGTCATATTACAGTCTGCAATGTGTGAATAATTACTTTGCCTGCAGCTTGTCATATTATGTGATTGGTCCAATAAAAATGACCTGTTGTTACTCTTAATAACTTGCTGGTTTTCCAGTGGCTTTGAATTCTGCCCCCCAAGGCTCCAAGAACCAGCACTCATCCCCTGCTGTCAGCCATTACTCATCCATTTCCTTGTACGAAATAAATTTGATCTAGAAGCTCGTGCATCTTGAATCTTTTTCCACTTGCAGATTTGCTGCCAGCTGCGAAGCATCTGTTAAGTTTGCGGTATGAATTGTAAAAATAAGCTTTGCATAAAATTTGCGCATGTGAACATTCGAAATGCGTTTAAATTTACGTGTCTGCACCGCATATATCGAAAACGTGCAGCTGCTGTGAACAACGTTTAGTGATGAATGACGGTCAACGGTCACTGACATAATTGCAGGCACGATAGTTCTGTTGGCGACATTCATTATTCGCCTCGTTTCGGCAGCCAAAATGTGCTCACATAATTGGCTACCACACGTGTGTGAAGTTTTCTTTAAACACCCTTTAAAACATTTCTTTCCTTCCGCCTCCGCGAGAAAACTTCATATGCATGCTGAAAAGCATTGCACCGCTTTTTGTTGCAAGGTAATGCGCGTTTGCACGGGAACTTTTGAGCTGTTCGAGCCACGGGCGTAGTCAGGATTTTATTTCGATGGATCGAGGGGGGGGGGGGGGTTCTATTATTTATATGAACGTACATTCGTGCGTCTGTTTGTATATGTGCGTGTATATATGTACACAAAAACTAAAAATTTCTGGGGCTTGGCACCTCTCCGGCTACGCCAATCGTTCGAGCTTATCCTGCATGAAAAAGTGTCGTCTTTCTCAGCGCTTGCGAACAGTTGCCGCATGTAGCTCGCGACCAGCAGACAACAAAGCAAATGGAACACCGCGCGCGCGATGAGTGGCTCCACTGCAGAGCTGGATCATAAACCGGACCTATGCGCAACTGTGATCCCTGCGGGAGCATATGCAGGAAGACTACATCCAGTGAACAGGCGGCGCCACTGAACAGCAGCGGATGGATGAATGGATGTTATGAGCGTCCCCTTTGGGTTGCGCCGTCAAGCCCTTGCTACTATACTGCCTAATAGCCTACCTAGGTTAAACAAGGAAAAAAGAAAAAAAACACTATGAACTACCACGCCCAAATTTTCTGATCCCCTATTGCGAACTGTGCTTTTGTACGTCTCCGCCTTTTGTCGTTTCCCTACTTCCACCAATCCTCCAATCGCCTCTTACTAAGGTTATTGCGGACATGTTTGCTTTACCACTGCTCCCGCTGAACCCATCTCGTCTGAACCCAATGGTTTCAAGGAGGCCAGTGGAGCCTAAATCGACCGCTGGGTAGACGTCTTCACATTCTAATAAAACATGCTCCGTCGTTTCTCTAGCTTTACCGCAGCAAGCACATGCTTCTTCTTCCTTCTTATATCTCGCTTTATAGGTGTGTGTTCTAAGGCATCCCGATCTCGCTTCGAAAAGTAATGAGCTTCCCTTTGAGTTATCGTAAATGGTTTTTTCCTGATTTCGTTTTTTCCTCTTAAGAAGTTACTCATGGCAGGTTTCTTTTCCATTGCCGCCACCCATGAGATTAATTCAGCCTCTCTGACTTTCCGCGTGACCTTCTTTTTTGCTGTGTTGCCCACCCCATAGAGTTTCCTAGGAAACTCTATGGCCCACCCTACAGGCCGCATACTTGCTGGTAAGCTTCCTAGTTCTTTTCCTCCTCTGTAAATCAATGTTTTTCATGTACAGATACCTGAACACAGAACGGAGGCTCCACAGAACGTACGCCTGCGAACACATTAAACGGCTGTTCCATGGTCGCACGTCGGCCGGTTCTACGCGCGTACCGTGGTAAGAAGGCACCTCAGGCTGCAGTCAATGAATTTAAACGCGAAGTCAGAAATGACATTTTGCCTCCTCGCCGGCGCGCTGTCGTAGTGATGCGCGGTCACCCGAACTTTGTTCAATAAAGCACGACGATTCCTCGAGCGAGAATGTGTTTGTGCTCATAAACTCCAAACGGATCGCAAATGGGTCGGTGTGTCGTACGTACGTGTAGTGTCTCCAGTGCGTTCTTGCAGTGCAGTGAGAATGCGTATACATTTTCTTCGTATCGCCAGACGTCTAGCTCGCAAGATCGTCTGAGCGCCCCATGAAGTCCAAGCAGAGAAAATCAAGTAGAAGTCAGCGATAAAGGTGACTTTTTTTAATATCGCGCAATAACTGGGCAGCGGCCGGTACCCGCTGTTGAGAATAGCTCATTTGGCTGGCCTGATAAAGCATGTTTATTTTCATAAAAGCCGGTAAAAGCAGCCGATTCAACCTCGCATCCCAATTTGCGAAGTTCATTATGTACTTCTTTCAACATGACTTCGGCAACGGTAATGCACTGAGACATCGCGATTACATGATTTTGTTTAGTATTGCTGCGAAGCGCGCGTCCGAGCAGCCCGGTTGCGCGCAGCGCGGCGTGGTTTCGCGGGAAAGGTAAACAAGAGAGGAGAGCAGGCTAGAAGGTCTTCGAACTACCCCGCCAAGCATCCAAACTAAATCCAAACTTGTTCATCCCGAAAAGCCATCGAGAGCAACGCCGTGAGCAACGCCAACTTCCGGCTTCACTTATTAAGCTTCGCAAAGAGTGACGTCAGGGCATGGAGGAAGGAAACTGAGGAGAGGCCCTACCCCCTCCGCGCGCTAGGAGAAAAGTGTGGAGAAAATGACGTAGTAGGTTCTCCTTTGTTTTGCTGTTTTTTTTATTTCTTTGCTGTAGTGGCCCCGCCTTTCGGGCCACAATGGCGGCTTTGTTATTGTTCTGTCCGCTCACACGTGTTGCTCCGTAGGTTTCATACGGTGGCAAAGGCGCCGTGCGGGCAGGTTTGCGTTGGTCTCCGTGATTTGTTGGGCTGCGTTATCTGGACCGTGCTCTACCGGATGTTGCTGTGGACAGGTGGGACAGGAGGAACTAAAGTTCGTGAAATTCAATTATTGGGTTTTACGTGCCAAAACCACTTTCTGATTATGAGGCACGCCGCAGTGGAGGACTCCGGAAATTTTGACCACCTGGGGTTCTTTAACGTGCACTTAAATCTAAGTACACGGGTGTTTTCGCATTTCGCCCCCAAAAGTTCGTGAAATGAACGCGTATGCAACGCTGTACGCAATGTACCGCGCCACGGCAATGGCTACGGACGAAGGAATATCCGCGGGAAATGTCGCCCTCTATGGCGGAATCATACTAACGTGCTAAAGATTGCTAAAGGCACGTTTATAGTCCGACGTTATCGGCGCGCGGGCGAGCGTCGTTCGCGGTCAGTCACGCTACGTCGGTTAACGCTGCGCCAGCCGAGATGCCGTGCCCTCTATACTTCAACGCGCGTGCCGTCGGCTACTATCTTCGGAGCATGCGCAGAACGTTCGCCAAGCCGCGCGCTGTCCGCAAAAGCCGTCTGCGGAGTTGTGTTGGCGCCTTTTTCTTCGCGCACAATGCATTGTGGTGCGAGAGTTCTGCCGACTCCGACGCGCGAATGGCTCAGGAGCCATATCGGCGCCGGGCCCGTCGGGGCACGTCGGAATCCGCCGGTTAAGGGCCGTTTATAGTCCGACGTAACGGCCGCGCGCGCGCACGCTACGTCACGTCGGCGCACCGGCGCAGCCAACGTAACCGGCGGCTTCCGACGCGCCCCGACGGGCCCGGCGCCGATATGGCTCGTGAGCCATTCGCGCGTCGGACATAGCGTCGGAGTCGGCGGAACTATCGCACCACAATGCATTGCGCGCGAAGGAAAAGGCGCCAACACAACTCGCAGACGGCTTTTGCGGACGGCGCTCGACTTGGCGAACGTTCTGCGCATGCTCCGAAGATAGCAGCCGACAGCGCGCGCGTTGAAGTATAGAGAGGATGGCATCTCGGCTGGCGCAGCGCGACCGACGTAGTGTGACTGACCGCGAACGACGCTCGCCCGCGCGCCGATAACGTCGGACTATAGGCTTACGTTGGCTGCACGTGACGTAGCGTGCGCGCGCGCGGCCGTTACGTCGGACTATAAACGGCCCTGTAAGGCCCGTTTATAGTCCGACGTTATCGACGCGCGGGTGAGCGTCGTTCGCGGTCAGTCACGCTGGGCCAGCCGAGATGCCATCCCCTCTATACTTCAACGCGCGCGCCGTCGGCTGCTATCTTCGGAGCATGCGTAGAACGTTCGCCAAGTCGCGCGCCGTCCCCAAAGGCCGTCTGCGGAGTTGTGTTGGCGCCTGGTTCTTCGCGCGCAATGCATTGTGGTGCGAGAGTTCTGCCGACTCCGACGCGCGAATGGCTCAGGAGCCATATCGGCGCCGGGCCCGTCGGGGCGCGTCGGAAGCCGCCGGTTACGTTGGCTGCGCCGGTGCGCCCGACTATAGAGGAGTCGTTTTCGCCGACGTGACGTAGCGTGCGCGCGCGCGGGCGTTACGTCGGACTAACGGCCCTTTATTAAACGGCCTTTTATTGCTGCGGAGCGCGCGGGTCCGGGCAGCACGGTTTCGCGAGAAATGTAAACAAGAGAGGAGAGCTGGCCCGATAGGCGGAGCAACGCCAACTTCCGGCTTCTTCTTTAGCTTCACAAAGAGTGACGTCAGGGCCTCTCCTGAGTTTCCTTCCTCCGTGAGTTTTGGCTAGCCACCATAGTTTTGCAAGAGGCGTTGCTTTTGTTACAGTGTACTAGAATACTATTCTAGTACACTGTAGTTTTGTAGCCACCATACCTTTGGCTATGTTTTTGGCTACTTTTAGCTCTAAAAAAATGTGGGTTTGGCTATTTTAGGGCTACATTTTGAGATCATTTGTTGAGACCATTTGGTAACCCTGACTGGGAAAGGGTAAGGGAAAGCTGCAGTGAGCACATGTGGCTCAAGGGCACCGTAGGGAATGTTGAGACAATCCTGGGAGTTGTGTATCTGAAAACGGGGAATGAGTCGAAATAGGAGAATGCAAAACATTTCAAATGTATGGCCAAGGACATCAGGGAGTTAGTTATGAAACGGGAGATAATCATCCTAGGGGACATGAATGCACATTTGGAATACTTTGACGGGGCGACAGATGCAACAGGGCAGATGTTAGTAGATTTTTGTGAGGCTCATGATTTTGTAATAGTTAATACTGAAATTAAATGCGACGGGAAGGTAACATGGGAAAGAAATAACACCCACTCGACAATCGACTACTGCCTAATGTCCCACAAGCTGTATGAACGGTTGGGATGTATGGAAATTGATGAGGAAGGTACAAAAAGCCTGGGGAGTGATCACAAACGAATCAAAATCAGTTTTGGAAGGACAGTACCACTGGTAGAAACTAAAGAAAGGAAAGGTATGAGCAAATTGAATGACAGGCAGCTAAAAGAAGTGGCGAAAAACATTGAAAGCATGGTATCCAAGCAACCACAAAGGGCATGGACATACGACGAGTTGATAGGTATTTTTAAACGAGAGCTAGAAAAGGGACAGATTAGGAAACTAGGAAGTAAGCAGGGAAAACATAAACCGAAAAGCTGGTGGGACCGAGAAGTTAAGGAGGCCATAGAGCAACGCAAAGATGCATGCAGAAAACACAGAGCAGCAAAGAAAAGGGGAGCCACACCAGAAGAGGTGGAGACAAAATGGGAGGATTACCTTGCAATGAAAAGAGAAGCATTGGCATTAATTCAAGCCATGATAGCAAAAGTTGGGGTACAGTGGTTGTTAGAGATACGAAAAAAAAAACAGAAATGCCTCTAAGAAATTTTGGGAACACATAAGGCAACAGAGTAAGAAGACAGAGGTGGTTCAGCACTCACTGACCACACCAGAAGGAACAAAGGTAGAGGGAGAGGAAGCTCAGGAATATATTAAGTTAACAATAGAGGCAGCATTTGCAGAGCCAGTGGGTAGCGAAATGGAGAACAATGACAATAGCAGGACAGAACTGGAGGAGGAGAACAGAGGGATGACAAGTAAGGAATGGGACAGAATTGAACACAAGGTCCCCGTGGGAACAGCGACAGGACCTGATGACATACCTATGAAATTGATAAGCATATTAGGTCAGAAAAGTAAATTAAATTACGACAACTTATTGAACAAATAGTAGTAGGGGGAGATGTTCCACAGGACTGGAAATCAAGCATAATGATATTAGTTTACAAAGGTAAGGGAAGCAAGGGCAACATTAAATCCTACAGGCCAATAACTGTCACATCCGTCATATACAGAGTAGCAATGCAGATGGTGAAAATGAGAATGGAGGAATGGGCAGAATGTGAAGAGATCTTGGGAGAACTGCAGAATGGATTTCGAAGGAACAGAAAGCTAGATGATAATTTATTTGTTATAACACAGTGCATAGAGATAGCGGCAGCCAGGCAGAAACCGCTATGGATAGCTTTTTTAGACATTAGAGGAGCCTATGATAATGTAACCGAGAAAAGTTATGGAGCCAGTTGAGGGAATATGGTCTAGATAGAAAGGTGATTGGGTTCCTACAACAAGCTTATACAGATAATGAGGTAGAGATAACATGGGAGGGGGGAACTACAAAGCCAGCTAAAATAAGAAGAGGTCTCAGGCAGGGCTGTCCATTGTCGCCACTGCTTTTTATGATTTACATTAGCCAAATGGAAAAGAGACTAGAACAGAGCACAATAGGAGCCGACAAGCTATATGCTGGAAGGGCAGAAGGTAGCTCAAGTACTAGCCGGACTGATGTATGCAGATGATATTGTACTGCTTGCTGACACCCAAGTAGGGCTACAGGAACTAATGAGCATACGTGGAGAGGAGGGAGAAAAATTGGGTCTGCAATTCAGTAGAGAGAAGTCTGGGATAATAGTATACAATGAAGAAAGGGGGGAACCATTGGAAATACAAAGCACTAAGATTGATCATGTTGAAAAATACAAGTATTTGGGCATATGGCTAAACGAGGGCAAAAAGTACTTGGAAGAACATGAAAAAATTATGATTGAAAAAGTGAAAAGGAACTCAGCTGTAATGAAACACAAGGCACTATGGAACTATAATAAGTACGAGGTGGTTAGGGGCGTATGGAAAGGGGTTATGGTACCTGGCCTCACATTAGGAAATTCAGTACTGTGCATGAAATCGTAAGTTCAGGCATGCATGGAAACAAGACAGAGAAGCGTAGGCAGATTGGCCTTAGGAGCACACAGGACCACTCCTAATGAGGGAGTGCAGGGAGACATGGTATGGACGTCATTCAAAGGTAGAGAGGCAATAAGTAAGCTAAAATATGAACAGAGACTCTCAGCACTGGAGGGAAAAAAGGTGGGCAGGAAAAGTGTACAAATATCTATACATGAAAAGTTTGAACACAAAGTGGACACTCAGAACGAGGAAGCTGAGGAATAGATACCTACAGCCGAGTGAGGGGGTCCAACGTGGTTCTAGTGTGGGAAAGGAGGTGAAGGAGATGGAAAGAAAAATGTGGGAAGAAAGAATGCTCGGATATCCTCTTCCCCTGTCGTAATCAGCTACCAGCCTTCCGATAGGTTTGTTCGATTCAGAAAAAGGTGCACGGCACCTCAAACGAAAAAGTGAAGGGGGTGCCGGGCTGCACCCACTCGCTGCAAGGTTCAAGGGTGCAGTGCACCACGGCGGCACCTTGCCTTGCACCCCGTTCAATCGAGCACGGGGGTGCAGGGTGCACCGCTGCACCTCGGGGAATCGAAGGTCTAGGTGCAGTGCACCGTGAATAGGTGCAGAAGGTGCAGAGAAACTTGGCTGAATCGAATAGACCTTAAGTGTCGTCGAGTACCTCGACTCGTCGGGGCTCTCGGCGAGACTATAGGACATTTCTACAAAAACGGATGGCCGTTAGGCCATCCCACCACCTCGGGCTTCCTGATCGGCCACTACTTCGCTTCCATCTCTACGACCCTCTACCTTTCTCCCTCCTACCCTCTCTCTCTCTTTTAACTCCATCCCCTCGACCCTGCTGGCGCTGAGCCGTGCTCCCGCATGGGTTGCAGAAAATAGCGCTAGCCTTTTCTCCTTCCCCGCAAGAACCACTTCTCTCGGAAAGCCAGCGCTACAAAAACAGAAGATTAAGAGGGAGCTCTTATTTGATAACTCGCGGGGCAGCTCACTATTATTCGAAGCTAGGACGGGGGTTTTGAGAACGAAAACATACAGGGCTAAATTTGAAGACGTGGACCTTTTGTGCACGGCTTGCGGAGCCGAAATGGAGACCACAGAGCATATAGTGCTGAGATGCACAGACCTTCGCCCGACTCTGGCAGAGGGAACAGTGGCAAATATGGAAGGGGCATTAGGTTTTCCCGGGGAACGAGGGCAAATAGACGAGAAAAGAGTGGCAGTAACGAAGGGGAGGCTAGAGGATTGGTGGAGGAAGTCAAGGGAGAAATAATAGCATAAATCGGGGTGATAATGTTCTCTATACTTTTTTAGATAGTTATTTTGGGGGGAGGAGGGGAGTGAAAACTAGTTTAATGAGAAGGGGATATAAAGAAAAGAAAAATAAAGGAGGGGGAGCAAAAGGCTAGGTGGCGCCAGCCGCCGCCCGTTACAAAGGGTGTAGCCACTGGTGTAGCCGCCATCCATCCATCTATGTTTATTTTTATTGTAGTGCCTGTAGTGCTTGCTCTCGCGTGTTTTACCGTTTTACGGAGGCGCTTGTCGGTTCCCAGCGCTTACTTCTTTTTGTGGCCAAACAACGCGCATTCGGCGCTTGATTGGTTGCATTGAATTTTAGGGTGAAACGCTTGAAGATCAATAATGGCACAGGGAAATTTAGAGCTTTGTAAAGTTATCGACACGCTGACATCTTCGGCACCAATACATGTTAAAACCGAGTGCATGGCGAAACTGAAGCGGTTTTGTCGGTGAGTGGGCTATCTTTTGCTTCTCTGTAAAATACTACACTTGTTGCATTGTGTTTGGTTTGAAGGGCGCGCACTGCTACACAATTTTGCCGTTATGTCCCTTGTGCAGTGTCTTGTTTTTTGGGCTTTACGAAACCAGTGCTGGGAAAGTTGTGCGTCAGTTGGTGATTTTCTTTCAGTTCGTCTGATCGTATGTTGAAGGAAGCCTGTGCCTTGCTTAAAGAGAGGCTGGAGGAGAACGACGCCGATGTCCGTTTAGACACGCTTGCTGTCATCCATGAACTGTTCACAAGGTCGCACTTGTTTCGGACATTGATCTTGGAAGATATTCAGAGAATTTTGGAACTGCTTGTTGGAACAAACATAGACCTACCGCTTCCCGGAACTCTGGTGCGTATGCCCTTGAGTTTTGTGGTATGGCTTTTGGTTGATATTTTGTAAACAATGTCTGCCTTGCAGGCAGCGTCCAAGAAGTTACAGGAAAAATCCTGGGAAACGATCGAAAAGTGGAACGAGAAATTCGGCGCTAGCTACAAGATCCTTTCCCTAGCCGTGGAATATTTGAAAAGCCGTAAACAGGTGAGGAACGCAAGCTTCTTTAGTATATAATGTAATTTCAAGTCTGGCTGTCTGAACAAACCATGACACACCATAACCGTTTGCAATGCACAACACCTTCTGTAACAGCCTTCATCCTTTAACGAGCCTCACTAAAGTGGAGTAAACATACTCAGTCCAACTAAGCTGTATTTAGAGACTGTACAAAATATTGTTGATAAGAATTAGATTCTGTCAGAACTGATCAACAAGGAGAAAATAAGGGATATTCGAAATTATAACGTAATAGAGACTGAGGAAGCCGTAAAAGATGGACACAGTGTGAAATCAATGAGAAGGAAGCTTGGCATAGGACAAACCGAGATGTATGCACTGAAAAATAAGCAGGGTAATATCAGCAATCTCGAAGGTATAGTAAAAGCAGCGGAAGAATTCTATACTGACCTGTACAGTACCCAGACAAGCCACCATAGCTCCATTCGAAGCAGTAATGAGCAGGTTGCAGAGACTCCTTCTATAACTAGCGATAAGGTTAGTAGAGCCTTACAAGATGTGAAACTAGGAAAAGTGGCAGGAGAAGATGGAATAACAGTCGATTTAATCAAAGGTGGAGGAGACGTCATGCTTGAAAAGCTGGCGGCCCCTTATATGAACTGTCTTATGACTTCAAAGGTCCCGAAGAACTGGAAAAATGCCAACATTATACTAATCCACATAAATAGAGGTGTTAAAGAACTAAACAATTATAGGCCCATTAGCTTACTTCCAGTATTGTATAAAATATTCACCAAGATAATTTCCAATAGAATAAAGGCAACGCTGGAATATAGTCAACCAAGAGAACAGGCTGGCTTCATGAAGGGATACTCTACAATGGATCACATTCATGTCATCAATCAGGTAATCGAGAAACCCGCAGAGTACAGTCAGCCTCTCTATATAGCTTTCATAGATTACGAAAAGGCATTTGATTCAGTAGAGATACCAGCAGTCATAGAGGCATTACGTAATCAAGGAGTACAGGAGGCTTATGTAAGTATCTTGGAAAATATCTGCAGATTCCACAACTATCTTAATTCTCCATTGGAAAAGTAGAAAGATACCTATAAAGAAAGGGGTCAGACAGGGAGACACAATCTCTCCAATGCCATTCACTGCATGCTTGGAAGAAGTATTCAAGCTGTTAAACTGGGAAGGCTTAGGAGTAAGGATCAACGGTGAATATCTCGGTAACCTTTGGTTTGCAGATGACATTGTCCTGTTCAGCAACACTGGGGACAAGTTACAACAGATTATTGAGGACCATAACAGAGTGTAAAAGTGGGGTTGAAGATCAATATGCAGAAAATAAAGATAATGATCAATAGCCTGGCAAGGGAACAAGAGTTCAGGATCGCCAGTCATCCTCTAGAGCCTGTGAAGGAGTATGTTTACCTTGGTCAATTACTCACAGGGAACCGTGATCATGAGAAGGAAATTTACAGCAGAATGAAAATGGTTTGGAGCACATGCGGCAGACATTATCACAACCTGACTGGAAACTTACCATTATCATTGAAAAGAAATGTGTACAATCAGTGCATTCTACCGGTGCTAACAATGGGGCAGAACTTGGAGACTGACAAGGAACTGCTTGAGAACAAGTTAAGGACCACACAAAGAGCGATGGAACGAAGAATGCTAGGCATAACGTTAAGAGACAGAAAGAAAGCAGTTTGGATCGGAGAGCAAACGGGTATAGCCAATATTCTAATTGACATTAAGAGAAAAATACGGAGCTGGGCAGGTCATGTAATGCGTAGGTTAGATAACCAGTTAGGGTTACAGAATGGGTGCCAAGAGAAGGGAAGCGCAGTCGACGATGGCAGAAAATTAGGTGTTGAAAGGAGGAAGTTTTCAGGTGCAAGTTGGAATCTGGTAGCGCAAGGCAGGGGTAATTGGGGATCGTTGAGAGAGGTCTTTGTCCTGCAGTGGACATAAGTAAAATAGGTTGCTGTTGCTACTACTGCTGCTGATAATGACGCGCTTTAGAGATGCACATGAGCCGACATTATATGTACAAGCTTTCTTATGTACAAGAATTCTTATGCAAGACTTCAAAGAAGCAGCACGAAGAACACGAATGTAAGTAATAATTCATTATTTTTGGTATAAATGCTTTGAGTAAAAAAAAAAAACGTGAAATTTACGAAATTGCACCTGGTTCCTTGTTTACAACCTTTGTAAGCCACGTCAGCCAAAAAAATTATGAATATTTGTTGGCATGAATTATACCCATAATGATGTCTGAGGAAAGAAGGGAGGAACAATGAGGAAATAAGTAGCTTTGTAAATGTAGAAATGGGTATGTTTGTATTGTGCAAGAAGCATTTGTTTTTACTCATTGAAGCAGGCACCTGGCTCGTTTTTAACTGCATTCTTTAGGCTCGCGAAGCAGTAGTTGTCAGGTCAGGGAACATGCAGCAGCCTCCTCATACTTGATTATTGCGTTCAATCAGCTTTTCTGTGCAAGCAAGGTGGTCTAGTGCATGTTCAACTGGCACTGGAGCCTCCATATGCTTCATTCAATTCATGTGGAGTGCTGTACACTAATATGGAGTGTTGCACAATACTGTACAGTAATGACCAAGGGCACTTGCAGCATTGAAAAAGTGGCCATAGTCACTGCATCCGCCTCACTCCATGCTGACATTTTTAAAACCCAAGTTACTCAGACTTCCGCTTCATTTCCGCCAACTGCACCCTTAAAAAGTTTGTTTTCTGGCATATTGGTGCCATTTAACCCTTTCAGCATCACTCACACACTGGTATGTTTCTGTGTTTCTGTCCCGCCATGCTCCTTTTGGCATTCCTTTTGTCAGATAGGAATGTGAGGACCACACCAAGAGAGCATTTGCCATTATCTGTGTCATTTCTTTTCATTTCTGCACAACTAAAAATAAACCACTCTGTTCAATGGGCCAGTTTTTGAGGCCTGAGCCTGGCCCGGTGATGTTAAAACGGGTCCGTACCCAGCCCAGACCTGAAAGATTCCAGCCCGACCAGGCCTGGCCCTATTCTGTTTGACCCATTAGCCCTTGAGCCTATACGAAGCTAGGTCGAGTTCTCGTTTGTTGTGAAGATACTGTCATGTGATCAACAGGCGTCGGGCAGTCTTCAAGCAGCACCAAAGCAGCTTTCTTTCCCATGTCCCTTCTCGCTGGCTACTTTAACTGTGAGAAAAATAAATATTTCATTTCATTTCCTTGCTAACCGAACAAGCACAGATTATTATTTGAATATTTGGCACAACGCCTGCTTGGATTTAGGTATGAAGATATAGAAAAGTACATCCATTGTTCACCATGCTCGTGCTTTAAAGTTTGATATCAACGACCATACTAAATTTTATATATAGTTGTGTGGGAATATACTATAGCGAAGGCGTAGGTGAACACTTCCGTACACACTGCCAGCCATTTCATCCGACTTTCAAAAATCTCATATAATCATTAGAATGTACAGTGATGGAACTTTAGCCAATAAATTTGGTGCAAGTGCAAATTTAAATACGCTGGTCTACTGGCTTTCAGGAATACCATAATGTATAGCCACTAGACACATTTTTCACTAAAAACAGTTTTTAAGATATTTGTACTAGAGATGTGAAAATCCACCCACTTATAGAGCATTACAAGTAGATTTCAAATATGTCATTAGCTCCTGTGTAGCCGCTATAGTTATTGAGTTATGTTCTACATAATCCCAAAATAGAGTGATTTTGTGGCCACTATATTGTCTAATAAATTTTAGCAAAAAGCTTTGTGCTGTAGCTTATTTAGCTCTTTGTAGATCACCAAGTGCTGATATCTATTCAAACAGCATCTACAGTTACTGCAACTATGAAAAAAAAATTATAACACTTAAAAAAAAATAGTTTTATGATGATGATGATGATGAAACTATTTTTTTACAATCTTATTAGAATAGAAGCGGTTGAACAATACCTAGAAGGAACGAGATGTTCGGCAGAGAAATCCGAGCTGCTCCTCATTTATGTACCATTGCGGTGTGGCTGAAAACCACGCAACTACGAGGAACAAAACAATCTGGCAATTTACCTAACTACGGCGGATGGTATACCCAAGGTTGACGAAATCAAAGTATTGGGCCTCATCTTTGAAAGTAACGGCTACAATGGAGAGACCATACGCAAATTAGACAACATAACATCTCAAATCATGCGGCTACTCAAACGAATAGCTAACAAACAGTGTAATGAAAGAAGGCAATCTGCTTAGACTTGTCCAAGCGTTTGTAATAAGCAGAATAGTATATGTGGCATTGTACCTACGACGGCACTCGTCAGAAAAATACAAATTAGACTGTTTAATCAGAAAAATTTACAAGCAAGCAATTAGACTCTTCATCACCACCAGCAATGATAGACTACTGCAACTAGGTCTACACAATACACTGGATGACCTAATCGAGGCACAACGCATAGCACAATACGAACATCTGTTTAAAACTAAAACAGGTAGGCAAATATTGGATCACCTAGGTATACGTCAATGCACAGCGCCTAGGGGGGCGCCACTGAACGCTGCGTAGCGGCGGCCGTTAGAAGCGCAGGTGGGCCTCTGCTTCCACTGCAGGTCAAATTGTCAAAATTTTCGATTTTCCATTTCTTTCTTTTTTTTTGCGATCCACTGACCTTTATTTACCTTGTGGTGAAATATAACAAAATATGTGGTAGAAATCGAGAAAACAGCACTTTCCTAAAGTGCTGTCATCAAAAATTGCAAGAAATCGAGCTCCGGGAGGTGCCATCGCACCGCGGGTCGCTTGGCTATTTGTTGACGCAGCGCCACTATCTTGGTATCATTGTAAAGAGGAGAGATCGGAGCTCAAGATAGCTACAGTGATGTATTTCTCCACTGAAAAATAAACCAGCAAATGCGGGCGAAAAAAAGGTAAAAGTGCCATTGCGATTGGGTGCAGTAGTCACATGGTGCACAGGGCGCGCACCTATTGGCTGTTGTAGATTTGAATTGCTGACAAACTTCTCTTGTGCACATTTGTGCAGCAGCGAGCTGCGCGTTGCGGTCAATATGATTAACAATCGTGGCAGCTTAACATGCGTGTTTTGTGATGAGCCTCATTGAAATCAAGTTCCGAACGGCCCACGCATATGGAAGACCACGAAAAGCGTGGAACAGAGGGAGAAAACTACTCCTAGAAGTGGATGCCACTGAGCTTGTTGACGAGGCACGACTGGCACACGTAGGTGACCGAGAAAGCGTGTCTGCATGCGGTGCTGACGACATGACCATGGGCTGTGGTGACGCCGCGTCCGCATGTGGTCGTGACGGTAACATGACATTGGTGAGAGCAGTTTTTGTGTCAAATATTCAGCTGCGGATTTTAGCTCCAACTCTCACTAATGAAGAGGTTGCGCGACAAGAGGAGACAAGAGCGGACGTTTTGACTGTGGATGGATGCATGACACATCAAAAAGGCAACTAAGCTGCACGAAACTGCTGCAAAGAAGCGAAAAACTACATCAAAATGTAAAGAAAATGTGTCCTCACAGGCAAAGGACTACAGTCCAGGCGGGTTTTAAGTGCTCGAAGCAAAGATATAAATGCTTACAACAAATGAAACTTTGAGCTCTGTTTTCTCAGCTTTCATTTTTTGTGCAGTTGCTTTCAGTCATCCCAGTGCCATTTCACAATGAACGAACACAAAATCATTGTCTTTTGCACTTAGTTCCTGAAACATTAATGAGTGCAATAAAGCTGTCCAATTTTATCTGCACTTCATAGAAATATTTGTAATGGGTTATTTAATAAAGTTGTTTGTAAGACAATATGCATCGGAAAGTTCAAAAAATATTTATGCATATTTTGGCATTTAAAAAATAAACCCATAGCTTTATTGTACAAAATGGGCCTTTGGAACATGCTGATATGAAAATCTTGGTTAACTTATGTGTAATTAATTAATTTGGGGATGGCCATTAGAGGCTGTTAAGTGTTGCAACTCGAAAACTATAGTAGATAGCACAAAACTGATTTCAGTTGTAATATTAGCATAACAAATCACACCTGCATGCCAAATTTCATCAATTTATTCCCATAAATAAAAAAAAAAAGTTTTCATTGCCACGTCCCCCCTTAACTAGGAAGACATGAAACAGTAACTTCCTATACTGTCTGCACAGCATGGATTTTACATGTTTAGTCGTTAAACATGTAGAGCGTTTCGATGATTTCACGGGAGCACGTGAGTGAGATATCAGAAGATGCCATAGCGGAAAATTTGCCTCCCTGGTCAGTCAAGAGCATAATGCTTTTATATTTTGTTATTTTTTTGTGTTGCCGCCATATTTACTAGTATCACCCTCGCACCAAATGCAAAAATAAACCGCATGTTGTATCGCCTGTTGTAGTGCCCCTAGTCTGAATAGCCAATGCAGCACTTTTTAATTAGTTAAAGGAGTACGTTGACACAATATCAACAGTTTGAAAGCAAATGCAAAGCACAGCATTAAATCATTCTTGTGCTACATGCTACATTGAAATCATTTTCAAAGCAGAAGCAACTACAGTGAAGCAACATGAACATATATATTGACCCATTTCATGCAAAAGAAGAAAAAGAGAACAAGCACTCGCTAGCACCACAAGCAAGAAAAAGAAAACATCAAGGTTTCAGAATTGATCACAACGCATGACAAATCTGAAGTAAAGTGAATCTGCATTAGTTGCAGACATCAGGGCTTCGAAGTTCAGGCGTTTCCCATTGCTGCGAAGTGATATTAAGAGGCATTCAAAACGAGGTTGAATGCCTTGTCAAAAGCCTGTTATGCTCACAGAAACCAGGTTGGTTGTACAGTCGATATGCAGATAGCTGCGGTGAGCGTACACCGAACGTTCTACGCCTCAGGTTGCATTTCAGTGCCTTCGATAGGTAGAGCAACAGCAGATTTCGTGCAACGCATGGTAGATTGCATAAGGTTTTTTTTTTTTTAAGGCACCGTCACCTGCTATTTAATATGGAGCCCTTTGTTCAAAGCGTCTAAACATAATGCCAGCTTTGCCATTCATCATGTTCTATGCCAGTGCCCACAGTACAGTGTGCAGAGACAATCGCTTTCTGTCGTGCTGAACCAGTTGGACGACCAGCCTCTGTTGGAAGAAAAAATGTTATAACATTGATGTGACTTAATGTTGCGTCAGAAGGCCGTGCAAGCGCTACTGCATTTCTTGAGATCGACTGGCCTATGTGAACGCCTGTGATTGGAACGCCTTTTCTGTTACCTGTTTTCTTTCTTTTTCGTTTTTTTTCCAACTTTTTTTTTCTCCTCTCGCTCTTTGCCATCTTTACAAACCCTATATGCCCCACCTCAGTGCAGGGTAGTAAACTGGAAACTCGCCTCTGGTTAACCTCCCTGCTTTTCCTCTCTCCCTCCACTCCACAGCTGCGCTCCGCATTCTCTCTGGCTTAGCTTCTCGAATTTTTTTTTTTTTTTAAAGGGGGGCAACCTGTCTCCCCAGTAACAACAGCCTAATGTTTATTGTATCTTCTGTACTGTAGACGCGGCGACCAAGTTTAAACGACCCGCCATGGTTGCTTAGTGACTATGGTGTTGGGCTGCTAAGCACGAGGTTGCGTGATCGAATCCCAGCCATGGTGGCTGCATTTCGATGGGGGCGAAATGCGAAAACACCCGTGTACTTATATTTAGGTGCACGTTAAAGAACCCCAGGTGGTACAAGTTTCCGGGGTCCCCCACTACGGCGTGCCTCATAATCAGAACACGGTTTTGTCACATAAAACCCCATAATCTAATAATCTAATCTAAGTTTAAACGTGGAAGCAATCACTAAAAGCACAGTGACATCAAGTTAAAATAAAGACATAGTAATCGCTCTAAAACTACAGTAAACAAAGTGCGATTCCTTATCTTCCCCTTCGATCAGGCGCGATCTACTGCCGCCGTCGCTCTTGCTCGTGAAGCAGCACTGGAAACTAAGTGTGTGCCTGGCGAGTTTTTGTACATTTTAAAGCACCCAACTACGCAACAGTTGTTTCAAGACATCGCTGAAGGATTACAGAAGCGTTAAATCACGATCAGGAACACAAACATGACAGCACGCGCATAGGCGCTGACGAGAATAGTGCTCGCCAAAGCCTGCCTACGCTTCGCAGCCTTGGCGACGGGCGGCATTGTCGGTGTTTTGCGCAAAGGGTATAGGGTATCATACCCAACATGGTGTCAAAGTAGATATACCCAGACACATCAGAGACATGATAACCGTCCCTCCAATACCCAAGAATATGTATCCTACCCACTATCAGGGTAGGCGGGAAAGCAGAGCACTTGATATACAGAAGAAATACGGTAGCAGCAAGAACACCACATTTGTAGATGCAGCTAGATACAGACACAAGCATGCCTATACAGCAGTGGTGATAAATTACGAGGGAAAATGCACGACTAGCACTACAGTCAACACACCACACATAGAAACTGTAGAGGAAATGACTATCACATTAGCCAAAGCACAAACACAAGCGGACATGATAATCAGTGATTCCCAGACGGCGATACGAAACTTCGCCAACGGTCAAATCTCTCAAGAGGCACTAAGACTACTAAAATTAGGTAATAACCACAACAAAAGTGTCCATCTCATCTGGATGCCCACTCACACACTACCAGATGCTAACAATGAGGTGGTGCACCGCATGGCTCATGAGCTTACGAACCAAGCCTCGGTTAGCCTCGCCTCACCAACTACCGATGAGTGGGAGTGGGAAGATCGAATGACCAGATTTCACGAAATTACACAACACCTTAGATTGTAGAGGTGTACATTCCTGCCGCTGCACCCAAAATTAGGCTAAAATTATTCTGTCGAATGGCGGCAGTTACAAACTAAATCCTGTCCGAGTCCAGCTATCATGCACCTAATACACCCAGATTTATACACGACTGACAAGTGCAGACATTGCGACTCTAGAGCCATCCTAGAGCATATCCTTTGGGAATGTACGGGTGTAATACACAATAACGGTGATGCAGCCTCGAACAGTGACAGCCTTTGCGCGCACTGGGAGTCTGCATTGCTCAGCTTGGACCTGCAGCACAAACTCTGGACCATCCAGCGAGCCGAGGAAGCCGCCAAGGGCCAACAACCCTTGGACAATACCTAGTTCGGGGTCCAAGCCCACCCCGCGAAATCGCAGGGCACTCAATGAAGTTATTTGAATGAATGAATGAATGACATGAAAATAACCTTGTTCATTTGTAATTGTCTTATACTAATGAAATTTGGCATACATACTCTTGAAAATATGTACAGTCCTGATACCTACTCAAAATTGCAATATCTCCCAGCAGTAGTTCCGAAAGTACAAGGTTATATTTCAGGGAATCGAGAAAAAAAGATTAGTTGGAATGCTCTAATCTTTTTGCATAGTTCGTGTAATTGTATACAGTGTTTGGCTAGATATCGGCACTTTGTGATCTACAAAGAGCTAAACAAGCGACAGTGCGATGCGTTTTTGTGAAAAATCAGTACATAAAAGTGTGCCCACGAAGATGACTATATTTTTCCATTGTGCCTCACATAGCTCAAAAATTATGATGGATACACTAAAAGTAATCACATATTTTAAATCTGCATAGAAAACTCTATAATTGAATGAATTTTGAAACCTCTAGTAAAAGTAATATAAAAAAAGTTGTTTCAATGAGCGTCTCCCCTTTAAGGGGGAATGCTAGGCTGAAGGGTCAACTTTTGAAGTGCTCAACTAATTTGCAGTGCTCAACTAAGTGCGCAGCATTTGGTGAAGCAGTTTGGAAATGATACTTTTCCCATAGCTCTCTTTTTGCAAAAAGCGCAAACTGAGAAAAATCAGTTCAAAGATTTCAGAGCATGGCATTTATTGTCATGATCAGAAAAAAATTAATCAAAGTGCCCTGCTGCATATGTCGGGCTCTCCTCTTCAACACGACGCTGCTCTGCAGCGATCGCTTCAAGGCGTCGTCTCTTTTTTTTTAGCTTTAGAGCTATCCATCCCTCTTGCCTGCGCTCGTGAAATGGCTTGTTTCGTTGCTTCCTGAACGTGCTTATTCGTCTGGACTCAATGTTCAAGTTCCCGCTTGTCGAGAACTCTCTTGATGCCACGTGCTCCTTCATTGAATTCTAGCACAGCCAGGGCTGCTGCAGTCTACACTGTTCTCAGTGGTGCAAATTCTGTCTTTCGGCACCTTTTCCATTCAAGAGCATTGAAGGACTCGTTTGCATTGTGTGTCTGCATCCTTGAACATCGCGCAAGGAGCTCTGGCTTACTAAGCCTATTGTAGAGTGGCACCAGCTCTTTGGCAACGACTCTGCTGAAAGCTGGATGATGGGATCTTGGCACTCATGGTTTTTCCGCTGCAACTAGGGCTCTGTGCCGATTGTAGTGACACCAAGAGTCCTCACCAACTGGGCAACCGTCATGTCGTGGGACTTCAACTGTTGAGTAGGAGTGAAAAAGCGTCGCAAATACTCTTCGTTGCATTTTTTTTACATCTGGAGCTTTGTCTTTCAGGGCAGATGCATAGTAAGCAGCGAGTTTTTTTACAACACTTTCTGTCAGCTTCCCCTTGCCTCCTAGACCTTTCGTCGTTTTCTTTAGTTTCTCAATTTTTTTAAAAAGCGCGAAAAACAAACTTCCTAACGTGGGCACTCATTTTGCGTTTCGTTTCTTGCCCACTAGGCGGCCGCGTATGGAAAAACAGCGTTCAGAGTAGCGTTTGACGGGAAATGCGCGCCACCAACTTGTGAAAAAAATTCATTTTCTTCCTTTCTACTGCTCAGATAACTACCAAACTTGGTGAGAAGATTCTTTATTAAACAAGCAATTCAGAACAACTCAAAATAAAAAACATGTTTTTTCACCGAAATCGGTATTTTAGCCCCGCTTCCCCCTTAACAGAAATTGGTGGTACGCAAGGCTAACGCTCATGTGTAGTCATATTTTCACATGGAAAATGCCATTTTTATTGCTTAATTCAGCATAATTATAATGGTGTCAATTTCTTGGTTGAAAATTTAGGCATACATGTGACGCAATATATGCAAATTCGGACTCTGTCTACTTTACTTTCAGTACAGTGTATGTACAACATTAGAAACATGATTTTTTTCCCCGTCAGATTGGAATATTATCTGCTTGCTTGTTCACAAAAATTCAGAGGAAACCCACCTAGTGCTAGAAAAAGCACAAGGGTTGAGCCACTTTAGGTGTGAAAGTAGCCCTTGGATAATAAAATTTTCTGCATTGTTTTCTTTTTCACATCCCTCTTGCCAATGTTAAGAAATACTGCAGCATCCACGGAGGCTTAAGGTATTTATCCCAGAGCAATGGACGCTTGAAAGTCAAAATTTATTTAGTTGGACTAATTGTGCGATAAACTACGGTAGGATATTCAACTCGCTTGAACAAATTAAGAAAAATAATGAAAACCAGTAGCGAGTTACACTGTGCCTTAACACACGCAAAAAAAATTGTGAATGCACTTTCCGGAATTCATTTGCTACCACTTTATTTGGTTACTCTAAGAACTTGTTGAAAATTTACTTAAGTTTTGTTTTTCCATTAATATGATCATGCACAGGCAGTGCAAAGCAGCACATCAGTAGCCACTGTCAGAAATCTACATCATTTTGTGCAGCAACAAAATATTGCAGACGACTCAGCCTTTAGGCATATCTTTTGCTCTTGAAAAATATAACCAGCTGTACCGAAACTCTTCTAATTGATTCCTCTTGTGGTTGCTATACAAAGAATAGCTTTGATACATGAATACAGTCTAGTGAATTTTTTTGCAGCGAGTCTCGGACCAATTAAATAGCTTCCAACCTCTTTAGTGTGATTGTAATGCGAACATCTTCCTGACTTTTCGTCATTTTGATTCAACTCTGTGATGTCTAGCAACTCTTGAAGTTTGCCTTTCGCTGCCACTCGCAACCACCCCGATACGCTTCCTCTTGTTGATAGGTGGGGCCGCTGTAAAACTCTCAGTGCTAACCCCATCGAACGGCAAGTCGTCCATCTCATGCCTGAGCATGTTCACCTCAAGGAATTTCAGTAATAACTTAGGAACAATGTTGACCAGAGCTTTTTAGTGTTGCGAAGACGAAAGAATGCCGGCAGAATCTACCTTATGATATGATGACTAACAAAGTTAATGCGATTCGCATTTATGCAATGTAGCGATCATGTAACGACACATTGTATTGACTAAGACACCTTTATTTAGGATATGTAGTGGTCCTCCTGAGATTTCGAGTGCTTCGGCTGTATGCGACCTAACTGCCTCCATGACTGGCCTGCTTTGTTATGACCATCGTTCGCCAAGATTACCTCAAGATGGCAGGACGAGGACCATTTGTTGATAGCACATGCAGTGACAATGATGAAATTATGAAGGAATGATGTTGATAGAACGACAAAGGCACTATGGGGATGACGGCATGACGACGTTGGAGTGATTCTGAAGTGATGACAATAAATGACCATAACGCAATTACAATACCATGACGGCGGTGGCATAATCATGATTGGTTTACTATAGCACAATTATAATGGAATGAAGGAGAAATTATGTTGAAGGAACGACGACGGCCGTATGACGACGGCATGACAACAATTGATGACATTTCTGAAATGATGGCGATGGTGTGGCAACAGCATGACAGCAGTGGCCTGGCGACAGTGGAATGATGACAAGTGTACGACGATGGCATGGCGACACCGTGACGACGTCTGTGTGACCAAAATGGCGAGATGACTACAGTATGACAAGAATCGGGTGACGAAGCTGGAATATGACAACAAATGCATGACGATGACCGTATGTCGGCTCCACAATGACGATGATGGCATGACAACCACGACATAATTGTGATTCAATGACAAAAGCATGATTACGATGGAAAAACGTCGATGGAACTGCAAAGCGGTGTGACGATGAAAGTATGATGACAATTAGATTACATTCCTGAAATGACAGTGGTACGACAGTGTTACGAGAATGACACGACTAGAACGTGCTGATCATGACTGTATGACAACTATAGAACTACCATGACCATGAGGACATACGTAGCGGCTGAAGTTAGTAGACAGCAATTGGGTCACATGGCGTAAGGTAGATAGATAAAAAGTGCCAGAAGTCGTCAAGGAATACTGATTGCATTAAATAGTGGGGTGTAGAGTGGGCTTGACTGATCACCGGTACCATTTTCTCCGTGGCACTTTGTGTAGTGTACAGCTGCTGTGTTGTGGCCTGCCTGCCTTGACTTTCTCATAAACCTATGGACACCACTGACCTATAATTTGCATAGGGTTGCTGTTTTTGTAGTCTTCAGTTCTGTGGAGTTATAATGTCGTGTCCGGGCCTAATCCAGGCCCAACTGAGGCCTGGGTCTGACCCAAGCCCAAAGCTCATAGGCCCAAGCCCGGCCCAGGCCCTAGTCAACAACTGCTTTCAAGCGAACCTGCACTTCGCATGGAAGGGGTTAATGCTACCTCTGTCGCTGACTTGTCAGTGCCCAGTCCTTCTCCCGAGAGTCCATTGTTGTCTATCAACTGTGTGGCTGTAATCTCTGTGCAAATGAGGTCATCTTGCTATAACAGAATGCTTTGGCTTTCAGCAAGATGCGTTGCCTTGCTTTTTATCTTGATTGATGAGGCTTGTCTGGTATAGGGTGATATCGTTTACAAGAGGTAAGAGTGAAAGCTAATTGCATAGCAGAAAGCACTAGTAGTGGCAACTGGCCCATCTGGCAACACTTGTCCCAAGCAAGATGTCTCGAACAAGCGGTCTATGATAGATGCATCTGGCATCGATTTTATTTGTACATATTGTTGATCAGTCGACAGTTGTTGCAGTGGTGGCTTAAAACAAGGCCAAGGTACATTAAAGGCTCACAACACATGCTTGCACGCAGAGACTTGCCGTCAGTGATGGCGACCACAGGGTGACAGGTGATATGGGGTAATTAGTCGCTAAATTTAAAAAATCCATTAATTAGCTTTTCAACATTCAGCTTCAGCAGGCTCTCTGTACAAATTGAAGCGAGCTCTCCGTACAAGCAATATCAGCTTTCTTATCTGGAAAAATGTGATTACCCATGGAACTGTGGCACAACAAATTTTGGCTCTCGGAGTGCGCGGAACGAAACTGGTAGGCTGCAGTCAGCGTGAAGCCATACCCCTCGAGGCGATGTTCTGCTTACGTCACCAAGCAGCAGGCAGTCAGTGTGCTAGAGCCCGGGCTCCTCACTGTCACCAAAATTCGTCGAAATATATAGGCACCATCATCAGGCGAGTGCTGACACATAGAAAATGCATTTTCTGCATGTCTGTTTGGCAGTAAGCTTGACATCCCATGTGCACATTTCAACATTTTTTATTAAAGAATGATACTTCTCACGCATAGTCACCACATCTGTATGGTAATGCCAGTGCAGGCATGCTACTACAGCTCAGTGGCTATGGTAACTTTTTGTGAGCTTGATATTATTTGTTAAAGTTAAGCCATAATGGCCACATTCTGATAGAGGTGGAATGCAAAAGCACTTGCAAATGTGCACTCAGGTGCACATTTGAGAATGCCGAAGGCATTGAAATTAATATGGAGTCCTCCATTGAAGCGTCCCTCATGGCCCAAAGTGCAGCTTTGAATCATAAAGCCATATAAATTATTAATGTTGCTGCCCCAGCCTGGATTTTACATCGTCACCCCTAGGCATTTAAACTGGCATATGTTCTGAAGGTGTCAATGCCAATTGAATGCATTAACAAATAAAGCTTCAATCCTTTATATGCAAGTAATTGTTGATATTTAATTCATTTTTGTACAGTTCAGTTAAATTCTGCTGACATTTGTTAAAGGGCCCCTGAAACGGTTCGGACAAATTTTGTAAACGCGTAGGGTACAGCTTAAGTAGAACATTCGCACCACAATTTAAGTGAAGCGTTACGTATTAATGGAGCTACAAGCGATTACAAATTACCCTCCTCCCTAGCCATGCTTTTCCTCCTCAACTCGTTCGCCGAGCGATCGGGGCTAAGCTCCGCCTTCACTGGCTCTGCGTCACGATGCGACGTCACATCGTCCACTTCCGGTTGTTTTGGAGCCCGCCCTCGACCGCGAGAAACCTCTCCGTTAGCTGCTTGGCCGTCGACCCCAAGCGAAAGCTATCGAAGCAGCATGCGTTGCAAGCATTCTGTCGTAGCGCCGAACGTGTCTGGTATTCCGGTAATCACACACTAGCTGAATATTTCGACGGAACGATGGACATAAACTCAAGTTGATGAAGGAACTTTAGCGTAGAGGTACGTGAGCTGCCTGATACGGGTGCCTGCCTCCACGGTCCAGCCAGCCGTTGGCGCAGAGCTTAACCAGCCAAAGAAAGAGCTAATATTTCTCTAACCAAGTGTAAAGTATTTTAAACATTTACAAAAACAACGTGTTAAAGATTACACTCCTGCGAAAAATTTACACCAGCAGCAAGGAAGAATATATTTTGTTACTGCTACTGTGTGTGGTTGAGCTCTATGCCACCAGGTGGCTTCACCGTGCAAACCATTCACATTTGCGCTTCTGTTCATCACCTCAAACGATACGCAAGGGGACACGGCCAGGCCCTGTCCCCTTGCGCTTGCGTTTACCCTAATACCGGACTCGCGAAACGCTATTGCGTTAGTAATCTTCCGGTGTAAAGTGACGGCCGCAATCGCACAAATCCTGGCGCCGATCGGATAGTGGCAGTCCGATGCGCTGCAGCCAGTCAGCTCATGTACTGGCTTGCAGAGGGACACGATGTCGCAGCTTGACATATTGCCAGTCGCTACGTCTGTAGTCCACAACGCAACAAAGTCGAATCAAAGCGCTCGCGAAAAGACAAACCGATACTGACGGCGGAGCTCTCGTCAAAGACGGAGCACGTTGTAACACAAGCAGACGACACTTGCTGTGTGCCAGAAGTGCTTAAGTGTACTGAAAAATTGTTCCAGTACATTCTCTCTTTGTTACTTTCTTTTTATAAAAACAAATTAACTAACATTCCAACTATTACGAACATCATTTGTTTACCATAAAGTTGGAAAAATTATCGATCACGCGCCCTGGTCAGCCAGTCGGATAGCTCGCCCCACTGACGTCATATGGGTGATTTCGGTCATATGGGTAGGGGCGGCTTAAAATTCCGCCGAGCAGTGTGCTGAGATCGGCAGCGATGTGCATTTTTAAAACCTTATAATAAATTACACGCTTTGCGCAGAGCACTTAGATGTGTCAATTAATGATCAGAATGACCTACTCTAACAACTCAGTACGTTTGTAGAAAATCGTCAAAATCGTTTCAGGGTCCCTTTAACTTCAAGCTGGTCGTCCACATGAGCTATGAGGGAATAAAAGGATGGGTACTCAAGACAGGTAAATTGCCCTGCACTCCGCTTTGTAGAACAGATGGCTTCATACTGGAGGAGTTATTGTAATGGTGCTTGAATGTGTGCGCATGGGAGTAAAAAGGCTCTACTTTGTTATTTTGTGCAAGCTGTGTTCCTTTAAGGTTGTAAATTAATGTAGTTATCAGAATTTTCCCTAAATTAGCGACAGTTAACTTGCCAAAAAGGTATGTGCAGAGAACTTCAATTTGATCTTGGCAAGATGGCAACGTTTCACTTTTATGTGTTGCTTCAGTGGCTGAATTTATTTAAGCATATAGTTATCCACAAGCATAAAATTACCTTCTTCTTGCTATGATAGTATTTTTTTCTGTTGCAGAAGATGCAACAACCAGAAGAGCAGCCTGCCTGGTCTCGAAGGCTTCTTGCTGAGATTTCTGAGCGGACACCAGACGTGCAACTCAATGTTACACAAATGGAAAACTGCTTTCGTTTGTTGGTGCCCAGTGAGACGGAAGAAGAGGCAAGCAAGGAATCTGCACCCGCCATATGTCCATTGCCAGGAACATCATTAGCCGAGCGTCTAAGAGACCATGCCGTGCCTCTTACATTCAATCTGGAAATAGAATTGTCACGAAAAGTAAATGTGCGGAAGACAGCAGACAATGAAGAAGTCCTGGACACTCTGCGACGGCTCCACAAAGAGCTGATGGAGGCATTCTTTCCAATGGTTAAAAAGTGGCTTAAAGGACTGGCCAAGATTAACCATCCAATAGAAGTACTGAGGAACACAATTGACCTTAAACACCGCATTGAAATTGTGCACGAGAAGTTTGAAGAGTTGAATGTGGGATCTGAAGACTCCTCTGACAGTGAACTTGAAGAGGTGCCAGAAAAAGAAGGCTATGAACCTGTGGTTCCTGCTGGCAGGCGGGCTGAGTATGGTGAGTCTGATTTGCAGTTTCACATCCATCACTGATGCCTTCGACCCCCTTGCAGGCCTCAGACCTATAGAGAAAAGGCCAAAAGTGAACACACCAGATAAGGCCTCTCGGTGCAAGAAACCTGATGAAGTGTCTGACCCAACTTCTCGAGAGGCGCAGCTGCTGAGGCTTAACAGGGTGCTCGGCAGTGAAAGCAGCAGTGATGAGTATGTCATCTGGCACTTGTTATGTATTCAATATCGTACACATTCCCTTTTGTCTCCTTTCTAGTGGCAAGCCAACTAGTAAGATTGTACCCAGCACTAAGTAAGCTTTATTTTCTTTTCTTAGAAGTATTTTTTGAGCTGAACAGAATTTATTTCTTGCAGAGACCTTGAAGAGGCTGGTCCGAGCACATCCAATAGTGCGCCAGTACGGAACATTGACCTAGACTTGATTTACTGGGAACAAGACAAGATTGAAAAAGAAGCAGGCAGTGGCTTCAGTGACCTGAACTGTGTTTGGAAAGGGACCTCCAAGGATGATGATAATGTGAAAGCACAGGTGTGGCAATGTTAAACTTGCTAAAAGAATTTTAGAACGTGGGGAATTTTAAAAATTTCGTTGTCCTGTGGACTCCCTTTCTGCAGGCATTGCCATTTCGGGAGAGGCACATTGAATTCAGTGGGACATTTGAGCCGGTAAAGTGGGCCTGCCGTGCACCACTTCCTAGTGGCAAATTATGTCCTCGTCGTGATCGGCTGAAGGTGAGTGGACACTCTTCATTGCACTTACTCTTTCCCACTGAACCTGCAGTCCAGTGTGTTACTATTGCAGGGGTGGGACTCCTGTGCCAATTGCGCCATTTTGATACAAACGCGAATTCCTGCACCAAACTGCGCCAAACACAGAAAATTGATCGAATTTGTGCCATGCTGTGCCAGAACAACTTCGGCATGTGTGCTGTGGCAGTGGCCGCAAAAGCGAGTGGATTCGTTCTCTGAAAATGAGTGCAGCCGTTCACATTCCGCACAACGCGCAATGGCGCCTCATGCACAGTTTCTCGTAGTTGTCTCGCTTATAACACTGGACTTTTTTTGTGCTTCCGGCAAGTGGCTTGCGGCCGACCGCTCCCGGCTGTCGTTGCTGCTGTCGGAACGGCCAGGACGGCTGTATTCAGAGTGTACTAGAGTACGGTTGAGCGGGCCAAACGACGCAGTGCTCCCTGTGGGGCAAAACAAAGAAAAGTAGGCTGAAGGCACTGCGAACTAATTTTATATTAGGGAGGCGCGCGCTGTAGCGGATTCAGCGAGCAGGCGTCTCTGTCCCCAGGGCCGGTATAACGTAAAACTATTCCAATCTGTTTTTATGCCCATGTGGTGAGGCCTGAGCCATTTTGACTTTCACAAAGGGCTAATGGTGGATTTGGAATAAAAAAATTGTAATAGTTTTAAATTATACCAGAAAGTTAAGTATTAGGTGCTTAGGAATAACCCTAGTCTATTATATGGAAATGGCTTTAAAAAAAAGAAATGGCCGCCCCCTATTGATGGTTTGAAACGCCGCTTTCGAGACCTTCCAAGCTGCTAACGGACACTCCGCACCATAGGAAGTGAAGGAGAACTATCGTTTTGTTTTCTGGGGGAGAAGTTCACTTTTTCCCCTCCAGGTGTTAATTTTTTAATGCACTTCGAAGTTTTACGATCGTCAAAGTAGAAAGCAAAACTGGTTGCCTCTGGGAGCGGCACGCGCGCTTCGAAAGATCGCAGACCTCGCGATTTCGTGGCGTCTACGGCTGATTTTATCAATGGATTGAGTAGCAGCGAGTCTGAGGATGCTGCCTTTTCGTCAGACTTTGAATCTGAGAGCAACAACGACACAAGCTGGCCCAGAATATCAGCGACCATAGCCCGGCACACCAAACTGTAGTGCTCGCACTTAAATTTTTCTAGTGGAATACCTGTTCAATTAAAAAATTATTTTTTTCAGAACTAGTGCCTATTAGATGGCAATACATTTAGTATATCTCATAAATTTTGTTACATATTTTTCTGAGTAGATACAAGCATGTCTTTACAAACATTGTTCAGTTTTATCGCACAATCTTGATTCTGGCAATTTATATCTTTTTTATGACATACATCTCATTAATCAAACTTTTATGCTTGAAAGGTACGTTCATTCTTCTTTTTTTTTTATGTATTGCACAAAATATTGAGTGCAGTAGTTTCTCCAGAAAAAAAAATCTGGCGTAACCTACAAAAAAAAGATGTATTTTCCCCATGATAGGGAAAGAGTTAAGCCATGTTAGGCCTACAAGCTATGAAATCGACACTCGAATTCGGAATCAGCAGCATTTAATGAATCAGTCTTTATTACACACAATAGTTGAGAGAAAGCGACAACTGCTATCACTTCTCCTTGCTTACGAACTTCACGCATTACCACGAATCAAACCCAGTTTGGTGCTAGGTTAGAGCCATCGCTTCGATGGGTGCCACCATGTTTGTTGATGCAAAGCTTTTGGGGCAACTATTGGGGCTCCCACTAAATCAGTGAAATAGCGTGCCCGACGCAAAACCCAAATGCAGTTTGCGCCTTGCGCCTGCACAGTGGCTTCTACGCTATTTCTTTGAGGCCCCTATTCTAAAACTCTCTATTAAATAAAAATGTATTCTTAAAAAATGTCTTGGGCTACTTTTTGAAATTTCAGACTCGCTATTGCAGAATGCATGTTTTGCATGGTTGCTACCATTAATTAAAAATCTACAGGCACTGCTACCAAAATTTGCATGTACTAGACGGTTTCAGTATTGGGGTAATTTGTTTCAAAATTGAGCTTAAGAACTTGCTTAAAGGGTCAGACAGCTGCTCAGAACATGAATCGAGATAACCCTGCTGATGGAATGATTCCCTGTTGTAGTGGCTAAAACGAGCCGTGTTTTTCTACTTAAATGTGGATTTATATTTTTAATTGATCGCTAAAAGTAGTGAAAAATCGCCTGTAATGCCCCACGCACGAAAAACATGAAGCTGCATGAGGTCCACCATGTAACCTTCTACTAATGTATGCAGTTTCTGGTCTTATTACTATTGAAATGCTTTGTACTTTTCATGATTATAAGTTTTTCCTGACTTGCAATGTGCAGGTAAGCCTTCATCTGCAGTGAGCAGAAAAGTGGCGCTGCTTTCGCCTTTGTTTTCGATGAGTTGGCTTGGCTTGTCTATCGGCAGAACTATGACGACGGGGCCAGCCAGTCATGACGTAGGCGTGTACTTTGGAAAAAACACGGTACAAATATAAGAAATGTCTGCGCAGCAATGCGAACTTATTGCACCAGCTTTTTATTTTCAAAAGTGGTCGAAAGGTCAAGATGTAAGTGGTTAACCCCAATTACATGCACTTCTGTGAAAGCAGAACGATCGGCTGCTTTCACAATTTGTGAGGCAGGCTATCGACATCGCTCTCACTTCTCAGCGGTGCTGGAGGAGGGACTCTTACTTTTTTAAAGGCTGCTCAGATCGAAAAATTCTGCTTACTAAATATCTACAACGTAAACACTACCGAGGGTGAGCTTTGCATTATGTCATCAAAAAGTATGTCCTTAAAGATTGATTGTCAGTCCCTTTAAGGCAGTTGCAGTACAGCACTCGTGTTGTTTTATTTTGTTTCATCGTGGTTTCGAAGTGCGCTGCCATATTCCATATTCCATTATTCCTCTAAAATTCAGATTGGCCTGCTCCAAACTGTTTCAAAATGAAATTGTATCGGCTCCAAACTGCTCCAAAATGCAATTTTACTATCTCCAAAAATTACTCAAAAATGACTTTGAGCAGTCCCACCCCTCCGATTGGCATATTATGTTCAAGAGGGTGGCTTATTTACTTCTTTAATCACTTATTGTGCACTTTGGTTATTGTGGCTTTGTTGTGGACTATGTGTGTACGAGCTTAGAAACATTTTTTGTTTAATGGCCCTATTTTGTCGCTGCAGCTGAATGGCACATGATGAATGTAATGTCTGTAAAAAACTGTTCAGTTAGTGTGAGTCCCATTTTCTTGAATCATAGTTTATAGCACTGCTGCGTTTATGCAGTTACAAAATAGGTTGGAGCAGTAACCTGCAGCATTTCCTGTACCTCCTAGCCTTTTTTTGTCACTTCACCTGTCACATTTTCCTCTGTCATTTCATTTTTTCATTTCATTATGTTTAATCATGCTTTTTGTAAGGGTAGGGGTGACACGTACATGCCCCCTAAATATGGTGCTCACTTCTGCCTGTAGAGTCATTCACTACCCTGATTCTCATATCCATCAACAATACACCAACATAAGGTCTGCTGACTGTTTCTTAAAGTTGGACTATTGATTGAACCTGTATTGATTAAACCCACTGCGATGGCTCAGTGGTTATAGCTTCTTGCTGCTAAGCATGAGGTCATTAGTTCAATTTGCAGCCATGGCAGTTGCATTCTGTTGAGGTTGGAATGCAAAAATGCTCATGTACCATGCTTTGGGTGCACGTTGGAGAACTCCCAGGTGGTCGAAATTAATCCAATCTCTCTACTGTGACATCTGTCATAGCCTCTGTGTTGCTTTGGAACATCAAATTACTACAATATATCAAGGCTTTTGATCGAATGTGTGCGAGGTGACAAGTGAATCAAAGGTAGGACTTTCAAGTGACATGGAATAAGGCAGCACAGCTGCTCTTACTATTTTTGGGTGTCACTGTTGCGTAAGTAGTATATAATGTAACAAAATATGTCCCTTGAAACTACAACATTCTTTCTTGATCACCTAAGCCTTTTATGTGTTAAAAGCATAGAAATTAGTTTGATGTGTTCGTAAGCTTGTCCTAGACATCTATGAACATAAACTGTTGGTGCTCCAGCATTTTTTTTTATCCCAATTGCATGGGAATGTAGCTGCTGCTAGTATTTTATTGGCTGCCATATCAGTTGCACTGAAAGCCAGGCTGAAATTGTAATCATGATACATTGACTGTGCCTTGGTAAATACAAAAGGTAAATACACATCATTGCATCCTAATGCACAGGTTGGTGGCCTTATTTACAAGGAAGCCAGGCATTTGTAACCTTGCAGACCATGATATTGCGTCTTGTAGCTTTCCATAGTCAAACATTGTTTCGTAGTTCCATTGTAATGGATTAAACTTGTTCAATTATGTGTGTTCAGCATTTCAGGATGGCAGAGGATTAGATGTGGTGGTGTTATAGGGAAATTTGCTGGAATAAGATGGATTTGTCCGAAATAGACAAGGTAACTGGAGATTGCTGGGAGATGTCCTTGTCTTGCATACTGAGTAAGATGCGAGTGCTGACTCGCCTGATAAGGATCCATCTGATATCCTGCCATTTTCATAGAGCAGTATAGTTGATGTTGAAATTTAGCACAATGTGCTCATACATGCAGCAGTGAGCTGATAGCACCTTGTTACAACTGCAGGTAACAAGCAAAGAACACAGTTTAGTGACATGCATTACACGCAAAGGCTGCCACATTTTGTGATGTTGGCAAGTTCTGACTGACTGACTGACTGACTGACTGACTGACTGACTGACTGACTGACAGGCACTGTCCATCACTTGCACTTTTCTTCTGTGTTGACATGGCAGCAGACAAATTTGACCGAAGTGTGAGGAATTTCGGAGGCCAGCAGAATAATAGCACAGTGGAAAGCTAGGTATGATGTGTGTCCAAGACAACATTTGAATGATCCATAATGCATTGTAAGATAGGCAAGTGGATGCCTTTGTTATCTTCTTTTATTGTCCTGCAGTGGGCTTAAATAGACTGCTGGTGCTGATGATAATGATGAAGGATAGGTGATAAGTACGAGTTTGTGGATGCCTCCTTTAGAGATTGGAACATGCAGTGCCCTCTGCATGGCCCAATTGTGGCCAGGGATGAGCTTGGCAATCCACGGGATCCAAACTTGGCACAGCAAACACCAAGTGTGCCTGAGTGGCAAGATCCCCAGCTGCTCCGGGACCTGGAGGCAGCCACAGGTGTCCAGCTCCACGTAGGCCGACCAGTGCGGCAGCAGCACAGTCGTCGCCGTCCAGTAACCAGTGCTAGGCAACGTCTTGAGAAGAAGGTCTTCAACAAGTGAGTGCCACATTGAAGGAGCTTATCTGAATCCAAACAGGACACAAGAGCCTGTCAGCATACTGATTCACTGGTTTGTGCATGTTGTAAAGCTAGAACTTACAAGAGTATAACTCCTTTGTGCAGACAATTAATGTGTATACAGGGTGCTCGACTTAGCAAATGTTGTTTTAAATATAAACTGTACAGCTATGTTGCATTGGGCAGGATGATCCTGTGTGTAGGTAAACCTTCTCTACGGTAGCCCAAGTTTATAAGCACTACACAGAAAGCATGATTTGAATCTGAGACAGCTCTTGTTTGACCACTGTTCAAGCCTCCATCTTCCTGTGAGCCTCTGTCTTGGTTTTTATGTGAAAGCACCTTAATGCCATGATGATAGCAAGTGTTGCGTAGCTTTCTCCTGATTTACTGAAAGTATATAAATAGCATCGGATGATGTGAGTAATGAAGTGCCATCTTCCTTTGTTGCAAATAAGAAATGCAAATGTTGATGTTGAGAATCTTATCATTCCTGCGGCGAGCATCTACTGGAGTTCCTCTTGAAAGCAGTGTTTTATTATGTGAGAGATTGTGCAGCTTCTTGTGCCATGCAGCTTTAAACAGCATTTGGATCGGAGATGTTGCTGGCAGGTACTATTTCCAAATCAAGTTAGAATTGCAGGCACACTTGGACAAGAAGAAAAGGGGCTAACTGAGGGGCCCGATCTTTATTAGTCATAAGAAGCCGATGAACACTGACACCAAAGACAACATAGGGGAATTTACTTGTGCTTAATGAATGAAGTAAACGATGAATTAATGGAAATGAAAGTGGATGAAAAAGCAACTTGCCGCGGGTGGGGAACGATCCCACAACCTTCGCATTACGCATGCAATACTCTACCGATTGAACTACTGCGGCGCCGTCTCCCCATTCACTTTCTTGGGTGTTTATGTTTCCTGGGAGTGCTAGCCAGTGCCACTACTCACAAGCCTTGGCGGCGGATGTGGAACATCCTATCTGCTGCAGGAAACAACAGAGCGTGAAAGTGTCCAACTCAAGAGATGGGATAAAATTCGCTGAACTTTCAAAACTGATCAACAAAGAGAAAGTAAGGGATATTTGAAATTATAATGTCAGAAAGACTGAAGAAGTCGTAAAAAATGGACGCAGCCTAAAATTAGTGAGAAGGAAACTTGGCATAGGACAAACCAAGATGCATGCACTGAAAGATAAGCAGGGTAATATCATCAGCAATCTCAAAGGTATAGTAAAAGCAGTGGAAGAATTCTATACTGACCTGTACAGTACCCAGAGGAGCCACGATACCTCCATTCGAAGCAGTAATGAGCAGGTTGCAGAGACTCCTCATATAACTAGCGATGAGGTCAGAAGGGCCTTGCAACATATGAAATGGGGAAAAGCGGCAGGAGAAGATGGAATAACAGTCGATATAATCAGCTGTAGCAGACATGATTGAAAAACTGGCGGCGCTCTATACGAAGTGTCTATCGACTTCAAGGGTCCAAGGAAACTGGAAGAATGTAAACATTATACTAATCCACAAAAAGGGAGACATTAAAGAATTGAAAAGTTATAGGCCCATTAGCTCACTTCCAGTATTATATAAAATATTCACCAAGGTAATCTCCAATAGATTAAGGGCAACACTGGACCACCAAGGAAACACGCAGGTTTCAGGAAGGGATACTCTACAATGGATCACGTCCATGTCATCAATCAGGTAATCGAGAAATCCGCAGAGTACAATCAGCCTCTCTATATAGCTTTCATAGATTACGAAAAAGCATTTGATTCTGTAGAGATACCAGCAGTCATAGAGGCGTTACGTAATATGCAGAAGACTAAGATAATCATGAATAGCCGGGCAAGGGAAAAAGAGTTCAGGATCGCCAGTCAGCCTCTAGAGTCTGTGAAGGAGTATGTTTACCTAGGTGAATTAATCACAGGGAACCCTGACCATGAGAAGGAAATTTACAGAAGAATAAAAATGGGTTGGAGCGCATACGGCAGACATTGTCAGCTCCTGACTGGAAGCTTACCATTATCATTGAAAAAGGTGTACAGTCATTGCATTTTACCGGTGCTGACATATGGGGCAGAAACTTGGAGACTGACAAAGAAGCTTGAGAACAAGTTAAGCATTGCGCAAAGAGCGATGGAACGAAGAATGCTAGGCATAACGTTAAGATACAGAAAGAGAGTGGTTTGGATCAGAGAGCAAACGGGTATAGTCGATGTCCTAATTGACATTAAAAGAAAAAAATTGATCTGGGCAGGCCATGTAATGCACAGGTTAGATAACCGGTGGACGATTAGGGTTACAGAATGGGTGCCAAGAGAAGGGAAGCGCAGTCGAGGACGGCAGAAGACTACCTAGGTGGGGCGATGAAATTGGGAAATTCGTGGGCGCTAGTTGGAATCAGTTGGCGCAGGACAGGGGTAATTGGAGATCGCAGGGAGAGGCCTTCGTCCTGCAGTGGACATAATATATGATGATGATGATGATGATGATAGAATGTCATCATGTTCTCTTCTTTCATTGTTTTTTGACAATAATGATTGGCACTAGGCAAATTTCCGATTGTCTGGTTGTTTTTGCAATGATGAGTCTTTTTAAATAGTCGATATGGTTCCTGCAACACGTTTAGATGGGGAGTTCATGTTTGAATGTGCTTTAATCTTTAATGATGTTGAAGATGCAAGAAGTGCATTAAAGCTAAATTTTCATACACAATTAAATTGTGCCTGAAAGCGGTGGGGGGGGGGGGATATAAGAGCCACGCCCAGTGTATGGGACCCTGTTTGGACAATTTCTTCATCTTGAAGAAATGGCCATGAACAGCACTCATTACATGGTGTAAACTGCCTCTTGTCTGGTAGCTTTGCACATAGAGCAGCCTGAACTTACTGAGAACACATGCACCTGTGTGTTAAATTATTTGATTGGGTAATACTTTTTTAGTTTGTGTTGAGCTATAATTTTGTCTCCTATCTGGTCTTGAACACCTCTGGCATGTTGTTGACCATGCTATGTTTGCTGCACACTGGCAGTGTCAACATTTAATCTTATTAGTATAAAGGGTGTGTGCAGTGCAATTTGCTAGCCAGAAAATTGTGCTGATTATGAACATTGCTTGTAGGTATCGGTGGTATGAGGTATAACAGATTGTTAGAATATAAACTTCTTATTAATTCTTAGTAATCATCAGGCCATGATTATTAAATGAAAGCGATTGTTAGAGTGAAGGGTGTTTCTACGAACTCTAAACTGCCAGTTTCAAGATAAAATTTTTGGTGAATAGTAGCCACTTAGCATCATAACATATCTTGTGCGTCAGTGTTGTTTACTCTTTCACTTATGGAGCAATTTTTTTCTGTGCAGACGAGCAGCAAAAAGAGTGGCCGAATCAATGGATGCCATCGACAGCAAGAAGTTCAGTGACAAGTTTGGGCACCAGTGGAACTATGCACTAGGGACATGAGAGAACTCACCCTTTTTGAATGTTAAGCGTTTATTTTTGTGTCCATTGTGAAATTGGATGAAGAGGCCTATTAAAGTCTGTACATGCATGAGCACATGCTGCAAAACACCTTATGCATTTCTAAGTTGGTGCTGAGCATGACCTCAGCACTTGTGTGGTTGTTGTGAAGGCACAGCGATGCTGAGCACATCGATATGGAAAATATGAGTTGGTATGATGCTGTAAGATTGAAGTGGCCTCTGGTAAAGCACTGTCTTGGTGACAACTTCTGCATACTTCAAAAACATTTTGAGCAGCATAGTTTGTTCAAGAGCTAGTGGGCTACTGGGGCAATAAATTTAACTTTGAGCTCGAATAGATGATTTCATATGCAACAATTAAAATTGCTTGTTTAATTAAGCTTGTTGAGATTGTGGTGTAACTACTATGTTTTTCAATGAACATATATGATGAGGCTCATTGTTGTCTCATCTTTACAGGCTCCTTTATCACAAGGAACTGTTGGGATTGGTTCTGATCAAATATGAGGTGTCTTTTGCTGACATATGTTCTGCCATTATGGCCTGTGTACAGGTGGAACTACAACAATACTTATTCAAATGTGTATCAGAAAAGGAACTGCTGATGCTTGTAAAACAAATGAGTTGTTTCTTGTACTGTGCCTTTGCTATCCATATCAAATATGTGAAAACAAAAGCTTCATTGATGCAGTTTCAGATGTAATGCTGTTCTGGTTGTGAATCTGTCTAGTAAATTTCCTATACATCAGTCATTGCCACGGAACCAGACTTGACTAAGTTTCAACATTTAATTCGCTCACGACTTGTCGACTAATCGTATTATTATTCTTTTTTGGGACTTTTACAGTGTTTTCGATGTTTGTTGGTGTTTTTCATTGCAGTTGCCTTATGTTCTCCTAATATGTGCTAATGTTTTCTCTGTAATAATTGTGACCTAATTATCTTGTATATTACGTATGTTTCACTGTATTATTACTTCTGTTACACTCTCTTGTTTTTAGTATGTACTAACTATGACTAGTGCTTGTGATTGCCCCCCCCCCCCCCCCATGTAATACCCTCGTAATGAGGGCCTTTGGGGGTATTTTGAATAAATAAATAAATAAATAAATAAATAAATAAATAAATAGTCTCCTTAGAGAATGATAGAATGACAAGGCATTCAAGAATAAATTCACCAGTTTTGTTTTTATAGCATTGTTGCTTGTTTGGAATGAAGTGGTTCGGTTGGCTAGAAGCTGAACAACATTGGATGTCTATGCACCAAGAGCATGAAAATAAAATTGTTCTCTAATGTTATGAAGTGCCTATGTTATTTCAGTGGTGAAGTCAGAAAAGCCTTTGAGAAGCTGTCATAAATTTTTCTAGTAAATAAAAATGTTGTGGCTGCAAAAAATTTGTATTTGAGTGATTAGACTTCCTACTTCAACATGAAATACATAAAAGAAAAAGGAAGAAGTAATTACATACCCTTTTTATTGTAGTAAAGGTGTACCAGCATATCTCAACTCTTCCTTGGCTGCAGAATAATGCTTTAAAAATTTTGGTGGTCTTAAATGTAGTTTGTGTTGCTAGCAAAAACAAATACTGCACTCTGTCAAAATATGTATCTTTTGTATATAGAGCATTGGGCACAAATTTCTGTAATCAAAATGCATATATAGTAAATTAATAGAGGTTGGTTCTCAAAAAATTATTTGCATCGCATACTGTGAAATACAAAAATGAGTCAGTATATTGTTGTGATTGTATTTTGTGGAAGTGTGTGCATTACTCTCAATCTATGTGTCTCTGCTGGAGCACAGGGTGGTACCAGGATTTCTTTGTTGGGGGTGGGGGGGAGGGCAGAGCATGATTCTCCATTTTTTGTTGGGGATGCAGGAAGGCATTTCATCACGAAGAACTCAATAGTGCAGGAGGGGGCAGGACAAAATTTGGGGGGTTGACCACCTTCCCCCTTTGCCACCCTTGAGAGCCACCCCTGCTGGCTCGTGCGTGGTATCATTGTACTGGCTTTGTCACAATGTAATGTCTAGTGATTGAAAGCCAGCACAACACATGCACTTACAGTGTGCATGGTTGCTCATGTAGTATATCTAAATATCTTGCAACTGGCTTCAAACAGTGTCTCTCGTTGATGGTGTGTTATTTTAAAATTCTAATGAAGGAAAGTGAAGTTATGCTCCACTGAAATTTACATTTGGGCACAGCTGTACTCCCTACCTTCCTTTCAATCTGCGTGGCCCACAGAATGAAAGGGAGGTGGGGTAGCTGCAAAGTACCCGTATCCCTCGGGTTACGAGCTCTGCCGATTCAAGAGAAGCGTAAGTAGCGCGGTAGTTCTTTCCCCTCTCTGCGCTCTCGGAGACATGCAGCCGCGATAGCTTGCCAGGCTAGCCGGCCAATCTTGTTGCTGGGCCACGCGGTACCATAGAAAAAAAAAAAAAAAGAATGCTGAGACTATACCAGCTTCCTTAAGCTATACATACGGGCATTGGTGGTGATGCGTGAAAGAGTGCTTATTCGAGTCACTGGGTGCAAACTTGGTTACGTCCAATCGTGTAGATCTTGCCGTACGGCGAGTATCCATATGTCCACTGGGTAGCCGGGTACCACCGCTATCAACATCAGCAATGAAACCATACAGCTTACTTGATGTTGACATGAGCCTGAAGACGCTCGTGCCACAAGTTTGTCTTCCTAGCCACTGCTCAAGCGCGCTTGCGAGGCTCGCATGCGTATCTCTCAATGGCGGAAGATCCTATCCTCGACAGTGGAACTGCCCTTCTCAACAAGAGAATACAGCACCACATCTATGAAGTGGAGGCGGTGGATGGTGTTGTAGCTATTTCACCAGTTGCCAGGTGAGCAGGCCCAGTTTCGTTTTTCCGGATGAATATTTGGCAAGACATTCTTGTAGTGTACGAGGTCGAAAAGCTTGTCACCTTCGTTATGATAAACATGACTTCAGTCTTGGTTTACTGCGCTGCTTTTCTGGTGCAAAAGGAACATACCAAGGTGGACAACGGCGACGGCACATGACAGAGCAGTCGTGCATCCGCATTATTCGTGTTTTCATGTACCAGAAGAGCACCAAGAACGACGACCGCGCGCGCTACTACGCAGCCGGGTACCCTCATCGTTCGTATTTCTTTCGTATTGCCAGAACAGCGCAGTAAAAAAGAAAAAAGCGTTATGATTGGCTTCTCTGGAAAAGGTAGCAGCTTTCTACTTTATTCAATTCGCACATAAGTATGTGACAGATCAAACGTGAATGTTTTGCCAGTGTTGTGCGTCCCAGCACGGAATGAGTGACTATTCCAGCCACAAATCCCTCCAGCTGATTTGAGTTCGCGCGCCATTAGGCGACAAAGAGCTTGAGTTTATTATTCAGAAGCAGAGAGCAACTACACTTTTATGGAAAAAAAAAGAACAACCGCGGAAAATAAGCATGTTTGTTTCTGGCCAATTTGGATCCCCGATAACAAATAATAAGCAAAAATACACAATCGTTGGTTTCCATTCGGGGCGCTGCTCGCGTTACGTGAGTTGCGGTGCCGTCCGGTGCGTCCTCCTTCCTGCTTTAATGAGTGTCTTGTCGGCGCGTTAGGTAGGGCAGTCTGCTTTCGTTGACCTGCAGTGATCAAATGATCGAGAGCAAACCAGAAGCATCTTTGGACCCGTGCACGACAGGTCGACTTGAACATGAGCATCTACTTTTTGAGTTGGAAACGAGTGACTCGAGCAGCGTCGGTCTGGTGCTCAGGTAGACTTCCTGGCACTTGATAGCATCGTTGTGTAGAAAAAAAAAAGAGCTTTAATACTGTGTCAGCGATCGGCGATATTTGGAATTTGTTCTTGCACTATTGGCAACGATCGTTCAAGAAGGCCCTCATTCATGCATGTTAAGCTTTGCAGTCTGTAGATTAAAACTTGCTGAGTGTTGTACTTTATGCTCCAGATTCTTGGTCGTGGAGATGCCGATAGTGAAACACATAAAATTTGTATAGCAGCAGCTTGAAACGTTTTAACAAATCGTACACGATACATCACGGACGTAGATTGTCATTGCGTTTTAGAGTCGGGAGCTTCTGGTAAACAACGACTGACAGAAAGGGGGTGTGTGCGGTCTGTGCACCTAAAGCCACGAATACGCGATGAAAGAATAAAAAAAAAAATCGCCTATTCCTCGCTTTTCGCCGCGATTTTTTGCGCAGGGCTATTTATGATGGAGACGAACACGAGAAGTTCTTGGAAAAATTGGACGCACGCATCAGCGACCACGACAGAGAGATCGAAAAAATGTGCAACTTCCACTACCAGGGCTTCATTGACTGCATCAGAGAGCTTTTGCAAGTACGGAGCAAAGCACAGAAGCTGAAAGTGAGTGTTGCTTTCCGCTTTATACCAAAGCACGTAAATAAAATATTGGTAGTACTAGGTGCCACAGAGCTCCAGTTCTTCAAATACGAGACAGTGTGAACACACTAACCCTGAAATTTTAATTGTATTCAGTTCTAGTGTAACGGTAAAGTGAACACCTTAGTGTAGTCATTGAGTCACCACTTGACAATGGTTGTTGCCTTATATGAGAACATTTAATTAATTGCATGTCCAGCCCAACGGTTGCCTACTCCTGATGGCACTACCTTTGCTCGTGAGGGGAGAGGGGGGGTGCTTTGGACAATTATTCCCTCACACACAATATATAAAAAAATATCATCATCATTAGAACTTGTGCCTGCAAATTTCCGACCAATTTCATCACCCCGCTTAGTTTTCTGCCATCCTTGACTGTGCTTTCCTTTTCTAAAAAATATATATGCCTAATTAAAAAGTGTACACCAATGATGCTAAGCCATGCTTATAAGTAAGGTTGTAAGTAAGTAAGGTTTTGGGTTTTCGTAGCTTACTTTCGGGCAAAATCGAGGCTGTTCTTCAGTTCTGTTTCTTGCACAAAATTAGGAGATTATTGAAATTTTCTTGTTGGTTCAATTAAATTTGAAGTTCTTTTTGTACTTTTTTGTCTCTTTTAAGGCATTATTTACTGTCTTGTGTCGACCATGCTCAAAAAATGGCTTTGATTGACTAAAAAAAAAAGCAATGTAGTCGCAGAAACGTTTCTTATTTACAGTCAACTTTCACATCAGAATGGTTTATATAAAATTTGTAGTTCTTCAAGTAAATGTGAGTTGTCAATCTCTTTACTGGCAAATGTTGTTAGGATTTTATCACATTAATCCAAAAACACAGAATCCTACTTATATTACAGCTTTTCATAAATAACTTTGTCTTGGCTCTTTATAAGTGCCGACCACAGCTGGTGATCCAGTTACTATACTTATATTGAGTCCAGTAGCAATCAAACCTTGCACTAAGTGGCCTGAAAAGAATTTGCAAATTTTGCAGCTTGAAGAAAGCAAGTTGACGCACTGGTATGCAACATTACCTAAATTGGCACAGACATTAATACCAAGCGTGACGGCAGTGTAGATCATTGATTAGTTGAAAACTCTGATGTTAACTGTGTTGTAAATGGCAAAACTATGAAACAGCTTTTATGAAGACATTTTGTGATTTATTAATTCAGGGATAATTAGTGACGAATACTGAAAATGCTTAAAGTTGGAGAAGGACTTGTTGTTGGGCTAGTTGGTGTTTGCTTACCGACATAATGTAGCGCAAAGACACAATTATAGAGAAGAGACACAGAACACGTCACAGGTGCTACTAATAACTTTATTTGGAAGACAGCAAGAAGAGTCTATATACTGTTCCCAACACACAAGTGCACCTGCTACTACCGAGGGCGATTATCAGGGCAGGCAAGATCACTTGGCAGATCTAAAGAAAGTAAGCTCCACATTGTACTTTGTATGAAATCCCTGTCTTGTGGAAAACTCTATAGAGGACATACGCCAATGACGATATAGAGGCTGCGCCAATGACCGAATGAAGGAGCATGCTAATAACCTGGAGAAGGACTTCATTGCGCATCCTTCAGCACACTTTATAGCCCGCCCTTGTAAGCTGGTATTTCATGATGTGAAGATCCTGGGAAGAAGTAAAGATAAAACGGCGTGTGAGCTATTAGAAGCATTTTACATAAAAGAAAAAAATAGTGTTTGCGTAAGCCAGACTTCCATTGTTTTGTACAATGCGGAGCTTACTTTCTTTAGATCTGCCAAGTGGTCTTGCCAGTCCTGATAGTCGCCCTCAGTAGTGGCAGGGGTGCCTGCGTGTTGGGAACAGCATATATACTCTTCTCGCTGTCTTTCAAATATGTTTGTTAGTACCACCTGTGATGTGTTCTGTGTCCCTTCTGTGTAATTGTACTTCGCACTACATTATGCCAGTAAACTTAACGCTGGAATTGTGGGAGTCCGTCTCAGAGGCCTATATGTAACTTTTTCTTGCAGAATGAGGTGACCCGAACAGACCAAGAGTTACAAGAAACAGCGAAGCGTGTCCTGCAGAGGGCTGATGAGTTAGTCAAGTATGGTCACATTCAAAGTAACATTGCCTGGACAATTGGAAGCCTAAGTGTGTGCCTTCCTGTGCTTGATGTTTACGCCAAATTAATGGAACAGATGAAAGAACGTCGGTACTACCCAGCACTTAAAACTATTGAACAGCTAGAGCACACATATTTGCCCCGAGTATCACAGCATCGATTTGCTCAGTCCATGGCAGTGTGTATACCACGGCTGCGTGACCGTATAAAGGAAGCATCCTTGTCAGAGCTGAAAGATTTCCTTGAGAACATTCGCAAGCATTCAGGTCGCATTGGCGAGGTGGCATTGAACCAGGGCTGCAAGCAAGAGCTGGACCAGGATGAAGAGATGAGCGCGCAAGACTTGGTAGATTTCTCACCGGTGTACCGCTGCCACCACATCTACAGTGTACTGGGAGCGCGGGATACGTTTGAAGCTTACTACCGACAACAACGAAAGCACCAGGCTCGGCTTGCCCTCCAACCACAAATGAACATGGTATGACATTTTTGGACAATCAGACCTAGTGTGGTTTGTCTACTTGTGCGAAATGGTTGTCTTTTATTCCTTTTGTTTTTCCTTTTGTTTTCTGTGTACTTAGTGTTAAGTGGCAGTTTTTGTTACATACTTTGCATTTATGCAGTCTTTATAGCGTATGCCTTTTGCTTCAGAAAAAAGTTACTTTTTTGCAAATACTTCATACTCCAGTTCAGTAAAACTTCATTATTTCAGAACTAATTGGACCACTGGCTTTCAGCGCTTGCGATTCTTCAGCCTCCAAATATGTGTTGTCCGAAAGCATTTGATAAGCGATATTATGACAATTTCATGGAGATTGGGACACTTTGCAAAAGTAAAACTAATTGTTCATATAATTAGTGTAGTTGCAAGTGATATCCGAAGAGGTTTCTGTGTATTTCGAAAAGCAGGGTCGCTGACAGTTTGAGCTTTGACAATGAAATATATGAGAGTGTACCCCAAAATCACTACCTTTCTCAGTGTTGCTTTGGTGTACCTTAAGAGCAAGAGTACCCTTGCCCATCAGTGCTGCAGTTTACCATACAATGTGTAATTTTTTGTGGCACATTTCATCTACGCACATGAGCTGTATTAATAATCTCTCCTACTATATCAAGACATTTTCTTCTCTCTAATCATTGAGCCTATGCCCTGACACAGCTAATGCACATTAGCAGCTCGGGACAATAATGCTGTTTATTTGATACAACCTTTACAAAAACTTTGGTGTGCAGACCCTTCTTTTAAATAAGTGCCATAGAGTAATGAAATTGTGTGTGCTTGTAAGACCTTTTCTTCTCATTCCATTACACTAAGTATATTTTTTGTAGCTTCAATAGTTTTTGTTCATTGTTGCCAAAAAGTTGAAAACAAAGGGATTTTTGTGTAAACTTTCTTAGATATTAATTTTGCATAAAGAACATGCAGAAACAGCTTAATCCACTCTATAATAAGCGTAGAATGCTGCAAACTAGCTGGAATTTTTCTGTAGGAGTCAATATTAGGAAAAAAATTGCAAAGTTGTAATGCTTCTTTTTTCTATAGTTCTCAGAAGTTAGCTCAAGTTTGCATAATGATATCACAAGAATATTGAAACCACATAGATATCGGCATTCTGCATACCTTATAGAACAAGTGTACCAAATTTCCTTGGAATAAGTCAAATAGAACTGTAAAAGAAAAGTGTGGACTAACTGAGAATTGCTAAAAATGCAAAAGGAGGAAACCCCAATTGAAAGTTTGAGATACATGTATTTCTTGACAGTGAGGTGAAAAAGGATGGAATTTCCGAAGCAGAGAAATAGCATGTGTCACTTTGATTTTTCTAGACAAGGAAGAAGAATGTTCAACAATTTCAAAAACAAAGGGAAATTGTTTAAAAAAATTAATTTTTCTACCCGCATCTCCCCTTAACATCCCCAAGCTGGCACAGTGGGCACGAGGGATGTGTAGTTGAAGGCTCTGGATTAATTTTGACTTATTTTTTTAACGTACTTCAAAAAAGTATGCTACATGAGCATTTTTACTTTCTGCCCTCATTGGAATGCAGCCTCTGTGGCCAGGAACTTAACCTGTGATCTTGTGCTTGATATCAGAATGCCATACCCACCTGGCCTCCGCAGCAGGTTTTTGTGTGAAGTTTAAGCTCAGAATAAACCAAGATGTTTTTAACTATTAATGAGCACACCAGCTCATGGTCTAGAATTGCGCTATCTGCCACAGGCAATTAAATGAAAATTTGGAAAATGTTCGCTGAAACACTGTATTTGTGGCATGTTTTCTATGACACTAGTATGTTGTTATATAGTAGGTCCTCTTCTTTCTTTGTTCTTGAAAATAATTATTTGCCCTAGTCAAATTTCTGAAGTGACTTCGTCTTTTCCTGGCAAACTTAGATGACATGGTTCGTGCTTAAAATATTTTTGAGAGCTCTGCCATGGAGTCCATATTTGTGAAAACAGCAAAACTCGCTTAAAATTTCAGAATTACAAATCTACTGTGCTGCTGCATGTCTTTAATGATGGAAAAAAGGAGAAAAAAGAATGCAGTTTTCTAACAAACAAAACTAATTGGCACCTGAAAGGGATATAATCAGCGAACTCTACAAGTACTAACCTGTGGGCCTGAAATTTTGAGGATACTGAAAAACATGGGAAGCTAAGGACTGCATAATGAGCAATAGAAGTAAAAATTATAGGTGTAACATTAAGAGACAGGATTGTGGCAGTATAGATACCAGTGAATAGAGCAGATAACAGCAGTCTATTAGAGTAAGAGAATGGGGGTTCCACAGTAACAGATATGTAGTTGAGGCTGGCAGAGGATCACATGGCATGATGAAATTAAGAAATGTGCAGACATAAGATGGAGTCAGATGGTGGAAAGACAAGGGTGATTGAAGATCATTGTGTGAATCCTTTGCCCTGCTGAAGACATAAAACAGATGGATGGTAATGAAGTTGCAAAAACTGCTTCAAATTTAAACAAGAGCCCATGTGTACACTTCCACAAAACAGCCCACCTACCAGAAACGCCACAGCTCACACCTGCAGCATAGAAATAGTCAGCAACGACACAAGCTGCTCTGGGATACCCATGAAACAGTGTGTGAAACTCCCTCTTGAAGTGTGACAAATGAAAAATGAATAGAGAGAGAGAAAAGGAGTGGGGGTTGTGACGTAAAAATCATGTGCACCCTTGGCTCTGATCTGGGAGAATGCCGTGGAGGCATATCACTTTCAGGCATTGACTGCGACAATTAGAGGTAGCCTCTGCTGCAGGGAGGGTAGCTCACTTCCCTGCACCATCACCTCTAAACATTTAATTTGCTTCTCTCTTTAATACTGTTACTAAACTCTTTTTTAAAAAATTATTGTTGTGGAATGCTATGTGGATGTTGCTTTACAAATTATAATGTATGACCATTACACTTCGTTTAGTGATGACAGTTGCCCGGCCGTTCATTCTCTGCAAACCTATACCACATTATGCAGCAGGAATTAGCCAGAAATGTACCACTTAGTCATGCAGCTTGCTTACGGCGCATTGTCATATATATGAACGATGTTGCCTCACACAGAGGGTGGCAGCATTAGAGGTTGAAATCTTGCCTCCCTGTACATGGTGGTGTCATGATTTGTAGGATTACTATCACAATATTTGGTTAACCTTGATTGCAGTTCATACTGTCGCTAATGTTGCAGTGATGCCCACACTCAACCACCATATTTTGGTAGTCCTATTTTATTTTTAGTTTGTAAGGTGGAAATATTTTGAGTTTTGTTCATTGTTTTCTGGACTAGTGTCATGGGAATCCAAGTGTGCTGGTTCTAATACATTCTCAATTTTCAGCATGAGACAAGTGATGGATATCGTAAATATTTTGCGGAAATTGTTGGGTGAGTTATGCCAGCAGTTTTGGTAGACTTTTCTTTTTTACTGAAAGTTGTGGTGGTTACAAGCTAGCATGCTTGTTAGCGGCTTGCTAAAGCCTGTGACATGTAGTTTAGGAGTGCCATAGTGGGTTTATTGACTCACCAGCAAGGCTTACATCCATACATAACACGCAAATGCACAACATACACAAGCACATACAGTAACAAGTAACTGGAGTAGGGTTGAGGCTAGTGTCTCAGAGTAAGGCTAAGAGGCCTTTGTTGTGTGCAAAGCACTACTAGCACAGCTCAAAGGTCCAAGTACATGGCACAGCTTCTGTGCCATGACAGCTTCTGTGCCATGTTCTATGCATAATTCTGTAGAACTCCATCTATGTGAAGTGGTACTGGTAAAGCATCTGTGGGCTCAGTGGTTCAAATTAAAAGGAGTAAACACCAGTGTAGTGTTTTAAAGGTGGGCAGTTGCGTGATGATAATCGCATGATAGAACAGGAATTTCACACCCATTCATCTATTAATTTACCATAACACAACGTCTGTGGCGCCATTAAAAGGAAAGAAATGCCCAACTAGGCTCAGCTGCCGCAACAAAATACTCAGACCTAAATATGGTGTTACTCAGGAAATTAACCTAAACAAGAATACACTAATGCAGGTATTGCTCATGTACACTGTAAAATGTAACAGCAACAGGATTCTAGCTCTAAAAAAAGTTGGTTCGCTCACAGGTAGCCAAGTACTGGAACGTTGCAAAATTATGAAATTATGCAATTATTTATTTATTTATTTTATTTATTTCACATACTGGGGGGGGGGGGGGGGGTCAATCCCTCATGGGATTATAACAGGAAGGGCAAGTACATATGGTAGTATTTGCGAACAAAGAATATAAACAGATTATATAATCATAAGTGTGTTATTGCAAAGGTGTTGGTTTCGCTAAACAAAAGAATTAAGTAGTTCATCACAAATGCAATATTTGGGTACAATATACTATAACAAGGAAGAATCTGAGAAAACAAGAAACCAAACAAGAAAAAGAGAAAAAGACACCTGAAAACACATGTGATATAAAATACCTAATGAACATGACAAACAGGATGTAGTCATGTGTATGATGCATCATACAAAAAGAACACTCGTAGATTAAAGTGTTAGGCTATGAAGATCGGTAACAAACCTGACTATGTAAGTCAGAGCTGTAAGGCAAGGACATGTTCTTCCACTGAATTAGCAAATTTATCTAATGAGGGGCTGTTACTGATAAATTCACTCAGTTTATTCCACTCTCTTATCGCTAAAGGAAAAAATGAATTCTCAAAGCAATTGGTATGAAAAGAATGCTCATTGAGTGTATGTGTGTTTTTATGCCGCGTTGGCCGTGTTTCATTTCTGGAGATGTATCTAGAGGTATCAATATTAAGCTTGTTGTGTAATAGCTGGTACATAAGTTTAGAACGGGCTAGCACAGCTCGGTTTTGTACTGTTAGTATTCCAGCTTTGTTAAGTAGTTCGGTGGGCGAGTCTGTTAATTTATGTTTATTGTATGTATACCGTAGAGCTTTCCTTTGCACACCTTCTAGTTTTTTAATTAGTTGTTTAGTGTATGGGAACCATATAACATTTGCGTACTCAAGGACTGACCTGACGAAAGTTCTGTAAGCGAGAAGTTTTGTATTGGGTGGTGCTAGTCGGAGGTGTCTTCCAAGAAAGAAAAGGCGTTTCATTGCAGTTGCTGTAACGTTATTTATATGGGAGTTCCATCTGAAGTCATGTGTTAACGTTAATCCGAGGTACTTGTGTTCATGAACTCGTATTAGTGGCACGTCGTTAACGGTATACGTAAAGCTCGAGTTACTTTTTTTTCTGGTGATTGAAAGAACAGCAGATTTCTTAGTATTGATGGTCATCTGCCAGTGGGCACACCAGTTAGACGCAGCTTTCAAGTCGTTGTTTAATGTTATCTGGTCATCATATGAGTTAATATTTCTAAAAAGAATGCAGTCGTCTGCAAATAGCCTAATGTTTCCTGTGATTTTTGCGGGTAGGTCATTAATAAAAATTAGAAATAAAAGGGGAGCCAGAACGCTTCCTTGGGGGACTCCCGATGTTACCCGGGCTGTCTGGGAAATCTGTCCGTTCACTTCCACAAACTGGGTACGGTTAGTAAGATAGTTGCAAATCCAGTCAATTATGGGGCCTGTACCTAATGTAGTCTCAAGTTTCCTTAGGAGCTTTTTGTGTGATACCCGATCAAATGCCTTCGAGAAATCGAGTAGGATGAGGTCTGTTTGTCTGTGTTGGTCGATATTAAATGATATGTCGTGGGTTAGTTCCAGTAGTTGAGTGATTGTAGAAAGGCCTCTGCGAAAGCCATGTTGATATGGTGATATGATACTCTCCTTTTCTAAGAAAACGGTTATATGTCTTAGTATGATGTGTTGTAGAAGTTTGCACACGGTACTCGTAAGCGAAATCGGCCGAAAGTTGGACGGGTCGTCTTTGCAGCCTGGCTTATGTATTGGGACAAATTTTGCAGATTTCCAATCCTGTGGAAGAACAGATGATGATAATGATTTGTTAAATATTATACAAAGGTACTTCGTCATCTATTCTGCGTATCGTTTCAAGAAAGCGTTGGGCATTTTATCCGGGCCTGGCCATTTTTTTGTGTCCAGGTTTAGGAGAAGGTTCAGTACTCTGGCCTCCTGACGGTAAGGGGGCTTAGTGTGCTGTTAACGGTGATGTCAATTTGGGGTAATTTCCCATCGTCAGATGTGAAGATAGAAGAAAAATAGTTATTTAGTGAATTGGCGCTTTGTTTGCTAGTTTCAGGCGACACTTGGGGATCACTTGATGCCTTAGAATTAAGGTAGTTCCAGAATTTGCTCGGTGAATTTCTTAGAAATCCTTGAAGTGTGTTTGTGTAAAAGTTTGATTTCGCTGTCTTTATTTTAGATTTCATGTCTTGGATAGCTAGAGTAAGATTACTTCGAGATGAAGGTTTAGGTGCTATTTTCATTGATTTTTTCAGACGCTTAACTTTACATTTGGCATGAATGATGTCACGTGAGATCCAGGGATTGTGCTTCCTCGTTTTTTTAACTTTAGAAGGTACATACTTAGAAATACAATGAAACATAATTTTTTTGAAACCATGCCACAATGTTTCGATGTTTGTAGTGGAACGTATTGAAAGTTCTTCAAAGGCGGTAAATTCGTTAGATAAGTAGTCAATAATACTCGTATCGCCTGCTCTACTGAAGTCCGAGTAAGTGATGCGTGGTTGGGAAGAAAATGTATTCTGAGCAGGTACAACACATAAAGTAATCTTATGATCAGACATGCCATTAATGAATTCAAGGTCCGTTTGCTCTAACGGGAAATGATGGCTCAAAAAAACTAAATCAAGTGTGTTGGAAGTAGTTCCTTGAACATGTGTGGGCTCTGTTACGATTTGGCTGAGATTCAATGAAAGCATGAGTTCGAAAAGCATATCAGCACTTGGTGAGTGGTGTTCAAATGTTTGCCAGTTCACATCAGGCAGGTTAAAATCCCCTAGAAGTATTAGTCTGGCCCCCAAAACATTATTTTGCGCATACAAACACAGTCTTTCCATCACTTCAACCTCACATGAAGGACTACGATAAATACAGCCGACGACAATATTGCACGTAGAAAATGTTAGTTTACAAAAAATTCCTTCCACTCCTGTGATATCGGGTAATACGATATAAGGGATGTCCTTTTTTATCAATAAGGCGACGCCACCACCATGTGTTAATCGGTCTTTCCGTATGATTACGTAGTTTGGTGGTGTGATTTCAGCATCCCTGATATTGATTGTTAGCCAAGTCTCAGTTAAAGCAACAAAATCTGGTTCGATACCAAGAAGTAATGCCTCAAGGAAGTCAGTTTTCTTTAGTATGCTACGTGCATTAATATTGCAGAAAGTTATTTCGGACGTAGCGCGTTGCGCCGAGTGCGTGTTGTTTGCCTTTCTGCTTCCTGTTTTTTTTTTCTCGAGGTAGCTGAATGCGGTTGGATTGGGGCCACATCATTTGTTTCGTCATCCCATCGGTAGAGGTCATCATTGATACGCAGTTTGTCGTAGGACAGCGATACCTTGTCCCCAGATTCTTTTCTAGCTTTCGCGTAGTTCCACAGTTTTTTCTTGATGTTTCTTACACACCATGAAAAATCTTCGCCGATTGAAAAACTGCTCCCCTTCAGCTTATAACAGTTGCTTAGGATTTGTGTTTTGTCGCGGTAGTCCAGGAGCTTCAAAATAACCGGTCTGGTTTTTTTAGCTGCTGGCTTGCCCAATCTGTGAATCCTTTCAATCGTTACATCTTCAACTTTGAGGACACGTTTAAGAATTTTTTCGTGCACTTTGTGTTCAAGTGCGCCTTCGTTTTCCTTAGCTTCCTCGGGAAGACCATAAACAATTAGATTTGATCTTCTTGAGCGATTTTCAAGATCGTCCACTTTTAGTTCAAGTGATATTAGTGCTTTCTGGAGGCTATTAATTTGTTCCATGCATGTAGAAACCTTGGTATCGAGATTGCTTAGGCTGTCAAGTTTTAAGTCGATGGATGTTAGACGTTCTTCCTTAATAACATGAAGGTCATCTGCAATTTGTTTTAGCTGCTTGGAAAACTGATCATAATCAGAACCAGGGTTACTTTCCATATCCCCTGCTATAAGCAGCAATTTAGAAACATGCACGCAAAAGTCACATAACAAATTTGAAAGTAGCCTTGGGCATGGCAGTACAATTAGGCACAATTCATTGGATTGTAGGCATTTGCCAAAACGTTTGCTCACCTGTATGGCACAAACAAACGGGTTGGAGCTCATCGTGCCAGCAGAGCTACCATGGCCAGTGGTCCGTCGCAGTCTGTCTCCTCCTTTTATGGTCGGTGGTGCCCATAGCCTCGTTGTGGTGGCGCTGAAGTCCATGACGTCATCCAGCGTTGTTGTTACACTGTAATGGTGCTGTAGATCGGGCTTATCCAGATAGAATGGCGCGGTAGGCACTTGGGATCCAAGATACCTTGGAAGATAGGTCGAGTTTGTTTTCACATCCTGGCCTTTTCCTTCGTACCCGGCTGGTGTGAGCAGTAGGGCGGCGATCTGTATGACAAAAACAAACGGGTTTGAGCTCATCGTGCCAGCAGAGCTACCATGCCCAGTGGTCCGTCGCAGTCTGTCTCCTCCTTTTATGGTCGGTGGTGCCCATAGCCTCGCTGTGGTGGCGCTGAAGTCCGTGACGTCATCCAGCATTGTTGTTGCACTGTAATGGTGCTGTAGATCGGGCTATCCAGATAGAATGGCGCGGTAGGCACTTGGGATCCTAGATACTTTGGAAGATAGGTCGAGTTTGTTTTCACATCCTGGCCTTTTCCTTCGTACCCGGCTGGTGTGAGCAGTAGGGTGGCGATCTGTATGGCAAAAACAAACGGGTTTGAACTCATTGTGCCAGCAGAGCTACCATGCCTAGTGAAAACAATTATTCTATTTTATACATACCAGACAGCGTGTCATTCATGTATCATATTTATGTTCTTAGGTTCTTTGTTGTTGAGGACCACATTTTAAACACAGCAAGTGGCCTTGTGAATCAGGCATACCTGGACCAAGTCTGGGAGAATGCTTTATTAAAGATAACAGCAGCATTAAGGACACACACTGTAAGTAGCATGCTAAGATCTTCTTGTACTGTATTGAGTGGGCAGACAGTTTGTTTAGGATCTGGTTAATTCCAGGCCTACTGCACGGAAGCCAGCCTGATGCTTGAGGTTAAGAAACTCATTCTCCTGTTCAGCGAAACACTACGGGTAAGGTGTATCTAGGCAAATTTTGAACTCTGTGGAACTACTTCAGACTCTCGCCCAACCCTTCTTCATTTTTTTTCTCTTGCAGAGCTATGGATACCATGTAGACCCAGTGCACAACTTGCTGCTTGAGATACAGGAACATTACAACGAGATCCTTATGAAGCACTGTGTTCAGACTTTCCGTAGCATCTTTGATGATGACTCTTACCACCCTATTGAAGTTGCAACAGAGGAGGAGTACCAGAATGTGGTGGCCATTTTCCCATTTCGAGATGAGGCATTGGAGCAAGTATGTGAGGTTCTTGTAGTATGTGGCTGGAAAGTGCATGTAATGTTGCTGTTACATTCCAGGCACCATTCCCAAAGAAGTTCCCATTTTCACGGTTTGTACCCGGCATCTTTGATGAAGTCAAAGGCTTCATTCGTGAATGCCTCAAGTTTTCTGAAGACCTCAATGTCAGGTTTGTGTTAGCAAGAGAGAAAATAATAATAATAATAATAAAAATAAAAATTTACAGGCATAACTGTTGCTGGTTTTTGGTGTTGCACTTTCAGTCAGACTGAAGTTGAGGACATGGTACGGAAAGCCACCAACCTGCTACTGACCCGAACACTGGGCGGTTGCCTCTCATCGCTCATAAAGAAACCAAATGTTGGTCTTTTGCAGGTGTGTACAAAGGGCCAATCATAGTTGCATCTTTTGAAGTGTATAACCTGTTTTGTCTTTTTCTGTAGCTAATACAAATAACGATAAACACAAACTACCTTGAAGATGCCAGTGTGTACTTGGAGCAGTTCATCTCTTCCATTTTCAAGTGAGTATCACCCTGGAAACGCAGCTGTATGCTCATGAGATGATCAAGGGAACCTTTGTTTTTCACAGTCGGTGGTGCGGTGACAGCCATCATGTGGCTAAGCTTCAGGGGAGGACAATGTTCAAGGTAAGAAACAGTGGATGTCAATGCCAAGCGACATTGTGTGCTGACATAAAATGCAGGACGCCCGAAAAGATGCAGAGGACCAAATTTATGAGCAGCTGAAGGCCAAAATAGGGGAGTTCTTGGAACTTGGTGAGTTGAAAGGTAGTGAGGGTGTAAGGGCGAGGAGGTAATTGACTGGTATTTTGTTCTTCCATTTAGCCCATTATGACTGGCTTCTAGTTGAACCTGAGGGCCAAGCCAGCAATTACATGATGGACTTGATTGCATTCTTAAACAACGTGTTTCAAGCATTCACAAATTTGCCGGTATGTATTTTACACAAGTGTGCTTCACTGATAAAAAATATATATATATATATCTGCTTGCTAAAGAAAGATAATCTCAGGCTAAGACTGCTGTAAATTGTAGTGTGCTACCAATCATAGTGCAATTACTTTCACGTAAATTGCATGCACAGAAACTTTTACTCGGCTTTCCACACTTGTGTGAAGATGTTACAGCTCTCATTTTCTACCACTAGTGTTAAATTTGAGACGGCAGGCAATGTGCATGGCCGCGGCTTGTTGAGCGGTTGATGCATCTTGGTTCCTCTCCAATGCTATTCACTGCGTACTTGAAAGAAGTATTCAAGTTATTAAACTGGGAAGGCTTAGGAGTAAGTGTTGACGGCGAATATCTTGGCAACCTTCGGTTTGCAGATGACATTGTTCTGTTCAGCAACACCGGAGACAAGTTGCAACAAATGATTGAGGACCTTAACAGATAGTCTGTAAGAGTGGGGTTGAAGATTAATATGCACAAGACAAAGGTAATCATGAATAGCCAGGCAAGGAAACAAGAGTTCAGGATTGCCAGTCAGCCTCTAGAGTCTGTGAAGGAGTATGTTTACCTAGGTCAATTAATCACAGGGAACCCTTACCATAATAAGGAAATTCTCAGAAGAATAAAAATGGGTTGGAGTGCATATGGCAGACATTATCAGCTCCTGACTGGAAGCTTACCATTATCATTGAAAAGGAAAGTGTACAATCAGTGCATTTTACCGGTGCTGACATGTGGGGCAGAAACTTGGAGACTGACAAAGAAGCTTGAGAACAAGTTAAGAACCGCGCAAAGAGCGATGGAACGAAGAATGCTAGGCATAACATTAAGAGACAGAAAGAGAGCAGTTTGGATCAGAGAGCAAACGGGTATAGCCGATATTCTAATTGACATTTAGAGAAAAAAAAAATGGAGCTGGGCAGGTCATGTAATGTGCAGGTTAGATAACCGGTGGAGGATTAGGGTTACAGAATGGGTGCCAATAGAAGGGAAGCGCAGTCGAAGACTGCAGAAGACTAGGTGTGGTGATGAAATTAGAAAATTCACGGGCGCTAGTTGGAATCGGTTGGCGCAGGGCAGGGGTAATTGGAGATCGCAGGGAGAGGCCTGCGTACTGCAGTGGACATAAAATAGGCTGCTGTTGCTGATGATGATACACAATGACTTTTGCTATATATTTTTTTCAACGATGCCCATAAAAATGCTATAGGCCTTCTTGCTATCATATTATTTTAGAAAGAGATTGGCGCAACATATGCAGTTCTAAAAAAAATTCTGCACTTTTAAAAATGTTTTTGAAATTCATCATGGTAGTTAAGAGGTTAGTCATGCCTGTAGAGTTTGAGTTGTGTACAACAGTTTATGTTGAAGATTACCATTGAGTATGTTTGATGCCCAACTGATGGTCAGAGCTCTTAAATTATATGTTATTGTTCTGTTACTGAGTTCGAAGTAGTAGCAAGTTTGGTTGGATGGCTACATTCCAGAGGGGAATGGAATGTAGACACGTGTGCGCTGACCACAGGTGGTGTAAATTGAGATCTTTTCACTGTGGCATTTATTGTAGTCAACTTGTAGCTGCAGGATGTAGAGATGAATAATGTGCAAATTAGCATTCCCTGTCTACAACTTTGTTTGCATACATATAGGACAAGGTGGCTCAAACAGCCTGCATGACTGCCTGCCAGCATCTCGCCACATCTCTATTGAACATCCTCACCTCAGACGATGTCAAATACATTTCCATGGGTGCTTTGCAGCAGTTCAACTTGGACGTCATCCAGTGTGAACGTGGGTAACTGACACCATCCAGGAGTAGAACTAACACTAACAGCTGCCTTCTATGCATTTACAGAGTTCGCCAGCTCGGAACCAGTAAAAGGCTTCAAGGAGGGCGTGCTGCAGATGTTCTTCGTGGAACTGCGCCAGGTACGTTAGGAAAACAGTGCTGTGAGCTTTTGTTCGCTCCTGCCTATCTAGCATTTGAAGACGGGAGTGAAGCACTGTGCTGATGGTTGCCTTATCTTGTTACTGTGCATTTTGTATGGTCCCTCCTGCTTGGACGACACAGTGGTCTGTAGTATGGTAAAATAAAGTGCAGTAAAATAAAATATGATTGTTGGACGTTTTACTACTGATGAAAGTACAGAAACACAGCAATAACTGGGTACTAATAATCATAACAGTATAACTATGTAGATACTGCTGCTGCAATTAATTTATTATTCAAGCTTTCTTATTGCTTCTTATATTACAAATTATTATTCAGGCTTCCTGCTGAGTAGAGAGAGAGAGAGACTAGCTTGGAATGAGAACGTTAACTCAAGCCCACAGCTCAGCATGGCTTCTAAATGCCTGCATGAAACATCTGTAGAGTGAGGGAGCAGAAAAAAAGTACTTTTTGGACTTAACGGGACCCCTTGCACCAAGCTGCAACTGTTCAAATTACCTTTGAAAGAATTCTGCAACTAGGTGACTGCTTTTTTTGGTATTCCTTAATACATGGAGAGAGAATGCGGGTCAATAAGAATGGCAATCTACTGCGCTAAACACTGTTAAATTAAAGCATTTTATATATTTCGAAAATGCTTCAACTGGGATAGTCCAACCACTTATAACTGTTTTAGGAGCTCATTTGTGCATACTGCCAATGTACCGTACATATTACCGTACGGCTATTCGCTCATCTAACATTCATGCACTTTAGTGTGGCAGTAGAATGAGTCACTATGGTTATATTGTTTCATCAATTCATTATGCTACCTCTTCAATAAGTCTTAACTTTCACCAACCAATCCTTTACTCGTAGTCACCATGCTCTAAACATTGCACTTTTTACACACATACCATCTTTCCCACGCACAATCGACCTTCAGAATTTATTACCTGGTACAACTTGGTCATTGTCATTGTTAGAATTCCTGAACATTCTAACACGGTATAGAAAATGTATAATTTATTACCTGGCACAACTTGGTCATTGTCATTGTTAGAATTTTTGAACATTCTAACATGGTATAGAAAATGTATAATTAGGCATGTTGCCCATGTGACATAGGCAGATCTACCGGGGGGCACTTGCCCCCCCTCCCCCCGCCCCCACTTTTGAAAGTGGGCACTGGAAGTTTTGGCTCTAAGCTGGAAAGTCCATTATAAACAGCTGAAGCTAAATGTTCTTTCTTACCTTAGTGACCACATAAGCAATACTTTTCTTTACTACATATATCCTTACTTGGACAACGATGGTTGTCTTTTGTGCCTTGTCGGGACGCCCTGTAGTGGATGACGCACGGGATTCGCCATACACGCTTGTGTTGCGGATAACGTGTGGCATTGGGCAATTCCTGCCCAAAAAACTATCAGCTTGCACAACTTGCATCGTGCCTAGTTTTTTGGGACCGTTATATCCGTATTCTAAAACGATTGGTGTGCCTTATGGCATGAAATGTTTGCATTATCAACTGCTGGAACAATTTAATCTCTGTCTATTGCAGCGTTGCTGTCTCAGTATCTTATCATAATCAGAAATCTAATCAAACCTCTTACAAGGATAATTGTAGAGTTTGATTGCGTAATCACGACTTATTGTAGATATGCTCGTGAAAATGACCTTGGTTCAACTCGCAGAGCCATTTGAATACCTATGGAACAATAGAATACTGAATTTTTCTAAAGACATGTGTCACTTCTGACTGACAATTTAATTTTCAGGCTGTTTCTAAATAAGAGCTACACTATTACTTGTTTCCCGGCAGGAGCAAACACAGCAGATATATTGTATTTTGAAAAAATTAGGGCCACTTCTTGGTTATGTGTACCAAAAATTTTCCCTGTGTAGGTTGCTTACATACTCTGAAAAACAGTAACTGACTGGTCGCTTTATCCCAATTTTTATGCGTTATACACGGCATTTGGTTGTTCCCCCCCCCAGTATCCTCAGTAAAATATACGGGGCGCACTCTTAAGCAAAATTGCACCCTTTGGGTCGTATCTTGCCACACAACAATAATTGTCATCTGTCTTGCCCACATTTCCTTCCTTTAACGCTGCGAGCCCGGTACTTCAAAGTCACGAACGGCATGTGCGTTATCAGCATGACAGAGCATTGTCGACAGCAAAGTAGTGGGCGCAGCGTTTTCAAGAAAGAAAACGCAAGCAAGGCAGATGACGATTATTGTGTGGAAAATATGCACCTCAAAGGGTGTAACTTTGTCGAAGAGTGCACGGTGTTTATATTTATCCGACGTACGAAACAATGTTCCGAGTGACGAGCGATATATGTTCATTCTGTGTACGTTCATTACAGCCTTTGTAGCGAGTTACTCATTGCAGCGATCCAGGGCGTCATACTGCCGCTAATCTAGATGTTTCCTAGACTCCTAAAACTACGCACGAGATACGGACGTGAAATTTCGTGAAAATAGGAAAATTTTAAGCTCAATGCACTGTGAAACTTTCACTTTCCAGTTTTAAATGCAAGTGTTGGAGATAATTACTAAACCCTCGTCTTTTTCATGTACTTTCGTGAAATGCATTCAGTCACAAATTACGATCGGCTGTTGATAAATCTGTGAAATTTACGTCATTTTATTAACATTTCACTCAGAAGTGAAATGGGCGTATTTTAACAATGCAAAATGTTCAATTTACTATAATCTTAATGTTCATTGTCTATTCCTTGCAACCACTGCAGTCACAGCAAAAATAAGTCGCATTCGCAAACGTGCATGCTGTGACTGAAGGGGATATTAAGAAATTTGTAGTTTGTTTCTCCGGTGTCCTCGGTGAGCTAAACAAAGGACAGTTAAGGGCATGGGATGGATAAGGTGTAAGCAATCTTCCAAATGGGTGGGTGAAATGCATATTTTCCTGTAGAATACGAATGCAAGTGGTAGCGTTACCAGTCTGTTTTTTGAGCGGTGTAGGACTTAGACGGCTGTGCTCGCATAATTACAACAATGGAGGTCAAATTTTGCTAACATAAGGGGAACAATACGCCAAGTTTATGTGCAGTGGTGAATATTTGTCGATCAAATACAGTGTTAAAAAAATTGTAAGCAAGTGTTCGAAAATATCACGCTACTGCTATTAGCTAGGTCTCCCAATGTCCCAAGAGAACTCTGCGTTTCAGATGTTTAATGCTTTGAAGGAATAGGCAGCATTTTATGTGTAATGTGTCACATAGTTTTAACCTTTCTGGCTTATTTAGAAGTGTTACGCATAATTATTGAACCCTCATCTTTTGACTGCTTACTTTTTCATGCGTGACATATTAGTTTCGTAAGGTGTCCTCACCGAACTAAAGGAGGCGTCTTCATTATGTCTGGTGACTGTAAGGACAAGCTAATGGGTGATGTGAAGCTCAAAATAGATGGATAATTGGGGCTTTAGCAACAAATTACGTATGCAAGCACTCTAGAGTGTTATGAGCATGTCTAACGAGCGGGGAAGAATTGAGCCGCTGCCCTGGCAGAACTATAAAAGCCGCCAAGACAAAATTTAACGAAAATTGGTGGTACACTATGGAAACTCTTTGTGCAAAGTCAAATGCGGTTGGACCAAATACAGCCTTCGTAAACAATTTCTTATTCAAATGTTAGAGCGTGTGATATGGCCGCTACCAGCTATGCTTCCTAGTGTCCCGACATAGCCGTAGTTTACAACAGGTTTATAGTTTGTGGAAAGGAGAGGGGGAAATGGTAACTGCAATGTGTGACAAAATTTTTACATTCCTGGTCCGGTTATAAGCATTGCAAATAATTAATGAGCCCTCATTTTTCTTTCCCTATTTTCAGGCGTCATAACATGTTCCGTCTTAGTTTCAGTCATGTCCTCGGTGAACTAAACAAGACATTTTCTTTATATTTGGCGAAAGTAAAGGGCACGTTATGGACAGTATGCAGGTGAACTTCAAAGATAGGGCACTAATTATTACATTCGTAGTAAATTACGCATGTAAGCTATCCGGATCTTGATGAATGTGTTTTGCGAATAATTTATCCTGTTATCTTGGGAGGACTGTGCACTCAACAGATATCAAATCTAGCTGAAATTGGGAAGGGGGGGGGTTATAAAGGATATCATACCCCCCTCAGCAGTTGTAGTGGTGGTTTTCAACAGATTCACTGGACATTCACTGTTGCAGGGCCGGGATGGCCAGTCAATTTTATTTTGTGTGAATATAGCAAGTCATTTATGTTGATTGTAGGTTGTTGCATATAACACAACAATGCCATTACCTAAACTAGCGATGCATTTACGCTGTAGACTTAAACAGCAAGTACAATTATTTGTTCAATTCAAATTCCTTGTAGCAAATGTGCATTTTTTATGTGCACTGTACTGCTGCTACGTGGCGGGATCTGAGACCACTGTGGGGCACTCATTGCCTTTTTTCCCTGTATCATTTTCAGATTTATATAGTTGCAAGAGAGAAATCTAAATTTAGATCACTTTTTGGGCCCCCATGGTTCACCAAGTGTGATGTTTGTTAAAAATAAATATAACTGACAGAAGCATTTCCAGGCTACTTCACTTATTGTAATAGTAATTTGCAACACACACACACACACACACACACACACACACACACACACACACACACACACACACACACGCACGCACGCACACAGAGAGAGAGAGAGAGATCAGAATGTCTGCGGTTTGCCCCCCCCCCCCCCTCCCTACTCTAGAAGGTGCGCCACTGCCATGAGACATTGTTCTTACCAAAATTTGTTTCCTTGCGTTGCATTTTTATTGTGTAACAATATTGTACACTGTACAATTTCAGTTACTTCCACATCATTAGGATCCAGTGTGTGTGTGTATATTTTTGTACTTCTTGCCCACTCCTACTATAGCCCAGCATGGCTGCAGTATGTATAAATAAATATGCACTCTCATCTATTTTGTCCTGAAATGCCAGATTTTTAAAGTTTGCTTAATATCGTCATAGTGACACTCATAATTTAACAATTTTTAGTGAGATAGCAATTATATGGACACTAGGCACATTTGTGCTGTCGCCATGACGTTCCGTGTAGTCTAATGGTGATAACATTGCCGCCTCACGCCGTATGCACGAGTGAAAGCAATGGAGGGTGAACCGATAAAGATGGCTCAATCTCGCACGTGCAAGGGAGGAAAGCAGGGAGGAAGTGCGCCGTCTTCTAGCTTCGTGTGCTATGGTTTACACAACTCAGTTTATGTTTAAGCGATAGGCAGCACGAAGGTCACTTTGCTTGCTGCTGTTGCCGCGCTTCCTCACGCCTGCTTTTCACAGCGAGTGTGACGCCATGCTTGTTAATTTAGTTAGTAAATGTTTACAAGTTTTTATGGCCTATAAAACTACTATGCTTACTTCATATAGCTGTATTAATTTGCTGTCACAATCGATGCTTCACCTTTGGGGTGAAACTGCAACTTTTTTCATTTACATCTAGTTTAGGGCAAAGGACAAATCAGATTTTAAAAGAATGCAAATATACATATCACTGAGCAATTTGTCAGATCTGTTGACCATATGGATCTACCTGCGCATCAGCAATAGCGTGTAGAACCAATGTTTAGCAGCAACTGAAAATTTGGCTGCAGCTATGCGAATGAAGAAGAAAGATGTACACCAACCAAATAAAACTTTTCAAAAACAAGACGAAATGTCTTGTTTCTTTTAAAGCTTTATTTGGTTGGTGTATGTCTTTCTTTGTCATTTTTCATCCCGACCAGACTGGCTTCCGTTGAACTCTTGATTACTTAGCTGCGTGAAAATTTCATGAATAAATTTTGTAAAAATTTGTGATGCAGATTATTCCTGTTGCAACTATAGAGCAGAGGGTCTTTTCACAGCATTCATACAAAACTGTCTCTGAAACTACTAAACAGTTAATATCTCCAGTAATCAAGCAATTTTTTTGTATTATTTACATTCTAAGCTTGGCAAGTCTGCCCACTGCACCTATTTAGTTGGATTGTTCAAAAGTGTTGGCTCAGATAGTCGGCAACTAATCTACAAAATCCAGTGAGCTGAAACTAAACACCACACAGCCTTTTATTTATTACCTGCCGTGGTGGTGTAGTGGCTATGGTATTGTGTTGCTAAGCCCAGAGGCGCAGGATCAAATCCTGGCCGCGGCAGCTGCATTTCGATGGGGGCAAAATGCAAAAATAGCCGTGTACCATGCATTGGGTGCATGTTGAAGAACCCCAGGTGGTGGAAATTAATGTGGAGTCCCCTATTACGGTTTGCCTCAGTCATGTATCGTGGTTTTGGCATGTAAAACCCCAGACTTATTTTTTTCTTTATTTGTATACATTCTGCCTGTATATAGGCAGAATGGAATATAGCTGTGACGAAAAAGAGAAACGGGCGGGTAGGGGTGGGAGTATGCATTGGGGTAAGGGGAGCCCTGGCCCAATTCCACTGCAGTCTTTACATTGCATTGGATGAACTCGGGAAGTTTGCAAATAGTAACACGGGGTTGGATCTGCCTTGTCCTAATAATCGGGAGTACCCCACTACGGCATGCCTCATAATCATATCGTGGTTTTGGCAGGTAAAACTCTGGAATTTAATGAAGTTAACAGCCTTTTATTTCCTAATGCTTGTAATGTGTTATCACGGACATGCGCAGAAGAAAAGTGGGCTGGGATTTTTTTTCAGTTATTTAATGCACTCTGCCTAATTATGATCAGGCTGTAAATGCAAGACCAAATAAGCTCTGTGAAAATCTGTAAGGAAGAGTGAGTTTCATAAAAGGGAAAGTTGGCATCCACCCAATAGCAGCATGTAACTACAAGGGAAGCCCATCCTCAAGAAGCATTTGTCCTGGTCCAATGGTTTAACCTAATACCACTGCCTTTTGCAAGTATGTGAGGTTTTCGCTGAGTTGCTGTGTTCTTATTGGAACAGAATGCAAAAAACACCTGTGAACCGGTGTGAGCTTATAATTGAAACATTTAGGACTGCCCTGCTTATTATGGTGAGCACTGTGGGACTCAAAGGAATGAAGTGTGCTAACTTGATCTGAATGTTTTTGCAGCTCCTAGATCTGTTCATGGCAGAGGACTGGTCAACTTACTTCCATGACCATGGAAAAGAGAGCAGCCGGTACCTGCGTGTCAACCCGAGCCTTGCTTTGCTGCTTCTTGAGAAGGTGCGAGAGGCTGACAAGAAGAAGAACATTTTCTCATCGTTGAAGCAGAAGGAACGAGACAAGAAAAAGCTGCAAGAAACTGTGCTCAAACAGCTGCGACAGCTGGTAGCTTGAGCAACAAGCTTTGTGCCTGCACCAGTGAACAAACAAATCTGAAACATGTTTTATTGATCGCTTTGGCAACATACTACTGCTGTGTGACCATTCTTGTATACACTACTAAAAACAGTAACAGTAACTCTGAAGCAAGAGAATGTAGGCTACCATGGATAAGAATCTGCTAACATGGAATAATGCAAGGGCGCTCGGTGGTACGAGGCCCAAAATTGGGCGTAACGAGCAAGAAAGACTGCTGCTGAAAGACCGGCATAGGCGAGGAAGCCAGCCAAGTGGCGTGCGGCCCATAGGCCGTCTTTGGAGCGATGACTAGGAGAAGCATTGGCAGTGATGAGCCATCAGCTGCTGTCGCCCAGGAGGGGTGAGCAGCTGTCGCCAGGCCGCTCTGGTGCGCCACTGCTAAGCATGTGGTCCACCTCAATATCTGTCCGTAAAGTTGGCCGGTCAAGGCGCGATGCCTTGAGGGCCGCCAGGTACACAGACCGGTGCACGCGCATGTACACCATGTCTGTCACCGCTTGCACACTATAGTCTGGCACAAAGGGCTCCTCGGGCACTGGCCAGCTGGAGGGCTCACCGGCAGCCAAGTTCTGTTGTGCCGCACTTTCGGAAGCATCTGCAGAGGAGGTTCCTATTAAACTGACAACTGCAGATGCTGATAAACTTGAAGCTACAAACTGGTCACATTTATTACGAGATATTAGTACAATAACAAGACACTTATGCAGGATGAACTGCAACAAAACTTTAGACTGCGTAAGAAGCCAATTTCAGATAGTGTAGATATAGAGCAGCCTTAGTGCAACATTTTAAGTTTGAAATATGAGTGGATGCATCACAAGAAGTTAAAACAAACAGATATATCGAAACTGGGAAAAAGACAAAGAATGTTCAGAACCAGTGAGGCCTCTCAGCATACCTCCAAGGTTAGGCAATGCCCAAAGTGTGGTAAATATCTCTGTAGGCCATCGGATTTGTATTGCACCACCAGGTGCATTTGTCACCTGATTAGGTGCTATTTAATGGCTGCTAATAAGAAAGTTATACGATTGCCAAAAGAGTGTTTCGGTAGTATAAACTACTCATATATTATGAATATAGCCCAACTTAAATTTCGTTGCAGTCGGTCTTTAAAGCCCATATCGCAGTTTGCAGGTGCTATGGAGAAGCACTACCTCCGATGCTATTTCTTTTTAAACATGTCTTGGCACAAACAGCACCCGTGGAGACGCCTTCTTCAATAGTATAAATGAGAACCAATTCTGTTTTATAGCACCACTGGTACCCGAAGTGATGATGCCATTTGATAGCTAATAATACAAACGATTGTGTTAGCACTGTTGGTGCTACTACACTCCAAAACTAGAAAGGACTTGTCAGTTTTTTTTACTTTCACATTGGAAGTAGCAAGCCTTAGCAGCAGGCTTACAGAAATTTCAGTGATCAATTATTTGCAGTGAGAGTACTTGTTTATCGAAGCTGTTTGCCATTCTTTTACGACTATCGGAAAGCTTTTTAAGGTCAACTTGGATGTCTACAACAGAGGTACCATTTATTGGAGACAACACTACACACTAGGCTGGATATAGAACATTGGCTCATGCAATAGCCATGATATTTTTTCTGCTATATATTGCAAAAAATTTTCGGGTGTGGCTATCGTACCACAGTGCAAAGTTCTTTCTATTTAGTGTTCTTCACATTCACAATCCGGCACTTCACAGGAAAGCCGTCGCGAGGAGGAGGATAGTGATCTGGCACTTATGGCACCACGTGATATTCTTGCTCACCAGTGCGGCATGCGGTGCCCCCCAAATATCTTTGCAAGGGGAAGACGCAATAGATCTCCGCAGGATTCAAACGGGGGTCTACCCAAATTTATTAAGATAAAGTAAAATTTTCCCAACGATGCACGGGCATGCCTGTCCGTGGTGTAGCGACTCGCCGCCGTACTTGTACCACGTCTCATGGGGATGCCAAAATAGACCGCCAAGTTTAAATGCCTACTTAGTTAGGTATAATCTAACTAACACAATGGAGCAATGGGAGGCACAACTCGCCAGCTCGGACCCGAAGGTGCAGAAGGCTCTTCTGGGTCATGTTCAGCTGGCGGCAGAAGCCAGTGGAGCCCTGTACTTGGGGCGCCACCCATCAAGCTCCTAATCCATTATCCCACTTTTCCCCAATTCAATAAAGTTATTCACTCGCATAAGCTAACCTGCTTATCTTACCGAAATACAAATACCATAAAGACTTGTGAAACGGGGAAGTGACTTTGCATAAGAACTACAGCAAAATACTATGTCTACCCAGAGTGTTGGGTTTGCAGCTATAGACATTGTGCACAATAGTAGCACAAACATGCATACAAAAACACCGAGTAGCCTTCTGGTGATTTGTCATCTGTTATGGTTCATACAAAATTTGTTGCGAGCACATATTGCATGGTGTGCTAAAATTACCGTTTCAAAACTTTAATGAAATTCTGTAGTATTCAGCAAACAACACACTGCGTGCAACACACACACATATATTTGAAAAAATCCCATGTTGCAAAAAACAAGAAATAAATTTTCGATGTTTTGGCTGGGGACCGGCCGTTACCAAGAATGGTTTAACATGCGTAATGACAGTTTTAGACATTTCTTGGTGCAACATTGTGCAATAACTGGTTCGCAATGAAAAACTTAGTTGCAAACTAGTTATTGCACAATGCACCAATAAACTGTAAAACAGCTGTCGTTATGCATGTTCAACCATTCTTGATAAAGGCCGGTACCTGGCCGAAACGTCGAAAATTAATTTGTGTTTTTCAAAGTAGATTTCTTCAAATATTTACATCTATATATTTTTTATGTCTGGCTCCATAAAACTGCAGCCATTGCACTGAGGCAGTCCAACCACTACATAATGACTGTTGCAAAAGATCAGATCCATTGAGTTAACTTGCATTCTATGCCACTTGGGAACTCAGTGATCTTATGGCATGTATAAATCACAGTGTACAGTTAAATGCACTGGACAACTTGTGCTCATTTTCCCACTCATTTGGTGCTACATAATTAAAGCTATTGTTGGGGCAAAAAATTTCGCTGTTACTGTCAAGGGTATAGCAGGCTTACTATGTTTTAGACTACCTTTCTGCAATGCAATCTAATGCTGCTTATCAGTCCGCAAATAATGTGTGCAGTAAAACCTTGTTAGTATGTAGATGGCGGGGAATGTGGATCAGGTATGCACTAAGCGATGTACTAAGTGACAATGGCAGAATGAGCGGCTATAGACTTACTGGTGAGAAAAGAACTACGCCTTAATTTTCGCTCATACACACACAGTTATATTTGTGAGCAGGGTGCAAGAAAATGCGATTCTAACTTGCTGCCGTGGCAGCCTTGCAACGACGATGGCATCCTCAAACTCTGCAGGGCCACGAGTGAGTTTCTCCAATAGGCCCCACTTTTCTGTGAATGCCCTCATAAAGGTAAACGCATGCACCACGTCGGAGATAAGAAAGGCCATCACCCACTTCTACATCATCGTCAACGACGTGGTAGCGCCAGAAGCTATGGCAGCAGGAAACATGTCATGACCACCATGTTTTGATGTCACTATCAATGGGGACTGCTGTCCGTGAAAAGTCGTCGTGTTGCAATTTCACTATATATGGTGCGCATACACATTTCCCAGATACCGGGCTTGAAAGCGCCAAAAAATGAAGTAAATACTACGCACTGACCATGTGCCATGTGGTAAGTGACTACGTCTTAAGCAGTCAGCCAATACATTAGTTCAATGGTGAGAGGGTGGGGCATTCATCGCGACTATATTTAAGCCAGAATTACTTATTAAGTGGGTACATATTAACGGGGGCTTACTGTATTTTCTTTATACAACCTGGTGGTTAAGGAAGAAGAGGTGGGTGCATTCTCGCACTCCATTTCCCAATATTGTAAGGTTGCCATATGCAAGTTGATTGCTGGAACTCCCTCCCTGAAATAAAATTCTGGCTATGCCAATGGTATGCTATAACAGCGTCTCAGGTTCAGGATAGTTGAAAACATACAAATGTCCTAATTATTGCACAAAAGAATAGTTTACCTCACTGCTTTCCTGAATCTTGGTCTAAGAGTACACCGGTGTGAGTGTGTGTCTGTACGTACAGGGTGTTTTTTTTTAGCTGGACCAAATTTTTAATTGCCTGCAGTTAGCACAGTGCTAAGCCTTGATCTAAATTACGAGGCGGCCATGACCTTTACAGGAAATCAAAATCGTTAATTGAATAATTAACATAATTTCGCTGATTAACTCTCCAATCAATTGTTTTACAGCACATATTTCAATCTACAAATTATCTGGTGAGCTCGCAAGGTTTATCAACTTGGAACGGATTCTCAGGACACAACCAGTTTCATTTTCAAAGTGTCCGACAAAATTCAGTGGTGTTCCAGTTACTTTTGTGCTTCAATGTATAAAGCAGCCGTTTTTTTTTAAGAAGCATGTGGAACAACAGAACAACAGTGCATTCTTGCTGTAATTTTGAGGGTGCATATCTCGAAACCAGTACCATCCTCGGAATACGTTCCAAGTCGATATGCCTTGCAAACTCATAGTTACAATTCGTATATTGTAATATGCGCTGTAAAGTAATTTGTTAAAATGTTAATTAACATAAACATGCTAATTATTCAATTAAGGATTTAGACTTTTTTGTAAAGGTAATGGCCACCTGATCATGTAAGTTAGATCAACGGTTACAATTGTGCTAACTGGCACAGGCAATATTTAAGAATTTGGTCCAGCTAAAAAAAAAGACTATACACAGATGCATGTATGCATACGGACGAGAAGAAAGGGAACGGAGGGGACAATTTTTATTAGACCATAAGAAGCAGACGAACTGACATTGTTTGTAGGCTTCTTATGATATGATATATATATATACGGTTCTGGGTTTAGTCCCCAGCTGTGACAAGTTCACCTTTCTTGTCCTCTTTAATTTGCCCTTCATTATTTCCTACATTTCAATTTCAACCACAGCTAATTACCCCTATGCTTTTCTTGGCTTCATTGCCTGCTGGCTTTATATGGTCGTGATTAACAAAAATCGAGCCCTTCCGTTTCCCTTCACCTTGTTCATATAATGCACAAATCTGTGCCTTGTTTTTTAAAGCTCAACTGGCCTTGTTTCTCTAATGCAAATGGTTATTTACATCACTGGACAAAAACTCTTCTTTGAATTGTGTGCAGTAACAATGGTAGGAGCAAAGAAACGTCAGGAGCAGGGTTAGTGGCTTGCATTCTTCATTCCTGACATGGCTGTTGAACCAACTGACACAATGGGGCAGAACCGTGTCCTTTCTGATGTGTATCAGTGATGGGACGGTGAAAGGCAGTCAGATTTTTTGTGTGCAGGTCACACTTGCAACATACCGATACCGAATTTTATCTGTTACACAGTTTTTCAGCAGCTCCCTATGAGACATTCTATGTATTAACTGCCAAAAATCTGTTGCCAAGAATGAGGCTGTACCAACAGATCCATTCGTAACAAGCATGCACTTGGATGGCTCCACTCTTTTCACTAGACTGATGCCACAGTAACTGAAACATTGGATAGGAAAGTTTCAAGGGAAGTGTTAATTTTATAATAGCAGTGCTGAAGCAATACTAAAAAGGCATATAGATATGTTCTTTACTGCAATCAAGTTTGTTGGGCAAGGGCAGCTTGTTTTTGCATAAAAGGGGCATCTGCAACATAATGGGGCTTGACATATTGACAAACTTGCCAACTCGCATGGTTTTGGAAACCAGAAAATGGGACCTCAACCATTTGTGTTGAACAGACTTTACAGAGCTAGCAAGTGTGTGCATGAAACTTAGCATGGCCCCCCACATGACATTACATATGAGAAGGAGCCATCCAAACTTCTTAAGGCTAATGTCCTTAGTCATGAGGTGCGGAATGAAAAAATGCTTGTGTTCTGAGCCTTGGGAGCATGTTAAAGAGCACTGCGCAATCAAAATTGGGATGTTAAACCCCTAAGAAAACAAAATGCCCTCTTTATGTGAAATTCCAGTGCAAACAAGTTGGCATTTCATAGTATTATTGTACTATACTACACAAGTAAAAATGCAAGCTCAATCCAATGTTCCAGGGGTGTAGCCAGGAGGGGGGGGGCTTATGGGGCTTCAGCACCCCCCCCCCCTTCGAAATTTATTTCGTGCTGTCATGCACCGCCGACCAAACAACCCCGGGCACCAGAAATCATTTTCTATTTTGTCTAGAGTGTCTTTTTCACGCTCGAAAAGCCATTTCGGCACGAACATTGCGAACTCGGGCTGGATTTTGTGGCAACGCCCATGCACCTGGAGTCACATAACGCAAGGAGACCCATCCGAGGACAAAGTTTCAAGGGCGTTTTGACGACAAACGGGCTCGTGGCGGCATCTACAGAAATCTATGGAGTGCATGGATTTCGATTCCGAAACATTATGTGCATAAAGTTCTCATTAACTTTTTATGCGAAAGGTGCAGTGACGTTTCCAAAGTAGTGCTTTAGATTTTCAATTCCGTAACTTTGTAGGTTTAGTGTTCTTATAAACATTTGACGCCAAAAGTGCACTGACTTTTCTAAAGTCGTACATCGGACCATACAACGAGAAGAGCCAAATCAATGCACTATCGGACAATTTGACAGAGCACTGAGCGAGATCTGATGAGATGAAGCGCTGTGGTGGTGCATTTGTGTCATCATGTCACAGAAAAGAAGATCAACATTTTTTTCACCTGCGCCAAAGCATCCATGTCAACACGCTAAAGCCAGCAAAGGTAACTACGTTCTTATTTATTTTTTCTACTTTGACTTTTATTAGCGAGGACACATTCAGCCTCTTCAATTTTCCTGTTCTCGCTACCTGCGGGCTGCCAGAGCCAGCCAGAGCGCATGCGTTTTTCTCGTGTTAATCCGACCACCACGCGGCGCACCTTGGTGTGCATTCGTTTTTCTCTGGCTGAATAGATTTTGGCCTGGCAGAGTTTTGGACGCTTTCTGGCTAGCAGATGAGAAAAAGAAACAATGGTCACTCGCCGCCATCACTGTGGGGACTCAATGGATTGCAATGCGTTCGCTTGAGGGCATCACATTCACTTTGATGTTACCGCAACCTCTTCAGAAAGTCCTTTGTCTCGCTGTTGTAGGATACTGAGCACTAAGCTGATGGTTCTCTGTGGACCAAGCGTCTCACGTTTTCTTCTATATTCTTTCGGTAACCACACTAGGTGCCGAAAGTAGGAATTCGATTGTGGCCAACATGCGTTCCTTTCCTACTTTTCATTTAGGTGCACCGCCTCACAAAAGAAAAAAAAAAAGGCATTGTTGCGGCTCAGCGAATTGTTGCATGGTGAAAGTACGATTTTGTTACTTCCTCTTTTGCTGAAAGTAATGGGCCACGGGATTCTTCAGTTGCCGGATACTCTTATAATTACGATAGCAATTTATGGACACTCCAGGTGCATTCCTGCTGTTGCCGTCGTGTTCTCTATAATGTCTAAGGACGATAACATCGTCATCGTGTGCCACCATGCTGTGTGTGCTAGTGAAAGCATAGAGGCAGGAGACGGGGAGGGGGGTGGGGGGGGGTGATGGGCGAGCCGACGATGGTAGCTGAGTCTTGTGTGCGCAAGGGAGAAAAGCGGGGAGGAAGCACACCGCCATGATTCGCGCGCATCAGGGGGAGTGGAGGGAGGATTCTGTGATCTGTGAATCTGTGATTGCGAAACATGTTTATATGCCTTGTTTGACCATTATATACATTGACTTTTGCTTAGATACGTAGATTTATTGGATACTTATGCGTATATCTAAATATCTTGTTCCAAGGTTTTGTGTATACATGCAGTGAACGTTGTTGCCAGTGGCACTTTTCCGCCCTTTATCAAGCTGTATCTTCACATTTGTAATGCCTATTTTGTAAAACTCCTGCTTTTTATATGTGCTCTCTGTTGCGACTATAGTTTCCATACAATTACTCACAATACACGACCGGTGATAGCTGTTCCTGCGCAATACATTGGAACGAAGGACAGAGTCACTGAGATTTTTTCCTGGCTGTTGCATATGTACAAAAATCTAAACATTCTTTAATGACAAAGTTTCATTAAAATATTTGTACTCATTTGTTCATTTCATGGTCTTTACGTTATTCACATGCATGCACTGCTTTGCTAGTTTCGAACTGATAAAGTTCTGAAGTGCGTATGATATTTTCTTTACTTATTAAATAGACAAAAACAAAAAACATGGAAGCATTGGTATTAGTTATTTTTGACAATTTTTATGACATATGAATATATTCTTTTGTGAAAGAATACATATTTTACTTGTCTTGACAGTGCGTAGCGTTCAAGAAGGCGTCGCCTTCACGCGCAAATATTTGCACATTATTGGACGGACAGACTCCCCGGACTGTTCAGTGTGTGGCGCTGTAGAGACTATAGAACATGTGCTCGTGGTGTGCCCTGAGTATGCGCGCGAAAGACTGACAATGGCAGATACCTTGAGACATTTACACAATGGAGCACTGTCGGAGGACCTCTTGCTAGGTGCATGGCCAGAGTTGGCAGACGACAGAGACAATGCGTGCTCTTTCACGTTTCCTAGGTGACACGGGCCTGGACTCACGCCTCTGATACCAGTTGTGTAATGTGTCCTTCACCTCGTTCCTCCCATTATCATCCCCCATTGTGACCCTTTTTTTCCCCTCTTCCCCTTCCCTTACGTAGAGTAGCAGGCCAGATGCTCCATTATCCGGCCGACCTCTCTACATTTTCCAGTCATTAAAATACTTCTTCTTCTTGCAGCATCTTTGGCAATGGCAATGCAGTTATTATTCGTGTATTGATCCCTCGACAAATTCTATAAGGAGGAGGCCGAGCTGCAATGTGCCCCCCCCCCCCCCCCCAAACAAAATTTCTGGCTATGCCACTGCAATGTTCCCTTGTTTCTCACACAGACATGAAGGGCAGTGATGGGGGTCATGGAGACCCATTGTTGTAGCGAAGTTGAGGCAGAAGTGCTCGTTTCACAACTATGATGAACTCAAATGAATTACTGGCAAAAAGGAACCAGTGATATATTTTTATGAACACCCTACGCTACCTGGATTAGTACTGCGCAGTGTCATTTACTTCAAATTTGTGCAGCAGTCGAAGTTGATGGCATTCCTTGTGCTTGTGTGAAAGGTAGTTGAAGAGGTAGTACACACAAACAAACTGCAATTATTTTGTGTACAGGATGTGCTGGTAACTATGCTCACCTGGGCAACGGTATATGGCTGGAATGCCAAAAGTGCTGAATGGTCCCGTCTCGAACAGCAGCTTTTCACAGCCCACTGTGACGCTGACCCGTCCCTCGAGCACCAGCGCAAAATAGTCAGCTGGCTGGCCAGCCACATAAATGACGGGGTCTTCACGAGAGTGCATCTTAATGTTTATGAAGATGTTCTGCAGCATCAGCCGCCGCAAGACAGACTCTGAGATGAGGTTCTTCTTGAATGGCTCCACAGCTGCATTAAAACATGAAAACATTTCTTTAAAGCAATTCTTTGATATTGAATAGCTTCTGCACAATTAGATAAGATGTGTCAAAGTTGCATGACCCCTATGTTGCAATCTAATGTATAATAGTGATCGCAAATCATGTGAAACTAGTTTTCCAAAGATTCCAATGTCGTATGTGATACAGTGGTATGATTGCGGCCAATGCTCATGTCTGTGGTGAACAATGCATTGCTATATGCAGCAATTTCAACGGGTGTCTTTAGAATTGGGTGGTTTTAAATTGTGCAGGATATGTTAATGTTTGAGCTGAAGATATGTTGCTGATGCTTTCCTCTTTGCACTGGGTGAGTGAAGTTGCTTCCACATTTGCATCAAACCAGCGGAAAAGAGTAGTTTATTAACAGGACACTACTATTATCTGCTCAGTTTTTGCCAAGCATGATGCCTTTTCTGAAAGTTGGACAGGCCACTCTGTGCAAGAACACTTAATGCAGTTGCATTCAACAAAGGGGTCATGCGCACAAATCCATCATCCTGTGAAAAGCTGCACGTAGGACAACAAGCATGCAAGTGATTTCCACACAGATAGTTGTTGTCGAGGGAAACCATGGTATCTCAATTGGCATTGCATTACAGTTTACACCTCTGCCTTCCCCCCTTTACATGTTGCCTAAGCTAGTTCTACCAACAAAACCCAGTAGTACTAACAGATACAGTCGACTGATTCTTTAACAGCACTGCGCGAGTGTCAAATAGGCGGCCGGTGAGCGCCTTCTAATGGCTGCGAAGTCACTAGATCAGCAAGAACTTGATGATCTCTTGCTGGTCTCTCTTGTTCTTGCTGATTGTGTCGCTTTGCGCCGTAGGTGTTCACCAGCCGATGATTGCGAGGTACTGTTAAAGAATCGGTTGACTTTACATGCATAGTTCATAACAGCACTGGAGGCCACTGATGCGACATGAAATTATCAAGTTTCCATGCCACAGAGCATCACTATGAATGGAGCATAAATGAATGATTTAAACAAAAATGGGCACCTCAGCCCCACAGGGATGATCAATGCTGCACCAGGTAGCCACTGTACAGGACACTTTGTTACATAATATGGACATAGCAAGTGCAGAGGGCCAACATTCAGCGGAGCTGGAAGCATGAAATAGGACACCGTGAAAGAAGGGAGTAGCACAAGTGGGGATTCTCCAGAGTTGAAGAAAGGATAGTCCCATCAGCATGCACCGGTGGTTGAGAGAGACTCGGAGGAACAAGTGCTGGGAGTATGACGTGACACTGGTGTGAGGAAGTGCTACAAATCCACAACTACTTGCATCAATATGTGCAATATAGATAGCAGAGGCATGGAGCATAAATTTTAAGATGCATATCTCTGCTACTTGGGCTTCCTTTCTGGTGAAAAGAATATACTTGCACCATAATCTTGTCTGTTTATTTTGTTATAACTGGCTTCAGAGTCATACTTTCACAATTTTACTAAGTGTGCTCAGCAAAAGCTGATTCTACAGATGCTTTATGCTCCTTGGCAGACGACGTGCAAGAAACTGAAGCTGGTGAGTACTCGAGGCTCGTCCATTTAGTATGAATTGTAAAACTAGAACTTGTTCTCATACGTACATCTTTAAAATATGTTAGCATTCAACATAGTTTGCCCAATTCGGAAATGCTTGTTGAAAAACGAGGCATAGAATGCCAATGTATCTGTGCCATGTTTTGGGGTTGTATGTTGAAACATGCTAGTCTGATAATTCCTACTAAATTGACATGCTCTTTGCACTCACTGGCTTCAATTTGACAATTGCAGCACGTGTGCTAAGTTCATGATTAGAGTGTTAATTAGTACATTTAGTTAATGATTAGCTTGATGAGTGAAAATGCTCATGCACATAGATGTCTGTCAAGGATCATGAGAAGCAAATGTAAAGCAGTCTTTGAATAGCTTGCATGGTGTAAAAATGAAAGAACAAAATGAATGTTACTTGGCTTGTCTTTTTATCAATAATCACTACATTTGATGTGTTCATGGGTGACCCACCAGAATACAAGCATTTCTGAAAGAATCAAATGTGCACAAAACACGTAAATATTTTTTAAAAACATGCCACAGACAATATCAAAAGACAATATGGTGTTTGGAAAAGGGCATGCAAGCCTCTGGGTCTCTCTAGGGCATCTGTTCTTTTCACTCATTTGGATAACTGCCGAAACTGCGCACAGATAGAACAAAAACCACTTTAATGAAGGGTAATGTTTGGGCCAAGAAATCCAGAAAACATTTTTAGATGAGATTCCCCAAACACAAGGCCAAAACCATCCAATATATTCTGCAAATTTCCACAAGTAGTGGATATTACTCTACAGCCACCCCATGTATAAGAACACGTGTTTAGCAATACATTTGTCTCCCTTAGTTTCTCATATGAATGCACAAGTGGCTTATGATTTTAAAAAATATAAAGGAAAAAAAAACAGACCTTCAGAAAGCCATCATGTATGAGGCTTAAAAAGTTCCCAACCTAACATGGAAGGGGGCAAATAGATTAGTATACTTGAACTATATGATAAAAGGGTTCTTGTGTGTACTTCAGCTGTAATTTTAATACCAAAGTGTAGATATTCTTTGTACTGCTGCAGTTTGAGAATGATGGCCCAGAAAAATATGGAATTAATCCACCAGGAGAAGAGAACAGCGATAAAGGAGATTAATGGTGAATTACATGATAGCATTGGTGACAAAATTCTTTCATCTAGCACAACTAAGAAGTAAGTTGTTGGCTTCAGAAGAGGGAGAACAGTGACCAAAGACTAAGTGTGTGCAACATGACTGTAGTAACTGCTGGGAAGGTTGATTCTGTACACTTTAAGATAAACAAACTGGCCTGGAGAGAACTGCAGAGCTAGTGGGGGTACCTGTGGAGCAATTTCACCATATATAGTGTGTGAGGAATATTACAAATCAGAAAGTTGTACACGAAATGAATCCCAAAAGAGTTGAATGCTGATCACAAACAACAGTGTGTGCTTGCTTCATGTCCAATAATGGCACATTTTGAAAGGGATTCTTACTATTTTTAGCCATTTGGTGACTGTCAATGAAATGTGGCTCTAACACAACGATCCAGAAACCAAACAGCAGCCAATGGAGTGGCAACATGTGTTCACCAAGTCACAACAACTTTGACAGCAGATATCCGCTGCCAAAGTTACGGAGATTGTATTTTGGGATGCAGAAGGAGTGATCCACATCGATTATGTTCATCAAGAGTTCACAGTAAATGCCAACTACTACTGCAATGTTCTGTATAAATTTCATGCAGCCATCTGAAAGATATGGTGAGAAAAGCTGGTGAAAGGCAATCATGTTTCTTCAGAACAACCCTTGTAACAAAATGCTTATCACAATGCAGAAATTGGACCAGGTAGGCTATGAAGTGATTGACCGTCCCTCTTATTCTCTATAGCCTGGCTCCATCGGGCATTGATCTGTTCCCACAATTCAAAATTGACATGAACACATCTTGCAAGCAACAATGCTGTCATTTCTCCATTCACAACAATAAACAGGTGCAGGCTGGTATCTCGCTTCAGGCATTTGTCACCAAACAAAGGAGGTTTCAACAAAGACACTCTTTGAAGGTGGTATTTTTCATCTTAATGTTGTGTTCATTAACTTTGCAAGCTGCAGCCTAGATTAAATGCAAAGGTGTGTCGTTATGAATAAGCTTAATTATAAATAGCACTACATTTGGTGCACTTTCATGGACTGGCATAACTTTCTCTGCTCTGCAGTTTTCTCTTAGGCAAACTCAGTTTTAAGCAAATGCATGGTTTTTCCTCCCTAAGTTTGAATGCACAGATAGTTTGTAATTCTATGCGTTCTATTCGCAGGAAATAAAAACCCACAAAAAGGTGTGTATGTCTTTAGGACTGGTACATGCAGTGACGATGCCTTGGAGATTTATAAGCAAGATCATGCATTATTATGTTTTATTTTTCAACACTAAGATGACACAAAAAGTGTTCATTAGAAGGTGGCCAGATGAATTAAGCCATCAAGCGGGTCGCTCCCTGAAAGCAAGCCCAAATAAATGGTATGGTCCGTCCAAAAATAGCCCAAAATAAGCAGAAAATTTCATGCAATCACAGTGTTCAAAGTATGACTCGCTTGAATTAGAAATCTACTTTGTGCCAAAGAACTTCCATGCACATTTTGGGAAGTGGCTGAACTAGTTGAACAAAATGATGGAAAATGGCCAAAAACCAGTCGCAGTTACTTATGCTAATGTTGGCCTGCACAAAGAAATGGAGGAGATATGATTTTCTTGTTTTCTTTGCAATATTATGTACAACTTGTAGTGAGACAGTGCGAGAAATGAAGACAGACACACACAACACACAGTCCTTGTTTCTCACAATGTTTCTACTACAAGATGCAATGCCAACTAGACCAGTGTCACACCCTTTTATGAGTTAAAAATCTGAGTGTGGCATTCGAAGCCACCTGAGAAATCTGCCAATTGAAGAGAGTAATAAGGCAAGACGTATTAATTTTAAAAAAAAATAATATGTGAGGAACTGCAATCCAAGCAAAAAATGGTGCAACAAGCACATGAATAATTTTGCAAATGACTCCGTGAAAAGAAGCTTCATCTGGTAGCAATAAAAAGGAATTGACACCCTAATTCATTACAGAAAAGCACCATTTTTGCCTACTAAGTCCTGGTGCTTACAGCAATATCCATTTCCAATATCCAATACCCATATCCAATATCCAATACCCAATGGCTGTGCAGCAAATGCTGCACAGCTAGCTAAAAACAGCACTATATCAAAATATATATATATATATATATATATATATATATATATATATATGAGTGCTTAATTCACACGTGCATATACAGATACTAATTTTAAAAATATTTGCCATCTGGCACAAAATTTACACTATAGTCAGGAGAAGTAAGACTGGCCGAGTTCTCCTTCCTTTAATTTAATTGATTACATGCTATCTTTAACAAAAGCGGTAGGCTGTAAGGGACAATGCCAGGCTGTTGTGTCTCTCTTTATCTGCTTCCTTCTTATCTTTTACGTTCCCCTCTCCCTTTTTTGTTCTGGTTAAAATCCCTGCCTGTCTGCTTTCTCTCATCTTTTTCTCTCTCTAGATGACAAGGAACATACATGAAATGCATCCATGCATAACACACAAATGCACAACATACACAAGCACATACAGTAACAAGTGACTGGAATATGGTCAAGGCTAGTGTTTCAGAGGAAGGCTAAGAGGCCTTTGTTGTGTGCAAAGCACTACCAGCACTGCTCAAAGGTCCAAGTACATGGTGCAGCTCCTACGCCATGTTCTGTGCATAGTTCTAAAGAACTTCACCTATGTGAAGTGGCATTGGTAAAGCATCTGTGGGCTCAGTGGTTCGAGTTAAAAGGAATAAACACAAGTGTAGTGTTCTAAAGGTGGGCAATTGTGTTATAATAATTGTATGATAGAGCAGGAATTTTACAGGCATTCATTTATTAACGTACCATAATGCAATGTCTGTGGCTCCCTTAAAATGAAAGAAATCTCGAACTAGGTGCAGCTGCCACAACAATGTACTCAGACCTAAATATGGCATTACTCAGAAAACTAACCTAAACAAGAATACAGTAATGCAGGTACTGCTCATGTACACTGTAAAATGTTACAGGAACAGGATTCTAGCTCTACAAAAAGTTGGTTCACTTACAGGTAGCCAAGTACTGGAACGTTGCAAGAGCCAGCTGTGGTGAGATGTTGTGCTTGCCTTGCCGACCATAACCAAGCTTGGCAAAATCGGAAAAATCCTGGCGCACTTGAGCTTCTTTTCGTTTTAGCTTTCTCCGATTATCCACTGAAACGAGGAAGATGTGTGTGAACAGTCTCGTCAACACTGCCAGTTGTAGACACACTTACTTAAAATGTCTGTTTCATCAATGATTTCAGCTTGTAAGATCTCTTCAATGACGTCCTCAAGTGTGACCAAGCCAAGAAGTTCATAGAATGGGTCACCATCTCCTTCTGTGTTCACACGACGAACAAAAGCCATGTGGGATTGCCCTGTACCAAGTAAGAAAAACAACCTCAGCTGAGACACCACAGGATCAAGGAAATCAAAAACACTGACGAACTTCTAGTCTGCTTATAAGGATGTATGCAAGTCTTATTGCTGCTCACCGATGAAAAGATTAGACGCGTGATATGCTTTAGTGCAGCATATGGCCTTCTTGAATGAATACTTCTTGTAGCTTGTTGCAAACAATATATTCTTGTTTATGCTAATGTCTGCAATCTATGGAGTAGTAAAAATCATTTTCTAAAGGTTACCTTTTCTGAATTCATTGATGTAAGCCTTACTGCTGCTTATGCTTACTGATGAAAAGATTAGATGCATGATATGTTTTAGTGCAGCATATGAGCAGCCACCGTCTTGAATGAATGCTTCTTGTAGCTTGTTCCAAACAATAGGTTTTGTTTATGTTAATGTTTACAATCTACGCAGTATGTGAACAATTGCTTTCTAATAGTTACCTTTCTTGAATTCATTGAGCAAGTTGACGAGAGTTTCATCTTCGAAGACAAATGTGACAGGATGATTGTAGAACTCGCACAATGTCCGGAGAGGAATCTCATCCTCGGGGTCCACAAAAGCCAGATCCTTAATATTTAGAAGTCCAACAACATTATTGCGGTCACCTTCAAATACTGGAATGCGAGTGTAACCCTGCGCAATGATCTGAGACACTGTTTCGAAGTCCAGAACTGCTGTAACAGGCAGCATAAACACGTCATCCATACGAGTCATGGCCTGATTAGCAGTTTTCTTCTTGAGCTCTAGTGCCCCACTGATGATGTCCACTTCCTCATTCTCCAGCTTGTTGTAGTCCTTAGTGAGACGGATGTACTCTATCAGCTTTTCCCTATCGTAGACATGGCCTATCTCCTCCCCAAGCACCCAGTCGAGGATCTTGGAAATGGGCCATGACAGAGGGAGTGTGAGGGCCATGAACACCTTTGTGATAAACAGCGTGCGAGCACCAATCTGCAGTCCATGTCGGGAGCAGATGGCTTGTGGAATGATTTCACCAAAGATGACGATGCTGATGGTGGAACCGACGACAGCCACCAAGCCTGAGGTGAGGTCGTCCAGAAGGATGGTAAGTGTGCTGTTGACAAGCACATTACCCAGAAGCAGGGAGCAGAGAAGATAGTTTCCATGGTCGCGCAGAGGCGCAATGACTTTGGCCCATTTGCGCTCACTGGGTGTTCCACACGATTCAATGACGCGCAGCTCTGTCTTATCAAGAGCCATCAGGCCCAGATTGAGGCCACTGAAGAGGCCCGACAGCAAAAGCAGGCCAGCCAGAATGATGGCCTGCACCCAGACGGGCATGAGCCGTCCCTGGGTCACCAGCGTCACCCAGGGCTCGTCCCCTTGGTGCACCCACTTGACATCCTCACTAAGGGGCGCCTTGCTGCATACGTAGTATTGCACATTGGAGCCTGGAAGGCTCACCAACACTGACGCTTTGCCGCCGCCCACATTAGTGGCGTGGGCCACGGCCACTGTAGGCACCTCATCGCATGCAGAACCCCTTGGCGCGGCTTCGTGAGTGAACGCGAACGAGCTCTGGTTGGTGAAGCCGTTGCCAAACAGTTGCAACTCCACCATAGTTCCCGCAGGTACCTGCGTCATGCCGGAGTCCAGGGTGGCCACGCGATCGCCGAAAGCCCGCAGGCCCAGCACTTGCGCCGTTTGCGCCACTTGCGCTGCCTCGCCGTCGTCCAGCCTGCAATGCAACCGGCACGGGTCAGACGGGCTGCCGCGCGTGCCGCTCCCGCCAACACGTGCGCGGCGACTTGAGTACGCCGCTGATGACAGTGTCAGCAGGAGCGACAGCATCAAAAGGACATCATGTACGATCTCGTTGATTTCAATTGTGCACTACGAGAGCAAACGTACAGCTCTATTTAAACGCTAGCCAATATTGCTCCTGACGCGTCGTTCAGACGCGCGCGCGCATTTACCATGGCGCTGGGTGGCAAAAGAAACGAAAGTAAGCACTCACGCGGATTTGGACAGGTTGCGCTTGGGCCCCGTTCCGTTGCGATCGGTCGAGCGCCTGCCAATGCCCAGGTTGCGACGCATTCTGAGCTGGCCGGCGTGCCTTGTCGGCGCGGCTGCGTACACGAGCCTGACCGCTTTCCCTTGGTGCCTCCAACGGCCACGGTTGCGCGTGCACAGGTAAAGTGAGTCCTGCGAGGCAGCAGCGGGAATGACGCCCTGGGCGACGACATCTCCGTTGCTGTCAGCGCGCACTCGAAGCTGTCTGCCTACGAATAGCTCGCTATGGCACTCCTGACCGTTTTCCAAGCTTTCGCTGGTGAACGCAATCTTGGTCCTGTTTGGTAGCAGTCCCGTGCCTCGCAAATGCACAGCCACCCGAGAGTTGGGAAAAACTCGGGGAACACGCACGCTGCCAGGAGACCACTCCGTGCAGACGGCTTCAATCTTGTCCACGGAGACAAAATCCTCGCGATTCGCAAGAGGCTGGCCAATATAAAGCGCTGAACAACGACTACAAAGCCACAGAACTAGAAATCTATGAAGTCCATTTCTAGCAGACGCCATATTACGCTTTTACACCATCAACATTGCAGCAGAATGCAGAGGCGTGCGATGTCGCCACCGTCGGGGCTCCGCGCGCTCCTACAGCTCCTTGATTTCTCCGCGCGCGCGATGCTCACAGCTGCCGCTTGCACTCGGCGCAGGTTAGTTTTGAGATCGGAGAGCGCGCGCAGGATTCCGTTGCACCACATCATGTGCACCTGATCCGTCTATCGAGGGCTTCCCATGGCCTCCGCGTCATGCGCGCCGGCTGCAGAGGTGGCGCGCCTCTCCACAAAGTGCTCGCACTCGCGAGCGGTGCGAAGTGCGGTGGAACGGATGGAGCGCCAAATAACAGCTGGCGTTTCAGCTGCTCACAAATCCTTGTAGTGCCGTAAACTTTCCCATTCGTGTTATCGTACATGTAAAAGCGTCTATCTGGGTTGCGACAAAATGAAATCATACGTTTGATTAGAACTACGTAATTGCAGTTCGCTTTCATTAATATATCGTCGTGGAATCAGCAATGTTTCAAGTAGGCTTCAAATTCCATCCAGATTTCCTTAGCACATCATGAAATACAAAATTATATTACAACTTATTGGTGCTTTATTGTGCAACAGCAGGTTGTGAAGGAGTATTAGTAGTGTAAATACATACAGGGACCATCTTTTGAATATATAACTTTCAGGATATCACTTCCAATAACGTACGTGTTGACTGGTTAAGTAACTGGCGAGATGTACAATTTCTCCAGTGAGGCGTCATGCTGTGTCAAACAAAATAGTGTAGAAATGCAGTCTGCACAGTGTCAGCAGTATACTTGGCTCTTTTCATTTCCCACACAAATTTTCATTGTGTATAATTTCTTGCTAATGGAACATTATGACTCTGCAAATAAGCAAATCATTTCAAAATTTGAAAATCTGGTAAAGTCTGCACACATCCAAATTCTTGAAAAGCACTAATAGTACCATTAATCACCTCAGCCTTCTTTCTTTTTTTGTCCTTGTGTGCTACAAAACAATTAAAAGGTTATGCGTGCACAACTTTCATAAATATATGACTGGAATAATTATAGACCACCAACACTCATTACTACTAACACATCTGCCTTGACAACTTAGACCATGACATAAATCATTAAGTGGCACATTTTAACTTCTTAAAAAACAAATTCCTTCTTCTGCATGTAATTTACATCGTCGCAAAAAAACTACATGTGCACGAAACAACTGTCATCTTATGTGATATTATTTATATCCAACCAATTATTTTCTCTCGTTGATAGCATTGTTAATTTTTGCTAAGTGTGCTGTACTTTAAAAAAAAATGTGAAGTTACACTTTAATACGGAATTAGTTTTTCCTTTTTAATTGCATGCAGGCAATGGCAGCTATTAATGAAAATTTTTACATACGTTTCCTTTACAGCAGCCTTTGAAATAATGTATTAAAGTGGAAAGTTGGGCGAGTTGGTATGCATTCATAATGGGAACAGCGCGAACAAGACGATGACAGAGTGAAAGGACACAGGACGAACGCTGTCCTGTGTCCTTTCACTCCGTCGTTGTCTTGTTTGCGCTGTTTCCATTATGAATTTGAAATAATGTCTCTTCATTGACAATTGTGTTTTACTGCAAAATTAAAGCTATGTAAACCATCTTACTCTTGTGTTTAATCTGCACATTTTGGCTTCATGCCATTCTTAAAGCATGAAATTTCACATTATCAAATGCAAGAGTTTTCTAGAAATCAAGGCTTTATAACGCTATGTGGGTACTTCACTGCTGCTCACCTAAATGTAAGCTTTACAGATAGTTTTGCAAGTGATATTCCCAATGACTGCTTTTGACGAAGTCAAATTAATAGACAGTAACAATTCTATACTATGCATGTTTCAAGAGTTCCTTCTTTACTCCAGTAATACACGAAACATTTGCAAAACACTGACTAGGCAGCAATTCAAATATACACTGTCCAACTGAGACAATCACATTGACTTCCACATTCAGTCTGAAATCAACTGTCATGTTAAATATTTTCCCTCTGCCAGCGTGAACCTTGTGAAGGAAAAAACTTGGTTCCACAGGACATCTAAGCAAAACTATGCTTCTTTGTGCCCGTAAGCTTTTCTACGATGTTTTTTTTTTTTCATCTCCGAGCAACTAAGAGACGCCAAGTTGGTGCATCTCTCAGTCACATCAGCACATACTTTTCTTTCATTCTAAAAAAAAAGAGAGAGAGAGAGAGAGATTGCAACTATATATTGGCCTCCATTTCCTTCGCCACCAATGCAATCACACTTAATGCCACAGTTTGTATTCTACATGCAAGTGTTACTGTATTTGCTCTTGTAGCCGTAACTACTTTCCATAATGCTTTAGGCTTAAAGGTGAGGGAAAAAATAATCAGGCAAGTAAAGCAACACAACATTCCGTTTGCATTGTTTTGAATTGATGTTATCTTTTGAAAAATGCAGCATCAATAGACAGCACATTAAATTTCATACAATGCACTCAACAAGAAATTTAAAAAAGTCATTTATTGACAAAATCTCATGGCAGTATTAAAGAACACACTGAAATCAGTGTAACAGCAATGTCTTGACTAGGATGCAGATGATGACAAAATGCAGATATATATTTGCAGATGACCAACCAGCACTTTGGCACAACACAGGGCAGCATAAAACAACTGAGCATTGCTTCTTCCAGTGCTAGCTTCTGGAAGGAACTATAACTACCTTGTAGTTGTTATCTTGTAGTGCATACAGCACAAAAATTGTCCTTTTAACCTCAAATATGAGGTTGTACACTTTCTCTGCAAGCAAAAGCAACTGCTTTTTACATCTGGGATGCTTTTCTACAAGGGCAGTCACACTACCTTCATAACTGCGTCCATCAGCTTCCATGTTTAGCAGAGCAACAGCTGACCGCAGTACATCTCCAGTAAGCTCAACTGCTATAACATCCACAACAGAAACCCTTCCAAGAAACCCTTGAGCCAATGGTGCCAGTTGAGTTGTAATCTGAGATTCGTATCTCCGCCTGTTGCTTGTCGACACCTTTTCTGCGACACTAAACACAATTCGTAGTGTTGGTCCACTAGAATTAACGTCTTGCCTTGCTGGCTCAGTCGGGGGAGTTTTGTCAAAAAGTTCACAAAGCTCAGACACAGACAATCTTTTTTCAGTGAAGCGGTCTTTCTCAAGGCTACGCAGCCTCAGATAACCAGGTTCGGCTTCCTTAAGAAGGGCAAGATGTGGAACAAAGTTTTCTCTACAAAAGGAGGAAGCCTCTTCAATGCCATCTTGGGGTGCCATGACTGCCGGAACATCCATGCTCCACAGTCTCGCTAAGAGTGCTAACTGCTGGTCTCGCAGTGACGAGGACACTTCACTCATGTTCCCGAGAACACATTCTACTAAGAACGGTGTCTCACCGTCTTCAGCCACTGCTTGTACAATTTTCTCAACAGAAAAGCTGATTCCCACAGCAGCTAGGTCCCTTTTGGCACCAGCCACAGTAAATGAAGCCACCAGTTTGTCATAACGGCCACCCACTGCTAACAAATCACGGCCCTGACGACGTGTTTTTCTGTGCGACTGGCAGGCAACTTCAAATACAATGCCAGAGTACATGCGCTCATCACAGACAAGACAAGGCACAATTGTCACAGGTAGCTGGAATGCCAGGGCAGAGGATGACTGCAGCACTGCCTCAAGATCATACAAAGCCTGCCTGGCAAGGGCAGCTGCAGGACCTTTCTGGCGCACCACAAACCGATACATAGAGGACACCTTAGTCAAATTGTCTTCAACTTCATAAAACTGGGTCAGAAGTGCCACAGCCTGGTCCCCCAAGTTCACTGCATCAAGTTCCTGCTGAAGCTGTACTTTAGATGAAGACTGAACGGTACGTAATGCTGCTAGTATTTGGGACCACCTGTTTTCAGGTACACCACAATGCATCAATAATGAATGCATAAGGCCTGTGTGACCTAAGCGTATGCTGTATCCTCGTGCTTGCAGCTCAGGGAATTCGGCCACTATTTCACTGCCAATGTGGAGCACTTCTGCACAGTGAGTTAAGGCACTTTGATGGCTTGAACATACAATGTCAAATGCACATTCATGCAGTTCTCGTGGGTGACAACCAAATACCTTTCGCGAACGGTACACTTTTTCAATTGCATATCGTCTAAGTGACACAACATCACTGCGTCTAGCTATATAACGAGCGAATGGAACCCTCATGTTGTGAGGCAATGACACTATCAACCCTCCGTGGTCCATGAAATCAACCTTATTATCATCTTCTTCACTGCTTGGGCATTTTGGAAGCAGTGTAGGAATGACCACTGGCATAGCACCATGCCTAACAAGAACATGCTCTAAAGATGTCCTTACATGCCGGAAAAGCAATGCTGACTGAGGTAACGGGTTTCCCTTGCGCATATCTACATCATAGGCATAGTCCTGGACAACAGTAGCCTCCTGCTGGAACAGTGCATTAACCAAATGCTTAAAAGCTTTACTCTGCGGATTGGAGACAGTGTGATTAAGCACTTCTGTTGCTTGGGCCTCCTGCAAGTGTGGTGGGGGCAACTGAGGTGAAGCAAGCAGTTCCGCTGCGCTGGGTCTTTGTGACGGGTCATGATGTAGCAGCCAGCATATCAAGCTTATTTGTTGGCTGCTGAGAAAGTCGCAGGCATCAGTAGGAAGACTGATGCTTGGAAGCCTCAAGTTTGCCAACAATTTAACTCGCTCCATTGCAGTGTTGGGTGCAGGCCAGGACATTTCAAAGAGGATAATGCCTAGGCTGTAGATGTCCACTTTCTGACTGTACACAACACGGCCACCAGTTGACACAAAAAGCTCAGGTGCTGTGTACAGTGTGGTACCCACACGACCCGTCAAGCTGGCAGATGTGGGCTGGTCAATGTGCTCTGGCACCTCAGATGTTTCTACCCTTGATAGTAATGCTGTGGTTGCCAGTCCAAAGTCTCCGATCTTGACGTGGTCACCTGAGTCAAGGAATATGTTGACCGGCTTTAGGTCTCGATGTATCATGCCTTGCTGGTGAATGTGTGCCAATCCTTCAATGACCTCTCTAAAGAGACGCCACATTCTGCTTGGCTCCCTGTGGAGGCCATTATCAATTGCTGTGCGCAGAGTACTCTTTTCACAAAATTCCATCTGAATGAACATAAACTGCCGTGCTTGGGTCACAGCTGTTGGCTTCTCCGACACCTCAGATTCAGCTTCTCTGCTACCTTCAAAGACAATATTGTCGCTTGATGAAGAGTCGCCAAAAGCGCACCCAAAAATATTATCTGAAGAACTTGAATCTTCAGTGTTGCCGCCTGGCATACTCCACTCGTGTGAAGTGCCTTTAGTTGACTCTGTACTCACACCTGAAGACGCCAGTGTTTCAGGAACTTGCTCCTGCGTTGTAACTTCAATCCAAGAGTTGTAATAACGCACAACATTTTCATGGTTAAGCCTCGACAACAGTTTTACTTCTCTCATTATTTTTCGATTAAGCACTCTGCTAGATGGGTTGAGTTGAATGCGCTTGATTGCATAAACACAACGATCAAGCTTGTTGCGTACTTTAAAGACATCTCCAAATCCACCTCTTCCTAACCATCTAAGCACTTCAAACTCACCCTGGAGGCGTGAATGACCTGCAGAACTTAGTGTACAACTACCAGACTCATCTGGTCCTTCATCATCAAGAGGCTCATTCTCAACACTCGGACCTCTCTCCATTAGAAAGGGATGACTTAAAAGCTGCTCGCATGACCATCGGTCTTGTTCCTGTGGAGCCAAGCAACGCTCCAGGAAATCTCGAGCATCCAGGGACAGACTACTAGGTATATCTGTATTGGTTGCATGTTCTCCACGAAGCAATGATATAAGTACTTTTCCAAACTGCAAAATGTCATTCTTCTTTTTAGATTTGCAGGCAGGTCCTGCATCATATGAGGCTGGTAGACACAAATCTACAATTTTCCTAGGAATGCTGAAATCTGCCACCTTTACAACACCATAGCAGTCAACAAAAATACTAGATTCTTTGAGATCCTTGTGCACAACAGAGTTGCAGTGGAGATATTGCAATGCCTGAAGAATGCCGGTCGTATAGCTACGCAAGAGGGCCACATCAAGTGGAATGCCTTGAGCTATGAAGGAACTAAGCGGGCAGCCTTTTACAAATTCCTGCAGTACGTAAAAAGTTCGTTGCTCAGGATTATACAAGCTACCTATGTAGTGGACTAGGTTTGTATGCTTTAGTTTCATGAGCGTCTGTAGCTCCTGCTCAACAGTCGCCACATGATAGTCTGTTTTCAAGCTCCACTGTATAATACACACAAGTTCACCTGTAGTTGTGTCAAAGCCACCGAATGTGCTGTGTCCACGTTCACTGTGACCAAGACAAGCACCCTTTTGCACCGTGTGCTCAGCAGACTTGGAGAAAAAATTGAGAAGCTCAGGTTTATGCGCACAGTTGTTGCGTTCTTTGCTCTCAGATATCTTGGAATTCGTGCGCCTCCTCCTGGCTTCGACCCTCATCTCCTGACGGTGACGCAGAATTTCAAGTTCAAACGCCTGTCTCTGCTTTTCCTCTTCTAGCCGCTGCTCGTTTAGCTGTTGCTGCTGCTCGCGTGCCTTCTCTGCCTCCTGCTTTTCTTTATTTTTGAGCATTTCGTCGTAGAAAGAGCCACGTTCAGGAGTGTTGTGCTGGCGAAGAAACCACTGCACATGCTGGGCAAGCTCAAGCACCATAACCTCTCCAACAAATTGCTTTGTCAACTCTTGCAGCTCCTTTCGAAGTTCTGCCAAGGCTTGATTCGACAGTCCCTTTTGATTGCACACGTCTACAAACGGCACAACATTCGGGTACTGGCTGTTACACCTGACGTGAAGATCCACCTGCACGTGCGCTTGGAAGGGAGTCATGCTCTGCTGAGGCCTCAGCGTGAGTAAAATCTCGGGCGGACGCCATGTTTTCCATTTGTCGTTCTTCCGCAGGTCCTTCACGTCGTCCAGAAACATCGACTGCAGTACTTTCATCTCGTTCTCTTGACGTTCCTTGAGGTCTTCCTCTTCCATCTTAAGCGCTTACAGCAATTACAAGATTGACTTCACTTTTCGTTGACTGCCCGGTGGCAGCTGAAGGGGTGTACATGTTTGCCAGGGTCAAAACAACGCACGCTAAACAGATTAGGTGCCTCCTTACATGATTTCGGAGTGATAGGGAATGCAACAGCACATGTCAACCAACTTTTGAACCGCACCGACCTCACCGCATGCGAACTCGGCGAGCGCCACACACTCAATATAAACGCAGCCCCTGTTTTCACGTCCACAATTGCGTCATGCTTAAGTGAGGAGGAGCTGGCGCGGGAACTTCAATATGTAAAGGAGTGATATAAACATGCGTACATTCTTATAAAACAGAACAGAAACTGGAATGCGCGCAGGCTGAAGTAAGGCAACAGAATGCCAAACGTACACTACGAAATAACGTTATTCTAATTGGTTCTCCAAACTTTCTGGCCTTGAAGAACCCCACCTGTTTTTCCATAGTAGTATCAGAGAGAACAACAAGTTGGGCAAAAAAAAAAAAAAAAAAAGGAAACAAGTGAGAGGATGAACCGCTCAGTGTCGCACCTTCGAATAACACAACTGTTTCACAACAGTGTACTGTTTAAAAAATGGATCCGCTTGCGACAATGCACCTGTTTGCTATTATATGAACGCCAGAAATAGTGATTGCGATACATGTGCCAATTCAGGGAGAATCGAACAGTCGGCAAATGGTGTGCCGGTGTGGGGGTTGAACCAGCAAACGCGTTTGGTTCAACCCCCACACCGGCACACCATTTGCCGACTGTTCGATTCTCCCTGAATTGGCACATGTATCGCAATCACTATTTCTGGCGTTCATATAATAGCAAACAGGTGCATTGTCGCAAGCGGATCCATTTTTTTAAACAGTACACTGTTGTGAAACAGTTGTGTTATTCGAAGGTGCGACACTTGGAGTATTCGCGGCGACACGGAGCAGAGCGTCTTGAAAAATGATAGTGTCTGCTGTGCTAGACGAGACTGAGTTATCATCCGCCGCGGTGGCTTAGCGGCTGAGGTGTTGCGCTGCTAAGCACGAGGTCGGGGGATCAAATCCCGGCCGCGGCGGCTCATTTCGATGGGTGCGAAATACAAAAACGCACATGTCCCTTGCATTGGGGGCGCGTTAAAGATCCCTTCGTGGTGAAAATTAAGCCGGAGTCCGCCACCGCGGCATCCGTCATAATCAAATCGTAGTTTTAGCACGTAAAATCCCAGAATTTAATTCGAATTCACACTGATTTGTCGTGTTTTTATAGCGTTAAATTCTTCGTTGTTGTTGTTGTTGATGGTTTTCATAACTCTGGGCCTAACCGGTTTGGACGCAAACGTCAAAAATGGAGCGTTCGCTGGAGCGGCGGTACACGATTAAATTTTGCTTTCACCTGACTAAAACCGCTTCCGACACGCTTGTCTTGGTTAAGGAGGCTTACAAAGACGACGCCCTGTCAAGGGCCGAGGTCTTCCGGTGGTTCAGTGAGTTCAAGAACGGATGGGAGACCATTGAAGACATGGAGCGACCTGGACGCCCTTCAGTGTGTGGTTTGGACAAAAATGTGGCCAAAGTAAAAAATCTCCTGGACTCCGATCGTCGTTTGAGTATCAGATCAATCACCGAATGTGCAGAACAACGGTTCACAAGATTATTTCTGAAAATTTGAACATGCGGTACGTTTGTTCGAAATTGGTGCCAAAATTAAGTGTTGAGTGATATGAACAAAAACAACGACGAGTTGACATTTCCCGTGAGATGTTGGTGCAGTTAGAAAGTGAACGGGACTTCTTAGACGCCGTAATAACAGGCTACGAATCATGGGCATTCCAGTACGACCCCGAAATCAAGCGCCAAAGTTCGGAGCGGCACACCGCGAACTCCCCGCGCTCCAAGAAAGCGAGAATGTCGAAGTCCGAGGTAAAGACAATCTTCATTGTCTCTTTTGACAAGCGTGGGGTGGCCCACAAAGAATTTGTACCTTCGGGAGGAACCGTCAATGCCGCGTTCTACAAAGAAGTCCTTGACCTCCTTCACAGAGCCGTGAAACGGAAACGACCGGATATTGCTGATCGCTGGAAGCTCCACCACAACAACGTTGTAGCCCACACCGCCTTTGCTGTGACCACCTACCTGGCCCGGATAGAGGTTGTAACATTGCGGCAGCCACTGTACAGCCCCGATGCGAGCCCAACAGACCTTTTGCTGTTCCCAAAGCTCAAGAGAAGCCTGAAAGGTCACCTTTTCGACAATGGCATGCCAACTATTTCTAAAGTGTGCGTGTGTGTGTGTGTGGGGGGGGGGGGACTACCGCAGGCGATCATGCCCCCCCCCTCTGTCTCTCTCTCTCTCTCTCTCTCTATATATATATATATATATATATATATATATATATATATGAACGAAAAGAAAGGGGGTTAACCGAGGGGCCCGACTTTTATTAGTCATATCATAAGAAGGCAACAAACACTGACACCAAGGACAACATAGGGGAAATTACTTGTGCTTAATAAATTAAATAAACAAACGATATGTATCATGGGGACCGAAAACTGATCTGAATTTTCATTTATCTTTTGCAACTATATAAAATCTCAAGATGATACAGGGACAAAAGGAAATGAATGCCCCACAGTGGTCCTGGATCCCGCCCAGTAGCAGCAGTACAGAGCACACAAAAAAATGCACATTTGCTACAAAGAATTTGAATAATTCAACAAGGAATTGTACTTGTTGTTTAAGTCTACAGCATAAATATATCGCTAGTTTAGGTAATAGTATTGTCGAGGTTATACGCAACGACGTACAATCAGCATTAATTGCTTGTAATATTTAAAAAAAAAAATGACTCGCCATCCCGGCCCTTCGACAGTGGATGTCCAGCGAATCTGTTGAAAGCCATCACTACAACTGCTGAGGGGTATATGCAATGCAACGCCCCCCCCCCCCTCCCCCTTCACCACTCAATATACACTAGATTTGATATCTGTTGAGTTCACAGTTCTTCCAGGGCAACGGGATAAATTCTTTGTTCGCAAAATACATTCATAAAGCTCCGGATAGCTTACATGCGTAATTTACTACAAATGTCGTAATCAGTCCCCCATCTTCGAAGTTGACCTACATAACGCCCATAACGCGCCCTTTGTTTTCCCCAGATATAAACAAAATGTCTTATTTAGTTCACCGAAGACATCGCAGAAACTAAGACAGGACGTGTTTTGACGCCTGAAAATAGGGAAAGAAAAACGACGGCTCGTTAATTATCTGCAACACTTCAAACCGGACCAGGAACGTAAAAATTTTGTCGCACATTGCAGTTATCATGTCCCCCTCCCCCTTTCCACAAAATATAAACCTGTTGTAAACTAAAGATATGTCGGGACACTGGGAAGCATAGCTGATGGCGGCCATATCACACGCTCTAGCACTTGAATAAGCTTTTTTTACAAAGGCTGTGTTTGATTCAACCGCATTTAACTTCGCATGGAGCGTTTCCACAGTGTACCACTAATTTCCACTAACTTTGGTCTTGGCGGCTTTTATAGTTCTGCTAGGGCAGCGGGCTCAATTCTAACCCGCTCGTTAGGCACGCTCAAACACTCTGGAGTGCTTGCACACGTAATTTATTGCTAAAGTCCCAATTACCCATCTATGTTGAACTTCACCTCCACATCACCCATTAGCTTTTCCTTACAGTCACCAAACGTAACGAAACTGCCTCCTTTAGTTCAGTGAGGACACCAGGCGAAACTAAAATATTATGCATGAAAAAGTAAGCAAAAAATAGATGAGGGTTCAATAATTATTCGTAACGCTTCTAAATAAGCGAGAAAGGTTAAATGCTCCCTATTCATTCGAAGCATAAAATATCTGAAGCGCAGAGTTCTCTTGGGACAACTTTGATTTGGGCGAGTTAGTTCATGGCTATTCAAAAGGCGCAGCGCGACTGGGACGGAGACAAAGAAACTTTGTGGTGGTGGCTTGTGTTTCTTTGTCTCAGTCGCGATGAGCCTTCTGAATATTCTCTTGGGACATTGGGAAACTTATAGCTGATGGCCGCAGCGTGGTACTTTCGAACACTTGCTTACATCTCTTTTTAACGCTGTATTTGATCAACACTTATTTACCATCGCACATGGACTTGGCGTATTGTTCCCCTTATGTTCGCAAAACTTTACCTCAGTTGTTGTACTTATGCCGGCGCAGCCGTCTAAGTCTTACACCGCTCGTAAAACAGACTAATAACGCTATGGACCACTTGCATACGTATTCTACTGGAAAATGTGCATTTAACTAACCCATTTGGAACATTGCCTACACCTTATCCATACCGTGCCCCTAATTTTCCCTAGATAAAAACGAGATGTATTGTTTAGCTCTCCGAGGACACCGCAGAAACGAACTACGAATCTCGTAATAGCCCCTTCATTCACGGCGTACATGTTTGTGAACGCGACTTATTTTTGCCATTACTGTGCAGTTGTTGCAAGGAATAGACAACGAACATTAAGCTTTGTGTATATTGAACATTCTGCTTTCTTAAAGTACACCCATTTCACTTCTGAGTGAAATGTATCGCCTCACACGACCGCTTTCATGAAGGCACTACCGTCTTCGACGAGACGTCTCAAGTGGGGCGTTTCGGTAGTAATCGCGAAAGATTATTTCTTCCCTTGTTGTAATACTTGTGCCCAATAATTAACCTGTGCATGTAATTCGGGCGGGTGATTCAATGTACAATGTATTTAACGAAGAAACGTAGCATGACCGACTGTACAATAAATGAATATTTAATTACTGAGTAATTATATGATGGGCCACTATAAAGTGCAGTCATTCTCCCACGTTGACTTGCTTTCTATGTGGAGTCTCCAGCCACCTTGGGATAAAATTATGTAAATTTCACACATTTATCAACAGTCGATCGTAATTTGTGACTGAATACATTTCACGAAAATACATGAAAGAACGAGGGTTTAGTAATTATCTCCGACATTTGCATTTAAGGCTGGAAAGTGAAAGTTTCGCAGTGCATTCCGATTAAAATTTTCCTATTTTCACGAAATTTCACGTCCGTACCTCGCGCGTTGTTTTAGGAGTCTAGGAAGCATCTAGATTAGCGGCAGTATGACACCCTGGAACACTTCAATTAGCAACTTTTTACAAAAGGCTGTAATGAACCTGCACAGAATAAACATATATCGCTCGTCACTCGCAACATTGTTTCGTACGTCGGATAAATATAAACACCGTGCCCCGCATACTTTCCCGAGGATACCGGGGGAAAACAACCAAATGCCGTGTATAACGCATACAAATCGGGATAAAGCGACCAGTCAGTTACTGTTTTCATAGTACATAAGCAACCTACACAGTGTAAATTTTTGGTACACATCGCCAAAAATGGCCCTGATTTTCTCAAAATACGAAATGTCTGCTATGTTTGCTCCTGCCGGGAAACAAGTAATAGTGTAGTTTATATTTCGAAACCGCCTGAAAATGAAATCGTCAGTCAGAAGTGACAAATGTGTTTAGAAAAAATTCAAGTCAGTGCTCTATTGGTACTGAAATGGCTCTGCGAGTTCGCGGGCGTGTATGGCGAATGCCGCGCGTCGTCCGCTACAGTGCATCTCGAGGAGGCACAAAGGACAATCGTCGTTGTCCATGCAGGGAAATACGTAGTAGAGAAAAACATTACTTATGTGGTCACTCTACTAAGAAAGAAAATTTAGCTTCAGCTGTAGTTTTCATGGACTTTCCAGCGTGCAGCCAAAAGTGCCAGTGCCCGCTTTCAAGATTGTGTGTGCGTGTGTGTGTGTGCGGGCGGCAAATGACATACTTTAACTCCCCCGGTATATACGCCTATGCGTTTCGACGATGTTCGCGTGCAATCCAACGGGCTGTCACAGAGTCTGAAAGAGGTTACGGTAGCTGACTTCCAGGGAGCCTTTACAGTGTGGGAATCGCGTTGGCAGCGGTGTATCGACGCCCAAGCATACTATCTTGAATATATTTAATATTTTTCTATCGGATCAATTAATTCTTACTACCATACCCAGTCTCATTACTTTATGCACAAACCCTGCGTATATGAAAACTAAATTCGGCGCAATGCATATTACCACAAAAACGACGCATGAACCCTCTAAAAAAGAACGAAAAGAAAAGAACAGCGTGATTGAAAGTATAAAATGACCATGTCAAGGAATTTTGGAAGTTGCGCCTTCGGCCATCTGTCGAACTTCACCACAATGCACCAGCGTAACTACAAATGTTCAAATATATATCCCCGCAGGGGCGTCTGCGTCAGCAGGTGTTTGGTGTGTTGCGACACCACGTACCCGAGCACACGAGAGTTGGACTCTCCCACGTCTAACCGTGCGCGGCTTAGCCGTGTCCGGGGAAAAGGGGATCCTGGGGGTTGAGCCAATGCCGGGTGTTTGGACCTTTACGGCCCCTCGGCGGCGGCAACACACCCCTGTGGCCTCGGCTTCACGTAGACGGCACCCCCGGACTGACCCACCCGGGGGAAATCGGTAGTTGCCTTTTCCTGTCTCTCTCTCCCTCCAACCTTCGTCTTTTTCTCACTTTCCATCTTTCCCGTCTTCTTCTAGCTTCCCTTTACTTCCAAGTTTCCAGGCAGCAAGGGTTAACCTTGTGTGAATAGCCAACTTGGGTTATTTCATATTTGGTTATAGTGATGACCTACAGCTGGCGTTTGCAGGACCTGTTTTACAGCTCCTGTAGCGTCCACTGGTAGGGCTCCACGGTAGGTGGCTGGCGTTATTGCCGAAAACTACATTTTTCTATGGCAAGCTCCTTTGCTCCACTTCCTGATCGCCCTCAAAAAAGAGGGCGCACCGAAGATGTGTTCCAGTCCTTTGGACGCCAAAGGCTGAACTTTCCGCGATATCATGTTATCCACTCAGAAAAATCCGATAAGCAAGTACGAAATATCTCCCCTTTTCTAGTTTCCAAGTCCCTAACTGATGTCCTTGGTTCAGGCTACATGGTATCAAGGATGGAAAGTAGTGATCTCCTCTTAGAGCTGCATGATCAGAAACAATATGAAATATTGCCCAGTCTAGTGTCATTTGGGGATGGTGGTGGTGGTGAAAAACTTTTATTGATGAGAAGGCCAAAAGTAAGAACAAATTAAAAATTAAGAAGCAGCGTTGTGGGCGGCCTTCAGGCTGCCGGTTGTGGCGTCCAGGCCATGCCTAGTCGCGACGTCCTCCGCCCAGTTCACCAGCCGGAGTTGGATATCCGGCTCGGTGCTGGACAAAGCAGCCTCCCACTGCTGCGGATTGCTTAGGCGCCAAGAGGCAGGGGGCAAGTGTGCCGGACAGGAGAATAGGACGTGAACGTAATCGGCGCGGGAGCCGTCACACAAGCGACAAGCCGGCGAGTGCGTCCCGGGGTGGAAGAGGGCAAGACGTGCGGGAGTAAGATAGGTATGGGCCTGAAGGTGGCGCCATAAGTGTTGGTGGGGCTGGGAAAGGGATTGGTGCGGAGGGGGGAAGGTGAGACGAGAGAGGCGATAGTGCTGCGTGATATCGCATATCGCGTATCCATTCCCGGCGGGGACGGGTTTGCTCGGTCAGTCGAATCTCGAGCGATGGAATTGGCCGCCTCGTTACCAGGATGGGCCGCGTGAGCGGGCACCCAGATGATTTGGATGGGGCGAGAGGGAACGGTATCGGAATGCAAGATTCCGATGGCCGGGTGTGCCACCCGTCCAACCGCGTAGTTGTAGACCGCAGGTTTGGAGTCGCTGAAGATGTACTTCGCGGAGGTTTGCGTGATGGCAAGGGCAATAGCTGCCTCCTCGGCCTCGACAGAGGTAGAAGTGTAGACTGAGGCAGTAAGAGTGGGTCGGAGAGAATTGTCAGTGACGGCAAGGGCATGTGCTGGGTAGCGGCGGTACGGGGCAGCATCTACGTAAGCCACGGCGGCCTGCCGTTCGTACTGACGCCAGAGCGCGGAGGCTCGCGCTGCTCTACGGGAGGGGTGGTGTTCCGGATGCATATTTTTAGGGAGGGGATTAACGGTTAGGAGGGGGAAGACATGGGAAGGGATGGGCAGTGATGTGGGAAGAGGAATAAGAGGGGAGAGATTAAGGGTGGAGAGAAGTGCGCGACCCGGGCGGGTGCGGGAGAGACGGAGGAGCTGGGCCGTGCGATGGGCCTCCGTCAGCTCCGTCAGGGAGTTGTGGACGCCCATCGACAGTAACCGAGCCGTCGACGTCGATGTGGGAAGGGACAGGGCTGACTTATATGCGTGGCGAATGAGGCTGTTGACTTTGTCTTCCTCGGTACGAGAAAGGTAGAGATACTGAAGAGAATAAATGAAGCGGCTGAGAACAAAGGCCTGGACCAGGCGGCGGAGGTCGTGTTCGCGCATGCCGTGGTGGCGGTTTGCAATGCGGCGTATGAGGCGGACAGTGTGGTGTACAGTGTTTGTGAGTCGAGTGATGAGGGTGGTGTGCTTGTCATTGGACTGAAGAAAGAGTCCGAGGATGCGGAGGGTAGAGACAAGAGGAATGGGTGTGCCGTCAAGGTAGACGGTGAGTGGAGAAGGCGACAGGGGGGCCATCCGCCCAGGCCGAAGGAGCAAAAGCTCCGATTTGGTCGGGGAGCAGCTCAACCCGATGGCCCGGGCGTGAGCTGCTACCGCGTCCACACCTGCCTGTAGAGCGGTCTCCATGTCGCCAAGATTGCCGGTGGTCACCCAGAGGGTGATGTCATCGGCGTAGAAAGCATGAGACAGAGCTGGGATAGCTCGTAAAGCACGTGCCAGCGGGAAGAGGGTGATGTTGAACAGAAGAGGGGACAAGACAGAGCCTTGGGGGGTACCCTTGTTGCCAAGGGAGAAGGAAGGAGAAGAAAGTGGGCCGTATGAGATTTCGGCCGTGCGGTGGGCGAGGAACGCAGTGACGTAAGCATGGACACGGGGTCCGACATGGAGGGAGGAGAGAGCGTCCAGGATGGCGGTGTGGTGTACATTGTCGAATGCTTTAGTAAGGTCCAGCGCCAGGATAGCTCGAGTGCGTTTGTGGTGGGAGGGGTGTAGGACATCCTCGGAAAGTTGGAGCATGACATCCTGGGTGGACAGCTGGGGACGAAAACCGAACATGGAGTCCGGATAAAAGTCATGATCATTCAGATAGGTCTGGAGGCGGGCCAGGATGACATGCTCGAACAGCTTGCCGAGACAGGAGGTGAGAGAGATGGGGCGGAGGTGTTCGAGGGCAATAGGTTTGCCGGGTTTGGGGATGTTCCATTGACAGTAACTCCACACCGCACTCTGAACACCACCCGCGGAGTTGTCTCGGATGATGATTTGCTCCATCTGACAGAGGCTGAGCTCTTGGAGGGCTTCAGTGAGCAGAATGTTGTCAATGTCAGAAGAATTAAGATGAGAAGGGATGGTAAAGAAATTCAAACGAAGCACCTAATACTCACATTCGGTTCAAGTATTCTGCCCGAGTCTGTAGAGGCCGGGTACATCAAGCTCCGTGTCAGACCATATGTGCTAAATCCCCTAAGATGTTTCAAATGCCAGCATTTCGGCCACAGTTCGCAGAGCTGCCGGGGCCGCCAAGCATGTGCGAAATGCAGTGCCCATGAACACGCCACTGAAGCTTGTAAGAACGCTCTCCACTGTGTAAACTGTGATGGGGAGCACGCCGCGTACTCGCGGTCGTGCCCATCCTGGAAAAAAGAAAAGGAAATTGTAACGATAAAAGTAAAGGAAAATATCAGTTTCAAGGAGGCACGCAGGCGGGTATCCTACCTGCCCAAGAAAACCTTTGCCGATGTGGCGCGTCAGGGGGCAGCGCCACAACGGTCTCCGGCGGCTGTCCGACCCACACCCAGTGAGGCGGCAGTGACGCCATCCGCTCCCCCCGGCGACTGGAGCTACGCTGCAACGCCAACCCAGCAGACGGGGTCATCGACCCCGAAGGTGGGCGCAGCCGAGGCTACCCCAACCTCCCCGGCCCCTTCCAGCGCTGGCAACAGCGGGCGCAGCAAAATCCCTCAGCGAGCCCCATCGACCTCCGGGCTGGTGGGCGCAGGGGTCTTGCCCTCCAAGGCGGGACTCTCTCAGGTAACTTCTTGCTCGCAAGAGCACGAGGACCTAATGGCATGTTCAAGCTGTGCAGTAACGCTTTTCGCATCCCTAGCTTGTTTGCTTAAAGCACAGTGTAGAGTAGAAAAATGTGCTATGAGAAATTCAAATAATGTAGCGACATACAGTTGTCGTACAGCCTTAGCGCAGTGATTTAATGGAAAAAGACAAAGAAATGTTTGTTTTACTTACTCTACGTATCTACACTCTTTCAAGGGACAATTACAATGCTCATGCAAGAGTTCTAGAGCTAACGTTATACCGTGATTTCATACGTAGATTTCTTTCCTCCTGATAAGTAATTGGAAAGACCCTTCGCTGCTTTTTAGTGGCATGAGCAACGAGTACCACTCTTGCTTCTTGTGCGGCACTTCCGGTTCACCTCCTGACACGACCTGAAAGGAAATTCAAAATAAATCAGAAAAAAATAGAAAGAATAGTACAGTACAACATTCATGGGTCTCATTATGGATATGATATCAGAGCATAAGTTTAGTTACAAGTTGAGTTACTGAAATATCTGTAATAATTAAAATTAATTAGAAATTACTGAGTACCGCACACCAAAGCACAGAATCGTGCATTTTGGAGACCCGCCGCGTGAGCACAACTTTGAAGAAATTCCTGGATACCCAGAAGTAGAAAGCGGAAGTAATGACGTCACTAATGACGCCACACACAAGAAAGTGACATGATATTTAACCGGCTAATTAATGGAAAACAGTTGCCTCCGAGTTCGGTTCGTGCATTGCGTTCGTCCAGAGTTAACCTAAGGAAAACCAACGCCGAGGTGCGAGTGCCACTAATAGCCTAGTTACACGGGCAGCTTAACCGCGGTTAAACTTCACCGTGGTTAACTCGCTCAACCGTGGTTAACGCGAACCGTAGTCGGCCAGAGTTGCATGGGCTATCCCCGATATCCCGATCACGGTTAATGGACTGATGACGCGTCACGTGATCTCTTGCGTACAGGCTTCATTTTATATAGTTCTTCGACATTTATTACAGTGGTATAAAGATATTTTTAGCAAAACATTTGTCATATTTGAGAGTTTTAACGTGTAAGACTGTGTTTTGCACGTGTAGGTTGTTATTTAGCCTAATTTGGGAATAATCTGCAAATGCTGGTCGCAGTCGGCCGTAGAGTTGGTTTTACGGCCGACAAAATCCGCCATACTGTTGCCCGTTTCCGAAACGTCGGTAGGGTCCCTAGAAATACTTTCTAGGGACCCTAACGTCGGTTACACTAAACCGAGGTTGCCAAGCTCGGTTGGCGGTCAACCATGGTTAGCGGCCTAACCGCAGTTTCGCCTGCCGTGTAACCGCGCTAACCGCGTTTAGCGACAGCCGCGGTTACGTTAACCGCGGTTAGGGTAGGTTAGGGTGGCCTACCACTTCTCATCATGTTCGCATTCCGACATAATAATTCTGGAGCTTTGAACGCATCCTTGACATTGTCTATATATGCAGTCTATTTTTGAGGTCAAATCGCCAGGCTCCAGGCAGTACACTGTTTGTGTTCGATTTAACATCCCAAACAAAGATATCTGCTGTGTACTCTAGAATAGCCTGCAGACCATCAATCCCGCTTCTATTGTACAATCGAAAAAAAAAATATGTGAATCAAACGCGATCAACAAAGTCTATAGAGTCGGAACGCCGCGCAAAACTGCGGCAACCTCCCGTTTTACAAAGCGGTTTTGATCGATTCAAGACACACACACAAAAAAAAAAAAAGCAGCTGCTGCCACGACATAAACCGCATCCAGCAATCGTGTCATCTCATTTGGTATTCCTTCTTTACGAAGCGGTAACACTTCGTGCGAATTTGGGCAGGCACAGTCGTGACCAACCACGCGATACTGGCGACTGTTCCTGTGACGGGCAGCTACGGAAGAGTCGAAAAACTGAACAACGATGCCAGAACAAGACTGCCGCCAAGGCACCACAGGTGTTCTCTGGCAGCACTGCATGCATGTACAGTACACCCACGCCAGCTGCCGCGGCGGCAAGAGGCGCCCACGGCAGCGCTGCGGATCGTCGCGGGCGCGAACCAGTTCGCGGCGGCAGTATTTCGCGCATTTCAATGGGGGCGAATTGCAAGAACGCTCGTGTTATACACACGTTCAAAAAACCCCATCTGGTTGAGTACCCCACCCCCCCCCCCCCCCACCCCAACTATTTGCTTCATAACGAGATCGTGGATTTGGCACGTAATAATCCTAGAATTGTCATTTGTTTTTGTCGACATGTGCAACCTGTCAACTTTCCTGCTGTTTGCTGAACATTACGTGCCCGTTTGGTGCACGTAATTAGCTTCGTTAAACTTCCAATGTGACGATAATTAGCGATGCTTAAGTCATTTCCGCGTCGTAGTGCTGGTGCACATGTCGCGAAAATATGTTACTATTATTTTTGCTTACTTAGTGAACCCTACGAGAGAAGGTTACGAGGTGAACAATGTACTGTAAGTGAAGTGAGCGCTTGAGACCTAATTTTATTCCTGAACGAAGCATGCAGGAATGCAGTGATGCCGCCGAATGTGCTATTTATGTTTTCTTAGTGGATACTATGACAGAAGACTACAATGTATTGTTTTCCAAGTGAAATGAACTACACTGCAAGAAGAGTGCAGCAGTGGATTAACACTGCCAGGGGTGTAATGCTGTGAATTACACCCTGAATGAGGCTTTTTCGCTATTCGAAACAACGCTTTTGAGAGTTGTAAACATGTGAGCTTTAGACACCAGAAAATGCACTTGTGGTGTAATTTCACTTACAGGCTTGCAAACGGCGCTACAGAACACGAATGACAAGCAAGGAGACAGGGGGGGGGGGGGGGGGGGCGAAAACAAAGCGCTCATTACTTGTTTGTCGTGTTCTCTGGCACCATCTGCAAGCCATGACAAACCAAGTAGCCCAACAATACGTTTGAACCAGTTTCATTTACTGCGTACGTCCATATGAACCGCCAAAAAAGAAAAAAAAATGAACCATTTTCTTCTTCTGCATTCTTTCAGTCCTTCATCACCATTTCGTTGAGTGCTCTGAGCAGACAATACTGTCTAGACAGCGCCCGGGCAGCAAGCGGGCGTTCTCAAATTGGTGGGCCATTCACACGCGCAGGTGTGCGATCCATGCGAGGCCGGGTGGCAGCGCAACCGAATCCCCTGGTTTCCTGTTCGCTGGTCTCTGTGGCGCTTCACGGCTGCAGAGGCTGCTTGCGAGGCCGTGTGAACCTGCACCGTACGCGCCAGTATGGGCGTACGCTGTGCAGTGTTGGGAGCTGCAAGCTGAGCAGTCGACGCCACAGTGCGAAACGGCCGCGAGCGAGATGCGAAACCGCGGTATCTGTTCGATGCCAACCCGAGTGGCGTTCCATATGCTCATACCCCCTTCCGATCGTTATTTCCACCCTCAATCTTCCGACGCTACTAGGTGGATGGTTGTTTGGGGGCGCTGGTATTGCGACATTTCTGATTTTATACTAAACAATTTGTGTGACTCATTGCCGATTTAGCTGTCGTGAGCGGAATAAATGCGTTGCACGCGTTAAACGCTGTTTCGTCATAAGGAAGCATCTACAACGCACTATATGTTGTCACTGCAAAGTCAGATGAGCTCTGGTACAAGATTAATTATCATTATAATGCCATGTCTATAAATTGCTCGTTTTCTACTATACGGTCTGCGTAGTCAAGGCCAAGGCCGTTTCATTGCGATGGCAACGGAGAGTCGGCACATAAAGAAAAATTTATGAGCAAGCAAATGATTTTCGATTTGTTTATTGTATAGTGCTTGCAATATGCGCCATAAAAATGGTCGTATAGCGGCTTTATTATTATTTTTTCTTTGCGCCTGCTTTACTATCATGTTCTAATGCGAAGCATTCTCGGCGAGTTCAACCAAGTTTTCTCCAACGGCTACCTGGCGACGAAACGGTCATTCTCGTGGGCCGATCACAAATATATTGGATTGTGAAAATCGGGCAGATCCCGAAGGTAGACGAAACCAAAAAATTGTGGGCCCGTGGATATGTGCCGCTCTTCGGTGAACCCACGGAGGAAGGAAACTAAGGAGAGGCCCTACCCCCTCCGCGCGCTAGGAGAAAAGTGTGGCGGAAATGACGTAGTAGGTTCTCATTTTTTTGCTGCTTTTTTGTTTTTTTTTGTTGTATGGCCACGCCTTTTGGGCCACAATGGCGGCGTTGTTATGGTTTTGAGCACTCACACGTGTTGCTCTGGTAGGTTTCGGGCCGTGGCAAAGGCGCTGAGTGGGGGGGTTTGCGTTAGTCACCGTGTCTTGTTGCGCTGTGTTACCCGCACCGTGCTCTGCCAGATGTTGCGCGAGCGCGCGCGACACCACGCGCAACGCGGCGTGGTTTCGCGAAAGATGTAAACAAGAGAGGAGGGTGGCCCAAAAGGCGGAGCATCGCCATGAGCAACGCCAAATTCCGGCTTCACTTTTGCTTCACAAAGAGTGACGTCAGGGCCTCTCCTTAGTTTCCTTCCTCCGTGGGTGAACCTCTCTGACGCCAACCTGGGTCACTGGGTATCACTACAACAAGCAACAATGTGCGCTGCAATCCCATCAGTTCGCAAAAGGATTATCCCAGTAACGCAAGACCGGCACATACCCAGTGCCACTGCGTGTGTGCGATAGGGACCACTGATTATGTGCCCACATACATACATACATACATACATACATACATACATACATACATACACATATATACATAGAAAGACAAACCCATAGGATACACACGTTGCCGAATTGCCGTATACCGTATTACCGTATATACTTTTGTAAGGGCCGCACGTTTTTTTCTAGAATCTTGACTGGGTGCGGCTCTTACACGAACGACGGCCCGCTAAAGGTTCGCACTGTTTGCGCAACTGTAGCAGAGGTTGAGAGAGGCGCAAATGACACAACACTGCAGTATAAACGACGTCAGATACCGGCCCATCGTCCCTGACCAGCGTTGACGCAAACAGGGCTCCCTTCTCTGGAGGCGAAATGCTACCGATCTGACTGGAGACTGCCAACGCTGCCGAGACGACGCTCCACACAAAAGAAAAAATCGCGTGGCGGCGCCGGCCTGAGCGGCGTAGATGGGTGGATGGATGTTATGAGCGTCCCCTTTGGAACGGGGCGGTGGGTTACGCCGCCAAGCTCTTGCTATTATACTGCCTAATGTCCTACCTAGGTTAAACAATAAAAAAGAGAAAAAAAAAGAACACTATGGACTGCCCGACCCAAATTTTCTGAACCCCTATTTCGAACTGTGCTTTTGTACGTCTCCGTTTTTGTCGTTTCCTTACTTTTCTTCCACCAATCCTCTAATCGCCTCTTACTCGACAGAGAACCAGCTAGCGTCATCTAGCGGCAACGGAACTAACCTCGCTTTCCGGCGGGATGTTTAGAACTTTCCCCCAAAATGTTGCCTTCCACAGTGGGGGTGCAGCCTTTAAACGAGGATGGTCCTTGCACGAGTATGTACGGTAACCATTATCTGCAGAACACTTATTAGATTCATAACAACCATTCTCTGCCAAACCAAGCATGATTCGCATGACGTAGGTGTCAACTGGAACTGAATCTGCTTTCATTTGAAAGCGAATCGTTCTTTGCGAACCCTCCCTGAATTTCCTGACTGTGGCTATTGCCTAGCGGGGTGCTGCTGCTGTCTTGCCGAATAGCTCTCACGCAGGGCAGCACTACCATCTTCACTATCCTTATAGTTGTCCAAGCTGCTGGCCTTAGTTTCCTCGGAATTACTAAGTGATAAAACAAGCGATACCTGAATATCTTCATTGAAACAAATATACGTCATCAAGGGCAGAATTAATTTTGTGAAGCAAACATTTATAACCTTTCTATACCGGCTTTCCTAACGATTGGGCCCCGATCGCACGTTTATATATTTCTAGCGTCCCAATCGCCGACTACCTCCTTGAGATGATCACCGCGTGTTGATGATGATTTCCATACTATGGCATAAACACAACTGGGGATTGGCCTAAAAGCGGGCGGTGCATTTAGAATAAATGAGAAAAAATGAAGGAATGCAAGCCAATATAAAAGTTGCCACCTTGCACAGGCGCGCGAGAACAGATGCACGCGCGCCACTTGTTTATTGCGTCAAACGCGCAGGAATGAAATGGGCGTGTTGTTGTAATGATACCCATTGACCCAGGTTGGCGACAGAGAGGTTCACTGAAGAGCGGCACATTTCATTAACCGCTTCACACTGATTTCAAAATGTGCGCTAGGTCTGCCCAGTTTTTTAATGCTACCAGTCTCGCTCAGTTGAACAATATGCGCGCGAAAAAAAAAAAAAAAAGCGGCGGTAGTGATATATCTAAAACATTGGAAACCTTCTTATTTTCTTTTTTATTCGGAACCATTATGCTCAACCACACGCAAAATATATGATCTCTAAGCGAAGGTTCTGAGAGAATAAATGAAACATTAAGTACAATCTGGACAGCTTTTTATTTGTTACCTCAGACATAGTCTAATAGGAGGTCGGGCAAAAGGCGAACAATGCGTGACGTAGTCTCGGCGCCCTTTACATAAAACGTCGCAGTTTCGCCCGAAAGGCGATGCATCGATTGCGATAGCAAACTAGTAGACAGCCATACGAAGTAAGGATAGTAGTTTTATCGGCCGTATGAACTTGTAAACATTCGCTTACTAACTAAATTGACAAGCATGGCGTCAGCGCGCACAGGCATACATGAACACATCATACTCGACGACCGCGGACACTCGCTGTCACAACCCTGGCGTGAGGAAGCGCGGCAGCAGCGTCGAGCGAAGTGACCTTTGTGCTGTCTATCGCTTCAACGCAAACTGAGCGGCGAGAACGTAGCACAAGCAAAGCTACGAGCCGTCGGCCCACCTAGAGCGTTCCCCCAAAGCAGATCACTTTCAAGATGGATGGATGGATGGATGGAATAACTTTAATGAAAGGTCCTGCGAGCTACGGGACGCAAGGTCCCATAGAGCGGGCTACTCCCACGTTGGGACCGGGAGTTGTAACTCCCTGGCCGCATCCTGGGCTCGCTGGACGGCCCAGAGCTGCTCCGCCAGGTTCGTGCTGCGTAATGCTTCTTGTAGCCTGGCGGAGTCTTGATCTTTGTTTGCGTGGGTCCGCCCACACGGCCAGAGCAAGTGATGCACGTCTAGTGTGCTATGGCAATTTTCGCAATATGATGTTTTGTATAGGTCAGGCATGTAGTGATGTAGTCTGTTCTGCGTGGGGTACGTGTTTGAAGCATTCTGAACGAGAGGGCTTGAGGCCTGGTGAGCTTATTGTGAGGTGTGCTGTATATTCTGCGGTCTAGATAAAAGTGCTTTGTTATCTTGTTATACGTGGAGCTGTGAGCCATCTCATTGAGATTGCGAGGGGCGTCCTCGATATCTCCGAGGTGTGCCGGGAACCAGCAGATTGTGTGATGCTGCAGAGGTGCGGATCTATTGATTATTTGTAGTGCTTGGCTTGCAACTGCTTCTTTCTGAAAGGCTTTGACGGCCAAGCGTGAATCGCTGTAGACGTGGGTGGTGGTCGGGTCTGTGATTGCGAGAGCGATGGCGACTTCTGCTGATATCTCGGACTTGTGGGTCTTGACTGTGAGAGCGTTTGTGACTTGACCTTGCTTATTGATCGTGGTGGCAACGAAAGCCTTCCTGGTCGGGTACTGTGCCGCGTCTACGAAACAGGCTAAGATCTTCTTATGACGTATTTCGCGCAGGATGAACGATCCGCGTGCCAGCCTTCTGGGTTGATGGTGCGCGGGGTTCACGTTCCCCGGGAGAGGGCGAACCGTGTAGGAGTTGCGTGTGTCCGTCGGAACGCTTTGATATAGATTCTCCATTACTGTGGTGTCATGACCTAGTTTGGCTAGGATTTCTCTACCTGGTTTGGTTCCAGAGAGTCTTGTCCGTTGAGCCCGTTCTTGAGCTTCGGAGACTTGTTCATGTGCATTGTGTACCCCCAGTTGCAGCAGGAGCTCTGTCTCGGTGTTCTTGGGGATTCCCAGCGCTAGTTTGACTAGCTTCCTCAGTTGTTCATTGAGTTTGTCCTTCTCCGCTACCTTCCATCTGTGCATGGCCGCCTCGTAGGTGAAGTGGCATAGCGCAAAGGCGTGTTTTAGCTTGAGGAGATTTTCTTCCTTAAGGCCGTGCTGTCTGTTTGCTACGCGTCGTATGAGATTCAAGACATTATTCGGCTTTGTCACGATCTTCTTCACTGTCGCGGCATTAGAGCCGTTGCTCTCAATGAGCATCCCAAGGACTCTGGTTTTGCTGACGTGTGGAATGGTTCCTCCGTTTTTTGTTCTGAGAGTAATGGAGTGTGTGTCTCTGATTTCGTTCTTTGGCTTGGGACCGCTTCTCGATGGTTTGTAGACGAGGAGCTCCGACTTCGCAGGCGAACATCACAGGCCGGTGAGAGCGAGGTATTCCTAGATCGCGTCGATCGCTTGCTGCAGAGCGCCTTCAGTTGATTCCAGGCTACCTCCGGGAACCCAGAGCGTTACGTCATCTGCGTATATCGTGTATTTGACGTTCTCGATTTGATCCAGTTTCTTGCCTGTAGATCGGCCGGCTAGCGCAAGGTTAAAAAGCGTTGGAGAGATGACAGAGATGACTTTCAAGATAAAGCCCGCGCAACCGCGCGCCATACGCAGTTGCTACCGAAATACAACGCCCCCTCCCCTACCTCCCCCTCATACCTCCCCTCCCCCTGGTTCCTTGCACGCGACGGAAGACGGCGCGCTTCTTCTCCGCTTTCCGCCCTTTTGCACGCAAGACTGAGTCGCGATCGTCGGCTCACCCTCGCACGCTTTCACTCGCGCATACAGCATACGGCGCGGCGAGGGTGTTATCGCCCTTGAACTTTATACGGGACATCACGGCGACGGCGACGATGACGGCGGCACAAAATGCGCCTGGAGTGTCCATGTAATTGCTATCGCAACAATACACAACAATTTAGTATTCAACAATTCGGGTAGGCAGGTTATGCAGACTTAGAAACAAGTAAAAGCAAATAACTTGAGACAGTTAACTATTTAGTACCAACCAACAAGTATTAACAAAACTGTGAGAGCATGGTTAAGAGCATGCAAGCTGCACTTGACATATATTACAGAATTGAAATAATAATGATAAATACAGCGAGAGGAATCAAATTTGTATATCATCGCGGATAACTTATTTGATGGGATAAACTGAGTACCACACAAGCAAGATCGGTGTACATACATGCATAGGAGCACGCCACTATGCGCAGAACACTGAACAGGCCACGAGAACGGCAAAATGATTGTCATGTTCGAGGTCCGCATTAGACAAGCGAAAATGCGAACATATTTGTTGCAAATTGCGTCCTACATCCACATTTGAATGAAATGAAGGATTTTGAGTAATTAATATTTGCAGCCATTATCTTTAATAATGTTGTTGTATTATAAGAGAGAGTTTGGCGGCCATAATTCGTTCTGATAGCAGGCATTTTACGCTTACGATACCGAATTGCATATGAAGCTAGTGTGCTAGTTTTTAGAGCATGTACCTGATTTTTATGTATGTGCTGTAGTATTTTACTGTAGCATGCATGTTGTATTTTTAAAAACAAATAATGGCTGTGTTCCTAAATATTGTCTATCTCCACAGTGGCGTTCAAGAATCCTCAAGATTTTTTTTGTATTTAGTTTGTTGTAGTCTGTCAGAGTTGTCGTACCCCGGACTATATAGTATGCCGTAACTTAGTTTAGAGTATACAAGGGCCCTATAACGTGAAACTAGTCCAATATGTTTGTATTCCAATCTCCTGACGTCAAATCCGCGTAACCGCCGACGCAAGCGTCGGGCGGTCACCCGCAGGGCTGTCTGAAGAGACCAAACGCTCTCCTCATTTATAGGAGGTCACTTTTGTTTGCTTTAAAAACGAATAACATTGCCTGCACTGAGCGGCTTGTCTTATCTAATTCGCTGACAAGAGGCGAGGAGCACGCTCAAGTGGAAATGGATTCGATGGGGCCGAGGCAGTGCACTGAAAAAATCGATAACTGGATGAAGAGGGTGGTGCCAGCGCCTACGATTGGTCCGCTTTCCCTTACTTATATTACGGTGGCTGGGCGAAAATCGCGGCGGCATGCAACGGAAGGTTGGAAATGCTGTGAAAACGGATCCTCAGCAAAGAAGAGTTGGCAGAGTGAGGTCGTAAACGTGCTGAAAGTGCTCGAGAACTTTACACGGCCACGCAACAAGTTTTATTGTACGAAAATACACCATTCTCTCCGGCAGGTGAGAGTAGCCAGTGCCTGAGCGATCGGCGGCAGCCAACTTTTATTCCTTTCGGAACGGCCGGGCAGCCTGCGGCTATTCAGAAAAAAAAAGTTTTGTTCGGAATATTAATACATCTGTAACGCGTACAGGTCACTTTGACGCGGTGAGTTTTCGCGGTTTGGTGACGTGGCGCGGCAGGCAGGTGAAATGGCTGCAGCCCTAAAACTTTTGAGCAATAGCCTAGGTCTAATGGCGAAAAGGCGACGAATCAGAAAAAAAAAACTATTTTTCTTTTGTTCGGTCAAATCATGCATAATCAGTGTGTACACGTCATATCAGATGGGGAGCTATCGCGGTTTTCGTGACGTCGCGTGACAGACAGGCGAAGTGGGGGTTGTTCAAAAAAGTTGTTGACCAATCGCGGAGGGCTAATTGCAGAATTGGAATAGAAAAGTTTGGACTAGGGGCGCTATAACGTAAAACTATTCCAAACTTTCCTATTCCAATTCTAACAAAACAGAGTAAGTAAATGAGAGCTGTAAGGCGATCAGATGTTCTTCCACTGCACTAGCAAATGTATCTAATGAGGAGCTGTTACTAATGCATTCACTCAGTTTATTCCACTCTCTTATCCTAAAGGAAAGAATGAATTCTTAAAGCAGCTGGTACGAAAAGAATACTCACTGAGTGTTTGTGTGTGTTTATGTCGCGTTGGCCGTGTTTCACATCTGGAAATGTAACTAGAGGTATCAATATTAAGCTTGTTGTGTAGGAACTGGTACATAAGTTTAGAACGGGCTACTACTGCTCGGTTTTGTACTGTGAAGATTCCGGCTTTGTAAAGTAGTTCGGTAGGCGAGTCTGTTAGCTTATGTTTATTGTATATACAGGGTGTTTCAGCGAGCACTTTCAAAAGGTTTTAAAGGTTGCTTGTGGCAGATAGCTCAATTCTAGTTTATGAGCCGGTCTACTCGAAGCGGCGGACTCTACTTGCAAAAAAAAATTGAAATACAAGATCGACTAATTAAGAATAATCATCAATAATTTAATACTTAACTTTTTAGCTATTCATATTATGACCCATATTGCAATTTACAAATTCTAACAGTGGACTTCGCTAGGTGGATCCACTTGTAGCGAATTCTCAGGACGACACCAGTTTCGAGATATAAATTCTCGAACTTCGCGGAGAAATCCATTGGCGTTCCAGTTACTTGTGTGCTTCAGTGCATGACACGACGTTTTGTTAACAAATTAACTGGAACGCCAATGCATTTCTCCGCGAAGTTCGGGAATTTATATATCGAAACCGGTGTCATCTTGAAAATTCGTTCCAAGTGGATCCGCCTTGCGAACTCCACGGCTAGAATTTGTAAATTGCAGTATGCGCCATAATGTAATTAGTTAAAAACTGAATTAGGGAATTTTTATTGATAAGTCGATTTTGCATCTCAATTTTTTGTGCAAGTATTGTCCGCCGCTTCGAGTAGACCAGCTCATGAACTAGAATTGTGATATCTGCAACAGACAACTCTTAAAGATTTTTGAGAGTGTTCGCTGAAACACCCTGTATACCGTAGTGCTTTTCTTTGTACACTTTCTATTTGCGTACTCAAAGACTGACCTAACGAAAGTTTTGTAAGCCAGAAAGTTTGTATTGGGTGGTGCCAGTCGGAGGCGTCTTCCAAGAAAGAAAAGGCGTTTCATAAATTGCAGTGGCTGTAACGTTGCTTATATGGGAGTTCCATGTGAAGTCATGTGTTAATGTTAATCCGAGATACTTGTGTTACTGAACTCGTATCAGTGGCACGTCGTTAACGGTACGCATAAATCTTGAGTTACTTGTTTTTCTCTAGTGGTTGACAGAAGAGCAGGTTTCTGCCAGTCGGCACACCAGTTAGGCACTGCTTTCAATTCGTTGCTTAATGTTATGGGGTCATCATGTGAGTTAATATATCGATAAAGAATGCAGTCATCTGCAAGTAGCCAAATTTTTCCTGTGATTTTTGCTGGTAGGTCATTATTAAAAATTAGAAATAAGAGGGGAGCCAGAACGCTTCCTTGGGACACCTCATATGTTACGTTGGCTATCTGGGAAATCTGTTCGTTCACTTTCACAAATTGGGTACGGTTAGTAAGGTAGTCGCAAGTCCAGTCAATTACGGGGCTTGTACTTATGGGTGAGTAATTATTGGGCCGGTACTGTATGGATGAAGCACGCGCCGGTGCGAGCGCGCTAACTCTTCGTCGCAGGCGCCAGGCTGAGTCTGAGCATCCTGCCGATATAGCTCGCCGGGAAGAAGTGCTGAAGAACCGTGTCTAACCATGCTTAACAGAGCTTTCGCTCGTATAACTAGGTTCAAGCCACATTGAACCACAGCCACTTTTTTCATCATTTCCCGCGTGCTTTCTCACAGTGCAGCGGGCGCCCCATTAGCAAGACTGCATGGTGCTTCGTTCAGGCTTCGCTATATGAAGGCAGGCCTCCACAGATTCTATCTTTATGCCCTTCAGGACCTTCCTCAGGTGAATATAAAGATATCGGAAAGCAGGCAAGCGATGGGGTGCTGGCCTTTCCAAGGATACTACAGCTTTGGGTACACACGCAAAAGGAGAGCAGGTGCCTCTCGTCACCGATTCTTCGCATGACTAAGAGTTTCTCTGGGCTCGTGGGCAGGACGTAGCGTCAACATCGTTGACTCCAATTTTGTTCTCGAGAAGTGCGTGGCCTGTTCTCTCCTCACTAAAAACGCGGTCTGGAACCTGCGCCGTCCTTGAAGTTCTCTCTCTGGTCTATTTTTCTGCTTCGGTGCCTGGAATGAAGGACAAGCCAGCTCTGGCAAATTTTTTTGTTTGTTTGTTGGAGACGTCTGCAACTTGTACAGCGCTTACGGCATATACAGCGCTTACGGCATATCTGTATTATGTCTGCTTCATTTGCCATAGGCATCCGAGTTCCCTCAAAGCGGATTACCATTTAAGCAAAGCTAATTCGAAAGACCTCTGCCAATAACTGGCTGTATCGCGAGCAGTTTCCGCTTACATAACGATAGTCATCTGGTGCGTAAGTTATCGCGTTGGCTCCTGAACTTCTCTGCGTGCAATCACAGAAGCTGTCATGCACCCGAGAACTGCTGATCAGCGAATGTGTTCGAACACCAAAAATTTTCGAATCTGATACGAACAATCGAGAAAACATAAGCATCCGATATCGAATGGAATGTCGAAGCTTTTCGTATTTTTAAACAAAGTGAAATAGAAAGGTTATCTGCAGTCCGTTTGGTAAAAAAAAAGTTTTTTTCTTGAATGTTCACGGGCGGAAATCCGGTCTATTGGCTTAACATGACGAAACAGCGCCAAAGACGAGCACTAAGAAAAGAAACAAGACGGTGCGCTTAGAAGTTTGCAATAAAAAATGTTGCGAAAAGATACAGTGTTGACACAGCGTTTCCTTGGCCTGTTAAGCTGTCTAGGCTTGGAAGCAAGCTAAGAGCTGTCGTCAGTGGCGTTGGCCGATGTGGCCCCCGGTCTTCAAGGCATGTGAATGTGTGAACAGATTTCTGTTTCCTTATATTTGCTTTGTTACATTTTCTTACATTTGCACCACCACTATGGGAAACCGCAGTGGTGGTGAAACGGTAGAGCGTCCGCTTCGTATGCGGCAGGCACTGTCTTCGAATCCCCGTGCCGCCGGAAACCCACCGTTCTTCCTTTTTTTTTTTCTGAGGGGTAGTGATGTACCATTATCTGGCACTCGGTTGTCTGTGTGGGTTTTCATCTCAAAAGGGGGGCCCTATAGAGATTTACGAATGTCTCTGGGCGCCCCTTCTCCTACCGCAGCAACGGTGAAATAGTCGAGCTTCTGCTGTGAAAGGCAGACGAGTGCTGCCGCCGGTTCCTACTGGTGAAATAGGTACAGGCGTGCTACTGGCTCGGTGCTCGGCAACTATGGAGGTTACAGACGCTTAGAATGGACACCCACCTATTGGGAAGTTGACGGCGTGAGACCGCCAGACTCCTTCTTTTTGAATTGTTTTGTTTGTCTTCGTTCTTGCACAGAAAGCGTAGCGCGGTCTGTACGAACCTCTCCCATGCAACGCACCTTTCGAAAGCCAGACGCCTGGCCGGGGGATGCTTATACACCCGTCTTATAAGCCGACCGGTGGATGTCCGGTGGTGGGGATCGAACCGCGTACCTCCCACAGCCAAGCCGGGCGTCCAACCTGGCCACTGGCTCTAGAGAGACAGAGAGAGAAAGGCAAAGAAAAGACAGGGAGGTTAACCAGAGATTATCTCCGGTTGGCTACCCTGTACTGGGGGAGGGGCAAAGGATGCAATAGGTGAGAGAGATAAGGATAAAATAAAAGAGAGAAAAAAACGTAAACACACACACGCACGTACACACGAACTGTTTCTGTGGGCACTGTCACGCAGCCCGCAAAGGCGTTCCTAGTCTTACGCAGTCACCGTACAGTCCTACGTCACACAGTGTACAGTCACAATTTGTCAGAAAGTCCCGTGTCTTTCAAGTATCGCAGCAGCGCCTTCATAGCGGATCGCACTGATGTTCACGTAGGCCAGTTTCCAAGGATCTTGTTTTCTGTCATTGGGCGCTTGTCCAGTTTGTCCAGGGTGGCTGAGAGGACTGCTCTTTGTGGGTTAAAACGAGAGCACTGACAAAGAAGATGCTCGATTGTTTCATTGCACCCGCAGAAGTCACCAAGTAGGCTGTTGGCCATTCCGATAAGGAAAAAGTAGGCATTTGAAAACGCTACTCCAAGCCATAGACGGACTAGAAGGGTGCAGTCACGTCGTGGAAGTTCGGGCGGAATACGGAGCTGTAAATTAGGGTCCAGGGTATGCAGGCGTGCACTTGTGAAATCGGAAGAATTCCATTGGGCTAATGTCAGATCACGCGCAAGTGCGGAAAGTTTTTTTCGCTGCGTCGGCTCTCGAAAGAGGAATGCCAACGCAGTTGACGCCGTTATGGGCAGATCGGGCAGCTGCGTCTGCTCTATCATTGCCATGTATGCCACAGTGACTAGGCAACCACTGATATATTATATCGTGTCCTTCGTCAACTAGTCGATGGTGGACTTCTCTGATCTCTGCGACGAGCTGCTCATGTAATCCATGGTGCAGTGCTGAGAGTGCACTCTGTAGGGCTGCCTTGGAATCACAGAAGACCGACCATGTGTGGGGTGGTTCCTCCTGAATGAAATGAAGAGCCGCACGCAGGGCTACCAGTTCAGCAGCTGTCGTTGATAATACATGGGACGTTTTTAGCTGTATTTTGACGGATCTTCTTGGTATCACCACAGCGGCAGCTGCATTTGCAGATGTGACTGAGCTAACGATGTAAACGTGTACGCGGCCACTGTGCACCTCACGTAAAAGTTCTAATGTGGCCTGCTTAAGGACAAACGACGGCACGTTGGTTTTCTTCATGATTCCTGGGATGGTGAGGCGTATTTCAGGTCTGTGCAGGCACCATGAAGGTAAGGATGGTCTTGCTGCAGGCATGTAGTTCGATGGCAATGAGGTACGATTGGCAACAATTATACGACTGAAAGTTGCGTGTGGCCTTTCTGCGGGTAGAGCGGCAAGATGGTGAGAAGGTAGTTGGGCAACGTGCCTAATATGAGCCCTGAGAGCGTCGGTTGCTAAGTACGTTGATATTGGGTGATCTTGGACTATGAGAATCGTTGCCGCTGTAGACGCACACCTCGGAAGACCGAGACACGTCCTTAGGGCTTGAGCTTGTAGTCCCTGGAGTACACGCAGGTTTGTTTTGCAGGTGTTACCAAGTACAGGAAGGCTGTATCTTGCGAAACCGAGGAACAAGGCGTTATAAAGCTGCAGCATTGATCGCACCGATGTGCCCCATGACTTTCCGCCGAGAAATTCGAGGAGATGTGTTATTGTCATTAACCTCTTCTTTGCGTATGAAACGTACGGGCTCCATGATAGGTTGCGGTCGATAATTACCCCTAAGAAGCGGTGTTTCCGTGCATTTGCAACTGCTTGCCTATTGACATTTACAGAGTAAAGCTTCATTGCCTTCCGAGCGAATGTAACAAGGCAGCATTTCTCTGAAGACAGCTCTAAGTTCTGTTTTCGCAAGTACAGTGATGTTAACGTAGCTGCCTTTTGGAGCTGTGCTCGTACCTGCAGTCATGTTACAGCAGACGCCCAAATGCAAATGTCTTCGGCATATATTGATACTCGAACTGTGTTGGGCAAGCATCTGACTAGGCCAACGACCACTAGGTTGAATAGCGTCGGGCTCAATACTCCGCCTTGTGGTACTCCACGGAACGTTTGGTGTTGAGTCGTGGTACCATCCTCGGTCATCACGAAGAAATGCCTGTCGGTCAAATAACTGCACAGCCACTGAAAAATTCGGCCACCGATTCCGGCTTCAATCAGAGCATCTATAATGGCATAATGTGCTATATTATCATAGGCGCCTCTTATATCAAGGAATAATGTCGCAGTGAGTCGTTCCAGACGTTTTTGATGCTGAACAAACGTGACCAAATCGATAACATTATCTATGGATAAGCGCCCACGCCGGAAGCCAGCCATAGCATCTGGGTACACGTTGTAATTTTCCAGGTACCATTCCAGGCGCGTCAAAATCATTCTTTCCATTATTTTCCCTATGCAACTGGCCAGAGCGATGGGGCGGTAAGATGGCAAGTTTAACGGTGATTTACCAGGTTTGAGAAGTGGAACCAAGCGGCTGCATTTCCATTCACGTGAAACTAAACCGCTGCGCCGAGACTCGTTGTAATGGTTTAGCAGCATGAGTCGTGCTTTCTGCCCAAGATTGACGAGCGCCGCATAGGTAACGCCATCGGGCCCAGGTGACGAAGAGCGCCTGCAAGTCGCCAGTGCCGCTTCAAGCTCCTCCACCGAAAACATTACATCCATGCGGGAATGCCGTGGCACAGTAGTGGCACATGGTGCAAGTGCGCATTGGAGCTGCAAGCTGGCAAGTCTTGAGCAAAATTCTTCAGCAATATCAATTTCGCTTCGACCTTGGTGCGAAGCGAAGGATTTGAAAGGAACACGCTGTTGCGGTGATAAGCGAAGTCCACGCACGGTTCTCCATGTTTGAGATAATCGCTGACGTGGATCCAACGATTCACAGAAACGTTTCCATCTTTGAGATTGTAGTGCATCGATGCGACGTTGAATCTTCTTTTGCATCCACCTTGCCTCTCGGAGATCATGGATGGATTTAGTTCTCCTGTATCTTCTTTCAGCCCGCCGGCGAATCGCTCGTGGTCGCTGCAGTTCTGCTTCAAGGTCTTCATATTTTGGGAAAGGCTGAAAACTACGCGTAGCCTCTTGCATGGCTTTTAGAATTTCGTGTTCAAGACTTGAATGGTTCCCTGGCTGACATACTCCATCCATGTGCGACCGAAACGCCGACCAGTCAATTCGCCGGAGGGTCATGGAGGAACATTTAGATAGTCCCTTGATCTTCAGGTACGTCGGAATATGGTCGCTTCCATGTGATTCGAAGTCTGGAAACCATTGCACGTTTCTTTCAAGACGCCGAGAAACCAGGGTCAAGTCTAGGCAGCTGCTGTACGTAAGCCCGCGTAAATATGTCGGACTACCATCGTTGAGGCAGTAAAGGTCGTGCTGTGTGGCAAAGGATGCTAGTCTCCCTTCTCTGGAGTCCATCTTCAAAAGCCCCCAAAGCGGACGGTGAGCATTACAATCTCATGTGAGAATCGTAGGGCCGGGTGTCGCTTAGCACGTCGTGCAGTCGTTTAGAGTCGAAGCCACTTGAAGGAGCAATGTAAATAGCGACTAGTGTGAACGTAAGCTTATTCGTTTTCACAATTAAACAAGCGTACTGGTTGTCGTCGTGAGGCGGGACTGGGTGCAACACGTAAGTCAGATCACATCTAATATATACAATTACCTTGCTCACATCACCATAGGTAGAGGACATGAATGCCTCATAGCCAGAAATGCGTATAACATTCTGCACGTTCGGTTCGCAAATTACAAGGATGGGAAAACGGTTTTCGAAGACAAAATGTCTAAAATCTGAAATTCTCGATTTGAGATCACGGGCATTCCACTGCAGCAGAGATGCTTTCTTGACTTTCTTGTGGAAGGGCAGCGAGAGGCGGGCCATAGTGCTATGTGATCCTTTCAAGTAATGGAGTCAGCGCGTCCAATACTTGTAGTGCGCTACGAACAGCCGGAGTGTCCATGTTTGTCAGTAGTAGACGCATGACATTCATGAACCATTTGAGCATAGCAATCCCTTGTGAGTCCTTGCCTCGCATTTGGTCAACTGTAGTGACATTTGACTTTAAGTGGCGAGTCAATTGCTGCGGCTCTGGCGCGTGGCATGCCTTCGGCAGTGCTGGCCACACCTCACTTGATGAAGCATGAATAGCATGGCCATTTCTTTCGTTGACATTCGTGCTCTTACTGGAGACAGATGGAACAGGAGGCGGCGTTGCCGGACGAGACATTTCCCTTGAACCGGAAGAGGATTTCGTAGACTTTCGTTTCCGGGAGCGATGTCGCCTTATCGCTTCAGAAGCATCTCTGTGTGACGATCCGTCTCTGGCCATTTTTCTCAAGATTTTCTGCTCTTTCTTTAGGCGTGGACAGTCTTTTGAGGATGCAGCGTGCGAGCCTTGACAATTTGGGCACTTGAGCTCGGTTGCACGGCAAGTGTCAGTGTCATGTTGTTCGGAACATCGTGGCCATATCGTTGTATTTCGGCAGACAGCACTCACATGTCCAATTCGTTGACACCTTCTGCACTGAAGTGGTTTGGGTACGAAAGGTCGTACGACATGCCGAAAGTGGCCGACCTTTACATGTGATGGTAGGCAATCACCTTTAAACACGAGCCTTACACAGGTCGACTTGCCAATGCGCCGAGCCGAGCTTGTAGTAAGGCAACACCATCTGTCGCAGGTTTGATTAAAATTGGCAGGTCGCTGTCGCTAATCGATGTGTCAATATCATAAACAACACCAGCCGTAGTTTCGTTGTCCTGCGGAATGAGGTAGTGCACATTGATGTTGCCCAGGAGCTTTACTGCCATCAAAGCATTGGTTACACTTCGGTTGGGGACATCAATATCCAGGACGTTCTTTCGAGTATTAATTCTGAAATCTTTGATTTCTCCTGGGACAAGAGCCTGCAGAGAAACGGAAGTCGCTTGTCGATTAAGGCGGTTGAGGTTGTCGGCAGGTGTGTCCGGCAGAAAAAGAATTGTGTGCGCCGATGGCCTTCACTGTGGCACTATGGCGAAGACTTACTTGGCGAAGACCGTCCGCTGATGTTTCTTTTCTTGGCCTTCGGTGTACCACTCTTTCGAAGCCTTCGTCATCTGACGCGTCATCGCTTGAGCAGGAGTACAACACAGTGTCCTCGCTGTCAGCTTGACTAGGAGGGCAATTTCTCTTCCTCGGGCCGGAGCAGTCACGTCGCGTCGGCATTCTGCCGACTCCACTTCCATTCCCGTGGCAATGGGAGCGGCGTCTCCCAGTAAAACACGGGAAAAAGCCGAAAATACTGCTGCGCGAAGGGACAGTGGTCTCTACGAGAATCACTTCGCCTTCTATCACCGCCACTGGCTCTAGGTTAATTTTGACAACCTGGGGTTCTTTGACGTTCAACGAATGCACGGTACACGAGCGTTTTTGCATTCCGCCCCGTCAGAATGCAGCTATAGATGTGTTCGCGTCCAGCAGCATCATCGATTGCAGGAACGACCTGATGTATCGTATCTTCAAGACGCATCATCCACTTCCTGGGTACCGAAGCCGAAACTGGTTCGCAGTACACTAGCGTTGAGGATTGGACGAGTTGGTATTGCATTATAAAACTGGTACAGCGCAACATACAAAGGAAGAAACAAGCCGAGCCGGCCAGATAAAGGAACAGAGCGCTGACTTCCAGCTGGTTTATTGGCAAGTTGCACGGAATATATAGCTACAAGAAAGCATCAGGACATGTCGCAACACTTCACAATACGTCACACTGATAGAAGGCTACACCATCATGAGTCACAGAACGCGCAATTCTGTCATGTAAGGTTAAACTGATCAAGAAATCTTACTTCACGTGGAGATAGGCACAAAGATGGCACGCTAATGCACGTGCTGCTAGCCCTTGCTATGAGATCAGCTTCAATGATCTCCCGAGTAAGTTGTGATTGGTGCTTCTTTAGCACTTCAAAATTCGGCTTACATCCACAGTCGCGACAGTGCATTCCTAAGTTCCTACATGACATTCGTACATTTCTACATGGCAGAATTGCGCGTTCTGTGACTCCATGATGGGGTAGCCTTCTATCAGTGTGACGTTTTGTGAAGTGTTGTGACATGTCCTGATGCTTTCTTGTAGCTGTATGTTTCGTGCAACTTGCCAATAAACCAGTTGGAAGTCAGCGCTCTGTTCTTTTATCTGGCCGGCTCGGCTTGGTTTTTACTTTGTATGTTGCGCTGTACCAGTTTTAGAATGGTTCGCAGTAACAAGCGTTCTGGTAAATTATTGAGGGCGCTCTGACGCATGCCAGTATTAATGCGTTAGCATTCAGGATACAGCACGGATGCTATCTATCTATCTATCTATCTATCTATCTATCTATCTATCTATCTATCTATCTATCTATCTATCTATCTATCTATCTATCTATCTATCTATCTATCTATCTATCTATCTATCTATCTATCTATCTATCTATCTATCTATCTATCTATCTATCTATCTATCTATCTATCTATCTATCTATCTATCTATCTTTCTATCTATCTATCTATCTATCTATCTATCTATCTATCTATCTATCTATCTATCTATCTATCTATCTATCTATCTATCTATCTATCTATCTATCTATCTATCTATCTATCTATCTATCGGTCACGTCGCCGATGTCGACGCCGGATTTTTGCGTAATGGGACATATGCCTTCGCATAAAAAAAAGTAAAGTCGTGTCAGTACTCCTTAAGCTCTGGCTGGTTGCATGTGGCTACGAGGTCCCGTAATGTGCCTCTTAATCACGTATTATGCGTTTCAGACGCAGTATGCATAATCGTACTCGGCAAAATAGTGCGCGAAAAGCCAAAACACCAGGGACATAATGACATTTAATACGTCTCGCACGCATCTTGAAACACATGATTATGCGGTTCAAGCCTGAATAACTTGTAATATGTATAATATTTAAGAAGTGTTATAGTCAAACGAGTTGAAAGACAAGTTGCAGTGTGTTTACTGTCTGTGTCCCTACGCCGTCATGTAGCGGGTTCATTTTGATTGATTTTCGTGACGTCAACCCGCCATGGTTGCTCAATGGCTATGGTGTTAGGCTGCTGAGCACGAGGTTGCGGAATCGAATCCCGGCCACCGCGGCCGCACTGCGATGGGGGATTGAATTGGACAAACTTTAGTGCTGGAATGCACTAGAATATAGTAGCACACTCTGACGGATGAAGACTATACCTCGTGCGCACCGAAAAGTTGTTTTTGCTTTTTTCTGCGAAGATGGTGACATTATTTGAGGAACAAGCAAGCAGTCAGCAAGACGGCTGTGTTCACTCTGAGAACCTGCTGTGGTCGCAGTAAAGGAATTGCTGATTTTTCACCTTCCGTCGTGGCCATCCGAAATAGCAAGGCAAACATGTTGCTGGACTAACCTCTCCAGTTGTGTATCATTAAACCTACAGTCTCTCATTTTCGTTCGTTTTGACCGTATGCACTGCACAATGGTTAGTACGTCCATGGAGCGGCCTGGTGGGGGAATACGTCTTTGGTCGCGGTAGCCCACGGCGTGCAGAGTGGTGAAAGCTCGCAAAAAGTAATAGAGCTCGCAATCTAAGACGCTGAAGGATAGTGCGGCGAGCCCGCATCCAAGGTAAAAAAACAAACAAAAAGACGCATATTTACAACACCAGTTGCGTATTCTTCATTCGACCTGCCCCATCCCCACTTTCGTGTACCAACCTCCCCACCACCATTCTTAACTTTTGGTATTTCTTCAATTACTTTCGTTTCGTTTACCAAGTTTTCTTTGCACCTCTTCCCTTCTCGCTGCCCTCTGAACCGTATAGGCGGGTATCTATATGGCTCTTTCCCCGCTGCAGCCACTTGCAAGAGCATCAATCACTGCCCCTCGAGCAGGACGTGTGAGCGCCGGACGCCTCGGCCTGCTTTTAGGTATAAAGTCGCTGTCGCTCAACGCCAGCGACGTAGGGCAGCGTTCCATTATGGCTTCTTCTGCGTTTATGAGTTTATTCTTCGTTGCTATAGAGTGCGTCAGTAGGAGCGAACTTCACGCGAGTTCACCTGCGCGCCACTGGACGCACTGCGATGCAGTCGGCACAGTCTGTGCTTTCACAGATTGGAGTGTCAGGCTTACTTCCGGCAACGGGGATTGTGGCACTTCAAAAATATTGCCCCTGTATAGAGATGAAGGGAGAGCGCTGTTCAACAGCTCTGGTTTCAACAGACGCGTTTTCGTGCACGACCCGCTGCCTAACATGAACGAACATGCCTCATTCCAGGTATACTTCGCGGCAGGTAGGTAGGTAGGTATAGATTCCTGTCTCGCCTGATATCGGATCTGTGTAATAAAAAGAAATGCATGACCGACAGTGGGACCGAACGCCTGCCTTCGAGCACAGCAGCCGAATGCTTTACCCACTGGGCCACGATTTTTTACAGCGAAGCTATCCGTGGCTAGGGTTCCGTGGATTTTTTGTGTCCGTCAACAAATTTGCGTGTGCAAAAGACTCAGCTGCCGAATTTAACGCAAAATTCCTTCATTCTATGCAGAAGCATACAGGTCCCATCACTTGGATATGCATTTTCTGTAGATTAGCTATCAATAGCCGCCATTTTCAAGATCAGTAAACTCTCAGGTAGACAATTTTTTTTGCTTGCTGCCTGGACTAGGAGGCCACCCACATTTCCGCTCAAGTCGAAGAAGCCTGGTGCGAGCGAGCGAGCGAAGCAACTTCATCAGGAATGCCTGCAGAACGATTAGCCTTCCCCTGTAAGGGAGGCGTCACCGCGACGCGGCCATGACGTCTTCCCGGCGTGTGGCGCCTCTACTCCGGCCGTGGCCGCACTACTCCCTTTGGTCGACCGCGCCTGCCCCTCTTTTGGGGTGGCAGCCTCCCTCCGGTTCCGCTCGGTCGTTGCCTTTCGAGGGCCGCCGAGATCTGCTGAACGGCCTGGGCTTGGCCCTCGTGATCGTAGCACCTCGTTGCGGCCTCGAGCCGCGGCAGGATCGTTGTCGCCGTTGCAGCTTCGTGCGGATTCTTGGCACAGTCCCAAAGGATGTGAGCTGCAGTGGCTCTTTCCTTTCGGCACACACAGCACAGGTCACTAACATAAACACTCGAACACACGTGCCTCATCAGCACCGGGGTGAATAACGACCCCGTCTGAAGTTGTCGGTATAACACCGCTTCCTTACGGGTCAAGCCCGGATGAGGTGGCGGCATGGTCCTTCTCTCTCGTCTGTACCACTTCACAATTTCGTTATAGGAGGTCATTCTGTCCTTAGTTTCCCACCACTACGACGGGTCGACCGCAGTAGCAGCGGCACGGTTGGTTAGACCTCGCGCCGCCGCGTTCGCCGTCTCGTTGGGGTTTGCGCTGCCGCGATCCGACACATCACTGCCCATGTGCGCCGGAAACCACTTTATCACCACACACCGATTTTCACTCGCCAGATCGACCGCACACAACACACGCGCGGCTTCACCACACACCCTTGCTCTGGCGTAATTTCTCACTGCCGTCCTAGAATCACAGAGCACAGTCGTGACCTCGGGGTCGGCGATGGCCAGGGCAATGGCCACCTCCTCGGCTCGAAGCGGTATGAGCCAATCATTGTGTTACGGTAGATGGGAAAACGGTTACATACATACATACATACATACATACATACATACATACATACATACATACATACATACATACATACATACATACATACATACATACATACATACATACATACATACATACATACATACATACATACATACAGTGCAATACCGGGCCGACACGCGGCTGAGGTGAAGCAGGCTTCAAGCACGCCACCCCTTCTACTTCTACTACTAATAAATAGTAATAAATGAAATAAACCAATCAATATATATTGTTTCAAGTTGATGGGTATACTAGAATCTTTTCCGAACCACACATGGACTCATTAGCAGGAAGCATTACCATACATGCAAAAGAGAAAATGTATGTACAACCATACACCCTTGACTCGCAAGAGAGGTGTTTATCATGACAGAAAAGCTGAGAGGTCGGCCTCTCAGCTCGCAGGACTCGCAAGAGGACACTGCCACTGGCCGCGGGGATATCTGTGCCGTACAAACGAAAGGCGGATTGTTATATACAATGTGTACGTATATCGAGGCACACACAATTGTGATATCGAGAAGCTCATGACTACGCACTTTGCATGGATTAGCCATGATGACAGTACCCCTGTGATCATCGTTGGAGACTTCAATGTGGACATTTCAAAACCAGAGAAGAAATGGTTCATTCAATTTGTGCTAAAAGAGTTTGGTTTGAAGTGCGACACCAATCCAAGTCACTCAGCTACTCAACAACGGTCATGCATAGATTTTGGCCAAGATTCTGTCTATTTGAGGAGCCACCCACCTTCACAGATTGGGATGGCTCTTCATTTCTTCTCTTTATTTTCGAGGCCACGATGTTCCTCTCGCGCCAAAGCCGACGAGTTGTTTGAGAGGGTTGGCGCGTGCGTCACGTGACGTCCCTAGTGCCTAATTTGTACTTTTTAATGAACCATGCTTCACAATGTGCAGTGTAATGACAGAAACTTGCTAATGTGATACTAAAATGTGAACCTTGTACAACATTAACGGCGAAAGTTTTCATTGTTTGAAAACTATTCGATATTCGAATCGATCCGGTTCACTGCGGCGCTATTCAATTCGGATTCGACTCGGTCTGAAACACTACTATTAGTGCACCCTAATTGCATGCACAGGCTCTCGTTTGTAATAAACGGTGCCCAAAAGATAGTGATGAGTCCTTTGCAGGACTTCGCGAACATGTAGCTCCGGGTGCCGGAAAAACTGCCAGGCAAACGTTGGGCTGCGAAGGAGCAGCTCCCCTTCGGCAACCTGCAGCCGGCAGGGAGCCTTGCAACCTTTTCACTATTCTGTTTTGTGTTTTTTTTTTTACCTGCGCACGTGCTCTAGTTTTCCTCGGTGTGCCTCAACTTTGGCGATTGCATTTGCGAGAGATAATTCCATCTTCGCTGTAGTAGAATCGCCAGCGAAAAGACGCAACGCAAGAAGACGTACATTTGATGACAAGTACGCACCGAGAACTAGCAGCAGCTCCTACAATCTCTGTCATCACACTCTACACTCGCTAAATGAGTCATCGCCGTTGCACATGTCCAATACATTAGAACAGAGCTGCCCTCATTCGCTGTATACTGACCAGGGGCGTAGCCAGGGGGTGGGGGGGGGGGGCTTATGGGGCTCCAGCCCTCCCCCCCCCCCCCCCACCGAAATTTTTTCGTGCTGTCCATGCACCGCCGACTAAAGCAAACCCCGGCGCCGGAAATCATTCTGGATTTTGTCTAGAATGTCTTTTTCACGCTCGAAAAAACATTTCACCGCAAACATAGCGAACTCGGGCGTGATTTTGCGACAACGTCTATGCACCAGGAGTTACATAATGCAAGCAGCCCCATCCGAGCACAAAGTTTAAAGGGCGTTTTGATGGCGAACGGCCTCGCCGCGGCATCTCGCTGAGGCCGCGGAATCTACGGAGCGCATGGATGTCAATTCCGAATATTTATGGGCATAAAGTCCTCATAAACTTTTGGTGGGAAATGTGGACTGGCATTTCCAAAGATGTGCTTTCGATTTTCAATTGCGGAACTTTGTTGGTTTAATGCTGTTATAAACGTTTGACGCCTAAGGTGTATTGACTTTTTTAAAGTCGTACATCGGAACATACAACAAGGCAAGCCAAATCAACACACTATCAGACAAGTTGACAAAGCACGCAGCGAGTTCCGATGAGACGAAGCGTTGAGGTGGTTCATTTGTGCCGCCATCTCACACAAAAAATATCAAATTTTTTTTTCACCTACTCCAAAGCATCCATGTCAAGACACTAAAGCTAGGAAAGGTAGCTGTGTTCTTATTTATTTTTTCTACTTTGATTTCTATTCACGAGGACACATTGAGCCTCTTCAATTTTTTCGTTCTCGCTACCCTACCCGCGGGCTGCCAGAGCCAGCCAGAGCGCATGCGTTTTTCTCATGTTGCCCCGACCACCGCGCGGCGTAGTTCGGTGCGCGTTCGGTTTTCTCTGGCCGAGTGGATTTTCGCCTAGCAGAGTTTTGTACGCTTTCTGGCTAGCAGACGAGAAAAGGGAACAATGGTCACTCGCCGCCATCACTGGGGGGGACTAGACGGATTGCATCGCGTTCGCTTGAGAGCAACATCTCCGGAAAGTCTTGTCTAGCTCGTGTAGTACACCGAGCAGTATGCGTATGGTTCTCAGTGGACCAAACGTCTCACGTTTTCTTCGATATTACTTCGGTAGCCACATTAGGGGCCCAAAGTAGGCATTCGATTGTGGAGATACTTTGTGTTTCTTCATTTCGGTGCCCCGCCTGAAAGGAGGGAAAAAGAATGCATTGTTGTGGCGCAGCGAATTGTCACATGGTGAAAGTTCGTTTTCGTTACTTCTCTTGCGGAAATAAAAGCAATGGGCCACGGGATGCTTCACTTGCCGGATACTCGTATTATATTATTCAATTATACGGACGCTACAGGCGCATTCCTGCCATCGCCGTCGCCCTCACGTTCCGTATAAAGTCCAAAGGCGATAACATCGGGACCGCGCGCCGCATACTGTATGTGCGAGTGAAAGCGTAGGGGGGTGGTGGCATGAGTGGGCCGACGATGGTGGCTCAGTCTTGTGTGCGCAAAGGAGAAAAGCGGGGAGGAAGCCCGCCACCTTCCGTTGCGCGTGATACATCGGGGGGAGTGGATGGAATGGGGGCGGGATCTAGGATTTCGTGAATCTGTGATTGCGCAACATGCTTATTTGCCTTATTTAATGCATTATATACAGCGACTTTTTCTTAGATACGTACATTTATTGGAGACTTATACGTATATTTTAATATCCTGTTGCGAGGTTTTGTGTATACGTGCAGAGAACTTTGTTTCCAGTTGCATTTTTTTGCCCTTTATCAATCTGTATCTTCGCATTTTTATATTCCGTCGTATCTTCGCATTTCTAATGTACGACGGCGAGTCAAATGAAAGTGCGTCTACACACCTCACGTAATAATGGTTCGGTTCATTATCTGCGAGGCATGCGCGTAGCACACAGGCATCTCTCATTTAGAAAAGTGACAAGTAGGTATTAGGATAAATGTTCGTTAATGCTCTCATACACTGGGTTGAACATAGTTGCGTGACGTAATGGACGCTCCAGAAGTTGAACAGCGTGGTGTCGTGAGGTTTCTGACAGCTGAAGGTGTTTACCTCCAAAAAATTAGTCGCCTTATGGCTGCCGTGTACGTTGAACATTGCATTTCATTGGTCACTGTGAAGCGTTGGAGCAAACTGTTGAAAGAAGGACTTGAAAGTTGCAAAGACGATCCAAGACCGGGCCAAAGTCACCATGCAATCACCCCCAACAAAACTGCAAAGGTTGATGAGCTGATGAGACAAGAACGGAGGATAAGCATCGATAAACTTGCAGAGCGGGTGAACGTCAGTCACGGTTCCGTTCACGCCATAATTCATGAACATCTCGGTTATCGGCTCTTCTGCGCGCAATGGATGCCCAAGATTGTGAACCACTGCCAGAAGACGGAGAAGTTCGGCGCTGCTTTGACACATCTGATCCGGTATCACAATGAGGGTGACGACTTCTTGTCTGCAATTGTGATCGGGGACGAACCATGGTGCCACTACTACGAGCCTGAAACACGACGGCAAAGCTTACAGTGGAAACATTCGCATTCACCACCCCCAAGAAAGCAAAGACCGTCATTCCCGCCGGAAAGGTGTTGTTGACTTTTTTTTTCGATCGTCAGGGGCCATTACTGATAGAATTTGCTAAATCTTGAGAGACTGTCAATTGTTTCCGATATTGTGAAACGCGGGACCGGCTACGTGTCGCAATCAAGAACAAACCACGTGGAAAATTGGCGAATGGGGTCATCTTGTTCCACGACCCCACGTCGCTGATGTGGTTAATATAAAACTGGCGAAGTTAAAGTGAGAAACGCTGCAATATCCGCCATACAGCTCAGATCTGTCGCCTTGCGACTTCCACATTTTGTAGCAACTGAAAAAAACAGCACAAGGCAACCAGATTCTTGTCTGACAGTGACGTGAAAGAGTCAGTTGCAGACTTTTTGGAGCAGCAACCCAAGGAGCTTTGTGAGACGGGAATCGCGTGACTCTGTAGTCAATGGGACAAATATCTGATTGCTCATGGAGACTATATTTAAATAAAGTACTCCGTTTGTCATATATTCGCATTGGATCACTTTCATTTGACTCGCCCTCGTATATTTTGCAGAACTCCTGCTTTTTATGCGTGCTATCTGTTGCGACTATAATTTCGGTGCAATTACTCACGATACAGGACCGGTGACAGCTGCTCCTTTGTAATACATTGGAGCAAATGACAGCGTCATTGAGATTTTTCATTGGCCGTTGCATGTGTGCAAGAATGTAAACAAGGTTCTTGAATGACAAAGTTTCATTAACATATTTGTCCTCAACTTGTTCATTTCATGACCTTTACATTTTTCATATCATCGGTATGCAATGCTTTGCTGGATTAGAACTGATATAGTTCTAAAGTTGGTGTGATATTTTCTTTACTTATTCAATAGACAAAAACATGGAAGCATTGATATCATTTACTTTGGGCACAATTTTAGGCACACAAGACTATATTCTTTTATAAAAAAAACTTAATATTTTACTTGTTCTGACAGTGCGTAGAGTTCAAGAATTCGCTTGCAGTATCTTTGGCAATGCCAATGCAGTTATTATTCATGTATTTGCTCCCTCGACAAATTGTTTAAGAGGAAGCTTTAGCTCGGGCCCAACTTCGACGCGATCTATTCAGATACATGTAAAACGTAGAAACACTTTTCTGAGATAACCCCTGGATCGCTTCTAATGAAATTTGTTGCATTTGAGAGAGAAAGTTGAATTCTAGTGCCTGTTGGAAGCGGAATTTCGATTTAGGGCCTGAATTTTGTTTAAAATATTTTGAAAAATTCGAAAGTTCGAAAAAGATAGAAGCACGATGTTTACAAACTAATAGGTTTGCATCAAGAACAGATATCGCCGTTATGTAAAAAGCATCTACTATAACAGTCAAAGCGGACACATTTGGTATGTCAGTTTATATATTACGTGAATTGGTTACGTTGTGTACATGGGTTCTGCAAAAGCCGTATTTCCATAATACTAAATTTTTTTTTTAGATTCATTTGTAATATATCAATTTTATCCGCTGTAGATGCACTATTAGGTGCACTTTAACACAGAATTTTGATAACTTCCAAGTGCGCGATCATTAGACTTTCGCCATCTGCTTTACCTTGGGATGATAAATGGTGTCCCTCGCATCAGTTAGAAATTTATCTGATGAAATTACGTGGTGGTATCTCGCCATTATTTTTTTTTTCTTTACACAAGTCTGGTCTGTCACCGTCCCCTCTATACCACATCGGTAATGAAGCTCAATCTATAGACCGTTTTATTGAGTGCGCTGCCATTTTGCGATCACAGCGCCGTCTATCGTCCGGCGCCATGCTGGCATGTGGGATCGCGCCGGAGGGTGCACGGCGAACGTGCTGTTGACGAGTGGCAAGTTTTCGCGCTTTCCCGAGAGGTGTCAACAAGTTGTTTGGCTTGGGAAACTTGGCGTGTCGTCACTAAGCTTTTAGCTTCGATATAACCGCAATATCGAACGGCGACAGACCTAGAGGCGCTCCCGCAGCTGTGCCCACGATTGAAATTGGAGGCGAGTCAAGTCTGAACATTGTCGATACGTAACGTATACATGTAACGCGTTATTATTTTGTGTCTAGCCTTGAACTCTGTTAAGGTATCACTCAGGCGACAACAATCAGAGGTATCTCAGTGTGTCATGCGGTGTGCCGCACCAGCGTACATCCCAATCCAGGTAACCGCGAAGCTCCGAGGAAACACGTTTTGCTAGCTTTCGTGATCCTGAAATTTTCGCTGTACGATTTTCTCAATATTGTTTATCTGGCACCCAGGCATCAAGCTCTAAATTAAACAACTATAAAATAATTCGATCGAAGGTGCTGTTAACATGGATAAAATGAGCTGATGACAGTGGCCGCGAATATGCCACGATCAACCAGATGCACGCGACGCGTTCAAATATTATGCGCACTCTTAGGTCTCGAATGGTGCCTGTACGTGCAAGGGCACCTCGCCTACTCGAGAGAGATGAAAAGCGAACAACTACTATTTACAACAGCAACTTTATTTTCTGCAGTAATACCGCGCGCGATGAGCAGCGTCGACAGCTTGCTGGCGAGATTCGGAAGCACGGGAGAGTCCCTGTAAACCAGCGCCGGCCGGCATACGGTAGGCATGGCTTTGGCTGCAGAATGGAAAAGAGCACACCTTCATTTCTTAGTCATGTACTGTTTTCATAATACGTCCTCGGTCAACTTCCGCCAGAGCGTTGGTTTCCAAGCATGATAATTTTAGAACACGTTTGAACAGAATAAGTTTAATGTGCGTGCACGAAGAAATAGTTAACTTCATCCATTCGCAATAGTTGACCGACCGGAATACGCGCCTTTCTTTCATATTCCTGTTTTATCATGGGTGCCGAGTTCCGAGTTCGTCGCCGTGCGCTCACTGGGAACAAAACCTTCCGAACAGACACGCGATGGCATCAAGTCATTTCTGTTTGTGCTGCCAATACAAAGCGGACGCGTCTCTGCTACTGCAGCGGCGGTGTCCACGAAGTCGCCGCGGCTGAAGATGCACTTCACGCTTGCTTCCGAAAGTTGCTTTTGCAGCCGAATGTAGCAGAGTGGTAGCCCGCCGACCTTGAGTCATCTGACATCGTATAGATATCCCAGACAGAACACGTTAGAATCGCACTAATTCGCAATTAAACCGCTACGTTTTCCAAGCTACCGCGGGGAGAAAGCGGAATCCGCACATCCAGTGCGAGGAGGACAGCGGCGCGACACGCTGGTTCGAGGCTGCGTTCGTCCTCGCCGATAAAACGGTCTATAGAACATTTGCTTTTCTAACCTGCGCCCGGTTTACAACCAAGAGAAAATGATGTTTAAATCATCGGTTATCGGACACTTTCAAGACACCTCTTGTGGCTTTTAGTTAGAAGTAGCTTTCCACGTATTGTAATGAGAATAAATAAAATTCAAACTTTCGTTCCGGCAACTAGTGATTCCTATAAATTCTCAAATTATTATTTCCTTCGGGACTTCGGTCAGTTACGCTTGCCTGACCATTTGTGACTTCCTTAGTGACACAATAGTATTACCTCTTTTGGGTACTATTTCTAATTGTAGTCGAAATGACTGTAATCCTCGAAATTTGATGTTCGTGTGTAAACCATACGTTTTATTCACTACTATCAGTATGTTAATCATCATTACGTTCTAATTGGCCCTATTTCGCACTATAATATGGGCTCTATAATATGGGCACGACTGCTTTCCGTCTTATTCTTTGTCTTTTAGCTTTTATCCCTCCCTCTTTCCGCTCTCTTACCGCCGGTTTCGTGCTAACCGATTCTTCGCAATATCCCACAGTGGTATGTACAACAACAACAACAACAACAACAACAACAACAACAACAACAACAACAACAACAGCTACTGCTGCTACTACTACTATTACTTCTGGTAACAGTTGGCACAGAAACTATTACGTACAGTCGTCCTTGTGGCTCAGGGCGTACTGCCCAACATTGGAGGAGTACTTCCCGCCTCTGTTGTCCATTTTGGGTGGTGGTCCTTAGGGGCCAGGTCGGATACCAATCGCTAATGTGTGCGCCCTAGTCATTCTAAGCACTTTCCAGATTATGTCTACGCTAGAAAATATTCAAGTGCTCATTTGCTGCGCAATGCCAGCAACATAATTGTTCATGCGATTCTCCATTAGCGTGGACACGTATATAAATTACGGCTTTCCAACGCAACTCTCGTGAACTCTCCGCACTGTTCGGTTCGATGGGTAGAAACGGATAAGGCTCATTTTACAAATGGACAACTGAACCACGCATGTGAAAGTAGGATGCATAACTCCGTCGCTGCATTCATCTACCGTTGTAATGCCGCAAATGGCAGAAGATATAATTTATCAGTGCTGTTTGTGCAAACAAAACAGCATGTACTAGCTGAGGCGGTGACCATGAAGAATTCAAGTGTGCTGTAAGCATACTGAGCAGTGCTAACGTACTGCAACGGACCGCACGAGGTAACTGAAAGCTGAGACTGAAAACTGAAGGAACAACACAGGATAAAATGGTGAGAAACTGCTCCGCTCATATACGGCGGCAGCAGCTCAATTCGGCGCCGCGTTAAGCCTCGAAGAAGGGCAATCAAAGAACAACATCTGACCAAAAATGGCCGATACCATTTGAAGAGCCAACTAAAGCTTCTGCGTTTCGTAAAACAGCTACCTCCTGTGACGAACAACGGGTTTTGTTATGCGACCTTCTCTGACATCACGGTTGCCACTTCCAGCTGAGCCACATTTGGTGGACGTATATTCTGTTGGGTTACCTTCTTTGGCGTCCCAAAACCCCAATCCAGAACTGCCACCACTGCGCCACAGGCCTGAACTTTCGTCAACGGACGAGCAAATCATGTCAGTGCTCAAGCAGTTGGTTACTGCCTCGCACATCCATCTCACTGGTGTCAAACAAGTATTGCTCAGACGGCGGTGCAGATTCTCGATACTCTCGAATCGGTGCTGGCGAATTTTAAAAAGCGAGCAGCAACCATGAAATCGTCGACGACCCTGCGATAGCTGCAGTAATCATGACATTTCAATAGCCCGCTCGAAGTCTGCGAGGTATTCGGTCTGATTTAAACAGAATGACTGAAATGTGTTTCTTTTCGCTACCGTATACACGCGAGCCGAGAATGTCATCTCCGTTCTAACTTTCAAGATATTAGCAGCTAACCACCGACTAAAGCAGAAATTTGAGTTGTCATGCAGCGTACAGGGCATGGAACAGCGTGCGCTAAATGCTAAATAGTTTGCTTGAATCAGGCTTGGGCCTCGCCCTTGATTTGTGTGTATACATATTTGTGTCTGGTGACTTGTGCTGGAAATAAGTAAACTAATCGCGAACTAGCAGAAAAAGGACACGACATCACTTTTCAGTGGCTCTCAGGACACTGCGGCATCCGGGCGACGAACATGTCGATGAAGCTGCTAGGAGGGCTCACTAAAATACTGTGAAGGAACCCATTCCGCTATCAAGAACCGATGCAAAAACAAAGCTTCGCATACTCGCGCGTGATGCCACGCGATCCATGTGGAACACGCCAGGTTTCCGGCATACTAGACTGCACCGCCTGGACCACCCATCCATCCAACTACGCATTTCATCTGGACTATCCTGAACCGAGACAACTGTTCTCTGCCGACTGTGGCTTGGAGTATCTTATGCCAATGCATTTGCTTGCCGCATCGGAATGGTTGACAATGCTGCCTGTGATAGTTGCTGCAGCGAGGAAACAACGCATCCTCTGTCATTGTCCCTGCTACAGAGAGAGATGAAGCTTTTTGTGTCCTTGATGGGGTCGAGGGATGGCGGGGGTTGGGAGGACTGTCCCTGCTACAGCTCCGTTCCTCCTCCGTTCAAGCGAACTGTTTGAACGACTGTGACACTCCTGAGTTCCTCCGCGCGCGCGTGCGTGTAGCATTGTTGTGCGAATCCTACTGCTGTACTATTGAATATGTGTATTTATATAATAGGGCACTTTCGCGTATACATACATATGAACACTGTGTAACTTGGCAATCACTTATTTGCTGATAGCAGCGCGTGTCGTGTAAGTGTAAGGACTGTACACAGTGTATGTATGTATATTGTACATTAGGTGGATCACTAGTACTCAATATAGTATTGCATCATCTCTTCATCGTCCTCTGCCCGTTTTGTTTTCCCATTCCCTTGTCCCAGGTGTGCATCAGCAGGGCAGGGACGGGCTCCACCGGCCGACGACACCATATTTCCGATCATCAAGCTTACCTCTATCTCTTCCTCTTTGGTTGAATTGTTGCAGATGATATTAAAAAGCAATAACAAAAACCTACTGCTGGCAGACATCAAGTAAAAATAAAAACGTACAAGTAATGGTATTCTTCAATAATGCAAAACCTATATCGAGAAAAGAAAGGAAGAAATGTGACTGGCAAGAAATCACGTTAATATTTTTAGCGCAAGGAAACGACGACACGAGAGAAGGCACACAGGACACAGCGCTACTAACAACTGATGCTTCATTGCACTTGGTCGCAGTATGTATAGCACCGTACAATAAAAGACGGAAAGGTAGTGTAATGTTACGGCAGCATGACAGATCGCCCAACACTGTAACAATCCACCGCTACCATGACAAGAAAAGTATCTCCTTCCCTGACAACGCGACAGACGGGTAGCTCATGCAATCTTTGTTTCTATTCATTTCAAACGCCTCTACGAGTTCCCTTGTCAGTTGATCAGAATGCCTGCCCATCACTCTAGTCCTTTGGAACGAAGGTTTGCAGCCACAGCCACAGAAATCACATCAAGGTCGTGGTCTCAGCGCCGTGCAAGTTAGTGACTCTGTGTAGTTGCGTGTAAAGCATCAAAGAGCAGAAAAGGAAGTGCGTACGGAGCTTACAACAATGTTTATTGATTGTAGCTCGTTTGTCTTATACTTGAACCTTTGACGTATGGCAGGACGTATACGAAGGGCAGTGATAGGTTACTTGAACATTCAAACTTAGTTCTGATTGGCACAGGTGGGAACCAGCGGCTGCATTGCAAGATGTTCGGGTGCACTGAGCGTTTCAGTGACGTGTTTATCTCTGCAAAGCACGGAACAACAACAACAACAACAACAACAACAACAACAACAACAAAAGAAAAAAACTTTAATATCCAGGTACGGAACAAAAATGAAGAATTGTAGAACTAGGTCCTGATAGGTCCTGATATGTGCGTGAGTGAGCTTTGGTTGCGCTTTAGAGGCACAGAATTCCAGTTTATTGATAGGCATCACTAAATGCGATCTGATTTTGTGTGTTACTGTTGGTCGTGACGTGGCCAACGTTTCTGCGCATGCGCTTCGCTATGTATGCGAACGCTGGAAAGATATAGAGTAAGTTGTAAGTCCAGCGTGTATCCCTTGAATGTATTTTTGTATTGCGTATACATATCTTGGTTTGTTCGACCGCAGTTATACAATGTGCAAACTCCCGCAGCAAGCGACTCTTATGTGCATAGCCATCAAATTTGGATACAGTACGAAATTACAACGGCCTGTCGCAGTGATACACCTACGCTTATTAACCACGACTCTTATGCTTCAGAATGCTTTTGTCCGAGTATCTGGGTGTCCCTTGCGACATCCCTGCAATTGTCTGGTTCAGAAGAAAGGGCACTCCCTCAGGCACCTCTTTTTGAAGTATAATGCGCCCGAGAGATATGAACTGGTTCAGGAGCACGCATGCCCGTGTAGGCCTTACGCTCTCTACCGGCCGCTGATTTGCTGGTATGGTGATCGCTACTGGTAACGTTGAACATCGTGGGCGGTAAGACACAAGGTAGCTCTATCCACACACAGGTCACTGGAAAAGACAGAACGCTTTCAGTGGAAGCAGTCCCCTGCCTCGTGTACCACACCAGCGCAGCGTAAATATATAGGCACGGGGTCACGGTGAGGGCAGAATAAAAAGGAGAAGCAGGGGCATCACAAATGTCAAAATACGTCCCCGTGACGATTCTGGGGCCGAATTCACAAAGCTTTTCATTCGTAAGTCTTACGGGTTACTGGCTGGCTGCCTTCCCTCTAGTAATATATCCAACGTCACGATTGGACGCCATCTGATTGTATGAGCAATTTTCGCGTAAGAACTTTTTTTAGGAACATACGTGCCCGTAGTTTAGCTCACCCATGGCGACCAGTGGGTTTTGAAACAATCGGGGTGCTGTTGCTGAGCGCGACGCTGGCGGTTTGCCTTCTTCCGCTCTTAATGTGGGCTGAGTTATCGTTGCGGCCTCACTCTCGTTTCGACCCGGCCCTGGATCGATGGAGAGGTAATCGCGGCGGCCCGTGCCAAATGAGCCGGAGTTAACGCGCCACGAGGTGCTCGGTCGGCTAGCACAATATGGCCCGCCTAGAACGCGCTGCAGAGTAGCGCGGCGCGAAAGGGTTGCGGTAGAGCGGATTGCAGTTTAGGCGCTACGTAGCGCCGACGAGAAAGCGCCATCGGTTCCCGAAAGCTGGCCAGTCACCCTTGAAGCGATCGCAAAGCGATTTTGGCAGCTGCAGGCAGTTTTCAGCGTTGCCCTGCCACTATTCGCATATAGAAAATCAAGCGAAGGTAGCATTTATCGCCCCTTCACCCCGAAGAAGGAAGTGACAAAATGGTGTGCCAGTTGTGCGAGCTGTTCAGTCTTACATTGTTAGCTTATTTTTTGTCTTCTCCCCCCCCTCCCCCTTTCTTTTTGTTTTGCTTTGTGTACAAAACAAAACGGCGTCCAGCTGTTTTTCTGGCGGTATATTCGGCATCGCCGCTTTGTGAGCCGTCGTCGTGCGCCACCAGTGGTGACCGCACGAATCAAGTGGACATTTGTTTGTATGCTTTTTTTTTACATCAATAGTAGCGGCCTATTTACTACGTATATGGCTGCACAGTCATGTGCAAACAGGGCAGTGCGAATGTAAGAGGGAACATTTTGCTGTCTTCTCAGCCTGCGGCTGACGTGGAGAAACCCTTCCAAGTACTGAGACATGTCGCTGGTGGTGGACTGAGCCGCCGGATTGGTATTTTACCTGACGCTGTCGTTGGCGAAGAAAGGAGCACACACGGATACGAGGCGGGCTCACAAATTGAGATCGCTCTTTGTGTTGGCACTGTGCCGAGACAATTTTTTTTTACTGATCTCAAACGGTTAAAGCGCTAATATACCGAATGTTAAACAGCAACCATGAGGTTTGTTTCTTCCTATTTAACTTAGGGTCTTAACGTGAGACGTTATATGGGGACATTTGTTAGTCGACTGGCGCGGCCTGCCATCTTTGATAAAGAAAGACTGAACGCAGCTTCTTCGCGTGTGGAAAGCAAGCAAGTAACGACGCGCTAAAATTCGGGTATCTCTGAATTGAAGCAGAATTTATTAGCCAGGTATTTATTGACCTGATTTATTGATCTTTACTTGCCGGTTGCATGTCGCAGAAATTTCCAGTGGCGCTAAAACCGCAGATTTCTAGAATTAGTTTCCTTCGTTATTTTTTTTTTTCAAATGTGTACATTTTTTAGCACATTAAGCGAGCTTAATTGGTAAACATCATCAGCGATTAATCCCTCGTTGTCACTCACGTCAGATGCGCCTTGTAAAGTTGCTCCCCCTGTGGCGTGCGACATTTGGCTCGCCCATACACACCACCAGTGAGGGGAAAACTACGCAGCCGTGAGAGACCGCTCTTCTCTGTCTGGTTCTATTTCTGCCTCCTCACAGCCTTTTGACCTGCCTATCGATCCAAGCGGTGGAATTTCATTTCACGGAAGTCCTTTCACTCTGAGCCATGCACGTCTCGTCAGCCTTGTGAAGCTGCGGACACGAAAGGAATAAATGAACATCAGACTGCAGATGAGCTGAGAAGGCTCGAGCGAATAAATACTGCCGTCTGAGCGGTTAATAGGAGAACGGTAAACTCGATTTATAGGCACGAATAAATCTCTATCAGACACCCATTAGTACATTCTGAGTGACATTAAACGTTGACCTTCACTCGAACTTATAAGGTCAGCCATTCCAGTCGCTTACGTATTCGGCCTGAATATGCGAGGCGCTCTTGAGTTTAGAACTGCAGAATGTTGGTACTTTGAGAACTGGCGCAATATCACTAATCGTTCCGAAGGAAAAAAAAAAAAAAGAAGACACGCCGATCACTGGAACGTTTCCAAATTTGCCACTCACCGTGTCGCTAAGAGGTATATAGCATGTTGTTGTGTGAAGAGCAAGAATAAATTACCGGTAAAGTAGATCAAAATGGTGGGAACACAGTCCTGGCAGTGACGACAGATTGGGCAAGCCACCGTTAACATAGCCCTTCGGCAAATGCAGGTTAGGTCTTGTTTGGCCTTCTCAATACCCACGCTTTGTTTCTAATGCGGTTGTTGCCAACTTGCGATTAGTCCTTCGTTTGTTCGACTAAATAGATCATGCCTTGCTGTAGTGCGTGCCGCGCGACGCTTCGCAACGATGAAGAAATTGTTTACTGCGAATGTGGTTTTTCGCTTTCACGCTACAACTTGTTCAGTCAAGGCAGAGAAAATCTAGCAAAAAGCCGTGGAAATGTGAAGCATACAAAACAACTAGTTCCTCAGACGCCGATCACTAGCCTGCCAGTGTTGTCCGGTAGGTGCAAGTACTATGCATGTTTTTTAATTGGAGAGCTTACATGGCCAGGCACGGCGCACATGCCTGGGACGTTCTCGGAGTCCTTCAACTTGTGAAACAATCGTGTTTGCCAGATGTTATGAAATCCCAACATACATCCCTCTCGATTGTCCCAATGCCCACACTCGTCATCTTTCCCGCATTCCCGATCAGCACCTGGTCTTCTTGCCTTCACAAAGATGTCAAGCTACAATTTCAGAAGTCATCGCATTTATATTAGAATATACACTAGCAGCGAGATCTTCATTTATTTCGTGGTGTCTCCAACAGGCACACACGCGGCTTATACTGTACCGGAGATACCTAAGAAAGCTGATCACCCAAGAATGGTTATAAAGCAGACAGCCCTACTATTATTAATGCGATTGGCATTCGTTGGGAACTTCGCTCAGTTTGCGATGTTTGTTTGTCCGCGCCTAAACGCTCTTCCACCAACTCGGGTCACTGGGTAGTCCATGGTTTAATGGGTAGATCATCGGGCTGCTGTGCTGAGGGAACCGGGTTGGAAACCAACCGTCGGACCAAGTTGTGTCATTGTATGTGTAACACTGGGTACGTGTCGCTTTTCAATGAACCTCCTTCGCGCCAACTGGGATCACTGGCTATGTGCCACATGGTAGGGGCCGCGCGTCGGAGCTTTGCTGTGCCCAAGAAATAACCTACGAGATTCTTCTCAGCTGTACTAAGTGAACGTTGGCCAAACTGGCCACTGCCAGAAGCTGCAACGGGAGCTTGAAGAGGAAGAAGACTCCGTCCGGCTGCATGCACGCCTCTTACACATAAGCAAAGTCTGCCCGACTCTTGGCCAATCCCCGCGAGTGGGTAAGCGCCAAACTCATCAAGGACATCATCATCATCATCTTTACATGAAGTGTTGCGGCGGTGGCAATACGGACTGTCGCTATATTGGTTGCAATGCTAATCGCGTTAACCTAGACATTCATCGTGAGATGGGTTGTGCTATAAATATTTATTGAATGCAAATTATAGAGACTGAATGCACACCTATACTGGTGGATCGCTCCCGTCCATCAGCTCAACAGGTGCCGTCAATATGATCTGCGCTTATATCACAATTAAATTTAAATTTTCGCATATGAATCAACTGCGACAGACCTTGCTGCCCTTCGTGCTGTTTAAAATATTTCCTGCCTCAGCGATCTCTCGAACAGGTCATTTAGCGACTAAAAGGCAACCCGTTGGTTTTTTAAATGTACCTTACATCACAAGACTCACGAGCAATCGCTATATGTGACAAGAAATGATCACCATCAAGCTTTTGATAAAGGACAGAGCATACATAATATTTCAGTGGCTTCCAGTGCATACCGGCATTGCTGGTAATGACTTCGCCTACGACGTTGCCCTGTCCGCCCATGAAGGAACACGAGTGGTTAGGACTTTCCTGTCGAGAACGGACGCTACAAGAAAACTTGATCTCCTGGCTCTAACTATCACGCATACATATTGATCGCGTCGTGTTTAGGAATGGGGATCGCACAACGGTTCAAGATAGGACACAGGACGTCGTCTACAGCAGCTGAGTTGACCGGAGTTCGAGAAGCAATTCGCTGCATACTGCAACAAAGCCTCGAGAAGTGGACAGTGTTCTGTGACTCAAAACCAGCACTGCAACTCATTAGCACGTATATGAATGACAGAACCGCATATAGTCCTCTGGTTTATGACATCACGTCTCTGCTTGCTGAGGCGTCTCATTCCGTCTCATCGTGCTGCAGTGGATTCCTGGCCATTGTGGAATAGCTGGAAATGAACAGGCTGACGCGGAAGCAAAAAAGGCGCGCACTGACGGAACCATTATAAACATTCATTTTTCCCGGTATGACATTAACGCCTTGCTCCATAACTCCATCAAAACTTCGATGGCGCGACATTGGGACAACCCCGAACATTGGCAAGAGCGCCTTCATAGACTTGACGCTGCTTTACAATTGCAGCTTCCACTTCGTTTGCGGAGAGGCCAGGAAACACTCATTCATCGATTACGTCTGGGTGTGGCATACACCTACCGATACCTTCACAAGATTGGACAAGCACGGGACCCTGACTGTAGCGTCTGTCACACTCCCGAGACAATAGCTCACGTACTTTGCGTGTGCCCTCAATATGCGGCCGAACGAAGAACACTCAAATCTACTGTTGACTGCTTGGACTCCCGCCCCTTTTCGGAAGAAAAGCGTTTGGGCGCGTGGAGGAGTGTTGACTGTGCCCAAAGTGCCATAAAATCACTTTTGAACTTTCTAAGTGAGACTGGTTTAGACGATCGCCTCTAGAACCTGTGAGACGTGCGGCCAGTGCGAAATGTGTTTGCGCAATAACTTTTTGTGACAAGATTACTTTTTGCGTGGTCAAGATTACTCTTGCGTGTATTGCGTCTACCGTGCGCATCCGCATATTGGACAACGTGTATATAGTAGCTCATTGTACCATAACATAATCACCCGCCACCTACCTTTCCCTGCATTTCCCACTTTCCCTTTCCCCAGTCAGGAGTAGCAGGCTAGAGACACGCTCTCCAGGCCGACCTCTCCTCCTTTCTCTTCATTAAAATCTACACCTCCTCCTCCTCGAAGTGTCTTCTACATAAACTGGATACTTCTTTAAAGCTGCAACTGCCATCGCGAATTTCTCGCTCCGATGCGACATTGTTATGCCGCCTTTATATTGGTGTGGTACTTACAAAAACTTACTCGTTCCGCATTGGAATGGGTGACACCTACGTGCGACTCTTGTGGAACCGAATATACCATTGAACACCTTGGGTGCGATCTTGTACGCGTTCCAAAATAGAACGGAGGCGGCCCGTTCTTTACGTCACGAAATAGGCGGTATGTTCCGTTCCGTTCGTCCGATAGCAGACGACACGGAATGATTGACAGCAGATATCACGTCACAATTGACGTCATGGCGTTCGGCACGGTTCAAATTGACGAATCGTATTTGGCTCGGTGGAACGAACCGCCTCCGTTCTATTTTGGAACGCGTACAAGATCGCACCCCTTATGTGTCTTTGTTCCTGTTACAAAGTACAGTGCCGCGGTCTCCTGACATCATTAAATTGGACTCGGGACCAACTTCAGAAGCGAAGATCCTGGGACCATGGTCGTGTATGTCGGTCGCGCAGAAAGTAACGAGGGCGTTGCTACGGCACCTAAGGTCAACACGTCTCTGCGACTTGTTATTTGGTGCGCACATTCAAGTGTGCGCGATACTAGTGCTCTCTCTCTCTTCCCTTCTTCCTCACTTTTCACTCCCTTATCCCCCCTATCCCAGTGCAGGGTAGCAAACTGGAGGAGCGGCTGGTCAATCTCACAGCCTTTCCTTGTTTGTCTCTCTCTCTCTCTCTCTCTCTCTCTCTCTCTCGTTAGCGTGTTCTCTTCGCGCATTGGAACAATATTTATTTTTCCGGCCAAACAAGCTGCCATCAAGCTTTGGATTCCATTTCTCCAGCTGGAGACACACGACGAATTCAATTCCGCGGACGAGCGTGGTGTGGCTGAGCAGGAACGAATTGCGCCGCAAGCAGCATATCTGCTTCGCGCTTGCGTGCGGCGGCATAGGGCGGCACTGGGCCACGTAATGCTTGCCCACGGAATTTCGTCCTTCGTGGGAATCTAGCGTCACTGTCACGATGGTACGGATCGCATGCAGTTTTATTGCGATAGCAATTATATGGACACTCCAGGCGCATTTCTGCCATCGCCGTTGTCGTCGCCGTGTTGTTTCGTATGTTTCGTAAGGCCTAGTACGCTAACATCGTCCCCGCGCGTCGTATGCTGTATGCGCGAGTGAACGCATGCGGGGGTGAGTCGACGATGGTGGTTCAATCTCGCGCAGGGAAGGGAGGAATGCGTGGAGGAAGCGCGCCGTCTTCCGTCGCGCGCGAGCCACCGAGGGTAGAGAGGGGGAGGAGGAGTGTTCTACACCGCCAGCTGCTGCGTAGGCGCGACCGCGCGGACCCTATCTTGAAAGCGATCTGCGATGGGAACTGAGTGCTGATAGCGTCGTGTGCTGCTGTATTTTCGCCGCTTAGCGTTGAAGCGAGAGGCAGCGCTCCGCTCGCTGCTGCTACCGCGCTACCTCACTCTAGCGTTTTGACAGCGAGTTTCCGCGGTCATCGAGTGAGATGTGTTCATGATTGTTTGAGCGCCCCTGACACCATGCTTGTTAATTTAGTTAGTAAACGAATGTTTACAAGGTTATACGGCCGATAAAACTACTATCCTTACTTCCTATAGCTGTCTGCTAATTTGCTATTGCAATCGATGCTTCGCCTTTCGGGCGAAACTGCGACTTTCTTTAAAATATATTTCTATACAGAGCCTTAATCAGCACAGAAAAAAAATCCGGCAGCCACAACTCCAGTTGAGCGCGACGTGATGGGAAGCATGGATGTTTGGTGAGGAGAGCTCTCATGAATCGTGTGAAGTTTCCTGAGTGAAATGGAGGCCGTAGTTGTAAAATGTGTGGGAAGTGGTGGTATGTCGCTGTTGTTGCCTCAAAACATGGCTCGCACCTACGAGGGGGACTGGCCACACCGGATAGATTGAAACGTACACCCAACAACATACCAAAAGGGTTAAAGGCGAACGTTTAGAACAAATCATTTGTCAATTAATTGAGAACGCAGATTTTGAGAGAACCTATACATCGACTAAATAAATGAAAATGAAATGTAACGGAAAAGCTAAAGAAAGTAATAATGGTAAAATAAGATGTCCCAGAGTCGGTACCCTACCAGCGTAACCTTCCGGATGCTTCAATGAAATTGTGCAGAACATGTGCCGCGGGAATGACAATGGCTGTCGAAGATGAAATGGTGTGTTACAGCGAAGCACCATCGTTTGCTCCGTTTGGGCAGCGTAACGTTCACGTTCGGCGATCCGTTTTCGTTACTGTATAGAGCAGCGCGGGCCTCAGACGTCTGAGTCGCATAATGACGATGAGCAGCCTCGGCGCGCTTATGCTTTACCTTCCTCTAACTCGACTGGGGTGAGAAGCTTCTTGGGGCGAGGCATTAAAGACTTTTAATTTAAAATTTAAAGGACTTTTTTTATTTATTGAAGAGCGTCGTGGAAGAGCCTAGACGAAAATGGTCAGCCAGATGGAAGGAGCAATCGCCGCTTGTGGAAAAAAAAAAGACCCCGGCGCGCTTTCCCGGGAAGCCGAGACTGAACTACCTTCGGGATCGACCCACGAAAACGGTTTGGCAGATGGCGAGAAAAACCATGCTACACTAGAGAAGAATGCTTACCGTTATGCCTGAGCGATCGTTCTCTCTCACAATCTCTCATAGTCTGTGCACATTAACTTAATTTGTAACGAAACCTTAAAAAAAAAGCTTTGTACATGAAACGTAATTTATGGTCCGCGCCCTCGGAAACAAAACTACTGACATATAAATCTCTCATACTGTACGTCCTATGCTTGATTACGCATTTGCGATTACGATTACGATTACGAATTACGTATATGAATGTGACGTTTATAAAACAAAATCTGCATAAGAAAAAAAAAGCAGCTGAGCGTTTCATATGTCACCGATATGACCGTCACTTCTCGCCATTATATTCACTACGTTCATATGTCATATGTATTCACTACGTTTCATATGTCACCGATATGACCGTCACTTCTCGCCATTATATTCACTACGTTCTAAGCTTACTATCTAACTTACTATCTATCTTGTCTAACTATCTTATTATCTTACTATCTATCTTATCTAACTATCTTATCTATCTTACTAACCTAAGCTTACTATCCTTAGATAACTGAAATTTATGTGTTCGATTGACAACTCTCTTACACCTCTTTCGAGGTTACAAAAAAAACGAAAAATATTTCGCGAGTTATTGGTAATTTACCAGTGTCAGCACCTAGCGGCTAAATGTTCGCGAGGTTCATTGCTATTCCAGTACACAAACTATATATCGGTATAAACTTACCCGCGAATTCTCTTTTAGCATTAAGAAACAGTGACCGAGTTCACAAAGCTTTTCCTTCTTATGTTTTCTTTGCCATTGGCTGGTCGCCTCCGCAAATAACATGTCTAGCATCACGATTGGTTCGAATTTTCCCTTCCGAACAATTTTAGAGCAAGAGCTTTTTTGTGGCTACAGCCCAGATACCGGCCCAGAGGCTCGCAAAGCTTTCCTTTTCTTTTGTTTTGTTCGTAAGAGTTATTTGCCATTGGTAAGCGCCTTCGCAAATAAGGCGTCCGACAATATGATTGGCTGGCACCTTCTTTTAACAGATATGGCGTCATACGCTAGGGCTGTTCGTAAATGCAGATGCTAGCCAGTCGCGATACTGAGACAAATCTTTAGCAAGGGCAGTGAGCCAACAGTGAGCAGCACTTGCGAGCAAAAAGCTTTGTGAATTCTGCCCGAGAACACTTTTTCTCCGAGAGCAATTAAGTGATCCGAGGTATTACACTAGAAATACTGGTAATTGGAAAGTTCCGCATTGTCGAACGAGTTATGGCCCACAAATGACGCTATATTCTTCGCTTCGGCTGCAAACTGACCACGTGAAATCCGAAATCGCTATTAGAGAAATCAGGACCAAATTCACAAAGCTTTCGCTCGCAAGTGTTCTTTTTCTTTTCTTTTTTTTGCTTTTGGCCAGGTGCCTTCGCTAAGAATATGTCCAGTATCAGTATTCGCTGGAACTTTCTATTACGGCCGATTATGACGCAAGTGTTTTTTGTGAATACGGGCCTAGGGGCCGAATTACCAAAGCATTTTCTTTCTAGGAACTTCTGATTGGTCGGCAGTCTTCGCAATATATGTTCTCTGTCGCTATCGCGCCGTTGTTATTCTTACTAAATTAACTAGCATAATAACTTTTTGTGAATACGGGCCCAGTTTCACAAATCTATCGGAGCTGTTTATTGATTAAAGCAAGTGACACGTGTGTTATACGCAGTAGCATTAAAAAAAAGCATTAATACCCTTTACTTCAAGATGTCCTAACATGGAAGCATTGCTCCCCCTTGTTATAATCGTACCGCTGGCACGAGTTGTTGGGGTCTCGGTGCTGACGCCCGTTATTGCCAATGGGTCGCAAGCCCCAAGGGTAGCGTTGGCCTGGCGGCCTGGGGCACTGGAAGCATCCGAAGGTCCCGGCAAAGCAAGAGAAGACTGGTAACAGAACAACTTGTTTATTCTAACATAGCAAAAGAGCGGCCGGTCAGGTCGACCGAAGTGGAGAGACGGGAGAGCACGTAACTCAACAGTACAAATCGGAGCCTCTCTCCTGGCGTCCGGGGGCAGCTGCTCTTATACTCTCGGCGTCGCGGTCCAAAAGGGAAGGTCACGGGATGAAGGTCACGGGATGAAGGTCACGGGACGGCGGAGCATGAGCCCACGACGGCGCGCACGGTCGAGCCGAGAGACCTGCTGAACCGAGTGTAGTGACGCATCGCCAACCTTCACTTGGGGAGCTCCGCTCCCCGGCTGCCGCGCTTTGACAAGCGTGGGCACACACACACACACGCACACACGAAGACACGTGGCACTGAAACACGCCTGGACACGCTTGGCGGGTAGGCGTTGCGGCGGCGTCGAACGGGCCAAAATGTCCGCCGCTTTGAACAAAGCCCCGGCGTCCGTTGCATCCGCGCCGGCATTACCGCGCGTTGTAGGCGAAACGTAACAGACCGCCCCGCCGGGGGAAGGAGATCCCGATGGTCAGGGGACTGCATCCGCTGTCCGGAGGGATGTCGCTCGATGATGCTCCTAACCGAAGTCGGGCGTCCGTTGGCGTTTCTTGAGCGCAGCGCACAGAGAAGGCCTCGTTCTCACGTTCAGGTGCACACAGGACACTGCAAAGTGACTTCGGGAGAGTTGACATTTTTGTTCTCGTTTCCGGCAAGCGTTAGAACCACGCCTGAAAGTCAACCGCTCAGTCAGCAAGCACGGCACAAACCTCACTAAGCCCTGCCAGGCTCTTTCCCCTTTTATACTGCTGCCTAGTTCCTTACAGTAGTTTAGCAGCACTCAGAACGCGTCCACAAATCGGAAAATTGCACTAGAAAGCACATCATCACTTTGAAACACTACACAAAAGCAATAAGTTAAAAAAAATCCTGCCTCAGGAAGAAAAACATCAGTAACAAGCAATTTTGAGGCTGATTCCCACGTTAGGGGCTTCGACTTAAGCCATCGGCGTTACCGTTGAGACTCCCCTTTTTGTAACGCACCTCAAAGGAATATTGTTGCAAAGCGAGGCTCCAGCGCAGGAGGCGGCCATTTTTGGGAGAGATGGTCTGCAGCCATTGGAGAGGGCAGTGATCCGTTTCAATGATAAACCTCGAGCCGGCTAGGTAACATGACAATTTCTGAACGGCCCACACGATACACGCACACTCTTTCTCGGTGGCGCTATACGCCTGCTCACGACTGGTCAGCTTACGACTAGCATACAGGACGGGGTGTTCTACTTCTCCATTTTCCCGTTGGCACAGTACAACGCCCATGCCTCGCTCACTAGCATCACACTGAACAACGAACCCTTTTGTGTAGTCGGGCGATCGTAGCACAGGCTGGCTTGTTAGGGCGCTCTTTAGGGCGCTAAAAGCTCTTTCCTTCGTCTCATCCCAGACGACTGTTTGCGGCTCTGTCTTTCTTAGAGCATCCGTTAGGGGAGCCGCGATATCAGAGTACCTGGGGATGTACCTCTGATAGTAGCCGGCGACACCTAAGAACGACCGAATATCGGTCTTTGTACGCGGTTGCGGGAAGTCTCGCACAGCGGCCACCTTTATTTCAGAGGGGCGGCGTCGACCCCGACCAATCACGTGTCCGAGGTAGACAACCTCGGCTTGTGCTAACTGGCACTTGGGAGCCTTGACTGTCAAGCCCGCATCGCGCAGGCGGGTTAGCACTGCCCGCAAGTGCGCCATATGCTCAGGCCAGGACGCGGAGAATATCGCTACGTCGTCTAGATACGGTAAAGCGAATTCTTGCTGTCCCCGCAACACTTTATCCATGAGGCTTGAAAAGCAGTATGGCGCGTTCTTCAAACCAAAACTCAAAACTTTAGGACGGAATGTCCCCATTGGTGAAATGAACGCCGCATACCTACTAGCCTCTTCTGTAAGTGGAACCTGCCAATAACCCCTGACGAGATCTAGGGTGGAAATAAACTGAGCGCTACTCACTCTCTCAAGGCGCTCCTCGATGTTAGGGATCGGATAAATTTGATCCTTAGTGATGGAATTAAGCCTGCGGTAGTCGACGCAAGGACGAGGTTCCTTGCCCGGTACCTCAACTAAAATCAAAGGGGAGGTATAATCACTCTCACCCGCTTCAATAACACCGAGCTGTAGCATTTTCTTTACCTCAGCCTCCATAATATCGCTCTGGCGGGATGACACCCGGTACGCCTTGGATCGTACTGGCTCTGGGGAGGTAAGTTCTATGTCATGAGTAAGGACAGAAGTCCTACCAGGCCTCTCAGAGAACAGACCTTGAAACTGTTGTAAGAGCTGGTGTAGTTCGGTTTTCTGCTCAGGCGACAGCGATGCTTTACTTATTAAGTCACTAATGACTTGATCGGCGTCTTTCCTGTTCGTCACGGAGCCTAGTCCCGGAAGCTCGACCGGAAGCTCTTCTAACTTTCCCGCATCGGGAATTTCCTCTCCAGTATCTGGTGCCTTTAACGCTACAGGCTCAATTTTATCCCGTTCGGGCGTGCTCTGAATACCAGCTTGCTGCGCCTCTGACCCTTTTTCATCGTTCAACAACGTCGGCCCCGCAACTACCGCCTTTGCAGCGAGCTCCCGAACCTTCGATCTGGTTAAGGCCTGAACGCTAGCCTCACCAAACAAAAGCCCCTTCTCGCGCAGGAGGTGATCGGACCTGTTCGAAAATAGGTACGGGTACTGGGGGGGCAGCATAGATGACACTGCGGCCTCCGTCTCAAGTGCTCCGAAAGGTCCTTCAATAAGCACTTTTGCTACCGGCAGACACACGCTATGAGCTTCCACTGCTTGCTTGATCCATGCGCACTCGCCCGTGAACATATCGGGTTCTACGTAAGAGGGGTGAACTACATCCATTGTAGCTGCGGAATCGCGAAGCACTCGGCACTCTTTCCCGTTCACGAGGAGGTCTCGCATGTAAGGCTCGAGAAGCTTCATGTTCTCGTCAGTGCTGCATAAGGACAAAAACACGACTTTTGTTTTTGTTTCTGGACACTGCGCCGAAAAGTGACCCGGCTTCTGGCACGTATAACAAACGCGCGCTTGCCTCGTCTCGAACCGCTTTCTGCGTTCGGCTTCGGTTGCCGCCGTCTCCTTACGTTCGGTCGGACTGCTTTCACTCGCATCCGCACTACGTGTATCCCCCTTTGCTCTCATGGGTGTGAACTTCGGCCTCTCAAACTTGGAGCCAAATTCACCCTTTTGACCGTCCTTAGCTCCGCGAGCCCGACGCGTCACAAACTCCTCGGCTAACTCAGCGGCTCTAGCCACCGTACTAACGTCTGGCCTATCCAAGACCCAGTACCGCACGTTCTCAGGTAACCGACTATAAAACTGTTCTAGCCCGAAACACTGCAGAACTTTCTCGTGGTCACCAAACGCTTTCTCTTCTTTGAGCCACTCCTGCATGTTTGACATAAGCCTGTAGGCAAACTCTGTATATGACTCACTTTTGCCTTTCTCATTTTCCCGAAACTTCCGACGGAACGCCTCCGCTGACAGCCGGTACTTTTTTAGCAGACTCGATTTTACTTTGTCGAAATCCTCTGCCTCCTCTCTCTCCAAGCGAGCGACTACGTCGGCCGCCTCGCCGGGTAGCAAAGTGAGCAAGCGCTGTGGCCACGTTTCCCGAGAGAACCCCTGCTTCTCGCATGTTCGCTCAAAGTTAACCAGGAACAAACCAATGTCCTCTCCAAGCTTAAACGGCCGCATCAGGTCAGTCATTTTGAACAATACTCGTTCTCCTGCACCGTGTGCCTGACTTCCATTACGAGCGCGTTCCACCTCTAACTCGAGACGCTTCATTTCCAAAGCGTGTTGACGGTCGCGCTCTTCTTTTTCTTTCTCTTTTTGTTCTTTAAGTTCGCGCTCATCTTTCTCTTTCTGTTCTTTAAGTTCGCGCTCCTGTTTCTCTTTTTGCTCCTCCCTCTCCTCAATGGTCTCAAGGCATTCCGACAGCTCGTCATCCTCAGCTTCTAACTCAAGAATAGCCCTTAGCAGTTCTGGTTTTTTGAGTTTGTCTGAGACATCCAGACCCAACTCTCTCGCAAGCTCCAGCAATTTCGGTTTGCGCAACGACTTCAAATCCATGGCTGCTCTGAATGCTGCTTTCTCTACTGCCTACTATTGTCTTGCCGCAAACTAACCCGGCAGCAACGACAACCCCAATTACCAGCTCTGTTTCTAACACTAACAAAAGCCTGGCAAAACTCAGAAGAAGAAAGTCCCGCACTCACCAAACCTTGCAGCCAAGACTTCAGCGCAGTCGTTCCGCTGCAGGCAACCAGTCATCACACAGGGCTCGTTGCACTGCTCCCGGATGGTCGTTGTGCTGCTCAGCATACAGTCAACCGCATCTCTTCGCTGCTGGCCTCCGTTGTCGCGATCTCACCGCTGGCAACCAGATGTTATAATCGTACCGCTGGCACGAGTTGTTGGGGTCTCGGTGCTGACGCCCGTTATTGCCAATGGGTCGCAAGCCCCAAGGGTAGCGTTGGCCTGGCGGCCTGGGGCACTGGAAGCATCCGAAGGTCCCGGCAAAGCAAGAGAAGACTGGTAACAGAACAACTTGTTTATTCTAACATAGCAAAAGAGCGGCCGGTCAGGTCGACCGAAGTGGAGAGACGGGAGAGCACGTAACTCAACAGTACAAATCGGAGCCTCTCTCCTGGCGTCCGGGGGCAGCTGCTCTTATACTCTCGGCGTCGCGGTCCAAAAGGGAAGGTCACGGGATGAAGGTCACGGGATGAAGGTCACGGGACGGCGGAGCATGAGCCCACGACGGCGCGCACGGTCGAGCCGAGAGACCTGCTGAACCGAGTGTAGTGACGCATCGCCAACCTTCACTTGGGGAGCTCCGCTCCCCGGCTGCCGCGCTTTGACAAGCGTGGGCACACACACACACACGCACACACGAAGACACGTGGCACTGAAACACGCCTGGACACGCTTGGCGGGAAGGCGTTGCGGCGGCGTCGAACGGGCCAAAATGTCCGCCGCTTTGAACAAAGCCCCGGCGTCCGTTGCCTCCGCGCCGGCATTACCGCGCGTTGTAGGCGAAACGTAACACCCTGAAATTATGTCCTTTCTGAAAGTTACACCCTGTGTTTCATATTCGTATGCTTATGTGATAGCAGTTTTGTATTACCGCAGTTTATAATGTATTCCATAAAAGCGTTTACCAATTTTGTCTGCTTTATTTTTCATGATGTGCGCACGTTTGTTGACCACATCATGGCTTTGTTGCTGTGAACGCCAAAAATGGGACCAAGGATTCCTGCCAAGTTGTCCAAAAATGACGTTTCTTCTTTACACCTTTCACATTACGTAACCAACGTGAAGAGCAAATGAACGAATGAATGAATGTAACCCCGCGATTGAGAGCTGCGTATTTTGCTCTTATTTATGATATGACGGCTAAATACAAAGTGTTTCATTACTGTATGCCACAAAACGTTGGCATCAATCCTGTTGTCACCAGGAAGCCCAAACAGGTAAGTGATTCAGTCGGAGGCTTCGCCGACGAGCCACGTTTTTCAAGTCTTCATGCGGGAGCTATGCATGAAGCGCTCCGAATATCTGGCTATTGACGAAACTGACTTTTTCATGGAGCTTTGGACGGTGACTAGCAGCCGAGCTTATGCCCACCTGGAAATTTTCCGTGCGAATAGAATGCACAACGGATGCTGTGGGCCACAGTTCATGTGCAATCTTGTTCTAAGGCTCGAGTGGTTGCCTTCACAACGTGACCCATTGTCGTGCGGCCCGTACGGTCCGCACGACAACGGGTTTCTTTCCGCTGGACACCGTGTGGAAAAGGGACTCTCGTAGGCTCTTGCCGCGCGTGTGTTTTATCTTCTAGCGACGGAAGACGTCCGGATGGCACCTGCACAACGGAAACCGAAAGCTACGCATCAGAAATGCGACAGTGTAGCTGACACGTACAGCGCTTGTCCACGAGGCAGTCTGTAGCAGATGGCGCGCGCCGGTGGCGGTCTTTGCAGTATTCGAAGTGCACGGGCGTCGCGCAAGCTACTTGACCGAAAGTTGAGTGAAAATGCAGGCTGCCTAGAAGGGAGTGTGCGGTGCTCCAAGAGACTAATGATGCCTTGGTTATGAGATAATAATAATAATAATAATAATAATAATAATAATAATAATAATAATAATAATAATAATAATAATAATAATAATAATAATAATAATAATAATAATAATAATAATAGTAAACTACTTCGTTAACTCTGCAGGCGCTACTATTTTACAGAAGACGGACTCGTACGTACATCTTGAAAGATGGGAGGGTGGAAGTGGGCATGTAACGTTCAAAGCCGGGATGCCTTGCCTGCTCTGCGCCATGCAGTGAAAATGCACTTGATATCAACAATAAAAAAAAAAATAGTACGCCCGGATTATGGATGACAGGTGCCCTTCTGATGTTGTGGTGATTTAGAAAACTTTCTTCCGACTAACGTTTAAACCACTGGGTCAACTCTACCCCCTGTTCGTTCAGAAACTAAGCTCCTCCTGTATGCCGAAATTTGCAGTATACATACAGGCGCACACGATGAATTATCTGCAGTGATGGGGTCTGCGCTACGCATTTACGTCCCGTCCTGCGTGCTGCCCTTTAATGACTCTCGGAATTATGAGGAATGCCACGGAAAGATACCAGCTATCTGATGACGCGGGCGCGAACAGGCGAATGCAAGAGTTTGTTCTATTTTGCGGTAAGAATAAACCTAGTGAGTTTTTTCCATCAAGGGTGCCCTGCTTGGAATTGGGGCGTGAAGTTCATTCATTCATTCATTCATTCATTCATTCATTCATTCATTCATTCATTCATTCATTCATTCATTCATTCATTCAGTGACACACACAGACACACAATGAGCAGTTAAAAGCGCACATATTACGAAGTGGACTCTAGTAAAAAATAGCAAATCGCTGATGGAAGCGAACATATCCATATTTGGGAGAGATTCTTCATAGACGCACACAGTTTGAACGAGTCATTGAACCAAAGAAGCAGCAAAATGTGACAATCAGTATCGCACAGGAAAATGAGCTCTCAAGAACAACGCTTTCAAGACACGAGAATGCCACAACTGGCTTTAAAGATGTATGTACGTTATGTAAAAATTATTTCCTGCAGCACGTAATATGCCAGTTAAAAAATATGTTGATGAAACAGCGAAACATGTTTGGCTTGATTAGCTTGCAGTGGGCATCTCAAGTTGCAGGTGGACGGGTAATTCACGAATCTTTTGCGATGCGAGCAGGCTCCGACAATCGGTAAGCCTTTCTACTGGGTCATAAGTGAATACTTGGAAAAACGAAATCGAATATGGAACTCTCAAGTCCGACACTTCTTATTCGGAACACGAGTATGCAACCATTATGCGAAATTTCGTATATTTGCGCACTCCCGTCCTTCTCGCTTAATTTTCGCGACGAGATACTAAGTGTGCAGTGTTTTGCCACATGAGAACGTTGGACGGTGGGGAACTTGTTGCTCTGCATGCGAAGTGCCTTCCCTGTCTTCCTGAATTGCCTCCATTCGCTTCTCTGTTTCTCCGCCGCTTGCGGCGAAGGCGCGCCTGACAGACGACCTCGACCCCGCGAGAGAGACCGCTGCGAGGGACAGTTACTGCGTGCGCCTGTTTATTTCTCTCTTGCTGTGCAGTCACCGCAGCAGCCATCGCACGAAAAAAGGCATCCATTCCACCTGCTTGCGATCGAAAGCACGCGTTCCGTGTCCTCGCAGACGTCTCTGTCCAGTGGAAAAAGTTGTATACGCGAAAAAAAAGAAAAAATGGAACGGGTCATCCGACGCCAACATACATTTCCTGTTGTTTTCGCTTGCTTAAAAACTGTAACGAAAAACCAACTTTCGTGAGCGTAGCGAAGGCGTCGTCATTGCTCCCAAACTATGTTACACTTAGTGGCGATGAGTCGGCCGGTTTTCTTAACGATTCAGATGATTCGCACGAGGCCAGCGACCGAGAGCGTGAGCACCGCGCTGCTGCAGACATTTGTGTCGAGTGGCGGCAACGTCGTTCCGCAGACTGCAATTTAGACTTGATGCAGTAACGACAGTGCGAGTGGCTATAATACATCTTGAGTTTGCTTTATTGCTTTGTTCTTGAATAATAGGAATCAACGTCCATGCCTTCAGCTTGAACTCGGTTGTTGTTTTTCATGAACTGCGATAAAAATGACTAGTTTGGCCACTGAAGAGTTTACTATTCCAAAATAGGATCCAAGATAATATCCCCCCCCACCCCCCACCCCTCAAAAAAAAAAAAAAAGAAGAAATGTCACCTTCCTTGTCTCCCTAACATTTTGCATGTATATACAAATTAAGCAGTACACTTGCAAGCTTCTACTTGCAAGCTTAATTGCGGGCAACGCATTGACACGTTTTATTTTTCTTTTCCGTTCGGGTTGTTTACACCAGCGCGTAATGTACAAAGCAAAGTAAAAAGATAAACGAAATCAGCGGGAATTACGAGTTGTGCTAGTGGTTTGTCGTAGCGTGCGCGAGCTCCCATAGACAGACATGATACAACGCAAAAAAAAAAAAGAAATAAGAAGAAGGAAAGAAAGCGCATCTTGGTTGTTTGTGCGCGAAGGGGCATGCGCAGATTTGCGCACAGAATAAGTGTCCTGCGAAACAAACATGCGATTAAAATTTGTGAGAACTCAAGCCGCTGTTCACTTTTCTGTCTGATGAGCAATAGAAAGCGGTGTGTTGTCACGTGGAGTCGCCGTCGCCCGTTTTTTCTCGATCGTGAAATTGCCTGCTCAACGCTAAGCGCACAAAAAAAAAAAGGCTCTTTTGAGAAAGGGCGTTTCGATTCTAGCTAAAGGCCGCGTGTTGCAGTTTGCGATGTCATTCGCGCCTGCAAACGAAGACCCCCCGGTCTGCATGTTGCGGGAAAGCTCTCCGTGACTAGAACCTCTAATCGATTGGCCCAACCTCTGGGCCCGAGTAGCGAATGAGACTGCGACTTGCTGCCTGGCTCCGCCGCGGTCTGTCATTGCATGAGCTGGTTCCGTAGGCAAGCGAATGGATGACGTAGCGGGTCGGCTGACTGGGCATGCTAAGTCTGACGCCGTGTACAGATCATGATGAGTTTGTTGGGCGCCCCGGTCTTGAGGGGGTGCAGCCGGGGCCCAGGGCGCAGTGCGGGGGTGAGGGGGCCGGCGGCGGCGGCGTTCGATTGGAGGGGGGTCGCCGCCGGCAGATGTCGCCCTCGGCGGCGGAGGGCCCGGGGCCGTGGGCCCCCCGCGGGGCTCAGTCAGCTCGGCGACAGCGTCCCGTGGGGCATGCCGGCGTGAGCGCGGGCACCTGTTGCGGCGCACCTGTTGCGAGCTCGGTGGGCCCGCAGCTGATCGATCGGCCATGCACCTGCTGGACGTGGTTCGCAGCTGGCGGGACTCGAGGCGCCTGGTGCTGCTCATCGTGGCCGTGGCCCTGCTGCTGGACAACATGCTGCTCACCACGGTCGGTGAGTGGGGAGGGCACGCCCTATCGATTCAGCCCCACCGATCGATTCACTCCCCGCAGTGCCCATCATCCCCAACTTCCTCTATGAACTGAACCTGCCCGCGAACAAGAACGACAGCGGCGCCGATGGCGGACCTGCGCTTCTGCTGCACCCACCACCAGCCACGGAAAGCAACGACTGGGAAGTGCCCGGCCGCACGCTGGTGCCGCCGGCGCCCACCGAACCCGAGCCGCAACCCACGTCTAGCACGCTCAGCCCGCAAGCGATGAAGACGCGCCACGACATGCTGAATAACGAGAATGTCGAGGTGGGCATTATGTTCGCCTCAAAGCCAGTCGTCCAGGCGCTCGTCAACCCTGTCGTCGGACCGCTAACTAATCGCGTCGGCTACTCACTGCCCATGTTCGCTGGATTTCTCATCATGTTTGTGTCAACACTCGGTGAGTAGCCTGCGCGCAAGCGCCGCCCCTCTGCCTGAATCCCGGCGTGCCTGTTCGCGCAGTGTTCGCGGCTGGAACAAATTACGCCACACTGTTCCTGGCGCGTACGCTGCAAGGCGTGGGCTCAGCATGCACCAGCGTGGCCGGCATGGGTATGCTGGCCGAGAAGTATCCAGACGACAGGGAGCGGGGCAACGCCATGGCCATAGCCATGGGCGGCCTCGCCCTTGGTGTCATGATTGGACCGCCTTTCGGAGGCGTCATGTATGAGTTCGTCAGCAAGAGCGCCCCCTTCCTCGTGCTCGCAGCCATTGCGCTACTGGACGGCCGTGAGTTGCCCGAGGGCTTCGTTCATATCTGTCCCTTGAACTGCCACAATCCCAGGCAGCTGCGATGACACGTAATCACGATGCTTACAATTGTGCTCAATTAGTGTCGCTCCTGATGGTTGAGTTACCAAAGAGCGGCGTGGGATTATAGCCGTTCTTTAGAGGGAGCGCCCTTGGACCCTAAAACTTGTGCCTATAGCACGTTCTCCTATACGGCGCCGGATCTTCTGCTCACTCGCTTCTCTCAGTATTGCAGCTGGTGGTGTTGCAGCCAAGGGTGCGGCGGGACATCGAACAGGGTGCCTCCCTGAAGGCACTCGCCCAGGACCCGTACATCTTGGCTGCGGCGGGAGCCATCACGTTCGCGAACCTAGGCATCGCAGTGCTGGAGCCGTCGTTGCCGCTCTGGCTGATGGACACCATGCAGGCGCCCCGATGGCAGCAAGGCGCCGTCTTCCTGCCGGCCAGCATCTCTTATCTGGTCGGCACAAACCTCTTCGGCCCAATGGGCCACAAGTTGGGGCGATGGCTATCCTCCATGATGGGCCTCTTCATCATTGGCATCTGTCTCGTATGCGTAAGTACGAGCGCACGCCGGCATGGCGACCCCATTTTCTCATATGCACCGCGCCGCTTGCAGATACCTATGGCGAAAAACGTGAACCACCTCATTGTCCCCAATGCTGGAATCGGTTTTGCCATCGGCATGGTCGACTCTTCAATGATGCCTATGTTGGGGTATCTCGTGGACATTCGGCATGCGTCTGTATACGGCAGCGTGTACGCCATTGGAGACACTGCATTCTGCATCGGATTCGTTCTCGGTGAGTGGCACCAGTCGGCGCAACTATTGCCTATATTCGGTACGGGTGCGTTCCATCTACTCAGTTGGTGGAGCGCGCCCCCAAACCTCCTCCTTGCCCCCCGCCTGCCCCCCGCCTGCCCCATCCTGTTTTCTTCTTTTTCGTTCCTTCCTGTCGCTGTAAAACAAGAAAGAAACGAAGCAGCAGACGCATCTATGTTTACTTCTCGGTGGGAAACCATTTAAAATAGACCAGAGCGCACCCGAGCCGCCCTCAGAGCTTTCGTTCTGACACGACACTCCGGCGATGCTCTTGACGGCACCGCGAGTCGACTGAGTGCATCGCTGCTGTTGGGTTACAGGAGTACGTTATCATTCATTCTCCGGACATATTATGACTACGTTCATCCCATTAGAGCTCCCTTTAACTTAAGCTTCCGGAAATGCATATAGAAAGTGATATTGAGCTGCCACATGTAGGTGCAACTCTTGCCGGACAGAAAGAACGTTTATAGGCAAACGTGTTCCAATAGCTTCTGTTTGCACTGAGTGCGCACAACAGAGAGGGCGATAAAGTTTATTGAGATTAAAGGAACCCGCCGTGGTTGCTCAGTGGCTATGGTGTTAGGCTGCTGAGCACGAGGTCGCGGGATCGAATCCCGGCCACGGCGGCCGCATTTCGATGGGGGCGAAATGCGAAAACACCCGTGTACTTAGATTTAGGTGCACGTTAAAGAACCCCAGGTGGTCGAAATTTCCGGAGTCCCCCACTACGGCGTGCCTCATAATCAGAAAGTGGTTTTGGCACGTAAAACCCCATAATTTAATTTTTTTTGAGATTAAAGGTAATCTGGGGGTGGTGCATTGCCCTGGCCCGCTGCGCTGCGCTGGCGCAGAGGAGGTGAGGGAAGAGGAGGAGGCACACGACTAGCGAGTCCGAACCTGTGCTCTGAAAGAAGTAGCCTGTAAAATAGATTTAATCCCGCGAAGGGCTTAAAATAGCGTTCAATATCACATAACGATTGGTTGTCGAGACGGCACATGGCATGTAGCTCACAGACTGGAAACTCTGTGAGTCGCATAAAGCGTTTGTTCCGATGTGTAAAATTGTAAGTGCCATTCCCAGCGTAAACCTGTGCAGAAGACTGACAGTGCTGCACTGAATTTTCGGTGGTAGCGTAAATGACAGGGGCTTACGTTCAAATTTCTGTGGTCGTCTGTGGCGATTTCCCCCGTTGCCTCAGTATCTTTCTGTCACTTTTCGTATAAAAATGAAAAGAAGGCAATCCGCATCCGCTCTTGAAAAGCAGCTCATGAGCTGCATACAATCAGCTGAGGCTTAGGATGCTCCATCTAGAAGGCCATCGAGAAGCAGCTATAGTATATCACGATGATTTCATTTCGAGCGAAAAAAGCACATGTCATCGAGAATATTTCTGAGCATATGGATATCTCAAATTCTCACCCCCCATTTTTTTCTTTTTTTTTTTACTGGCCTTGCAACTTTAGGAATATTCGTTCACTAAACCACAAGCTATATTTGCAGTATGTATGTGGCGACTTACTTGCATCGCTTTCTATGGAGCACTTATCTTCGAGTAAATCCTCCATTTCGGGCTAAAATTCTGTCTTCCACATTGGGAAGCTTTACAAATGTAAGCTGCATATTAAACGCCAGCATCATGAGAATGTCTTCCCTGGCATGCTATTGATTTTACGTGCTGTGCGTGTCACAAGTTATTTCCTATCAAGTTGTTGCTGCGACAGCAGTTGGAAGCTCGAAACAGTGCCCGTCCGTTCGTCGGTCATTTCCGTTACGCCGACGACCGTCCCCGTCGTAGTCGTCGTCAGGCCAGCCTCTTATCAACAGCTTCATTCTCGCGGTAGGACTAATATGGACATTAAGTAAGGCCTACCGCCGCTGCCGCCGCTGGCATTCTAACCCAGTAACCCAGTAACGAATTAAGGAGGAGCTTCGCCGTGGCGCATTCTTGGCGCTTGGCAATTTAATTGTGCGGGATTTTGCATTCCACACAGACTCCGAGAGTGGTGGCATCTCTGCATTTCGGAGATCGCAACATGCACTATTGTATCGGACGAGGACTACGTTGTGTGTGTCGCAAAGACGTTCTCAGGAAGATGGCCGTGGCTGCTGTGAGATTCCACTGCTGTTGCTGTACTAAATGTGTTGACCCTTTATTGCGATAGCAGTTATATGGACTCTGCAGGCGCTTTGTTGCTGCCGTCGTCGCCGTGATGTTCCGTCCGAGGGCGTTAAATTCGTCGCCGCGCGCCGTACGCTGTATGTGCGAGTGAAAGCGTGCGAAGGGGAGCCGACGATGGTGGCTCAGTCTCGCGCGCGCAAGAGAGGAAAGCGGGTAGGAAGCGCGCCGTATTCGATCGCGTGCCAGGCATTGGGGGGGGAGGGGAGAAAGGGGGGTTCAACTCCGGCGGAAACTGCGTATGACCCTATCTTGAAAGTGATGAGGCGCACCTACAGGTGCGCCGACGGCTCACAGCTTCGTGTGCGCTCTGTTCTCGCCGCTCAGTTTGCGTTGAAACAATAGGCAGCACGAAGGTCACTTCGCTTGCTGCTGCTCCCGCGCTTCTTCGCGCCACTGTTTTGAAAGCAAGTGTCCGCGGTCATCGATTGGGATGTGTTCACGTTTGCCTGTGCTCGCGTGACAGCATGCTTGTTAATTTAGTTAGTAAGCGAATATTTGGAAGTTTATGCTGCCTATAAAACTACTATGCTTACTTAGTATAGCTGTCTACTAATTTGCTATCGCAATCGATGCTTCGCCTTTCGGGGGAGACTGCAACTTTCCTTTTTCTGATATGCTAATTTAACTTTGTAGAGAACTCTGTGATAGGAATAGTCTAAAGTTCACAGGAGTATGTGGCAACGAGACCGCAGTTCTGCGGACAAGGTAACGCGAAAAACAATTTTTTCAATTTTTTTCTCTTGCATTTCATTGGAACTGTGCAGCGTATTAATTTTTGCCCCCTATTTTCTGCCAGAATTCCTGCTTCATTTCGATTAGCTTCATGAGATCAATTGAACAAATTCTTCCTCCCTTATTGACTGATATGCGCAACTTTATTTTAACGTAAGCACTGTCCGCGAGTGGCCATCGCAAGACCGGTCGTCTCGCTATCACACCAATCGCTATCATGAGTGGCTGGCGCCCGGACGCACGGACAATGGGAAAACGTTTTCATAGTTGTGGATACGGGTCATTTGATGGGTATTTTCCGACGTGCTGGTTTCTGTTTGCAATGCAGAACGCGTCATGGGCGCTGCTCGCTCTTACGCCTTCAGTGTACGTAAGAGATTTTAAAGTATTACGCGTTCAAGTTAATTTGCGCGCTTTCGTAACAGAAGTACGTCGTAGTATTCCGAATTATGTCTCAACACACAGAAAAAGGTTCGCCGATTTTGCCCAACCATTCAACCGAACAAAGTGTGGTGACTGAAAGGCCTCCTGTTAAATTCTTCAACGATGGCTATTAAATTAAGGCTGATACGAATATAATAGAAGGATTAAAAGTCATATTGAAGATCGTCAGTTTGCGTTTCTTGGTTCTGCCGAGCTGATGCTTTTGCTCTCACTTCAGGCAGGCTTCGCCTCAAAGCTTTGCCTGCCTATGCCAGGTGGTGCATGGTGCAAAGTCGCGAAGCAGCCAATGTCTTCTGCATAGGTGTCAGCAGAAAACTTTTCACCACGAGGCACGAGAAAATGCTGGAAGGTTGGACGCACGCAATGTTGTTTTGAGACTATTCGACCGCTTTGACCCCGAACGCAATGCGCTATACTTATTCAGCGCCGCTAACCAAATATACCTTTACTGTCCCTAAGGTCCCGCCGGGGTAGTGAAAAAAACGTTTCTGTGCCAAGCTGCACAGCTGACAGTCAGTAACGATCAGCTGTCGATGCTCTGCATGCACTTACCTTTTTGTTACACGAGGCTGGGAATGCATGTTGAATGTATCATATTTATTATTGCGATGGCAACTATATGGACACGCTAAGCCAATTTTCGTCGGCATCGCCGTGACGTTCTGTTTAAAGTCCGAGTGCGATAACATCGCGGCCGCGCGCATGTGCTGTGGGTGCAAGGAAAAGCTTGCGAGGGTTCATGAGCCGAGGACGGTGGCTTGATGCGGCGGCTTCTTCTCGCGCACGCAAAAGGGAGGGGGGGTGCAGGTAGATGTGCGCGCGCTTGAGTATCCTAGGTTAGTGCCCGCTTTTCCTCTTCTATTCCTGCTGCGAAAGCTGAGCGCGGCCGCCCGCGCCCTATCTTGGAGTTAATCTGCGACGGGTTCAAAGCCTAGGCAACCCGAGATATCTGGTGGCTTCGTGTGCGCTGTGTTCTGGATCGAGCGCCTAGTTCGCATTAGAAAGTTTTAGTTTAGCATTTGCAACCGAACGTAAAAGCAATACGTATGTAAAGAAATAGCGTCATCCCCACTGCGCATGCGGTTTACCCGCGCTATGATAACGTACGTTATTTGGCGAGTTTAACGTCCGTAATGTTTACGGACGCTAAGAAATAGCGTTGTCGAACATGGCGGCACCCATGGCTCCCGCTTCAGCGTGAATTCTCGTGATGGCTACGCTCTCCCTCGTGTTGATCGCCAGTAAATATTGTAATGAGCTTTCGCTTTCTCTAAACTCACCTGAAAGGTTAGGTATGAGCGCATAGCGCGTCCATTTTATGAGATCGTTCGCCGATTCTGGCGCCCGTACGCCTAACGAGACAGGTCCACATAGCAACAGCAGGATCGTTGCTAATGGATCGTCTTGGCTTGGATACGTTTGGCACGAGGCGCCAGACGGCGCCCTGTTTTATAACGTTTTCTTTACGTTTGTGTTTCCGTAAGGTAAGCTAAAAGGCTTGAAAGGACACGCACCGTAACGTCCCGCAAAGGTGCTTACGTTTAATGTACGTAAGGTGACAAACGCTATTCTAAAACTGTCTATTGAAGTGAGAGGCTGCCCGAAGGGGAATTCGCTCATGCCTGCTGCCGCTTTTCATCACGCCAGCATTCTGAGAGCGAGTGTCCGCTGTCATCGATTGAGATGTGTTCGTGTTTATCTGCGCGCGTGTGAGAGCGTGCTTGTTAATTTATTTAGTAAGGGAATGTTTACAGCAGTTTATGCACCTGATAAAGCTACTAACCTTACTAGGAATTGCTGTCCAATAAGTTGCTATCGCAATTCTTTGCCTTTCGAGCTTAACTGCAACTTTTATTAATTAATTAAATGAATAAATAATTAATTTATCTATTCATTTAGCACGTTTTCAAGGCACGTATATATTATACACGAAAGAGTGGTAACATGCAAATACAAATATGGCATAGTAGTAAAATAGGACATTGAGTTGGCAGGTGGCTAGTGAAATGGTGGTCTTAAAGTTTGATGGATCCGTAATGACAGCGGTGGATTCAGGAACGTGGTTCCATTCGATGTACTTGCAAAGCAAAAAGAAAAAAAAAAGGAGAAGGTTGCGACCGGGATAACGTATAGCGATTCTATTCCAATGCCGTTTCTTATCGCTCTTCGCCAGTGCACCGACGAATCACGTTATCACCGGAAACGAAGGATGATATGAAAGGAACGAATTATGGGGTTTTACGTGCCAAAACCACTTCCTGATTATGAGGCACGCTGTAGTGGAGGACTCGGGAAATTTCGACCACCGGGGGATCTCAAACGTGCACCTAAATCTAGGTTCACGGGTGTTTTCGCATTTCGCCCCCATCGAAATGTGGCCGCCGTGGCCAGGATTCGATCCCGCGACCTCGTGCTCAGGAGCCCAACACCATAGCCACTGAGCAACCACGGCGGGTGCTATGAAAGGAATAGAATCGAGCGGAAAGGAACAGCCATGTTACATCGGCAAATATTTCTATTACAGAATGGCACAGCAAATTTGTGTATGTGACCAGTTCGGGATGAAATATAGGTGGAATATGCAAATAAGTTTTTGTTTTAGTATCGGGTTGTGATTGTAAATCTTCTGAAAAAAGTCAGAGGCTTCTGCACTTGCGACACGATGAAATATCAGACACCCAAGTCAGCCACCTTTTCGTTCGTAAGTGTTCTTTGTCTTTCCTCTTATGAACAATCCTAGCATAACAGATTTTTGGGAAGACGAGCCTAGGGCACAAATTGACAAAGTGCTTCGTTCCTAAGTGTTCTTTGCCATTGGCCAGCCGCCTTTTCTAATAATATAGCCAGCGCGCGCCGTGGTTGCTTAGTGGCTGTGGTGTTGGGCTGCTAAGCACGAGGCCGCGGTATCGAATCCTGGCCACGCGACCGCATTTCGATGGGGGCGAAAACACCCGTGTACTTAGGTGCAGGTCAAAGAACCCCAGGGGGTCCGAATTATTCCGGGGTACGGTGCGCCTCATAGTCAGATGATGGTTTTAGCACGTAAGACGCCCGAATTCTTTGATAATATATACAGCATCATGATTTGACATAATTTTCTCCTACTAACAAAGCTAGCGTAAGAGCTTTTTTTTTTGGGGGGGGGGGGGGGGATACTGGTCCTGTTTGATAAGTGTAACGCTTGCGTGACAATAATAATTAGATTTAATAAAGTGGCATGCGCGATTTAGAATATATCCTAAGGCAAGGATTAGTGATGCTTGAACGGGATGCCCGATAGCAGAGGCATATTTTAACTTTGCGAAAAGAATTGCTTCATATAGTGCCAGCTTTAAAGGCGGTAGACGCAACGGGAAAAAATAACTTTATGTAAGTATCCTAGCATGCAATTAGCGTTAATAGCTACATAGTCAACATGCTTTTGCCATGAAAGATAATTAGTGACGCTTCGTTCGTATACCTTGTTGCTTTGCGCGTCGCAGTTGGCTTTTATTCCCATAATTTCCGCGGACAGTTCCTATACCGGCATAAATGCAATGATGCGTGCTGGGGACTTCGCCGCCAGTGTAGGCGGATCTCTTCGCCCGAAGCCATTTGAGGGCGATGAAGGAAAAAGGCCAAAGCTTCCTTCGTTTGCGGCCTCACACTGTGACTTCAGCGGTTTCGTCGTCGCATTCGAGCCACAGCGAAGGACGGTGTGAAAATGGATCAACGTGACACACCGATTGGTTTAGTAATCACTGCAGCGCATGCCTGCTGCGTGTGGCATTCGCTTCGTGTCTTCGTTATAGCAAGCAGGCATTGTTGTGTGTCAGCCTAACGCCAGTAGAAGTACTCCATCGAAATCCCTTTTTACCGCGAGAGCGTTGCATGGTCCAAGCTTTGCAACCGACAAAGCACTGACTATGCAGTATTGCCTAACTTATGAAAAAATTAAAAAAAAGAAAATATGCTGGTGCCACGTAACTGTACAGAACCAAGGTAATGTCGTTTGCCGTCGCTTGGAGCAAGGCGGACTATTTCTCACATTTCGCCTAATTACATAATTAGTTATTACTAATCAAATAACTTCTGAAAAATTATAATCAGGTCAAAAATGTCGATCAGGAAGTTGTAGGCCACCATGAAAAATTCCTGATCCATTTTTTTGTTGCTTTACACGTGCAACATAAAAGCACTTATTGAGCAAATGAAATATGGATATATTGGGCTGCCCGATGATGAATCGAGGTCTCTGTGAACTGATTGTAGCATACAATGAAGACTGATTGCAGGAAATTAGGTAAGAAGAACCCAATGCGAGTGACCTTTAATTCAAAGTTTTACATGTATAATCTTCGCGAGCGCTCCGTGAAACATAATTTACCTGTTTGAAAAGACATTGAAAAGACGTTCAGTCCAAAGGGCGTCCCATCTGTGATCACTTTGTATAGACATGGCACTTTATACGCACCTGCGGCGACACTTTTTCTTTGAGTACTTCAGTTGCGGTGTCACATGGGTTTTGACAACCAATTTCTGAGGTAGTGAAAATTGTCTGACGAACGGATGCACCTGAGGCGGAATTCACAAAGCTTTTCGTGCGTAACTGTTCCTTGCCACTGGCCGATTTCCTTCGCTACTAATACGACCAGTATCAGAATTGGCTGGTATTTTATTTTACAAACGATTGTAGCGTAAGTTTGTGAATACGGGTCCTGAAGCGTTCCTGACAGCTGGCAATATATAACACCATATTGTTATATAATTTATTGTAAGTGTGCGTCCGTCCTTATATGATTTACGGCGAAGCTGGCTGTCGCCGGCGACCAGTATAAATATAGGCGCTTATGTGACATCATTTAGTTATGTGTCGAATGCCTTATAAAGGAAGGTGCAAATTCGTGGGAACAAAGTCGAGGCGAGTGGCTGCAATCAGCCGCTGCAAGTGATCATATATAAAGGTAAGCTGTCACTAACGTCAAGCTCAGTTATATTAATGCCCGTATTTTATTCCCTTTCATCAGATATATCCGAAAATATGGAGCGGAATGTACTGATTTGAAGTTACAACACAAAACAAGTCGTTCAAGGGGACCGCTATCGAGTATTTTATTCGCTTCACTGTAGCCATTGTTACGTAGTACGAAACAATTTTAATAAAGAATAAAAAAAATGCATTGGTAAGCGAGAAACCTGTTTCAAAGTTGAAAAAAAAAAAAAAGAGCGCACACACCAGGCATCTCGCTGTGTGCGCGTGTGAGATATTAAATCCGTCGTACGACCCGTCGTATACCGATAACGCACCCAACAGGCTTCCAACAAATTTACAACAAATTTACAACACGATCCGACAGGTTCAAACAGTCTGAGCAGCTATCTTTCCGACGGTTTCACCCAATGGATAGGATGCTTCTCCACTACGCAGACGCGCCAATTCTGGACAACCTCTACATATGTAAACGCTATTCGACGTAGCAGGCAGCGAAAAAACGACAGGAGAACATTAAGTGACGTACTTGTATAGATAACCGCGAAGGGAAACAAAGCTGTAAGGCACTTGCACCATGCAGTGATCGCCAGAGCGATTGGACGGACGTGACATTGCCCGTGGAAACCCACGTGCGTAGTCACTCGTTTTCGGCGGAGCTTCAATTGTCTCTTGAGAAAACTCTAACAAGGAGTGAGCTCGTCCCTTTCTACTCACGTACGGCCGACTCCAGGCAAACGAGCAGATAAAAACCTTCAACCTTGCTTCCCGCGTATATACGTTGCTATACTAGCAGTCTATATGCGTGCTGGAATTTCCTTCGATCAGTTTCTCTTTGTGCGCACGTGTATGTGCGTCGTACAAACCTGAAAAACAGGATTTCCCTGGACAGTGGAACTTCGTGTTTCGTTTTTTTTTTGCTCATTCGCGTGCAGAAGCAAAAAGCCTCGGTGCGCTCAAGCAGAAAGGCACAAATAAAGACGAACGTACCTGCGTCGTGTATTTTTGAGAGCAGAATCTACAAAAAGACGCTATTTCGTCGACGTCTCTCGTAAAAGAGAACAACGGACCAGACTACTGTAACTATTACGTTCCAATTTTTTTCCCTTTCGCGCTTCGTCAGTGGTCTGGGCGGCGCTCCGCCTACGCTATTAGCAGCATCGACTGGTCATGAGTTTAGAATGGTATAAGTAAGGAAGAAAACAGAACGAAGGGAATCGTTACCTTGTACCGGCCTTGTTCGCTACAAGACTCGACCTGCTATCGCATTCCCGTGCACTTTTAAAGCACCGTAACAAAACAAGTTTCCTGGGCTCGTATTCACAGTAAGCTTTCTAGGTAGAATTGTTTGCTAGGGCAAATTCCAGCCAATCCTGATGCCAGAAATATTATTAGCGAAGGTCCTCAGCCAATGGCAAAGAGCACTTATGCGAACGAAAAGCTTTGTTAATATACGGCCCCTGGACTTTTGCCCTGAGCTGCTTCTAATGCTATTTTGAACCGAACATTCAGTTTCTGGACAAAAGGCTGAATTTCGTGTTTGGGCATGCAGAGGATTTACGTGTATCAGATTCCTTCAACGAAAAAAAAAAGTCTTCCCCCCTCCCACACTCCCACCTAATCGAGAGTGACAAGTACCTTCGTGTGTAAACGTCAGAAGTGCAAATGTTCAAAAAATTAAATTGAGGGGTTTTACGTGCCAAAACCCCGATCCGACTATGGCGCATGGGCAGAGCAACAAAACGCGTGTTTACAATATTACGAAGAGTGGGACCGGATTGTTCTAAGCATAATATTACGTCTTGGGAAATTGCGGAAGGCTATAAAGTACAGGGTCACAGCTGATTTCACGGTATTCAACGATGTAAGAAAACCTCAGCTTTTCGCATAAGACATCGTCCTATCACCCGTCGCATTATTTTCTTCATACACTTTTAAGGAAATCGGTTCTCTTAAAATGCTTGCTTTTATAAAAGCGCGGCAAACTCGTGCGTCTATAACCGTCTTCTCATTATTTGACGTTTCAACATACTATTTGAGAAAGGCAGCCCGTAATCTTTGCGAACACAAGACACTGAACTGCCCGCGGTAACCTCGTGTCCTAATGACAGCATTTGGGACTTGACTATAGTTCAGTGGTAGGGCGCCCAGTTGTAGTGCTGAGGGAGCCTGGTTCAAATTTCAACCACCGGAAACACTTTCTTCTGCATTCAAGAGACACCAGATGAGTCCAGGCAGACCACGAACCACAGCCGCAAAGTCAGCTGAAAAATGCAAACAATTATTCGCATTAAATATCAAAGAAAAAAGATAGAAACAACAGGAAGAGCTGTCACACATTGCTGCATGATAGTCAGTTACTACGCATGGCTTTACGTTTCGCTTTCGCTGGATTGTGGATTTCCTATCTGGAACCTAGCATAAAGTGAATCATTTACACAGCGCGGTCGTTTCTGCATTGGAGTCAGTCTGAAAGTGGAACCAGTCTGAAAGCTGCGGCAGATGGTGGTTGCACGGCACAAACATGTTTGTCGGCAGCCAGATCACGGAGCCACGAATTCTTAAGTCCGTCTGACAAGTGTTGTGCGCGGCGTCGACCAAACCTTTGTGTCGACTGAGCGATCGAAGAAGGCTTACGTCGGTAAAGAGGCAGGATTTAGAGGGCCGAAGCCTTTGAGAACTCTGGCCCTGTAGGGGCACGTTGATTAGTACAGAGAGTCGACTGAGTGTGGCCTATCGAGGCGTTGTCCTCCTAGTAAGGCAATCACCAGGGAAGGTGGCTTAAAAAGACAGCGACGTTAGTGCGCCATTCATCGCCTGATGAAGTGGAAATGAATAACTGATTTACCAGGAGTGGCGTCGAATCGTTGTACACGCCGTAGATTGCAAACAGATCAAGCCGAGAGCGACACTGCCCAAGTCCGGTCTTTGGCGATAGCAATTTACACTTGTGAGTCTCGTTTCCGGAACACAAATATTCCTTATAGTGGTGACATGCTTTTGACAACGGTAACGCATCCTTATTAAAAGGGCCTTGCAGAATCTCTGTGCGTCTTTTTTTTTTTTTTTGCTTGAGTACTTCTTAACGTTTCACCATCCCGTTTTGCGCCATAGTCAGGACTGCTACGTTGTTGGAGATGACAACCACCAGCCGCAGATTTTCTTGAGCGAGAGAGCACTACAAGTTCATACCTGAATCGGCGACGGAGGTTTAAAAAGAGCACCTGATGCCTTGATATCACTGGCGCATTCAGGGAGGGGGGCACCTCCCCACCACTCTTGAGACATGCCAGCATTAGTGTTGACAGTACTGAGAGAGAGAAGTGGTTCCGTGTTAAAAAGGAAAGGTTAGCGCTATCTTCTGTAGCCCTGGAGGGAGCACGGCTCAGGGCCAGAAAGTAGGGAGCGTACAGTGGGAACCCCCAACCACCTGTGAAGACTACTATGAATCCACCTAGGAGCGTTGCAAGGCTGTATTAATAAGGGTGCAGCGAGAACCCTTTCCCCCGCTACCTCTGAAGGCTACCATGAATCCACCCAGGGGAGTTGCAAGGCCTTATTAATGAGGGTGCAGAGAGAACCCCCTTCCCCCTTTATCTCTGAAGGCTACCACGAATCCGCGTAGGAGCGTTGCAGGGCCGTATTAATGAGGGTGCAGCGAGAACCCCTAACCCCTTCCCCCCTTACCCCTGAAAGCTACCATGAATCCGCCCAGGAGCGTTGCAAGGTTGGATTAACGAGGGGTCATAATGCTGTGACAAGAATTAGGACCACAGATCAAATTCTCTGCACGGGATCATTTGCTAAACTATGTGTCTGTGCCGGATATTACTTCTCACATCCGTACCGTATGCTTATTTCCAAAGCATTATGCTTCTACTGCTTTATGTCCGTTGCCGAGATTCTGGGAGAATAAAGCCGAAAAAAAAGAAGCATAGTGAGATTAATGATTAGATAATATGGTTTTAGTTGTAATCATTTTTGGTGGATCTCAGGAAGCTGTGGGCTGATTATTATTGCTCTGGACTTCGCTTGTGCACGTATGGCAGAGAAGGTAGCTTTCGGGCTGCTACACAATGTTGGTCTTTCTTTAAACAAAATTTTTGTCAAAAGCACTTTGAGCTCTTTGGGTGCACAATTCCTCAGGCACAACAACAAAGAAACCTTCTTTTTCCGCAGTAACCAACCTTATCTGATGCTCGATGAAAAAAAAACGTGAAGCCAATGTTACTTCTTTGATTGCACTAACTGTTTGCAAAGCCAGAACAGTGGCATGGTACAGTAGAATAGGTAGATGCCCTCTGGATGTTCAAGCAATTTTCGGAAGCATGAAGCCTTCGACAGGACACTCCCGAAGGATGGCCCGTATACTGAACTCGGAATCCTGGCGACAAGTCCGTTTTTTCAGGGACAAGCTACTAGTTTTGTGCGGGATAGCCCCGTCTGTGGAAGGCCGACGAATACGTTTTCGGGAATGGATTAGGATTGCAGAGCAAACCACGGAATTCCTTTGGGCCCGTGCACGTCTCTCGTTAACGAAGAAGGATAAGACTACACGGGACCAAGGAAAAGTGTTGGTAATCGGCAATGAACAACTCCCAGGAAACATCGAAAACACTCTGCGCAAGGGACCAAAGTTTGCATGTGAACCTGATTTGTCACCTCCGGAAAAGTCAGCTTGTCTAGATACATTTCACGTTGGGTCACTGAAGACTTTCGACCAAGATGTGCGATTGAGTGCGTTGATGTGATTGCAAGCACAGTACCTCAGCAATGTAAGTCAGACAACCTACCTGGTGGGTCGCGTTTTTTCGTCGAGCATCAGCTATTGGTTACTGCGGACTAAGAAAGTTTCTTTGTTGTTGTTCCTGAGGAATTGTAAACCCAAATAGCTCAAATGCTAGACAAACTTTGGCATATAGTATATCGCCACTGCAAGCTCTGCAGTTAAATTAAACTGTCGGAGCAGGATCAGCACGAACGCTTCTCCTGTACCTCTTGCCACTTTCACTGCTAGTGCGTTTTTTTTTTAGAGTACGGTTGAAAGAACAAGTTCAGGCAAACTGAATGAACAACATTGAAAACCTGAAGCGACAATCAGATAGGGAAATTGAGCAGCTCTGCGTTTTGCTTTGAAGATGCTGGGCTCATTGGAAACGGTTTTAGGCGCAAAAATAGGACACGGACAACAGAATAAAAGACAACAGACAGGCGCCTAAAACCGTTTTCAAAAGCCATGAACCAACTAGCTCGGCAGCAGACGTTACTAAACTATGCTGAGCTCAGTGTATAGCTTGCCCGTGCTTGCAAATCGTTCCGGCAGCATTAAAGTTCTTGAGGGGAACTAGTGCCGTACATTTCCTGACCTTGAGTGTTGGTATATTTTCCTGTCTTTCGAGCTAACTTTCTCGCAGCCGCGTCCAGTACGCGCGCTCGATTTGGTTGTATATCACGTGCTGCGTGCGCTTCTACTCTACGCCTCGTATACGCGTTCTACAACACGCACGTGCCCGCATGGCCGGTTGAATTAGCTTGCCAGGCACGCACGTTATATATAACCTTCTTCTGGCCAGTCGGTGTTTAAAGGCGTTAGTGCTTTAAGCACCTTCAGCGACTGTTTCGTTCGAAACCCTTGCGACAAAGTGCGTCGCTTTTCTTGTTTTGCTTTTATGTTTTGTGCATGCGTGAGATCACAGCGAAATAGGAACGTAAAGTGGCGAAATAGACTAAAACACCGGAAACTCCACCGAGAGCAGGACGCTCTAACACGCGCGCGGAGAGGGTCTCGCGCGATAAGGCGCTTATTCGCGTCTTCGGGGACGCGTATGAGAGAGGCAGAAATGAGAGAGGTTCCAGGCCATGTTATTCGCCGGCTGACGAGTCTTTCCGCGAGCAGCGCGATTCGGCTGCGCATCGCGTCGCTCTCAATATGAGCTCTTTCCACGCACGCATCCTCAAGCATGCGCCTTAATTCTCAAGCTTCCTGGCAGCATTGGTCGCTTTACGAAAATTCAACCACTCGGTGCCTAGTAATTTTGTTTTGCTGTCTAGCAAAATGAAGAAATGGAGCCAGGTTTTGCGTACATGCATGCCTCTCTTTAACACGTGCTGTAAGAAGTGGACTTGTGCATTTACACATGCCGCGAGAGTGGCGCTTTCCTTTATACACCGGGTGTCCCAGTTAACTTGGACCAAGATTAAAAAAAAAAAAAAAGCCAGGAGCTCTAGAGAAATTGTACAGCCTGCATAGTAACCGTTCTCATGCGCACTTTCAGCCATTTTTTTTCATCACTAAGTATTAATTGATTAATTGCTTTTAATTAGTGAACTTTTCAATTATTGCTTGAATCGCGAACATATTAATTCCGAAGTTGTAGGACACCTCAAATAACCTCCGAATCAAGCATTTGTTTCGTGCTCAGCTTTCCCTCGTTGGTTTTTCCGAGAAAAAACAAAAGTACGCGAAACATCCCAAATACGAAATAGATACGCGCTCGCGCGCTGCTACTCAAGCGCTTCCAAGCGAATAGCCACGGATACACGGCTTTACTAGCGGCGGCAGCTCGATGCAGGGCTTTACGCTATGTGGTGGCCGCGGAATCATGAGAACACGCCGCCGACGCATTGATAAGCCTTGTATACGGCGCGGCGATAAACGAATGCAGCCGTATATCTTTCAAAGGTTGCTTGGAGGCGCTTCAGTACGGCGCGCAAGCGCGCATCTATTTCATATTTCGCGTATTTCGTGGGCTTTTGTTTTTTATTGGAAAAAACAACCAGACACACTTCAGCGCGAAATAAATGCTTGATTCGGAGATTATTCAAGGTGCCCTACAACTTTGTAATTGATATGTTTGCAATTCAACCAATAATTGGATAATTAAAAGCAATTATTTAATTAATACTTCTTGATGAAAAAGATACTGGCTGTACATATACACAACTACGGCTATTATGCATTCGGCACGATTTTTCTAGAGCTCTTGGGTTTAAAAAAAAAAAAAAATCTTGGTCCAAGTTAACTGTGACACCAGGGTATACGCGAGTTGCGTTATCTGCGAAAGATATTTGTGCTACTTATACCACTTGCTGCATTTAGCTTAGACGTTTCCAAGTGACAATCTTCCAAGTCATGCTTTTTAGTTGAAGTGTGCTTCTATTTTTCTACCCTTCGAAACGGAAGTTATTTGCTTCGAGAGCTACAACAACGTTATAATTCGTGGCACTTTCGCGATTTGTATTTACTCTGCAAGTGGGCAAAAAATTAAGAATGACCAAAACTAACAACGGACAAGCAATCGCACTGCCTGCACTATTTCTACATATATCGTCGGTGATGTGATCGACTTGTTTTGTTTTGTGTTATGAGTGGCTATGGCCATTGTACGTTAATCAATTGTTCATGTGGCGATGTGTAATGGTATGGGGTCAATGCTTTGCATATTACCTCAAGCAGCAATAATCGTTTCCCATTTTGGGCTCTCCGCACAGTATGCAAAAATGAAACGTGTTCAAGACTGTACAAATAAGCATTGGCATTACGCCGTTTCCATAGGCCGTCGGTGACATGTATGGGGCTACTCAGGTTGCGTCATAAACTGCTGTGAGCGCTTTGAGATATGTGACGTGTCATAGCGCACTTGCTCAATGACGCACCTTCGGCGAGTTAGCGGGAACAGTTGTGACAGCATTTCTTTTTCGGCCGCCTCTGTATCATAGATAGCGTGTCAGAGGACGCCGTGGATGATCCACTACGTTTTAACGCCATCTATTTAAGAGTGAGCGCCATGCGTTGTTCTCACCCGCCAAGCACCGCATTTTTTGTTTAACGGGTTCAAAGGTAAGTTGCACGTATGCTCTACCAAATGACGACGCCACTGCACCTTCTGCAAGAGCTTAGTGCTTCACTCGGACTTATCCGGATTATCCCCCGGAGATAACTCCAAGCCACCCACCCCCCCGCAGCCACTGGTCGGGGCAAAGCGGTCGCTCTAAAAAAATATGCCACAGACCCGAACACGAGCAACAATGCTCACAAAAAAATAAGCCACTTGTGGAGCGGCAGCTTAACCAAAAATGGAGCTGTTGTCGGCTCGCGCAAGAAAGGTGTCAGCAGCGCTTCATCTTCCGGCAGTCTATACTAATTAAGAGGAGGGGCGTGTTCTTGTCACTCCGAGCTTACAGCTCGGAGTCGCAAGAGTAGCACATGTCTGCGGTTTAGTGCTCTTGGATATGTTAACGCTGAGACTCTTCCAAAAGAAGTGTAGTAACAGTGGCAGAAACGACCGTTCGCATATATAATTCCAGGTTTAAGGCATTAGGAACGATTATATCGAAATAATATGTACTTTACGTTATTGCCTTCTGAGTTTTACGTTCTTAGCTGCGTCGTTGCACGTTAAAGTGCCATTTAAGCCGACAGAGCCTGTCTTCCTATATTTTTTAAAAAACGAAGGGAGCAATTATATGATCACCAGAAGCAGAATTCACAAAATCAAGGGCCCTATAACGTAAAACTGTTCTAATCTGTTCTTACTCCAATCTCCTGACGTCAAATTTACGTAACCACTGACGCAAGCATCGGGCGGTAACCCGCAGCGCTGTTAGAAAAACACAATCAAACGCGCTTCTCGGTTGTAGGATGTCACTTTCTTTTGCGTTCAAAGCGAACAGCATTTCCTACATTGAGCAGTTTTTTTTATGTGATTGGCTGATGGAGAGAGTTTAGATGGGGCCGAGCCAGCACAGTGAAAATAGGTAACCGGATGAGGAGGGTGGTGCCTGCGTCTGCTTCCCCTTACTTAGCTTGCGGTGGCTGGTCGAAAATCGCGGCGGCGTGCAACGGAAGTTTAAAAATGTTGTTAAGACGGATCCTCAGCAAGGAAGAGTTGGCATAGTGATGTCGTATATGTGCCGAACAGTCTCCACAACGTTATACTGCCACGCAAAACTTTTCATTAAACGCAAATAAATCCATGCTCTCCGGCAGTTCCGAGTAGCAAGTGCCACAGCTATCAGTGGACAGCCATCTTCTATTCCTTTCGGAATGGGGCAGTCTCCGGCTATTGAGAAAAAAAAAATCAGTTTTGTTCGGCTTATTGATGCGCCTTTGCAACACGCACACGTCACTCTGACGCGGTGAGTTTTCGCAGTTTTGTGACGTCGAGTGACAGACAGGCGAAGTGAGCGCAGCCAGAAAACGTTTGACCAATAGCAATTGGTCAAACGACGCCTTTTTCACTAATGGCGAAAAAGGCGTCGAACCAGAAATAATAATTTTTCTTTCGTTCGGTCTAATCATGCATAATCAGTGTTCACATATCACACGTAGTTTTCGTGACGTCGCGTGACAGACAGGCGCAGAGGGAAGGGGGGTGACCCGACAATATTTTGACCAATCATGGAGGGCTGATTACAGAATCGGAATAGAAAAGTTTACAATAGCTTTACGTTATAGCACCCCAACTTACAAAAATTTTGCCGCAAGAAAAATCTGGCAAAACAAAAAAATCCGCCTCCATTCCATCCTGTGAAAGTGACCGTACAGCGAAGATGTTGCTGACGTTAGACACGCAAAACCGACGTTAGACATCCTCATTTTTCTAGGCTGTCCGCCAAGCGCAAGTGCCTGAATGAACTAAGCGAATTTTCAAAGTAAATTGCGTCAGAAAATTTGTAAAGTGCAACTTACGCACAATCTGAAGATATGATAGCTTCGGATTGTAATTAAAATATACGAGAAAACATAATTCTGTTACGCGTAAACTTAAAAACAAAGCCCTTTTCCAGCTGCCGTTCGAGGTCTGTCTGAAGGGCCGCGGCCGCTAAGTGGCGGTACTGTTTTTGGATCAGCAGGAATCCACGAAAAATCTCGACCAAGCAGAAGCTAACAACATCACTGTAAAAAAAATCGCAATCACAAAAATAAAAGTGTGCGTGGGATTAGAAAGCTACCTATGCCCGCCGCTGCGAAATCGAGCGCTTTAGCCGTCAACAGACATGTACGTAATGGGATTCCAGAGATGCGAACTTCCGTACTTGCGCAAAAGGAAGTCGACAAACGGCAATCGCAACTGCCGACGTAAGGAGTAATTTATGCGGCAGGGTTGCTCCTGCTGGTGAATAAATAATATGTCAATATAGTTACCAACAACAGGCGGCTAGACTTTCGCCTTAATTGAGCACCTCCTGCAGTGCAACCGAAAAACAACGAAGTAGCCGGGCTACCGCCGGTGCGATGCGATTGGCTTTCGCACGTTGCGTCAACGCCAAGACTGTAACCAACGAGTTAGCGGGAGCAAATTACGCGTGGGCAACGAGCAAGCACTTTACCGTCGAAGCACGAGGTGTCCAGTGTTGCACGTGCAGCGGTAAAGGGAGCACTAGAAGTCACGTCGGCAAAGGCAGCCTGAGCAGAGAAGAGGAGCAGCGGAGACGCGTTGGCCTGCTTCAACGTTCGGGAGGTGAACAACCACCGGAGGGACCCGGTCGAGCCCGAGGGTAGACTTGGAAGCGACACGCCTTCCGCTCCCGTCGCTCAGCGGACGCACAATAGCTTGCGAGAGCCCGCCTGCGGTTTCTCCTCGAACAGTCCTTCCAGCGACGCAGCCACGTCAGCTTCATGGGACGACGTGCAACCGGGAGCGCGCTGTGCCACTAAGAACACATTGTAAGGACGCTTCGCTATATTTTTCCTATAGCCCAATGCATTATGTAGTTGTAATTTCTCCTTTTGGTATTTCAATATATGTTTGTGTGCCGTGTCTATCTCCGATCTTTCCTTGCTCCCTTCGGAGACGTCTCTAATTTTCGCCTTCAAGCCTGCTCTCCGAACCCAATCGTAACAGCCGGACTGTCGTTGCCTCCCTTCTGACAATCTCTTGGATTGCTTTCAATGCGCCTGAGATTAGTTACTGCCGACAGCATTCAGACTCGCCTCACTTACTTTCACCCCATCTGGGATATCTTTTCATTCGTTCCATTTGACAAAACATTACTCCGGATACCGGACAATGTAGTCGCCTTCAGCGTCCGGCTTGCAGTGCACACAACATGCTGCGTTGTGAAGCGTTAAGTACTCTTAGCGCATGTCGGTATGTATACATTACCGATGTCCTGACGCTGCAGGACGTTGGTTGTGCTCTAGCCTTTGAACTGAAAGGGTTCAAGTTCGATGCTGGTTAATACGCCTTTCTTTATTTTTTGTCTATAACGACGCTTACCATTATCGTGGTAACTGGTCACACGGACTACGAAATACTGCCGCAAATTCCAAATTTTAACAATTCCCTTTGATACAAGAAATAATCACAGAGGCGGGCTTCTCCCTACAAGGTCTCTTACTGTAGAGAAGCTAGCTTTGAAGGGGTTTGTTATGCACGCGCAGACATATTCGTAACCGCTTCTGAGTTCGCATACACACGCTATCATCTCAACACGCTGTAAGTTCAAGCCACGGCATTTTCTTCCCGTTACGGTATGAAGGCTGTTGGTTATTCAACTTCATTGGATTGGAAAGCACTCAGCTACTCAGAATGCAGCATAGGAAAAGTAAATGAAAGCTGAAAACAACAACAACAACAACAACAACAACAACAACAACAACAACAACAACAACGGCCGTGGAAAGTAGCAGAACTTGCAAACGCGCCACAAGTGCCTCGTATAGTTTCTGTATCAGTCACGTGCTTATTACTTTTGGCCTCAGAAACGTTGCAATCTTCGAATTTCGCCCATGTAGCCCTTCTCCGAGGAGAAAAGAAAGAGAGAAGGCAGGAATATTAAGCAGAAATGCGCCTGGTTGACTACCGTACTCTGGGGGACGGGAAAGAGGGAATAGAAAGATGACATAGAGAGAGATGGGGGTGGGAGAAAAGCCGCGGTGAGCTCGCGTACGCACGCGGAAGGCCTGAGCGAGTCAACGGCGTTCACATAGGCCAGTCGCCCTCAAGAAAGACAACAGTGCTTTCACAGCTTTGTGGGCCGACGGGCGATGTGGACGGTCTTCACGTAGCACCTGCACAGACAATGGCCGATCGCCCAGTCGTCGCAATGCGATAGATAATGTTTGTCTTTCCGACTGAAATCGATGATAGTGGCACAATAAATGTTTTCCGAAATCGAAGGTTTGCAGTAGTGTGAGAGTAGCATGTCGGAAGTCAATTGCGACGATCTTGGTTGCCCTACACTTCTCGGTAATATTGGGGGAATCAATAATACTTGTTGGTCTTGCTCGTTCATTATACTTGAGGAAAGATGAAGCGCAACATAGACGAGGAAGAGAAGGGAGAGAGGTAAAAAGCAGTGAAATAATTGAGCCTTGTTGCTGTCATGCATAGTCACGTCGCCAACATGCGGAGCTGAAGGCACGACCATGCACGAATCTACAGCTCTGCCTCCGTCCGCCGCTTTTGGCTGCAAAAGGGCGAGAGACTTTCGCCCTAATGCACACCTCCTGCACTGCACCTGAAAAACGGGAAATGATAGTCGATAAACGGCAATCGCAACTGTCGGCGTAAGAAGTAACTTCTGCGACAGGGTTGATCTTGTTAGTGAATAAATAATATGTCAATATAGTTACAAACAACAGGAGACAAAACGGCGAGAGACTTTCACCCTAATCTACGTGCCAATGGCTGTGGGATTCGCTACCACTCTTGTTGCCTGAGCTCTTTCAAGAAAACGTCAGCACTGAGTGTAACGCCGTGATGCCCTCTCCAGTAGCGTTTTTTTCTGTGTGTACCATATACTACTGATTTCGTGTTGATAATCGTATATTACGCGTCCTCATATCGTTCTGAGGACTTACGTTTATTAACACTTCGGGTCTTTCCGTTCCGTCAGCGCTTCTCGCGTTGTTGTTACTTTATTATTATTTTTATTACTGCTACTCAGACTTTTTCTTGCATACTTAAATGAAAAGAAATAGCTGAGCAGCTGCAAGTCTCCTTGTGTTGCTTTTATTTCAGTAAAAAAAAAAAAAAAACTAGAGGGAGTGTACTTCGATGACTCTCAAGTCACCGCTGTCTTCATAATGATCATAATTGTCGTCGTCCCCTTCGTCATTAACCTAATCAAGTCTACTGCGGGACAAACGCCTTCTTCCAGGGATCTCCAATTATCCACGTTCCGCGGCACCGACCCGCAAATCGGTTAATCTCTCCCCTCCATCTTTCCCTTCCCTTCTTTCGCTCTCCGTTCTACTACTCCAATAGGCCACGGGTCTTAATTCGGTAGGGGGCTCTTGTCCCTGAGATTTTAGCGTATTTAAATATTTCGCGCCAGATTACTTATTTGCAGGATTAAGAAGGCCAGAAGGACGGAAAAGGTTCGATATTCGCGCCTGCAGCAAATGCGGCTGAAGGCCCGTGCGCGAGTGGGTATCGATGACAACTGGTTCGCCAGTTAAACCTGCTTGCCTACGTTTCAGTTGAATCGCGGGCTTAGCCTTCTGCATTACAAATTAAATTAATAAAACTTAAACAAATACGCGCGCGGCCGCGAAACGTTCACTCACTCGCAAGTGTCAGCTCGTGCGAATCGCTGTTGTCGTGGCCTCAACGCAACAACTTCCACGCACTGATAGTTGTGGATACGCAAGTTATGGTGGCCTATTGCTTTGCTATTCTATTTTTTTTTCTCCACCAACAACCCAACATTACCGCGTCTGCTTGGCAGGAATTTATTCCTTGCCATCATTTCATGAGGCGTATTTTTTCGCGACAGTGCATGCTACTGGCTGTTGTTTCTTTAGGTTGGCAGCATTGTCTGTTAGACACTCAGGTCCTGCATACGGGAGATAAAATTAGTACTCTCGCGTGTGGAGGTGAGCACTTTGATAACTTTACCTGACACTCTTGTTTCTCTTGGGTCGCCGACGATGAAGTATGCGTTTGCTGCTACTGAACTGCGACCGCACTTTGCCACCTCGAATCAGCTTTGCTGTGCCTCGAGCGTTCGTGCCACAGTGCTGGAGAGCTCGAAAAAAAAAGGAAAGGTTTTTCTCTGACAGTGGATCGAAAGAAATTTCTCTCGTTCAGGCTGTGTGCCAAAACCGCAGGGAGTTTTCATTATTTAGATTATTTTTGTTGATGCGTGTTGTAATCGTGCGGGTTCATTTTGCTGCCGGTAACATGTGTACGAGACGAGCGCGCTGGACTCAACGTCGACACCGCGCAATGTCTGCACTAACGCTGCTGCCGAGTTTTATCGACGCCAAGGCACGGAAGCTTCATCCGCGTTTCTCGCACCTCAGTATGCGCACCACAAACACGTTGAGATCACTCCTTGCTTTACAGCAATGGATATTGGCATTGTCCAGACTTTGTTATGAAGAATTTATTAAACGTGCGCGTAAGAACTAAGGCTTGTCACGTGCTCCAAGCGTGAAATAAAGCGTTGACTGTGCTTAGAAAGTGTGACAGCGAAGCGCAGACCATCACGCTTAGTAACAGGGTGTAAAACGATCATGCAGACGCAACCTTTCGGAACGTATAGACTTCCCGTCCGGCATAAAAAATTCAGAGCCATCCCGCCCTGCACAGGTGGTTGACCAGTGGAACCGCAAATGTCGTGGTAAGAAAACGTGTGGTAAATACTCCAATGCATCTCTCGTTGTCACTTAGTAACGCCGGTCACGGTGGTTTTGTGGTCGCTATGATATACACTGATGGGCATACTCGTAACCGCAGACACGTTCTCAGCGAATACACACGATTGCTAATTGCAGTGGTTCAGCCGGTTGGGGTGGCCGAATCGCAATGCGCGAAGCATCTCAACGCGCCGACTTTGCCGCGTGAAATTCGTAAGAGCATCCTATGCCACTTGGCGATTCACGCGTTCGTGGCGTAATGGTTTCAATGTCGGGCTTCTGTACTGGATGTCCTGTGCTGGAATCGTGCCGTCGGACAGCTTTAATAACGTTTATTTATTTATTTATTCATTTATTTATTACAGAGTACTTAGTTGAAAATGACGAGCTTACAAAGTCGCGAAGCCGTTTGAAGCCAGAAGGACGAAGTTCAGGGAAATCCATGTACTTCCAATAATTCCTTTACTGGCTGAACCGCCCCGATTGCAGCTCCCGTAGACATTAGCGCCCTTTAGTAATTATTGTATGAAATTCTATGGCATTGTGTGGCTTATTAGCTTTCCTCTTGCTACGCCAGGTGTTAGCACATGCCTTACTGGTTCGCTTTGAGGCTTTGAGTTCTGAGGCACGGACAGCGAAAAATCTATGGGAGGAGATACATATGTAGCTCCGCTGTAAAACAAAAATAAATACGGTAATCGTTGCGCACTGAAAATGTAGAGTGTACCATGAACATGGGGCCTGAGACGGCCGGTAATCTACGTCTACGTACGTGCATATTTGAATGTCTCCCTCTTAGCGCGTATGCGTGCGTGTGTTTACGTAAGTGCTTGCACGTGTTCATGTATGCTGAAACATCGTTGAGTGCCACCTGGTACTCTGCGGTGCATGAGCCTTTGAACTTTCGGTGCGATGAAGGCGCTTGAGTATATGAACCCCGTGCAAGCGATATTGCGCGCGAAAGCGACAAGTGATGCGATGGAGATGGCTGTCGCGTTCGCTCGTCGCCTACAAGTCGTACGCCATGCGAGCGACGATTTTGAGCGACGTTTCCCCGGTGTTGTCGGTATGAGGATAGCAGTATACGTGCCGAAATTAGCGTGACGCGTGCTTTATTAATTTAAGTTGATGTATTCTTCCGTAAAAAGCAGAATAAAATATTTCTGAGGGTCTTGCAGCAGGTTCTTATCCTTGCACGTATAAAAGTTCAATCGTTTGCTCCTTCCGTGCGACAATGGGTAGTACTTGAGTGACGTGCAGTCAACAGCAAAAGTTTACGGGATGCGGTTTCCCCTTCAAATGTGAATTCCTGCACTGTTAAGCCATGGCACTTCGTATTTAATGAATCACTATGTAGGTGGAGAAGGCTACTACATGCTGGAACATTTAATCCGAGGCTGCGTGACTATTCTTCGCGCCAATTCAGCTTCTTGCCAGATCCTGCGTCCCGTAAACTTTTGCGGTTGACTGTACATACATTTCCGGCTTCGCGCTATTGGCTAATCGCTCATAGCACTTCCGGGCGACGAGCGACGAGTTCTAGGTTTCTAGAACCGAGCAATCGAGCGACAAGTGCGAGCGATCTGTTCAAGTGACGGCCCGTTTTGTCGCTCGAAGCCGTCGCTCGTCGCCATCGCGCACAAAATCACTCTCATGGGCTTTAAGCCTTTGCCGGTTCTGTCATAAGGCTTTTATTTTGTTTATTTATTTTGAATACTGCTGCTCTAAACCAAGACCATAGCAGGAGTGCAATACAAAAAGTCAATAGTACTAAAATAGTAAAGGGCTACAAATAGGCAAATACGCAATTAATACAAGTATAATGAATGTAGAAAAAAGAGGAAGGAATTGCAGTAATAAAAACATAAAGGGTGGTTACATAAATATGGACAATGTATTTTTCCTACATTTGTGTATAGTACACTATAGTGTATTTGGCAGAGATTCAAGTGCATTCAGATGTTAAACACAGCGATATCACATTGCATAAAGTTTTCGAAACCGGGAGAAATGGGGGAAAGAACAGTCTAAAAAAGAAAAAAAAACAATAACACTTCCCCGAGGAGACAACCAACAATGATTCTGGGGGAAGGGGGGGACAGCATGTGGTTAGAACAACTCTAATTCTTTAGTACCTTCAATTGTGCTAGTGAATTTTGAAAATAAATTGGTGTTTGTGATAGATGGGGGCAGTTGATTCCATTCTTGTATAGCTAGTGGAAAAAAGAAAGGTGTTTAAAGGTTATATTGTTGTAGGAATATTAAGTTAGTTTATTTGGATGGTTTTAACGTGTAGTTCGAGATTTAGAAAACAATATGTATTTCGACGCGCCTATATTAAATTTGCTATGAAGCTGGACCAAAACCTAAGGCGTGCTTCTTTCGCTCTATCTGCTTGCGTTTTTAGACTAGATGCAGCTGGAAAATGAGTGGGTGAGTCAGCGCGCTTGTATTTATTATGAAAAAATCTTATGACTTTCCTTTGCACCTCTTCCAGTTTTGCTAAGGTAGTCACTATGTGTGGGAACCAAACCACATTTACATATTCCAGGATCGCTCTTGTGAATGTCTTGTAGGCGAGCAACTTAAAGGGAGCAGGCGCTAGCTTTAGGTATGCTTTAAACGAAAAATAATTGACGTACTGCTGCTGTGGTAATATCTCCAATGTGCGAGTTCCATTTAAGGTCAGCAGAAAGCGTGACACCTAGATATTTATGCTCATTTACTTTAGCTAGGGCTGTGCTATTGATTGCGTAAGCGTAAGCAAAGTGTGAGGGCTCTTTTTTTCTGGTAATGGTGATTACGGCGGACTTATTTACGTTAAGTGACATCTGCCGCTGCTCACACCATTCAAATATTGTGTTAAGGGATGCACTCAAAGAAAGATGGTCTGCATCATTGTTAGTTTCCCGGTAAATAACACAATCGTCGGCAAAAAGCTTCATTTTAGAATCGATGTTCGCTACAATGTCATTAATAAAGATTAGGAATAATAACGGCCCATGGACTTATCCTTGTGGTATTCCTGATGATGCAAAAAAAGTTTTGATGTCGCATGTTTGAAGAATGTAAATTGTTTCCGCTTTAAGAAAAAATATTTAATCCAACAGGTGATGGGCCCTAAAACGTCCCCAAAACGTCTTCTACTTTCGCAATTAACTTGTTGTGATTTAAACTATCAAATGCTTTCGATAGATCTAGTAGAACCACATCTGTTTGGCTGCGGTTATTCAGGCCAAGCGCAGGGTCATGTACTACTTGTGAATTGTGCAACATAACTGATAAGACATTTCGGAAGGCATCCTGGTTAGAAGAAAAAAGTTTACGCGTTCAAGGAAAACTGTTATGTGTCTAAATATAACATGTACTAGGAGTTTATATCAGAGTTACAGGCGTATAATTTGATACCATACCTTTATCTCCGTACATATGTATTGGTAACATTTTGGCTATTGTCCAGTCTCACGGTAATTTAGCTAATTGGAAAGGTTTCCTGAAAACTAGGCCGAGATATCTGCTGCACCATCCTGCGTACCTTTTAAGAAAGTCGTTTGGAATGCCATCAGGGCCACTAGGTATTTTTAAGAACCAACGTTCGACAGCAGGCTCAAGATACCGGCATCTGTAATGTTTAGGTCATCGATGCTAACAGTAATGCATGCATCAACCGAGGGCATACTCTCATTTTCTACGGCAAATACTGACTGAAAAAAATCGTTCAATGAATCAGCCTTCATTTGGTTTTCTTCTGCAGATACTTGTGGCTCTACTACGTTTCTACTGAAGTGCTTCCAAAACCTATGGGGATTATTTGTAAAGAAATTCGGAAGAGTTACGTTATAATAATAATAATCTTTTGCCGCCTTGGTTTTATTTCTCAAGTCTGCGTATCGTATAGGACTTTTTACGTTATCAACTAGCTTAGATTATTCTTTGCCGTTTTACAAAGCCGATTAACTCGGCGCTTCGAGTGAATAACCTTTCGCGTGAGCCATGGGTTTGAACTTTGCTGTTTATATTTTTTTCGGAATATAGTTATCAATACAATAAAAATACAGTAGATTTGAACCTAATTCAAAGAGTGTCTGTATCATAGGATGCGTCAGGCGCTAGCTATGAAAAGCTATGAAACTCGTGGCCTAAGGGCGTTAGCACACTGCTGTCACCTGCCCTGTAAAAGTTGATTATTACAGGTACTTCGCTGTGATTCGTCATTGTGCATCCAAATGGCAAAGTACATATTGTGAGCATTACATTACTCCTTCATCTTTTTCATCTGTATGTATTCATCATCATGGCCAGCGTCATCTTCTTCAGCGCGCGACCTGCTAAATAAACCGTCGAGGTTTAACAGCTGTCTCGCAAGTCTTGGCGACCTCAATATTGGTATATCGTTGTCTGAGATGTCTTGAATAATATCTGATTTGATAGCACTTATCGGGACGAGTTGACTGAGAAGACTAAGGTCCATAATGTTCTTTACTGTGTACGTGTAGGTTCAGTCACTATTCGTTGAAGGTCAAACGCTATAGCATGATATCTTATAGAGAACTTTAAGCTGATGATGAGTGATACATGGTATTCCACTCTATGTCAGCAAGGTTGAAATCACCCATTAGCGATATTCTCAAATTTCGCACGTGCTGTTGTATCAACTCTTGAATGGCGGATATGCTTTCATGGCCCGTTGACGGGCTCCGATAAACACAACCGATGAACACAGACCCTGAATCACATGCAAGTTTGCAAAGCACAGTCTCTGCTTCTACATCATGTGGCAAAACGATGAAAGAAACACAATTTCATATCAGCAGATCAACACTACACCCTGGTGCCAGAAAATCCTTGCGGATAGCGGAGTACTTTGGTGGCACGATTTAGTGATCGTAGACATCCGGTTTGAGTCACGTTTCAGTAATTGCCACAGTATCAGGTTCATAGTCAAGCAAGATATTTTCGAGAGCTTCGAGTTTGTTTGAGATACTCCTGGAATTTATATTTAATACAGTTATTTCTTTGGCTGTGCGCTTCAACGAGCGAAAGGCCGGCTTGTCGTGTCTTCCTTCTTGTGGAGGGTAGGGGGGGGGGGGGGAGCACTTTGTCATTTTTCTCATCGTCCCAAGCGAAGGCTTGGCCATTAATTTAGTTGTTATTGTATCACTATAGAATTAATTTCAGTGTGGCCGTATTCGGAAAGTGTTTCTTATATTGGGTTTTCAGAATGCTTATAAATTAAATGGGTTATGCCACAAGGCCTCAGGTATGGATAATGACATCAGCTTCTAGGGGTCTTGCGCCTTTGCGGTGCATCACGGATGTCGCTGCGGTCTTAGAGAAAAAGAATTCACCGTAATTTCTCTCGGAAATAGGAAATAAAAAAAAAAGCTTTCTTGGACCACCCCCACTTCGCCTGTCTGTCGCGCGACGTCACGAAAAACGCGATAGCTCCGAATCTGACATGACGTCAACGCGCTGATTATGCATGATTCGACCGGACAAAAGAAAAATAATTATTTCCGATTCGATGCCTTTTCGCCATTAACCCTCTGCTATTGGTCAAAAGGTTTCAGGCTGCACCCACTTCACCTGCCTGTCACTCGACGTCACAAAACCGCCAGAACTCACTGGGTCAAAGTGACGTGTACGCGTTATAGATGCATTAATATGCCGAAGAAAAGTGGATTTTTTTTTTAATAGCCGGAGACTGTCCCGTTCGGAAAGGAATAGAAGATGGCTGCCGCCGATCGCTCAGGCACTGGCTACTCGCACATGTCGGAGAACATGTGTTCGTTTGCGTATAACAAAACTTTTTGCGGGGCCATATAATGTTATCGAGCCCTTTCGGCACGTATACGACGTCGCTTTGCCAACTATTCTTTGCTGAGGATCCCTTTTAGCGGCATTTATGAACTGTCCGTTGCACGCTGCCGCGATTTTCGACCAGCCACCTCAAGCCAAGTAAGGGAAAGCATCTAATCGCAGACGCCGGCACCTCCCTCTTCATCCGATTATTTTCAGTGCTCTGGCTCCACCCCATCGAAACCCTCTCCCCTTGAGCGTGCTCCTCGCCAATTGTCAGCCAATTAGATAATACCGCTCGAGGTAGGCAATGCTAATCGTTTTGAAGCAAACAAAAGAGAGCTCCTATAAACGAGGAGAGCGTTTGATTGGGCTGTTCAGGCAACACTGCGGGTCACCGCCCGATGTTTGCGTCGGTGGTTACGTAAATTTGATTTTAGGAGAGTGGTATAAAAACCTATTGGAATAGTTTTACGTTATAGGACCCTTGGCAGGAGTGTTAAGTGTTTCGTGTCTTGGCAAGGGTCATTATGCCACCAGCCAAATGAGAGCATTTCGGTCATGTGCGCCGCGCGTGGAGCGAATGCGCACTAAGCTTATCGCTTAACTTTGTTGCTAACATCAATGACGAACTGAGAAATGGGCCGGTCGTGTTCGTTCGTGTATCGCGCTCGCTTTGACTCAGGCCCGGCACGCCAGGCCCCCCCTCCCCACTACGTAACGTACAATAAAGACATCCAAGATAGCCGATCATACGTTTTTAAGAAGACCGTTCTAAGCACCACAGAACGCCCCCTGAGTACAAGAAAACAGATACTAGTATTGGGCATTGACAAATTGACAGGCTTATTTCGCGCACGATACCATGCACAGTGTTTATGTGTTGATCGAGACGCCGTGCCTGCAACGCTGGTGTACGGGCGCTGCATATCGCTTCGCTCGACAGGCTTTCGCGTGGTGCTTCACGTGCTGTTGGCGTGATTTGCGGATTCGTGAACAAATGGGCACACATAAAAATGCACCACGAGAGGTGAACTCAGTAAGGGCCACCTCGGCGGAGCACTACCTAGCAGTGGACGACTGCTCCTTCCGAGCAGTGGAAACCAAATGCGCGTAACATCGAAAGGATGAAAAAAAAGAAACACCGGTAGAAATCACTGCCTATGGTTGTCAAAATCAGCGATATCTTTTTTTTTTGGAATTCAGCAGCATTGCCATGGCACTTTCTTCTTCAACTGTTTAATACCACGGCAATGCAGCAGATTTGTAACACACTGTATTTGTAATTGTAACATACTGCATTCTTGTAACCTTTTTAAACTGTTCATACTACTCCCCTATGCAATGCCCCTTGGCCTTGAGGGTAATTCAAATAAATAAATAAAATTCAGGAAAGCTATTGCCGACTTTGATAATTATCCGCAATGATTTCTAGAACGCAGTTTTTTTCACTTATCACTGCTTGACGATCGCGATAACGTTCACGTCTACGGCATAAAACATCTTGCTTATCTTCTTCACTCTTATAGGAACTGCACATTTCTTGTCAGATTCGGACAAGAACCTGAATCGGCCATCTTCTGTATAAACAAGAATCGGGCATCTTTTGCAGGGTGTAATCATGCGGAGGCACATTCCTCTGTAGCTGGCCCTGTCGACATTTCCAGTTTCCTAAGCCTCATTACCACTAGTAAGCCGATGAGCCGTCCACACTTTAATATAGCTCTGTCATCACCCTTAGGCGCTGCACAACTTACATCAATGTGACAATGTGTGCATCGGCTTTTGCATGGTCTCCAAAATTGCGATATTCCGCTGTTGCAACAGAGCGGCGTCTCAGAACCTGGAAGCGCATGCTTTTGGTGCAGGGCAATATTACCACGTACTACCAGACAAACGAAACACGCTGCGCTAACACTGTAATGAACAGGAAAACTCGAATTCATTCCACCAAACTAAAATTAGAACATGAAAGGCGTAGACAGCCTTGAGATCAGACAGCGCAATTATTCAGTCTACGCGGAGCCTCTTGGCGTTGCAATTCTGGAGTTTCCAGGAATTTTTGACGTCGCACTGCGTTTACTGCGTTTCAACGTTTTCCAGGAGTACCGGGTCGGACGGGGTGATCTTTTCAAGTTCAAACGGGTCTCTAAACGTATTGAGGAATAGAGGCCTCATAGCTGCTGCTTGCAGTAGTTAAGAGAACCAAATAGTCGTTGGTGTTTTGCGACTTCATAGAAAAGTCTGCGGGGAAGTTTTTTTTTTTTTTTTTAAACAGACTATACGTTGTATTTCTTTAACGTTGTGTGCATTAACCATGTATGTACGTTGCGGTGGCTCCTGGACGGGACAGTCATAGATGGTCAGAGCAGTCAAAAAGCTGCCGGCGCTAAATCGTAGAGCGAACATACAATAAAGGTTCTTTTGCTACTCACCGTCGAAGTTGTAAGCGATTTCTTTTGCAAGAAACAGGGAATGTACTGTCGCCTTTAACACGACAGTGGACGTGCTGTGACAAAATTTCGCTTTAATTTTATCGCGCATCATACAAAATTGGCAGATATCCGCATCCATAAAGCTGCCAGATAAATGGCAACATAGAAATCGAAGAAAGGATGAAACGTCGGAAAGGAAAATTCAGAACGGAGAAACGGTGTGATCCAAACATCTGTAGATGACGCACCAGGCGAAAATAAACCTGCCTTCCAGCTTCATTTTTTTCTCTACTTGGGAACAATTAGGCGCAACCCGGAGGCGCAAAGGTATAAGGAGCAAGTTAGTATCCTTGCAGTGCCATTGTAAGCATAGTGCAGTGGAGCTATTGCACGAAAATGTTTCACGCTCACGCTTTCGTGTTAGCCCAAGTGCGCGTTGACGTCCCTTACTGGGCATATTTAGTCATGGCGGCGCTGTTAGCGCAGCCCAACTTCTTGCAGATAATTTTTGCAAGCATCAGAGTATTCCCATGGGCTCATAGTGGGATAATTTTATCGATTGTGTTATGGCATAACAGCGGATGTCATAGGTGGAACAATGACGTTTCTTTAATTCAGTCTGAGGAGCTGCGGCGTGGGGCATCCAACGCGTTACGCGGCTCCAACTAGACGTTTCAAGAACTGTGCCATGGTGACCGCTAAGCAAAAGTTCCTTGCTGTTGAACAATAAAACTTGTTACTGCACTTTAGAGCTCACAGAGCTCAAACTTATCTCTCGAATACTTTCAAATGTGACAACGCCTAGCAGCTCTGCTTTGTACAGCTATAGCTATCTGCAATGGCGTTTTCTGCTGAACACGCTTCTTTGAAACGAAATGATTATCCTTGATGTCCTGGGTTATAACGACGTAGGGTTCCCTTTGTGTGATCCGTGCTGCAGACTCAGGGCAATGTAGTTTACAGAGCACAAGTGGTTCTGCCTTTGACGTGTGCGAAAGCTCTGAAGTCTTCTCAAGAGAAACTCAACTGCTCTGTGGCGATGAACATGACAATCGCCGACAGTATCGTACACGAAGAGCGGCGCATTATTGTGGAGGCTCCCGGGCGTGGCTCTCAGTTCTTGCTCCTCTTGCTTTGCAGGGCCTATCATCAGCAGCAGCGTCGTCAAAACCTTGGGATTTCAAGCGTAAGTTGAGCACTGTTGCGTCACGCATTTTGCCGAGCCGAGGGTGAGCCTTATTCCTGCCACCCTCTCCCTTGCAGGCTGCTCTACCTCACGGCCACAGTGTGCTTCGCGTACTCGCCGGTGATGTTCCTGCTAAAGAACCCTCCGGGCCGCCAGGAGAATCAGTCGTTGCTGCTGCGAAGCGGCTCTTCGGACGTCCGCTACAGGAGCTACGCCAACGAGGATGACTCCCCGGAGCACAAAGAGCAGCGCTGAAAGCAGAAATTTAATAAAGGGGCGCGGCTCATGCGTTGGCCGGCTCGGACCACGCGACCGCCGGCGTCGTTGGCTTGACGTCTGTCGAGTTGGCTGTCGTCTGCTTGTGGTCCTCGGTTGGGATGTTGGACTCTTGCATGGCCACGTCGTTCGGGTCATCCGTCTTTCCCAGGCGTGACGCGCGCAGGGCGGCCACGTACACGCTGTGGCTGACCTTCATGTAGACCACGTACGAGAGTGGCGCGACGGTGTAGTCCGGCACGAAAGCGCCCTTCTCGACGGTGAGCGCGGGCAGCCCAAAGTAAGAGAAGGGCCCCGCCTCGAACACCAGGCTCTCCCTGCCGACCGTGACACGCACGCGTCCCTCGAGGACGACGGTGAAGAAGTCACACGGCTTGCCCGCATCGAATATGTTCTTTCCAGAAGAAGGCTTGATCGTGAAGAAGAGGTTCTGCGCCATGAGTCGGCGCAGCACGGCGGGCGTCACGTACTCGGCTGTGAAGGCGCGCACAGCCGTGCTCAGGAACTGGAAGGTGGCGAAGGCCAGCTGGGCCGAGACCACATTCTTGCCTTGCTGGCCGCTACCAATCTTGAGGAAGTCGCTGAAGTCCTGCAGCAGCTGAGCGTCCTTGCGCCGTTGCTTGCGTCGGTTGTCGGCTGCAAGGAAGTCACGATAGTTAGCTGCATGTCACCGCGAACACCCATAATTACATACTTTGCGCGATATCTTCACTAATGATTAAGCAAAACAGATACTGGGCGAGTTGATTGGAATTCAAATAGAACATGTAACTAAAACTTGGTGCAAAACAAGAAAAAAAAAAACTAAACACGGACGGAAGAGGCCGTGTAAGTTTATTTGCCAGGTTGAATTTAATGCTATATTTGCGGCCTCATTACAAGCGAGAATGATGCTGTTCTAGTAATTTTCGTACACGGACGTCACTAAGTCACTAAAGCTCAGGCGCGTCAACTGGAGAGATATGTGTAAAGCATAAATCATCTCATTAGGTAACCTCTGAGCTAGTTTGAGTGAAGGTTGTTGCATTTGAGTGAAAATGCTTTCTCAACAGGTCTTCGAATCTGCCCATTCGGCAAAAATTTAGCCAACATTGTCCGGAAACACACAAGTAACATACTCTCAGCGGCCCTATCACATTTCAGTTTACCTGAAGCTCAATGTCTGTGGCTTATTTTTTTACTTGCCCCCCCCCCCCCCCCCTCCCCTGGACAGAACTGCAGCAAGTTGAGTATACAAGTGTGTACACCGTGACTAAAAGGGCTGTCATTGATATTCTACACGATACCAAAAAGTTGGTATTTTTTAGGACACTCGCTAATGCTCACATCATTTCCACAGCTTGCTGTCGTCGATTGCGAAGCGATTGGCGTTTGGAATTTCACAGTATGAGCCGTGAGTAACAGAACAGATGAAAAAAAAAACGACACTATGGCACGCGGCACAAGAGTGTCGTCTTCCCGTCTCCTTAGGAAAAAAAAAGCATACAAGAAGAAATCCTGCTGAAGCATCATATATCGCAGGGTGCGCAATGGAATCTGTGTACGTGAAAAACACGGCCGCACGTGTTGGCAAACACTGTGGCTCGTTGTCACTTGCAATATTTTTGTCAACACTGCTGTTCGGTGTGACAGGATGTTTAGCAATATGCAGACGACGAACTGTTGCGAAAGCGCTGACCTGCTGTTTGAAGCACGCACCGCAGTGTGAATAGGCCCTTACGATGACTAAGGCGAACAAAAGCGGGATCGAATTAGTAAATTTTTTCGCTCGGAAGTGCTCTTTTCTACTAACTGGCCGCCTTCGTTATTATGCTCTGCATTAGGATTGGTTGGCATTTTCTCTAACGAACAATATTGGCGTAAGGTTGTTTTTCTTAATGACTACCGGCTCTGAATATTCTACGGGGCTCCAGGACATACCAATAATTCGTAATTGAGGCTCTAGGAAAAGTCATCTGTACAACGTAGTCATATGACGTAATCTGGAAACTTGTGACCTTGAGTTTCTCGAACTTGAGCCATGACTTCCGACTACGAGAGAAACAAGTTGCAAAATAGTGCCCTCAAAATACGCCCTCGTCACGGATTTCTACAAGGATACGTGAAACAAATGTGAAGGAACACGGTGCCATAAACTAAACTCACTGACACGTGGCCTTGCAAAACTAGGGAGAGGTGTCGCTCATCTGCCACCTCATGTACGCTGTTGTGCACGAACTAATTTCAGCTGCGTCGCTGCAATGTGGCAGTTTTTCTGCGTTGCGTTTGCTTTCCTTCTGACCGCGCCAGAACTACAAAGGATGTATAACTCACTGAGAACATCGGTTTCGTCGATAATCTCTGACTGGATGATCTCCTCGATGACGTCCTCGAGTGTCACCAGGCCCGTCACGTTGTAAGAGGGGTCGCGGTTTTCAATCTGCACCACCTGTCGCACGAATGCCATGTGCGAGTGACCCTTCTTGAACTCGCGCAGAAGCGAGTCGAGTGTCTCGTCCTGGAACACGAAGCTGAGCGGGTGCTTGTAGAAGCTGCACACAGTAGCCAGCGGGATGGCGTCGTCAGGGTCCACGAACGTCAGGTCCTTGGTGTTCAGGAGCGACACAATGTTCTGCTTGGTGCCTTCGTAGACGGGGATGCGTGTGTAGCCGCGCTTGACGATTTCACTCATGGTCTCGAAGTCGAGCACAGCATCATATGGAAGCATGTACACATCCTCGATGCGCGTCATGATGTCAGCTGCTGTTTTCTTTGTCAGTTCAAGAGCACCGAAGATGATGTTAAGCTCTTCATTCTCGAGTTGCGCGTAGTCCTTGGTGATTCGAAGATATTCGGTAAGTTTTTCGCGGTCGAATACATTACCGATCTCCTCTCCGAGCACACAGTCCAGCAGCTTGGAGATTGGCCACGAGAGAGGAAACGTGATTATCATAAACAATTTGGTTATCAGTATTGTGCGCGCACCAATGGCAAGTCCGTATCTGGAGCAAATGGCCTGCGGGATGATTTCTCCCAGCAAAACAATGCCTAAGGTGGACAGTAGCACTGCCACGGGGCCGGAGCTCAGCATCCCGTCCAGCAGGATGGTGAAACTGCTGTTGACGCACACGTTGCCGAGCACCAGGGTGCAGAGCAGGTAATTTCCGCGACGCCGTAGCGGTAGTATTTTGCGCGCGTAGTCTCGTTCCTCGGGAGTGCCGCATGACTCGATGACTTTGAGTTCGGTTTTGTCGAGCGCCATGAGACCCAGCGTGAGCCCGCTGAAGAGGCCGGACCAGACAAGCAGCGTGCCGATGAGCAAGAGGTTGACCCAGACAGGCACCAGCGCTGTTTCGCCCTCGAGCGTGACGAGCGGGTCGCTGCCTTGGTGCACCCAGCGGCCGGAAAGTGACACGCACAGTTGGTACTCGCCCGCATGGGGAAGCTTGAGGGTGACGCGCGCGGCGAGGCCTCCGTGCAGCGGCCGCAGCTCCCAAGTGTCGATGAGCACCTGCTCGCGGCACAAGACTCCGCGGGCCGCTTTCTCAGTGGTGAGCGTGACGCGCGTGCGATCGGAAAAGTTGGAGCCCAGCAGCAGGAGTGGCACCTCCTCGCCCACGGGTAGCACCATGAAGCCGTGCTTGCTGGAGGACACCGTCTCGCCGCCACCGCGCACGCCCGAAACCACGGCCACGTCCGGGTCACCTGTGCTGCGAAGCCGCGCTTGAATCAACGGCGTCAGTAGCCCGCCTGCGGCCCACTTACGCAGTCAAGCTGACAGCAGGTCCCTGGTGGACCCAGTTCTCGCCATTTCGCAGGCAGAGAAACCAGCGGCCCCGCCACGGCAGCACAACCGTGGTGGAACCGTTCTTGTCCGTGGAGGACGGCTGCAGCGCGGACGCATGGCCGCAGCTGCTTCCGCGCTCGGCGTCGCGAGGCGTGAAACTCACGCGCTCGCTGTCCAGATCCGAGCCAAGCAGGAGAAGCCAAGTCTGCTGACCCACGTACACCGGCTCGTCGCTGTGCCAGCGACCGTCGCGTCCCATCACGAGCACGCCGTCCACGGTGGCGGCCACCGCGGCCGCCACCGCCGCGCATAGCACCATCAGCAGAGCGCTGGCCGCCACCATCGGAGCCTGCTCATCCCAGCGCTGTCGCCCGCGGGCGCGTCTCCTGGGCTTCCGGGCGCGCCGGCTGGCTCGGCTGCCGTGGCACCGCCTGCGTATCCAAGCACAGTTCAGCGCTGTTCTCGCGACACGTGCACAGCTGAGCGTACCGCCATTCAGCCCGGCGCCCTTTCGAGAAGGGGTTCCTAAAGATTTTCAGGATCTATTGTGGACGCCGACGCCATGACTTCACCGTCGTCGTTATCTTCGCTGACAGCGTTATTTAGTGTTTTTTTTTGCGGTGCCTCTGCTATAGCTAAAGACCGAGACGCTAGCGAGAAAACTAGAAATTATAGTTGTACAATTAAGAGATGGAAGGACGGCAAGCATGGGCGGCACCAGCAACAAACGCGGCGAGCTATAATATTCTAGTCTAGACAAAGAGGAAGAATCAGTGTCGGGCAGGTCAGCAAGCCGTGATTAATTTGTTCATGTTCAAATTCAGTACAGGTTGAAATGGTATTTCATCATGTTTTTGTCCAAAAACACACAATATTTCCACCTGCGCGTGTTTTTGAAATGTCTCCCTGAAGGTCACTTTGTTTGATTTTCTTGCCACTGTTATTTTCACGGATGCAGCTCAGAGTTTAGAGATGGCAGTGGCTGGCATCTTTCTACTGAGCTGGTCTTTCACTCTCCGTCTTCCTGATTACACCCCAATCTTTCTCGCAGACCTTTCTGGTAATTATATTGGCCATCAGAAAGCTTTGTGCTCAGAAATCTAAAGTAATAAGTTATTATAGATGTTCTTTCGGTCTCAGCACATTTAAGCTCTAGCCTGCTACTAAGCGGTCGCCTCTTCTGAGTGTTTCTATTTTTTTTTTTTTTACAATCGTGCAGTTTGTCTGAAGTTTGCTTTATGTGGGTTCCCGGACACAATGGACTATTTCTCAAAGGAGTCCGCAGACTCTCTCGCATTGTCTTCACTCAGTGGTCCGGTTTGAAATGTTCTTCCAAAATTTTATTTTACTGCACGAGCTAGATTTAAACGGCTTTTATTTGACAGTGCGAGGAATCAGCATCTCATTTTTTCGCTGATGGTCTCCAGCGCCTACTATTCCAGTGGAACGCGAGAAAATGTCTCTCATTACAATGCGAGTTGACGTTATCAAACTACCGCTTTCTATTTCCGCGTCTAAATATTTACCTTCGTGGATCTAGTTTCTGTACAATTAACCCCTATTCTTTTTGTAACGAACCAGAAGCAATATATAATTTCTTTATTTCCTGCTACCATTTCTCCTCCCACCGCAGGGTGCTCTTCGTACTTATAACTATTATTCCAGGGTTTTGAACATCAAACTTATTGTCACTTGGTCCGTATTTATTAGTTACCAATAACAGGTATATTATATCTGAACTGAGTGTGTATTAGTTCTGCATATTATAGCTGCACTGAAGTGTGTTGTCGGTCGGTTATATTGGTAGCAGTGGCCGAGTATGGTGCACTTTTAAATTTTTTGTCACGTGATCTTTTATAAAAACATTGTTATGCTTGTTAAATTGGGCAAGGTCTCCTTTTTTATTGCTTTTTGTTCTTTATCGGATGTATTTTTTAACCACTCCAGGGTGGCTGATCTGCATCGTGGGTATGAGCCATGTGTTGAGGCGGCAACATCAACAACGACAACAAGATCAACACATTAACAATGCATTGATGAATTAATGCATAGACGAGATAACAGATGGTCTTTGAATTGGAGCAATAGATCGGGTGCCAAAGGAATGGAACCAGATGACCTCATTTAGCGATGACAAGTCTACGTTATAAATCAAAATATATGTGTTGTGCCTGTATTGCGTCTTTTGTAGATGTACCGTTATCAGTTTGTTTCCGTGTGTTGTGGGCTGAAGAAGAGTACACAGCGTATTTATCTTTAATGCAATTCGCATTCTTGGGGTACTAAACCAATTTTGGTGTGCTGCTAAGTGCTATGATATGAGAACTTTGGACACTGGGTGTGTTCCACTTTTTGGTCAATATGCCAGAATTGGTATGTACCCGAATAGACAAGCAGGACAAGAGCATTCAGTGGCACTAGCTATGCGCCATTGAATATGTGCCCCAATTGACATCTTGGGCCACGAAGTACGTGATAATGGGCATGTGCCTATTCTTGGGCAGAATGGGGATGCTCCCGAAGTATGAAGAATGGGCTGAGTCATGACTGGGTGTGAGGAATCGCTTTACGCGTACGCTCCAGACTTCAGAAGTTCCAGTTATCGACAACCACCTGCTACATCTATGGGAGACCACTAGAGGACTCACACGGTGGTGGAAGAGGCAAAAATTTAACCGCAAGCTCAAGATCAAGATCACGGAAGTAACGTGGGAAGCGGAAGAGTATGCATGGAGCTTGGCCAAGTACAAATGGTCGGCCAAATGTGACTCCATGAAAGGCCGCCTCGGCACTAAGGCTGCATGGTCTCTTCTTAGATGTTTGATAGAGCCTACGAAGTCGAACGGGGAGCAGCAACGTAACCTCGAGAGAGCCTTGCACGGCTTCACAGGCCCGGACGAGCAGCTGGTTGCAGTCCTCACCACCAAATATATCTGTATAGTGAAATACAACGAGCCAGTACGGGAGTATGAAGGTATGGAGAATACGGACCTGGGATCGAGAATTCGTGGTCTAGTAAATACAGGCGGCGCTTATGGCCATGAGGCGGGGCACGGTGCCAGGAAACGACAAAGTGACGGTGCTACTGCTTGCGAATCTTAATCGGCAGGCGCTCAAAAATCTCACGCTATACATCAACGAGTGCTGGAGACGTGGAAATCGACCCAGGGTGTGGAAGAGGACTGATTTCAGCTTTATTCCCAAGCCTGGAAAGGAGGTGAACATCAATAGCCTGAGGCCAATCTCGCTTACGACGTGCGCAGGGAAGATGAAGTCGGTGCAACTGCGCCTATGTTGTCCGGGTTTCCCGATGTTCGGGTTTCGGGTATACTTGTCAAACCAGGACGTGTTAATGCAGTTGAAGATGGAGGTGACTGATCTCCCGTGCGAGTGCAACAGTAGATCCATACTGGCGCTGGATCCTAAGAGGGCTTTCGACAATGTGAAACACTCCAAGGTTCCGGAAAATCTATAGGGTACTCATGGTGGAAAGCGCATCATCACGGACTTATTGCAAGCCCACATCAAGATTGGTGACAGGAGGTCCGAGCCGACATCCATGGGCTCCAGGGGTACGCCTCAGGGAGCGGTCCTATCTCCACTGCTCTTCAACGTTTCCCTCGTGCACCTGCCGGAACAACTTAATGACGTGACGGGCGTTCGTCACGCCCTTTACGCGGACAGTTTCACTATATGGGTAACGGAGGACAGCTTGGGACAGATGGAGGGAGGCTGCCACCACAGTTGAAAAGTATGCAGTAGAATCTGGACTGCGCTGTTCCTCGAACAAGTCGGAGCTCCCCGACTTGCGCAGGACAGGGCATACTGCACCGTTGGAAATCTCGGCCCACGACACACTTATTCCCGAGGTGGAGACACTACGGGTCTTGGGGCTGCTCATGGGCGTCTTGCGCTGGAGTTTGAGGTATAGTAGCGGCGCCTGGTGGCGGCGCGCGAAGCGTTATCTGGGTAGTACCGGCGTGGGTAGTATTGAGCCCTGGCTGTGGCGAAGCGCATTTCTCGCCCGAGCTTTGCGTCGATTCGCACTTTTTCTGCCCTTTTGCGAGGGCGGAAAGGCTTGTCACTCCTTACAGACAACACCGACCACGCTGCGAGCTAGCCGCAGCCTATAGTCTAACCAAAACGGGCTCTCCGTGAGACGTAATGCTGGAAGCAGAAGGAATCGGTGACGCAGATCCGGAGAGACCTAGCTCAGCCTCGAAAAAGCGTCACCGTCGTTACTTCTGCGTCGCGGGCTGCCATGTACAAGAAGGCCTGAATCCCAACATCAGATTCTACCATTTTCCTTCAAGACCTCACGAAGGGGAGCGTCGGGCGCGCTCGATAGCTGCAGTTCGTCGCGCTGGGTAAGCGAAACTTCGCGCCATGCTGACTGCTTCGCCTGTCTTGAAGCTTGCTTGATTATCTGCGTTATAAAATTCGGTCTTTTGCACCTATAGTCCCGACGGCAGACCGACATAGCAGCAGGCATGGCTGGTGATTCACGATTCGTTAATTCGACTGGTGCGAAGTGGTGAAGTGAGGTGTGTGCAAATGACCACAAATGGTCGGGCTGATTCGGTGTCAGTTCACTACCCCACTACGAGCAGCGCAGGTTAGAGAGTTAAATGTGCTCATCCTTGACCTCAAGCCAGCACGTTGAGGCAGCGCAGCAAGGTAGTATTGATTGCAGCACATCGATGTTCGAGCGCTATCATTAAAAGCTACATCAAGCGAGCAGCGCACGAGCTCGCGCTGCAGCGTGATTCGCACCTACGTTACTGCGAGATCATATGCATTGCATCAGTTATTTATCAGTTGCTAAAGGGACAGATGGCCGCTACTACAGTGCAGGCATAACTACTTGTCGAGCGGCATGCAGTCAACAAAGATTGCAAGAGGCCCGCCGTTTCGCGGCATGTCGAAAGACCGCTGCCGTCGCGGCGCGTACCGTCGTGCCCTCGAGCAGTTCCGTACACATGATGTTTACTTATCGCTGCTGTGAATTCATTTATAGCAAGCATTTCCTCGCGTTTGTGCGCCTGAATCTAGCAGCGTGCAAAACTTACCTGAAGTTCAACTTCGTACGCGACTCGTTTCCCTTGCGATTGACACCGCATTGAAGCTTCGTCGCTTATTTCTTAAACGGCGTACACGTACACGTGCTACCCTCGAAAAATCTTCGGCGCCCAATATTCGCCGCAAGCCGTGGTACAACAAAACCGAAAGTGTCGGGTCCATATTGTAAATGTGCTTTCCGAAGCAGACGACCGAGCTTGGCACTACCCAGTTCAGGACAGAGGGCGCTTTTTAGCACCCTTTTCGCAGCGCCTCCTGGGCAATGCAAGAGCCCCAATGAACAACGGCGTGAACGCAGCCGCCATTACTAAGCTCTGAATTGTGCGCGAGCAAATCATTCGTATGATATTTTGGATCACAACCAAGAAGAGGGGTATGCAGGAAAAAGGCATCCTTAGGCTAATACAGGCATTTATCTTCTGTAGAATAGTGTATGTGGCCCCGTACCTTCGGATAAGGAATATCGATCTAAATCACCTGGACGTTTACATTCGAACGGCTTATAAGAAGGCGCTCGCTATACCCGTGAAAGCACCTTACCTGGTACAACTGGGAACGCACAATACGGCTGATGAATTGATCAGCGACCATCTTACAAGGCAGGAAATGCGATTGGCTATAACCAAGGTGGGTCGCAGGGTATTGGAGGATTTGAACATCTGCTTTCCACAAGTGGCCAGGTGACAAGATGTTTCACGGAAGTGGAAGAAAAAGTTCCTCACGCTTCCGCTTCCTAAAAACATGCAGCCGGAGCATCATCAAGCGAGAAGAGTGGCGAGGAGCAAGATGATGAACAAGTGCTATTCAAGAGCAACAGGAGCATTCTTCGTGTACGCTGCGGCTCCTGTAAAGGGGATATCGTCAATTTCAGTGGTGAACCAAATGCAGGTTGTAGACGGGCTTTCAGTTCGTAACGGAGAAACCTTGGCTATGGAGGAAGTGGTGATAGCCCTAGCCACGACGCACTTCGCAACGGAATACATTGTTACAGATTCGCAGGCGGCTTGTAGAAATTGTATGCGTGTTAGAATCACGTCGCGGGCCTTCAACCTTCTGAGTCAATCTAAGACTCGATCTGCACGGAAGCAGCTGATATGGGTACTAGGTAACCAGAGGGTTGAGGGAAACGAGCTTGCACACGCTTCGGCCGGGGCTTTCTGCCCCGGGATCCTTCAACGTCCTCCCTTGCTGTCTTGACAACATACTCAGAGATATTACAGCATTTGCGCCTTGAGAGGTAGACATCCCCGGGGCCCGCTAAGGGTCTTAATGATTCGGGAGAGAGTCACCTCCGTCGTCTACAAACTATGTCGTTTAATAACTCACCTAAGCTTCACGCCATTAAGCCCGAGTCTTTTTCGGCGCAGTGCACAGTTTGTGGCCAGAAGACAGACTCGAAACCATGTTTCGAAACCATGTTTCGAAAACACAGGGCCCTTTTTTTATGTTGGCGCTTGTCCAGTGTCGTTCTCCCTCTCGTGGTCGTCTTAGCTGGCGCTGTTCCTTCCTAATTCAAGTATGCACCATCTAGCCCAAATGAATGTTGTTCTGAACCATGTTTTGAAACCACAGGGCCCTTTCTTGTGCTGGCGCTTGTCGTGTGTCGTTCTCCCTCTCGTGGTCGTCTTAGCTGGCGCTGTTCCTTCCTAATTCAAGTATGCACCATCTAGCCCAAATGAATGTTGTTCTGAACCATGTTTTGAAAACACAGGGCCCTTTCTTGTGCTGGCGCTTGTCGTGTGTCGTTCTCCCTCTCGTGGTCGTCTTAGCTGGCGCTGTTCCTTCCTAATTCAAGTATGCACCATCTAGCCCAAATGAATGTTGTTCTGAACAATGTTTTGAAAACACAGGGCCCTTTCTTGTGCTGGCGCTTGTCGTGTGTCGTTCTCCCTCTCGTGGTCGTCTTAGCTGGCGCTGTTCCTTCCTAATTCAAGTATGCACCATCTAGCCCAAATGAATGTTGTTCTGAACCATGTTTTGAAAACACAGGGCCCTTTCTTGTGCTGGCGCTTGTCGTGTGTCGTTCTCCCTCTCGTGGTCGTCTTAGCTGGCGCTGTTCCTTCCTAATTCAAGTATGCACCATCTAGCCCAAATGAATGTTGTTCTGAACCATGTTTTGAAAACACAGGGCCCTTTCTTGTGCTGGCGCTTGTCGTGTGTCGTTCTCCCTCTCGTGGTCGTCTTAGCTGGCGCTGTTCCTTCCTAATTCAAGTATGCACCATCTAGCCCAAATGAATGTTGTTCTGAACCATGTTATGAAAACACAGGGCCCTTTCTTGTGCTGGCGCTTGTCGTGTGTCGTTCTCCCTCTCGTGGTCGTCTTAGCTGGCGCTGTTCCTTCCTAATTCAAGTATGCACCATCTAGCCCAAATGAATGTTGTTCTGAACCATGTTTTGAAAACACAGGGCCCTTTCTTATGCTGGCGCTTGTCGTGTGTCGTTCTCCCTCTCGTGGTCGTCTTAGCTGGCGCTGTTCCTTCCTAATTCAAGTATGCACCATCTAGCCCAAATGAATGTTGTTCTGAACCATGTTTTGAAAACACAGGGCCCTTTCTTGTGCTGGCGCTTGTCGTGTGTCGTTCTCCCTCTCGTGGTCGTCTTAGCTGGCGCTGTTCCTTCCTAATTCAAGTATGCACCATCTAGCCCAAATGAATGTTGTTCTGAACCATGTTTTGAAACCACAGGGCCCTTTCTTGTGCTGGCGCTTGTCGTGTGTCGTTCTCCCTCTCGTGGTCGTCTTAGCTGGCGCTGTTCCTTCCTAATTCAAGTATGCACCATCTAGCCCAAATGAATGTTGTTCTGAACCATGTTTTGAAACCACAGGGCCCTTTCTTGTGCTGGCGCTTGTCGTGTGTCCTTCTCCCTCTCGTGGTCGTCTTAGCTGGCGCTGTTCCTTCCTAATTCAAGTATGCACCATCTAGCCCAAATGAATGTTGTTCTGAACCATGTTTTGAAACCACAGGGCCCTTTCTTGTGCTGGCGCTTGTCGTGTGTCGTTCTCCCTCTCGTGGTCGTCTTAGCTGGCGCTGTTCCTTCCTAATTCAAGTATGCACCATCTAGCCCAAATGAATGTTGTTCTGAACCATGTTTTGAAAACACAGGGCCCTTTCTTATGCTGGCGCTTGTCGTGTGTCGTTCTCCCTCTCGTGGTCGTCTTAGCTGGCGCTGTTCCTTCCTAATTCAAGTATGCACCATCTAGCCCAAATGAATGTTGTTCTGAACCATGTTTTGAAACCACAGGGCCCTTTCTTGTGCTGGCGCTTGTCGTGTGTCGTTCTCCCTCTCGTGGTCGTCTTAGCTGGCGCTGTTCCTTCCTAATTCAAGTATGCACCATCTAGCCCAAATGAATGTTGTTCTGAACCATGTTTTGAAAACACAGGGCCCTTTCTTGTGCTGGCGCTTGTCGTGTGTCGTTCTCCCTCTCGTGGTCGTCTTAGCTGGCGCTGTTCCTTCCTAATTCAAGTATGCACCATCTAGCCCAAATGAATGTTGTTCTGAACCATGTTTTGAAAACACAGGGCCCTTTCTTATGCTGGCGCTTGTCGTGTGTCGTTCTCCCTCTCGTGGTCGTCTTAGCTGGCGCTGTTCCTTCCTAATTCAAGTATGCACCATCTAGCCCAAATGAATGTTGTTCTGAACCATGTTTTGAAAACACAGGGCCCTTTCTTGTGCTGGCGCTTGTCGTGTGTCGTTCTCCCTCTCGTGGTCGTCTTAGCTGGCGCTGTTCCTTCCTAATTCAAGTATGCACCATCTAGCCCAAATGAATGTTGTTCTGAACCATGTTTTGAAACCACAGGGCCCTTTCTTGTGCTGGCGCTTGTCGTGTGTCGTTCTCCCTCTCGTGGTCGTCTTAGCTGGCGCTGTTCCTTCCTAATTCAAGTATGCACCATCTAGCCCAAATGAATGTTGTTCTGAACCATGTTTTGAAACCACAGGGCCCTTTCTTGTGCTGGCGCTTGTCGTGTGTCGTTCTCCCTCTCGTGGTCGTCTTAGCTGGCGCTGTTCCTTCCTAATTCAAGTATGCACCATCTAGCCCAAATGAATGTTGTTCTGAACCATGTTTTGAAACCACAGGGCCCTTTCTTGTGCTGGCGCTTGTCGTGTGTCCTTCTCCCTCTCGTGGTCGTCTTAGCTGGCGCTGTTCCTTCCTAATTCAAGTATGCACCATCTAGCCCAAATGAATGTTGTTCTGAACCATGTTTTGAAAACACAGGGCCCTTTCTTATGCTGGCGCTTGTCGTGTGTCGTTCTCCCTCTCGTGGTCGTCTTAGTTGGCGCTGTTCCTTCCTAATTCAAGTAGCCTCCCCCATACGCGCCTTCAACATGTTGGGTTTTCAGAAGGATCTGCTATAGCCCACTAGAAAGCTTCACGCCTTCTTCTCATATTTCTAAAGAGACACTGAACTGTCCGACAGATGGTGAGTGTCCCAGTGACAGTGAAAGAGACGCTCACAGGCAGAGCAATAGCCGGCCTTGATCTCCAGGCTAAACCTGCCTAAACCTGCACTACCGCCACCATATGCAGCACAAGAGGGGCCACGTGACTTGATAGTGTCATAGAAAGCTTGTAAACACTTTGCCCAGTCTTGAGTAGATCAGTGCTTTGTTTTTCCTAGAAATGCTCGCATTCCGATGCCGTGCGATAAAGAAAGAAAAATGGGGTCTAGTGGTTAAAACTTCGACACTGCGAGCCGTTCGACTGGGGTTCGACATCTTTTTGTCGTGATAACAGTCACTTTCGTGTGTGTTAATTTTAAACTAGGTCCCTAGATGATGCTCAGGTGGCCTCTTCTCAAAGCCCGCAGTGTTCGCGGAGATGTCCGTAGACCGGAGAGAGAGATGATACTAACAGTGTCGTGGAATGTCATTCAGTGTACCATGATGTAACTCTCCATTTAACAAATCCTTTTAGAAGGTTTCAGTACAATTTGCATCAGCCTGTATATTCGCGTGGCGGCACCAATTACAGTGTCTAAGTTAACTGTCAAAGCGCGCGTTACGCACGGCTTTGCTTGATTAGCATTACAGTAACTATTTTCTGACGTGCTTGGTCCTGGTGGCATGGCGAGTACTCGCGTGTACTTTCGTCAGATGGGAAAAAAGAAAAAAAATGATTTCTGAAAAGTCTGGCTGTCACACTATCCACGCTCGCGAAATTATTGCGTCGTAAGCCTCAATGCTAAAACAGGACGTTGATGCCTCGTGCGTTTCAGTGGCTTTCTAGACGCTTAGCTTTTGGTTAACATCTCACATACGGCTGGATTTACGCATGAAACAAACGACACTGAGCTAGCTAATTTTAAAGCGAAAGCTGATATAAGCTGCCCCTGACTCAAAACTGACGTACGGCGTTGAGCGAAGCGATATCAGCCGCCATGAAAGAAAGAAATCCCAGTCTGGCTCCTTCCTCGGTTCGTTGCGTTTCCGGGTTGCTTGCGCTTGGAATACAGGGTCTTTGTATGTATTATAACGAAAGTTGCAGCAGTGCCTCGTCAAGTGAAGCAATGGTTAAAGCTAAGCACCCCTTTGCTAAAGTAACAATAATTATTTAAAAAAAAAAGAAATCTAACCGGTTGAGTTTTCATTGAGTGAAATGGAAAGAATTTCTTTTTTCTCTGGACGAAAGAGGAAGGAAAAGAAGACCGCAGACCACAGTGGCGAAATATATAAAGAAGACGGCCACCGAATGCTGGTATCACGCACCGTTTCAACAGCGCCTCACGAGGCACGAAGTCAAAAGATTGGAAAAGAAAGAGCTACAACCACAAGCGGCGCGGATACCCTGCGTTGCCCTTTGCCGTCGCAGCCAGTGCTTCACACTTTAGGCGAAAAAAGTTTACAATTCTCTTTTTACCTTTTTTTTTGTCTTTGTTGCTGTCTCAGAAGGTTGGAGTTCGCCACATTTATTTATCGCTCGCGTCGTTTTATTTCTTTATTAATATTTTTTTGGCGCCCGTATAGACAATAACGCATGACGCACACTCCTTATGGCTGCCCTGAGTGGCGATAGGGCAGCGCTGTCTCCGGTCGTACGGCGGGACTTCGAATGGGGATGCGTTCAGGCACGCTATAGTTTGTGTCGTGTCACCATATTTTCTTAATCGCAATGCGGGGTGTATACATTCCGCTACGATTGACAACGGCTCCAGTACATGGCTCAGACTTGGGGCATGTAACATTGCGCATCTCTGAACAAAGGGCTGCCTTTCCGTGTCCCTTATTTAACGGCCGCTGAAAGTTAGGCTGTCGCTGTTTATATAGTCAAACATGTAAGTCTTTGATGATAAATACGGCACAGAGGGTAGTGCTTTCAGCATTAACTTCTCTTTCGAAAAGGTTACAGTCGTACCAGTGCAGGAAACTTGCGTTACAAGTGTCAGATGCTTCCCAGTTATTATTTTCCTTTTTCATTTCGTAGATAATGAACTGTCAGGTCATAAAATAGCATAACATAATGTACAGCCATCGTTGAAAGTTTCGAAGCCGCTCCACGCATAAGATTTGTCGTCGGTATACCCAAAGAACTGCGATCTTGCGAAGAACAGGAGAGTGAGGAGCGCTGTCCCTCTTAATATCTGAAAATCTTGTGGGGCCAATTTTCCGCAGAGGTCTCCAGTATTCCGCCTGACAAAGAAGCACAGTTATGGGCGTCGTGACCCAGAAACTTTTGACAAGGACTCTATATGGCTAGGCACAACAGGCCTTACGACATGCCCCCCCTCCCCCTCCCCTTATTGTTGTGTATCTATATTCTCCTGTACCATAATGCGTAACTGACGTAGTAGAAGGGAGAGGTCGAGAGAACCAATGGAATCATGTTAGCATTGATTACGTACCCGGTAGCAAAGCGAGCTTCACCATCATCACAAAACAGGCGGCGCTGCAGATGACCTATGTTCGAACTGGTTGCCCCTGAATCAGGCTGCTGGTTACATTTAAAGAAGTATGTTAGACGTTCAAGTGTGTCTGTAGACTTGACAGCGGTAGGGAGAAGTGCCTCGCACGTACTAAATATACAGTAGAAATTCATCATAATTTTTTTGGTGAAATAGAGACGTAGGCGGTTGCTTTTCAAAGGGCGACCATGCAGGAGAGTGATGAAAATAGCTTTCACCACTCTGGATGTCTCTTTCGAATAGAGAGACGAAACGGTCTGGCAAGTATGGCTCGAGCTCGAATTAAATCTTGCGCGATCATGTCTACGCAGATTAACGTTTTTGCAAGGCTGTCGCTGCATTAAAAGCGTGCGCGAAAGTGAGCTTGGTGCACAGACATGCCACTACACTACGTAATTCTTCCAGGTCAAGCCGACTTATGGCCCACGGACAACACACGGGTAAATGCTGACGCCTATAAGTGAAGGCCAAGCACCAGTAAAAGTTTATTAGAGTGCGTTCCTGGGCTTGTTGGTAAGCCACGCTAACAAAGATACGATACCAGCGTAAAAATGACAATGACAAAGGGGAAGAAAGCGACAGGACAAACAGGACCAGCGTTTGTTCTGTAACCTTATTCACGACTGCCTTTGTATTTGCTATTGTATTTGTATTTGCAGGCGAGTTCCTGCGAGGCGGGCATACTTTGCCACGGACAACACACGGGTAAATGCTGACGCCTATAAGTGAAGGCCAAGCACCAGTAAAAGTTTATTAGAGTGCGTTCCTGGGCTTGTTGGTAAGCCACGCTAACAAAGATACGATACCAGCGTAAAAATGACAATGACAAAGGGGAAGAAAGCGACAGGACAAACAGGACCAGCGTTTGTTCTGTAACCTTATTCACGACTGCCTTTGTATTTGCTTTTATCCCGCTGGTTTCGTACCTTAATTAACGTCAACAAAAGAGGGCGACTCAATCAGGCGAACGACCGGAGCTGCCCACGCGGTGGCACTCACTCGCCAAGCTCACCGTCGTAGGACCCAAAAAGGATCCGAGATGGCCTCCCGCGACTGCTGATCAGCAGTCGTTCCTGGCGACGGGGTCGATCTCTCCCAATTCCGGCAGCTCTCGCATAGCATTGCTCAACATTCGAGAACGTCCCCATTTAGCCCTTGTTCTGCCTATTATCCGTCTACATCCGATAAGCACGCTGTCATGGTCATTGAATCAGCATGCAATCAGCTGGCAGCGTAAAATACGCTGTAGTATACAGGGTGTTTTTTTTTAAAGACCGTACAGGAGTATTTATTTTAAAAAAGGCAATAAGCGCAACGAATGATCAGCAGTCGTTCCTGGCGACGGGGTCGATCTCTCCCAATTCCGGCAGCTCTCGCATAGCATTGCTCAACATTCGAGAACGTCCCCATTTAGCCCTTGTTCTGCCTATTATCCGTCTACATCCGATAAGCACGCTGTCATGGTCATTGAATCAGCATGCAATCAGCTGGCAGCGTAAAATACGCTGTAGTATACAGGGTGTTTTTTTTTAAAGACCGTACAGGAGTATTTATTTTAAAAAAGGCAATAAGCGCAACGAATGTGGCGTTCTTGCAGGCGAGTTCCTGCGAGGCGGGCATACTTTGCCCACGGACAACACACGGGTAAATGCTGACGCCTATAAGTGAAGGCCAAGCACCAGTAAAAGTTTATTAGAGTGCGTTCCTGGGCTTGTTGGTAAGCCACGCTAACAAAGATACGATACCAGCGTAAAAATGACAATGACAAAGGGGAAGAAAGCGACAGGACAAACAGGACCAGCGTTTGTTCTGTAACCTTATTCACGACTGCCTTTGTATTTGCTTTTATCCCGCTGGTTTCGTACCTTAATTAACGTCAACAAAAGAGGGCGACTCAATCAGGCGAACGACCGGAGCTGCCCACGCGGTGGCACTCACTCGCCAAGCTCACCGTCGTAGGACCCAAAAAGGATCCGAGATGGCCTCCCGCGACTGCTGATCAGCAGTCGTTCCTGGCGACGGGGTCGATCTCTCCCAATTCCGGCAGCTCTCGCATAGCATTGCTCAACATTCGAGAACGTCCCCATTTAGCCCTTGTTCTGCCTATTATCCGTCTACATCCGATAAGCACGCTGTCATGGTCATTGAATCAGCATGCAATCAGCTGGCAGCGTAAAATACGCTGTAGTATACAGGGTGTTTTTTTTTAAAGACCGTACAGGAGTATTTATTTTAAAAAAGGCAATAAGCGCAACGAATGTGGCGTTCTTGCAGGCGAGTTCCTGCGAGGCGGGCATACTTTGCCAGTAATAGCATGAGCTTCAGAAGACTAATAACACAAATTCAATAATTAATTTTTGTATTAGTGCCTTGGGGGCCGTTATCTAAACGACAAATTTGGAGCCAGTGACATTTTCATGCACACCCACGTTTTAAAAATGTTGAATATCGCACCAAATTCGAGATTTTCATAATCAAATTCCAAAGCTCAATCGAAGCAATAGACAGCTTTAGCAGAGCGTTTGCTTACGCTCCGCTCCGCACACATTTCGCGCGCACCGGTGGCTGCATAGAATGTATTGATTTCGCTTATCTTACATGCGCGTTTCCCAGAGACGCCAGTGACGTGTTCTCAGCTTGGCTGTAAAACGATTACAAAAGCAACTAGACGCACCCTGACGCTTCGTTAAATCGAGTTCCTAGTGGAATGCGGGCAGCGTTTGGCGTTCCGCTGCCGCTATGTTCGTTTTGCGCACGCGCATCGGTGTTTCCGGTAGCGTTCCGCTGAGCGGCTGTGCGCAAATTGTTATGATAGGCTGGTCTGAGCGATGCAGACCGTCAGCACTCTGCTAAAGCTCTCTAATATCGAGACTGAGCGCGTTCCACTGCGCTTCAGACGGCACCGCCCCGTAAAGAAGTGTGGGGTGAAGTTTGAATGATAGCATGCCACGGCATATCCTGACCGGACACTCAGCCGCGTTGATGACACTCAGCGTTGATGAATTTCACCAACTACTCTTGTACCTGGTTGCTTGTGTCAGCAACGTAGCCTATGCGGTAGATGGGTGGAGGGACAAGGAAGGAGAGGGGGGAGAAACAGGTGGGGGGCAGTGCCAAAGAATGTGTTGGGAGTTAGGGTAACCTCCACAAGAAGGGCACACAGATGGAGGTTCATCTGCGAAAGCACGGAGAAAGGGGGTGGGCAGGTTGGAGAGAGCAAAGAGTTGGACTGCGCCTGCGTCAGTAGAACGCCGTGAGCCCGCTGGAGTACCGAGTGGGGAGGGGGAAAAGACGCGCCTGAGGAGACGATAGGGTTCTAGGCTGTGTGGTGTGTAGCGTGAAGTGTGCGGAGTTGGTTCGGGGATAAGCGCACCGTATCAGTAGCTGCCGCGACTGGCCTAGACTTTCGGTTTTAAACTTCCTCGCGTTTGTCGTCACGGGGAGTTTCGGGCTGATATAATAGCGGGACCACCTTTTATTGCGATATCAATTATAAGGACACTCCAGGCGCATTCCTGCCGTTCGCGTCGGCGTTGACGTCGGCGTGGGCGTCGGCGTCGGCGTCGCCGTCACCGTGAGGTTCCGTATAAAGTCCAAGGGCAATAAAATCGTCGCCGCGTGGCGTACGGTGTATTAGCGAGTGAAACTTTGTGACGACTAGCCGGCAATCACGGCTCAATCTCGCGCACGCAACGGCGGAAAGCCGTTGCGTGCGCGAGGGTAGGGAAGGGGGTGCGCGTTCTACTGTGGGCGGCTCGGGCGGCCGCGCGCGCCCCGGCCGGGCTGCTATATGTTGAAAGCCATTTGCGACGGGTACAGAGTCCGCGCCGCGTTGTGTTTTCGCAGCGTATTTCGGGTTGATTCGAGCGGCCGCACGAAGGTCAATTCGCTTCCTTCTGCTGCCGCGTTTCCTCACTGCAGCGCTTTGACATTGAGTTTGCGCGGTCATCGAGTGAGATATGTTCATGTTGGCTTGTGCGCGCGTGACGTCATGCTTGTTAATTTAGTTAGTATATACGCCTATGTTTACAAGTTTATACGACCGATAAAACTACTATCCTTACTTTGTATAGCTGTCCACTAATTTGCTATCGCAATCGATGCTTCGCCTTTCGGGCGAAACTGCGACCTTTTCTGCGGTCCCGCGGCGCTCGGTTTCGATGTTGCCTGGGTTTACTGTTGAAATTCGATGGTAAATATTTAAAACATGGGTGTGCTTTAAATGGCGGCTACCATCAAGGTGGACATTTAAACAACTGCCCGTAAGGCCCTACTAAAAAGCTTAATTAACAGTTTTTTGTTGATTAGTCTTCTGAAGCTCAGGTTACTAGCGGTAAAGTATATATATATATATATATATATCAGTGGCGTAGCCAGAAATTTCGTTCGGGGGGGGGGGGGGGGGGGGCTCATGTTGCAGCTCGGCCTCCTCCTTAAGTGGCAGCTTTAGCTCGGGTGCTCCTATTTAAATACACGTAGAAGGGGAATTCGCTTTTCCCTGCAACCACTGCACCAAATTTGACGAGGTTTGTTGCATTCAAAAGAAAAAGTTTAATTCTAGTGACTGCTGGTTTCGAATTTTTCATTTAGGTGGTCAATTCTTTATTAAAAATTCGCCAAAATCGCAAATTTTCGGAAAACGAAAATGTCAAGTTTAAAACTGTGACTCAACAATGAAAAATGATATCACGATTCTGTGAATTGCATCTAATAGCACATCTACAGCGGACAAAGTAGATATGTTACACATGAATCTAAAAAATTTAGTATTGTTGAAATACGGCTTTTGCAGAACCCTTGTACACAACGTAACCAATTCACGTAAGATACAAATTGACATAGCAAACTTGTCCCCTTTGACTGCTATAATAGATGCCGTTTACAGAGCCGCAATATCTGTTCTTGATGCATACCTATTAGATTGTAAACGTCGTGCTTCTATTTTTTCAAACTTTCGAATTTTTCAAAATATTTTAAACAATATTCAGGCCCTAAATCGAAGTTCTGTTTCCAACAGGCACTAGTACTTACTTTCTCTCTCAAATGCAACAAATTTCAATAAAAGTGATTAGCAGGATTATCTCAGAAAAGCGTTTCTGCGTTTTACATGTATTTGAATAGGCCGCGTTGGATTGGGCCCGAGCTAAAGCTTCCTCTTAAACAATTTGTCGAGGGATCAAATACATGAATAATAACTGCATTGCCATTGCCAAAGATTCTGCAAACGAATTCTTTAACGCTACGCACTGTCAAAACAAGTAAAATATGTATTTTTTCATAAAAGAATGTACTCGTATGTGCCAAAAATTGTGCCCAAGATAACTGATATCAATGCTTCCATATTTTTGTCTATTTATTAAGTAAAGAAAATATCACACTAACTTTAGAACTGTATCAGTTCGAAACCAGGAAAGCAGTGCATGCCGCTGATATGAAAAATGAAAAGGCAATGAAATGAACAAGTTGAGGACAAATATGTTAATAAAACATTGTCATTCAAGAACCGTGTTTACATTCTTGTATATATGCAATGGCCAGTGAAAAATCTGAATGACGCTGTCGTTTGTTCCAATGTATTACGCAGGAGCAGCTGTCCCCTGTCGTGTATCGTGAGTAATTGCACCGAAGTTATAGTCGCGACAGAGAGCACGTATAAAAAGCAGGAGTTCTGCAAGATATACGAGGGCAAGTCAAATGAATGTGAGCCAATGCGAATATATGACAAACGGGGTACTTTATTTAAACGTAGTCTTCATGAGAATTCCCGTCTTATAAAACTCCTTGGGTTGCTGCTTCAAAAAGTCTGTAATTGACTCTTTCACGTCATCGTCCGGAACGAATCTGGTTCCCTTGAGCTGTTTTTTCGGTTGCCCCAAAATGTGGAAGTCGCAAGGTGACAGGTCTGAGCTGTATGGCGGATGTTGCAGCGGTTCCCACTTGAACTTTGGCAGTTTTATATTACCACATCAGGGACGTGGGGACAAGCATTGTCGTGGAACAAGATGACCCCATTGGTCAATTTTCCACGTTGTTTGTTCTTGATTGCGACACGCTGCCGTTCCGGCGTTTCACAATATCGGAAACAATTGATGGTCTCTCAAGATTTAGCAAATTCTATCAGTAATGGCTCCTGACGATCGAAAGAAAAGTCAACAACACCTTTCCGGCGGTAATGACGGCCTTTGCGTTCTTTGGGCGTGCTAAATTCGAATATTTCCACTGTAAGCTTTACCGCCGTGTTTCAGGCTCGTAGTAGTGACGCCATGGTTCGTCCCCAATCACAATTGCAAACAAGAAGTCGACATCCTTATTGTGATACCGAATCAGATGAGTCAAAGCAGCGCGAAACTTCTCCATCTTCTCGCGGTGGATCAAAATCTTGGGGATCCATTGCGCACACAAGAGCAGATAACCGATGGTGCTCATGAATTATGGCGTGAACCGAACTGTGTCTGATGTTCAGACGGTCTGCCAGTTCATCGATGCTTATCCTCCGTTCTTGTCTCATCAGCTCATCAACCTTTGAAATTGTGTGGGGGGTGATAGCACGATGGTTTTGGCCCGGTCTTCGAATGTGTTTGCAACTTTCCCGTCCTTCTTTGAACCGTTTGCTCGAACGCTTCACAGTGGCCAGTGAAATGCAATGTTCAACGTACACGGCAGCCATACGGTGATTAATTTCTTGTTGGGAAACACCTTCAGCTGTCAAAAACTTCGCGACACCCAGCTGTTCAACTTTTGCAGTGTCCATTATGTCACGCAACCATATTGAACCCAGTGTATGAGAGCATTAAAGAACATTTATTCTCACACCTACGTGTCACTTTTGTAAATGAGACATGCCGCTCTCCTACGCGTATGCCTCGCAGATAATGAACCGAACCATTATTGCGCGGTTAGGGTAGGCTCACTTTCATTTGACTCGCCCTCGAACATTAGAAATGCGAAAATACAATGGGATATACAAATGCGAAAATACGGCTTGATAAAAGGCAAAAAAGTGTCACTGGAAACAAAGTTCACTGCATGTATACACAAAACCACGCAACAAGATATTTAAGTATACGTATAAGTCTCCAATGAGTCTATGTATGTAAGAAAAAGTAACTGTATATAACGCGTCAAACAAGGCAAATACACATGTTGCGCAATCATAGATTCACAGAATCCTAGATTCCGCCCCCATTCCATCCACTCCCCCCGATGTACCGCGCGCGAAGAAAGGCGGCGCGCTTGCTCCCCGCTTTTCTCCTTTGCACACACAAGACTAAGTCACCATCGTCGGCTGACCCATTCCACCTCCCCCCCTACGCTTTCACTCGCACATACAAAATGCAGCGCGCGGTCACGATGTTATCACCGTTGGACTTTATACGAAACATGAGGGCGACGGCGCATGCAGGAATGCGCCTGGAGTGTCCATATAATTGCTATCGCAATAATATAATAAACGTATCCGGCAACTGAAGCGTCTCATGGCCCATTACTTTCCACAAAAGAAGTAACAAAATAGAACTCTCACCATGCGACAATTCGCGACGCCGCAACGTATTTTTTTTCCTCTAGTGGGGCGCACCGTAATGAAAAAAAAAAAAAAAACGCCAAGGAAAGTATGTTGGTCACAATCGAATGCCTACTTTGGGCAACTAATGTGGCTATTAAAGGAATATCGAAGAAAACACGAGACGCTTGGTCCACTGAGAACCATACGCATGTTGCTCAGTATCCTACACCGGCGAAACAAGACTTTCCGGAGAGGTTCCGCTCAAGCGAACGCTGTGCAATCCTTCGAGTCCCCACAGTGATGGCGGCGAGCGACCATTGATTCTTTTCCTCGTCTGCTAGCCAGAAAGCGTCCAAAATTCTGCCAGGCGAAAATCCACTCGGCCAGAGCAAACCGAACGCGCACCGAAGTGCGCCGCGCGGTGGTCGGGGCCATACGAGAAAAACGCATGCGCTCTGGCTGGCTCTGGCAGCCCGCGGGTAGGGTACCGAGAACAAAAAAAAAAATTGAAGAGGCTCAATGTGTCCTCACGAATAAAAGTCAAAGTAGAAAAATGAACAAGAACGTAGTTACTTTGGCTGGCTTTAGTGTCTTGACATGGATGTTCTGGCGTAGGTTAAAAAAAAATGTTGAATTTTTTTAATGTGACATGACGGCACAAGTGAACCACCACAACGCTTCGTCTCATTGGACCTCGCTGCGTGCTTTGTCAACTTGTCTGCTAGTGTGTTGATTTGGCTTGTCTCGTTGTATGTTCCCATGTAAGACTTCAGAAAAGTCAAGGGACCTTTGGCGTCAAATGTTTATAACAACATTAAACCCACAATGTTCCGCAATTGAAAATCTAAAGCACAACTTTGGAAATGTAAATACACCTTTCACATCAAGAGCTTATGAGATTTATACCCATATTCGCAATTGATATCCATGCGCTCCATAGATTCTGCGGCCTCAGCGAGATGCCGCGGCGAGCCCGCTCGCCATCAAAACGCCCTTGAAACTTTGTGCTCGGATGGGATTGCTTGGCGTTATGTGACTCCCGGTGTATGGGTGTTGCCGCGAAATCCAGCCCGAGTTCGTAATCTTCGCGGTTAAATGTCCTTTCGAGCGTCAAAAAGACATTCTAGACAAAATCCAGAATGATTTCCGGCGCCGGGGGTCGCTTTGGTCGGCGGTGCATGGACAGCATGAAAAAATTTCGGGGGGGGGGGCTGAAGCCCCATAAGCCCCCCCCCCCTGGCTAAGCCCCTGATATATATATATATATAAATTCACATAAAATGCAAAATGCAAGAAAAGCAGAAATGTTCTAATTACGAAATTTGTATACACAACAATACGCAACTTGCGCGTATTTTTCGCTGTCACGCGAAAAGGGCAATCATATTTGATCCAAAGACGGAAGAGAAAATTAACGCTTCGCTTGCAAATATCTACCGCAACAATTCTGCCGTCTTGCTGAAATACACAAATTGCATTATTCATACGCAATTTTAACATTCATTCATTCATTCATTCATTCATTCATTCAGTGCTGCAGAAGAGCGACCTAGAAGAAAAACAAAATTACAAGAGCACCTCATACGATGCTAAATTAAATGCCATTCCATCCGCTCCTATCGCCACTGTGCTCTTCTTTTTGTATTGTTTGTTTTCATCTCTTTGCATATACGCACCGACTCATTGCCACGCCCTTCATCTTCGTAATATCCGATTGTATATAGAAAGGCGATGCGAAAAAAGCATGGAAATGGATAAATGCTCTGTTTCTTTTTTGTCTCTCTGATTCCACTCACATGTCATTGCACGATTCACATAGGTAATAAAGCGATCCCGCCTACTCGGCTACCCTTATTCCAAGTTTCTTTCCTAAGTACAACGCAATGTTCTTAGTTACATACTCCACCTCAGTGCGTTAGCTCGGGGCTAATTGCGATTTTTCTATTCAAACCTTATGCCAGAAACGCAGAAATGTTCTTATTAAGAAATTTGTATACAGCATTAAAAAAAACAGAAAGAGCGCTTGAGCTCTAGAGACTTTTGAGAGCAGAAATTCTTACATGGGGCTTTAAATGCTTATAGAATTTACTTAACAATTGGTAAAGTAGAAATGCAGCAACCGAAGCGTCGAGTTTACGAATCTGTAACTCACAAACAATCGCCATCCCCAAACTTCAACTGCTGGAGTGTCTCAACAAGGCTAATGCTATATATTATATTTTATATAGTTTGTGCGCGAAACTTCTTGCTCCCAGAAGTTCGAACAGCGGCAACTACAGAGTTACAAATGCACTGATTAATTTTTTTTTTTGCATTCTACAATTTTCGGCTCTTTGAATATGAACGTATAAATGAGAAATCTGCATTAAGATTTCACTAAACAACATGTTTTTCAACTTCAGCGAACTTCACCTAAATTCGTTCGACTGTGGTCAAATGACAGTATTTGTTCTATTCACATGCATTTGAATAGCGAGTGCTTGGGGTAACTTAAGCTTCCCCTTGGTGTACTGCAATGGTATTCGGTCGGTTAGTCAGTCCGTCGTGAAACGTAAACGACATTTCATGCCGAGAACAGTCATGAAATGTAAATTCAGGAATAAAACAAAAGAGCCGTATGGTTGAAAGGAAACCGTGAGAAAGTATACAGATATTAAGAATTCGGGTCTGCACGCAGGATTCCGAGTTGTAACGTTATCAAAACTACACAATCATAGAATTTATGAATACATTGGGAGTTAAACCATGGATGCGTAACTAATTATTCTTGAAACAAAGCGTGATATATAATAACCTATGCCTGAACAAAGCGTACGCAGGTACAAAATTAAATAAGTAAAAAAAAAAGAAGAGGAATGGAATTATACTGAAATGGTGTAATTGTCATTGAATCTTGTTAACTTTTGCAAGCGCTGGAGGCTAGAAATTGCGCGAACTGCTATGACATGCACAAGGACAGACAATTATGAATGTATGAATGAAGTAATACAAGATAACGTCGGGGGCATTGAAATATATTGTCTTTTAATGTTGATATGAGTGAAAATTGAGTAAAATACAAAGCACGACCACTCGCAAATGTACGCTGAGCGGAATAAGTAAGTACAGTGAGTCAAGTCCAGACAAAACTTGTTCGGAAATAACAAATTGGCGGCGCATCCTTCCTTCTGAGATCCTTGGCGAGATTAATATGATTAGCAATCAATGTTATTATGGGTGTGTAATTAGTGATATATTTTATACTATGATAAAAGCGGCACATACCTAGTGCCAGATACCCAGTGACCCAAGTTGGCGTCAACGAGGCTCACTGAAGAGCAGCACATACCCAGTGCCACGTACCCAGTGACCCAAGTTGGCGCCAAAGAGGCTCATTGAAAAGCAGCACATACCCAGTGCCACATACCCATTGACCCAAACTGGCGTCAAGGAGGCTCACTGAAGAGCAGCACATACCCAGTGCCACATACCCATTGACCCAAACTGGCGTCAAGGAGGCTCACTGAAGAGCAGCACATACCCAGTGCCACATACCCATTGACCCAAACTGGCGTCAACGAGGCTCACTGAAGAGCAGCACATTTCCAGTGCCACGTACCCAGTGACCCAAGTTGACGTCATCGAGGCTCACTGAAGAGCAGCACATACCCAGTGCCACGTACCCAGTGACCCAAGTTGGCGCCAAAGAGGCTCATTGAAGAGCAGCACATACCCAGTGCCACATACCCATTGACCCAAACTGGCGTCAAAGAGGCTCACTGAAGAGCAGCACATACCCAGTGCCACGTTCCCTGTGACCCAAGTTGGCGCCAAAGAGGCTCATTGAAGAGCGGCACATACCCAGTGCCAGATACCCAGTGACCCAAGTTGGCGTCAACGAGGCTCACTGAAGAGCAGCACATACCCAGTGCCACGTACCCAGTGACCCAAGTTGGCGCCAGAGAGGCTCATTGAAAAGCAGCACATACCCAGTGCCACATACCCATTGACCCAAACTGGCGTCAAGGAGGCTCACTGAAGAGCAGCACATACCCAGTGCCACATACCCATTGACCCAAACTGGCGTCAACGAGGCTCACTGAAGAGCAGCACATTTCCAGTGCCACGTACCCAGTGACCCAAGTTGACGTCATCGAGGCTCACTGAAGAGCAGCACATACCCAGTGCCACGTACCCAGTGACCCAAGTTGACGTCATCGAGGCTCACTGAAGAGCAGCACATACACACTGCCACATACCCATTGACCCAAACTGGCGTCAAAAAGGCTCACTAAAGAGCAGCACATACCCAGTGCCACGTGCCCTGTGACCCAAGTTGGCTCCAAAGAGGCTAATTGAAGAGCAGTGACCCAAGCTGGCGTGAAAGCGGTTAGGCGTGAAAGAAATTAGACGTGAAAATACATGCATACCGCAAACTGGATAAGTTCTCTAAAAATGCTAATCGCGTTAAATACAAATGATCGGGAAAGTCAGATGGGCGCACAATGAGTGTGACGTATATGTAGGGTGCCAACTAATTAAATGTATGCTCAGGTGAAAATTCAAAACTCGGCTATTGGTATTGTCAGTCCTCTCTCAAAATCGGTGTCCCGTAGCATGCACGACGTGCGCTACCTGACAACACGCCCAATAGTTGCAGGTCCACATCGCAAGCACGTGCAAGAGCTTGCGCGAGTAACTTTAGCATTTGAGTGTGTTTATTGCCATCCCTCTATAGAATTGGTCAAACTGTTTCCACACTTTCTGGCAAGCCACGGAAGATAGGACACCGGATTCGCAAGACTTCGGTCGTGTACGGGCTGTTAGCCATTAGTCGGTCGCCTTCGCTAATAATATGTCAGACATTACGATTGGCTAGCATCAGCTCTTACAAACAGAACTTTTCTTTTTAAATACGACTCCTGAATTTCAGCTTAAGGTTACAGCGTGTAAATAGTACGTTCTCCAGATACTAAAAGCTACATAACAGGAAATAGAAACGAACGAGCAGACATCGAAATATCGTCCCATTGAAGTGTGCACCCTCTTCACGGTCATATGTGAGGAGATCAAAGTATAGATGCAGGAAGCCTAGACAGGTTGCTTTTTCACTGTGTCTTTCTTCTGAAATACAGGGGGCAGAGTCACTGTTTTACTGCTTGGCAATGGTACACAATTTTAATAAAACATTCTATTCTCAATGCGTGCCCATGACAAAGCATGACCTCTAACGACGATCACATTTAGCGCTTACGAAACAGAGACACCAGTATGTGCGAGGTCATTAAAGGCTCATTCACACTATAGGCCAACACGAGACCGATTTCGGTCTGCCGACTTTCGTCGACAGCGTTTTTTCCTTCGTGTCGGCGCCTCCGTCACACTATACCGACGCCGAGCTCTCCGCCGACCATCGGCAGATTGTCGGCGTCGGTACATTGGGACAGAGGCGCCGACACGAAAGAAAAAACGCTGTCGACGAAAGTCGGCAGACCGAAATCGGTCTCGTGTTTGCCTTTAGCGGCGAGCTTCACAGACACGCTAGTAAGGCGCTTCTGTCGCGTTAGCACACTGTATAGCAGTGGCGGGTACGAGACATTCCGCCGCCTCCTCTTCGCTCCAGCCTTTGGAGATCGAAAAAGGAGAACGGGTTGTGAGGTCGACAAATGACAAAATAAGAGGGTTTTGTTTTGATCAGTGATATAGGTGCAGAAGCTCCCTACCATCGCTGCTATGACGTCACCATGGCTCATGTTTACCGCAACCGCTGGTCCTCCTGGCCAAGTTTATAATACTTGAGCTGCTTTGAAAGAAGAAGCCTGTTCGCTGGTCTGGAAAGTGCTCACCCGGAACTGTTATTGCTGATGACGCCTCGACCTCTAGCTGCACCAGTGTCGCCGCCAAACCTTTGTTTGTCAACGTCTACTTAGCGTCCACTCAAAAAAAAAAGGGGGGGGGGAGACAGAGAAAGAAAGAGGTGCATCAAAAGCGGCCGATTAGCATATCTGCGCTGCCAATGCTTAGAAGCGCAGGCGTCCTGTGAGCGCTATCTTTTTACAGGGAAGCTCTCGGCTTTTGCGCGCCGCTTCGCCGTTCGCCCAGCCTGTTTACTTTCCATTTCTTTCGTTTTTCGCGCTTTTCTGCGCTTTGCTTGCCTTCTGTCACAAATGCGCAATGGCGGAAGCTTTCGGCAAACTGAAACCAAGCGCGAGGTGCGCGCTCTTCCGCAAGCTCGTCCGCACGTAGCGACTCTCGTGCGCTCGCTGCATAATGTGAGCGGCCACGCGGCGACGCGTACGGCTCTCTAGCGGAAACACAAAGAAAAAGCAAAACGAGACGCCGCTCACTAGCACTGCAGCCGTACGCGTCCCACGATGACCCTGCTGTCACAACGCGCACTGTCAGCGTCTAGCGCTGCGCGATTGTTCGCGGAGTGAGTCACGCTACGTGTTGTTGTTCGGAAGAATGAATGGCGCGCTTCGCGTTCTAACCATACTCCCAAAATAACATACATGAATCCAGCTTCTCAACCTTTGTGCGTGGTGTTCAAGCTGCCCGTTGGGTTCATTGCCATACAAGAGTCGTCTGTCGAATAATAGTGCCCCCAGCCTCCGGGAACATTTATTCTCAAAAGCGCGAAACGGCAAAGAAGCTGTCAGAAGCGGAGTATATCGCATAGTGAAGCAAACAGAGAGACGTTACAAGAACGCATGGCATACACACTGCGACACCTGTTAAAAGCCGTTCTTCAAGTCTCGATAACCACTTTTAAAGACAACCACAGTCGCCATCTAGCGGAAAATGAGAGAGAAATGCGATAGCATTACATCGCACGTCATTGCGGTTCCAGATCCATGACTTAACAGGCGTTAACCACATTGCAAAGTGTAGTTCAGGCGCTCACTCGACAGACATCCTGCCTCGTAATATATGAGCATACTGTTTTCTACTTTGACACTCCTATTGCTGACGCATTAAAGAAAAAATTAGTTTGCCCTAGGTGCCCTCTGCACCTGAGTGTCGCTGGCTTAAAGCCTGCCAAATGAGTCATAAGCCGTGTTTAAATGGTTACTGTCGAAGCACAGCGAAGCTTCGAGGTTTTCCCGGCCTCGACGCCGTGTGACACCGTGTGACGCCGTGTGGCATCCAGGCCGGGCGGATCGAGGCGCTTTTGCGGCTTTGCAGGACACATGTAAACGCGACTCGAATCAGAGCGGTAGCGACTGCACGTCCCGTCGTTCGCACCACTTACCTCGAACGAGGTTTAAGCGAAGAGGCGTGCTTTAGCGATGTTCTCAGGGGTGACACCTCCTCAGCGGGCGGCGAAATCATGTGATACGTGTATAGAAAGGGTGTAGCGTCGAATTAGCCGCGGTCATGTAAAGATCAATATAGACAAAATTGCAACCAAACTAGCCCGCGTATTCCTATCAGACTTGTCATTTTACAACATAGGTAGACATACACATCAATAAAAACAAATATCGAAGCGATTATTTATTTTTCTTTGATAAATTGCCAGCGAGATCCACTATATTCCTTTATGCGCAGGCATAGAAGCCGTAGTTACTGCCTCATGCAATTCACTTGCCTGACCTGTCCGTGCAGTTCCTGTGCGCCAAACGTTATTGAAGATAATTTTGTCACTAGTAAAAAGAAAGTATGACTTTTAATTTTGGACATTGGTTCCGTGAAAGGTCGAGCCAAACAATACAACGCTGGCAGGAACTACTATACTCGCCCTTCACTTCAATTACAAAGTGCATAGTGGACTTTTCGTGCACGTATTTCATCTTTCCTTCAGATGCTTTTCTCCAGCTGCTTGGACAACACGCGGCCTGCAGCATAAAATATGACTCAGACTTGAGCGGCGGCGATTCATATCGTGAGTACTGGGACAACAGCCGTCTAATGCTTGGCTTCATGATCATCTTCAGGTTAATTACGAAGCAGTAGTTTAGTAATTTGGGTGATTTCTTCCGCAACAATATATCGTACGATTGCCCAACACAGTCGGCCCTTTCTCCGCTACGTAATCGGTGCCCCGCGCGGGACCATTCTTCGCCGCACGTTCAACGAATGTCGATCATCACGTGGACAACAAGCAGGCATCAGTCGCCATTTCTCTCATCAGTGCATTTCTCTCAAGGCGTAGACGTCCGAGAGCAGACATTCTGTGCTGGTACCACACGAAACGCTAGCCCACACCGACGCCGAACCGGCCACGACCGGACGCTGCCTGAGCGTCCGTCGCTCCTGTTGGATGAGCCAATCCGCTTACGGCGCACGTTCCCCTTCGCCTCTTTTCGCTCCTTTCCTTCCGACGTTTCGCTATAGCCGAATACTTCCTCTTGGTATTAATTTTCTTCTTCTTTCGTATGGTGTGCGCCAAGCCACACCGATGTGTTCTACTTCTTGTTTCTCTCTGACGGCTGCATATATGTCGACTTTGGCCAGAGCGGTATCTGCAAGGGCGCGCAAATTATTGATGACGTTCCGTTTCCTTACCTTCTACTTGCAAACGTATCTAATGTGTTTAATCTTTCTTTTCTTTTGTGGCCACACCATAAAATGAGCTCCAAAAGTCTTTATCCCCTGAGGTTCATCGATAACGTGCACCAGGACCTCAGCACACAGGCGTTTTTCAACCGAAATTATCTTAGCCCTAAATTTCCTCGGGATTAGGCACGCCCTTACTGGCTGCCTGGTTTCTCGCCGAGTAAATTGGTCCGATCCCGGCTGGGGTTCAATAAAGATTGGTCCGATCATGGAGGCTGCGTTATGGAAGGTGCTGACTTGATGGGTCGATCCTGGCACCAAGTGCAAGACATGCGGGCTCTGTAAGGGTTTAATTGTGGTTTGTAACGCCGGCCGATCCTGGAGGCAGTGCAGTCAAATACGTGGGTTGACGGACCAATCGTGGTAATGCTAATGGATTTTACTGCAGCTCAGGTATAGACGTGTGACCCGAGCTTCTTTGCCTCTTCCTCCGGGTTTGGCGTCGGTGTCTCGCCGAGCAGACGTCACGGGGGCTCGCTCTCTCACACAGCTGGGGAGTCGGACAGGGAAAGCACGAACAGCGGCCACGTTAGTGCGGAGGAACTTGTAGAGGAAGCACTTGCGTAGCGGCGCTGGTTTATATGTTACAAACAGTGTGCGTTTAGTTCAGTGCAATACTAAAGCACATTTACCAGCGTTTCGACTGGGAAGTGCAAACGATCGTCGAATGTGAGGAAGTGACGATCATTCACTTCGTTCAAGGAATCAATAAGTCAACTAAATTCATTCTCTATTGTTTCGACACAAGCAATGTCGTCATATGCATGACACCGGAAAAGCGTTACATGGTATTGTGGCAGATGTCCATGGTACACAGTGGAGTGTTGTGGCAGATATCCTTGAATGCGCACGAAATCGCCAGCTAAACCCTCTTTTAAGGTGACCATTTCGATATACGCCCCAAGTATACCGCGGCTACTTGGTGCAAGTTTTGTTTGCAAGGCATATCAGCACGTCACGAAAAGCGCAGGTGGTGGTCGCGAACCGCTGACGCACGCGCCGGTCAACCTGGTTCATTGGTTGTGAGCCACGCAACGACCGTGTCTCGCCGAAAGCTGGATGCACTTCGCATAAGCCCTTCTTTCATTCTGCGTTTTTCTCCATTACAACAAGGATAACGAGCTTGGTTCCTCGTTGTCGCTTCTGTCAGAACGCGCAGCGCCCTTCGTCCTTCTCACCTTCTATCCCCTAGTATCGCCTTGTCTAAACCTTTCGACAAGGCGAACGCAATGCATCTTCGACCTACTGCAGCGGCTTACGCGTCAGTGGCATGTGAAGCCTCCAACCTGCCAGTTTATGTGACGTATACACAGATTACTGGTAATCCAGCCTCCATCCCCCTAAAAAAAATCGCGCACTTCTTTTATCTCACATTAAATTATTTTATAGTTAATGATTTAGTTATAGTTAGTGCAAGAAGTACGTCCGCCGAAATGGTAGAGATGATAGCACCATCCCTGCCTTACTATACAATGGAAGCATTATTGACCAAGATGAATCCAAAGTGTAGATTATTTTGGTCATTACTTTTCGTCTGTGTTTGCCCCTACAAATACACAAGATATTGAAGTTTTGTATCCGATTCAAGTAGATCGCATGCCGGCGGTGTCCTTTTCGATAACGGGTGTTCATCGATTGCTAAATGATATAGAAGAGAGCAAACCCAGCGGTTCTGATGATATTCCGGCTGCAATTCTCAAGCACTGTTCAGGGGTATTAAGTTTGTAGCTTTCTCGCAGTTATTTCAACATTCTTTAAACCATGCGGCTTTACCCCGTGACTGGAAGTTGGCACATGTAGTGCCTGTACATAAAAGTGGGCCACGCAACAACGTTCAGAACTACAGACCGGTGCCGCTAACAAGTATCCCGTGTAAAAAAAAAAAAGGAAAGAAAAGGAGCATGTCAATTATTTTTCTATAATGCCGGATTTTGAAAAGCATAATCTTCTAAAGGACAGACAGCACGGATTTCATGGCGCATTTTCATGTGCTACACACATGAAAGCACAGATGATTTGGCTCTGGCTAATGAAAGGCGGCTAGTTGTTGACTGTGTTTTCATTTTCTCAAGGCGTTTGATGTTGTTGCGCACGGCTTACTTATACAAAAACTTAGGGCTTATAATCTGGATGAAAATCTGCTCAAACAGACTGCTGAATACCTCTCTTTCCGGCAACAGTCTGTTGTTCTGAACGGTTTTTCTTAAGTAAACGCCCCAGTCACTTCCAGGGTACCCCAGGGATCAGTACTGGGTCCACTCTTATTCCTAATGTACATTAATGACATTACGGATAACATCACGCCATCGTTTCGAATGTTTACCAATGACTGTATCTTATACAGAGTCATCAACGATCATAGCGACTACGTAGCTTTGCACAATGATTTTGACATTGTGGCAACATGGTGTGCACGTCAACTGGAAAATGTCGCTAAATGTGAGCAAATGTATGCACGCCACCTTTACAAGGAAACGCTCCTACCAAGAGCACACATATCGAATCCATGAGGATAGTTTAGTTACTGCAAAGGAATTGAAATACTTAGGTGTTTTTATCACCTCGGACTTGCAATGGACTAGGCACATAAATTATTTAACGAATAAAGCGACGTCGGTGCTCGGTTTTTTTAGGCGGAATTTCAGTCCCCTACCCAAAGGTCTGAAACAACAATTGCATTTAACACATGTACGATCAACGCTCGAATACGCATGTGTATGTTGGGACCCTCAGACCTCAGAATTAATTATCAAACTTGAAAAAATACAACACAGGGCTGCCAGATTTGTCCTTGGAAACTATGACAGAAAATTCAGCATGACAGAGGCTAAGCGTACTTTTCAATGGTCGCGAACCTAAAGACTCACAGGAGAAACCTGCGCTTGAAATTCTTTTGTAACATATATCATTCCCATACCGGCATTAGTCGTGAGAAGTACATCACACCACCTTCGTATGTATCCCTAAGAAAGGATCACATTTTGAAAGTCGAGGAACTTGCTTTTGAAGGTGACGTTTTGCGGTATTCCTTTTTTTTTTGTCCAGACAGCACGCGCCTGAAATCTTCTTCCGCCTAATGTTGTGCTAATTATATGTGGTGATGATTTTTACCACCCTTTGAGCGTATAAATACCCGTCTACAAACTTTTATATTTCGAATGAAATCCGCCCTGCTGCAATGCCTTATGGTGATGCAAGTACTGAATAAATGAAAAAAAAAATGAACCTAAATTTGTTGCACGTTCCAGAAATTGAGGTGCCCTACCGTCATTCTGGAAGTGAAGAGCGGCCCCAATGAGAGCGGCCCCGTCAGTGAAGTGCGCGCGGGAAACTGGTGTCATGCGCGGATCCGCCCGACCACTCGTTTCGTACTATCGTCTGCTCGCGTCAGCTCCCGCTCGCGCCTGTTTGGTTTGCTTGGTTTGGTATCGTTCGCGCTTGTTTCGATTGTGATGGTTTGCGATTTTTGTAATCCGATTGAATGCGCGATGCGACTTGTTTAGCACTTTCTGGAAGCCACGCGGGGACCAGTGATTACGCTTGAACCTTCGACGAGTCATGTATAAAAGCCGACGTGCTCGATCCGCAGATCAGACTTCCGACGATCGCCGGCGCTGCTTGCCGCTATCGTCGTGCTAGGGCCTTGAGTGTCACTTGTTTTTCTGGGCACAAGTTCGCCCACTAAAGAGTTAAATTTATAACTCACAGTTTCGACACTGTGTCGTTCTTCCCCTACCACTACCTCGTGACAATATAATCATAATACGAAATAGTGTCAGCCAGTGTTTCCGAACAATGAGCGACGCAACCGGTTTAAGTGCTTCGTCTGCCGCAGCTGCTAAACTAGCTGCCCGAGCAGAGGCTCAGCGCCGCCGCCGAGAGCGCCCTGTCGTTCAGCGAGGGAGAGGCCTGCTACGTGCTGACGCGCGTTCCGGAGGACCAGAATAAAGTTTTACGATACCATACCACATATCGCGAATTCAAAACACCTAAACAGCTGCGCTCGAAATTCGCATTAGTGAATGAGTGTCGTAATTGCCGGTGAGTTTTTTTTTTTGTCACCGCTTCTCCTCTAATGAAACATCACAAGACGTCAACATATTTAGCGATTAATTGCATCTGCATTAAAGCAGCGAATTCTCGTCCACCAACTCCCACAGTGCGTGGGATCAGCATAATTTGTTTGCGCTTCGCTCCCGTGCTGCCGAACGAAGCCGCTGCAGTAAGTTTCGAACGAACGACTTCGTGCTCACCAAGAACGTCATAATGGTTGACTGCTATTCAAGTCAGTGCATTCATCGCGACTGCTGCATCGGTATTGTTTAGGGGTTAGCTGTGCTCTTCTTCAATCGCTATATTAGCGTTTACAGTCAATTTCTTTTTCAGTTTTAGACTTCACAGGCCGCATTTGCAAAGCTTTTCGTTCGTAAGTACTGCTTGCTGTTGGCCGGTCACGTTCTCTAATGACATGTCCAGCATGATGATTGGCTGGGACTTGATCTTGCGAACGGTTTCAGCGCAAGAGCTTTTTCTGAATACGGGCCCAGAAGTGCACTGCTTCAGAAACGCATCGAGTGTTTCCTGCGACACACCCGCTTGTCAACTAGAGCGTCTGTCAAATAAATAAAATTTGTCGGAGTATTGAGCATGGACTTATACATAAGAGAATGAAGGCATGACCCTTTAATCTAACCTTCGTTTGAAATAATAATAATAATAATAATAATAATAATAATAATAATAATAATAATAATAATAATAATAATAATAATAATAATAATAATAATAATATTTATTGCCACCAAAAATGCAAAACAACACGAACAGGCCGGTCTAAGCCTCAGTTGGCTTGTAGTAGCGAGCCTATTAGCATGATACACATGGCAAGAAAAAGAAACATAAATTGGTGAGACATGTAGAACAAAGAAAAAAATGAATGACAAAAAATGGAAAAGAACAAGATAACATTTGGTTATTCTACTTAAAACAAAGGAAATTGAAGACGTAAATATTACGATGCAAAAATGTTCTGGAAGTTAATGTCACCATAGCTCATTTAATAATTTTTTCAGGGGGCCTTTTCGAAGTCGCGTTAAATATTTCATCTCGTAACTTGGTAAGGATGTCCGGCACATGTGCACAGCGTCTGGCCGCACCATACCTTGCGGCTGAACGAGGAATCAATCAATCAATCAAAAGTGTTTATTAAAGTGCCCAAGAACAACCTCGAGGGTCTTGGTACTGGCGCACGACTACTGCTACTAACAACAACAACAACAACAACAACAACAACAACAACAACAACAACAACAACAACAACAACAACAACAACAACAATAATAATAATAATAATAATAATAATAATAATAATAATAATAATAATAATAATAACAACAGTAATAATCACCATGACGATGAAGATAATAAAATTAATCACCCGTAGAATGTTATAGTGAAAAGACTTGCTGATCATACTCCCGGTCTTATTCTAAGCAGGCACGGGTTCTGCTAATGTCCAGCGTCTCGGCGAGCTGCGAATCGCACCACCACGAGCACTTTTAAGGAGACAGACGTGGTTCCGGTCACGTAGGCAGCTGTCGCTCAGCGGAAGCGCGTGGGTGTATATGTCAGCAACTCTAGAATGGCGAATAGGAAAACAGAAGACGCAGCGCGACTCGACCACGTGTGGAGTATCTCCGAGCCGAGATGCGCTCGGGCACGAGGAGAAAGAATATCAGCGTGTCACGAGGTGCGCAGCAGCGGCGACGACGAGCAGCACGGTGCGACGACGGCCGTTTCCGTTACCCCGAAGATGGAGCGCGACACAGGGTGGCCGACCATGGCGTTCCTGCATTCTAGAATACCCTCGTCACGGGAGCATACTATATACGGGCGGTGATCGTTTTTTCAACTTTTACGGAATTTGTTAAACAAGCCTGTTGCACGTGCCATAATCCCAGTCCTTTTTGAGCTGGATTATTCCGGGAGGCGAACATTACTTGCACGAGAAATCGAAACACATATTCAACTAATTAACGAAAAGTCCACTAATTATATTTCGAAATAATTACTTTATGGCACGTATTGCAATTTACGAATTGCAGCCAGTGAGTTTGCAAGGCGTCTCCACATAGAATGAATTTCCAGAATGACGCCAGTTCTCACCAAACTCGCCGTAGGAATGCACTGTAGTTCCACTTGTTTAACAAAACGCACTTTTGTGCATTGAAGCACAAAAGTAACTGGAGCGCCCATGTATTTCGTTCCACACTTTGTTCCACACTTCGTGGGCATGTCAGCGGGCCACCGGTCAACACCATGCCAAACCCGTTCCTGCTTTTTGCGCAGATTGTACTCAGCTTGACTGGTCCGGCACGCATACCCGATGGATCAACATGTGTCACCACTGCCAGACTTTACGGAGTCTGCGCGCCAAGACTGCTGCATTACGTCGACGCTTGGACGGCATCGCCCCCAAGTTCCACGGCCACCACCTATATAAGAAGCTCGTCGTACGCTGATCACTTCAGTGGGCATGTCAGCGGGCCACCGGTCAACACCATGTCAAACCCGTTCCTGCTTTTTGCGCAGGTCAGTAATAATTCTTCCACAGTAAAAACTAGCAACCGTTGCCTGGTCCTGCTGGCGTGCCCCAAAAGTGCCTGTGCGGTGTACCTGTATGTACAGGATATTTTGGTTTCATTACTGATGGTATGTGGTGATGTTGAGGTTAATCCCGGGCCGAACACTGAGGAGTTGCTACTGCAACTTCTGGGTGGTCAGAAGAGTATGCAGGAAAGACTGGACGCAATCGAGGCAAAGCTTAAGCAGGTGGAGGAATCAGCAGCAATAGTAAAGGAGGTAGGCACGAGGATCGCTGATATGGAAAGAACAATTAAAACTCTGGAAAGAAAGTTAGTCGACATTGAAGACAGGAGTAGGAGAAACAACCTAATTGTGTTTGGCATTCCTGAGCGCCGCGACGAAACGTCTACGTCACTTATGGAAGATGTGGTTGATGGCTTGTTCAAAACTACACTAGGCGTACAGGTACCTTCCGTAGAAAGGATACATAGAATTGGCAGGAAGAAAGCAGATAAACCAAGACCAGTCATTCTTAAGCTTATTGATCACCGTGAAAAAGTGAACGTTCTTCAAAACTGTTTCAAGCTAAAAAAAGAAAAGAACATATCTGTTGGTGAAGATTTCTCGGCAGCCACGAGGCAAGTAAGAAAATACTTGTGGGACAATACGGCTGATATTAGAAGGCAGGGAGGAAAGGTCAAGTTGATATACGACAAAGTTCGTATTGATAATGAAATGTTTCAATGGGACAGTACCCAAATGAAAATAGTGCCCATCGTTGCACGTTCACTCGCGCCTCAGATGACATGACCCGACTCTCCTGTTAAAAGCACATTTTGTTGTCTCAACGTGAACGCGCGTAGTGTAATCAACAAAACAGCAGATCTGGAAAGTATTGTTATGGTCCATAGCCCACAGATCATAATTGTTACTGAAACTTGGTTACATCGAGGTATCGACGATGTCGAAATCACTCCAGCAGGGTATGGAATTTACCGTAACGACAGAGATTCCCGAGGTGGTGGCGTAGCCGTACTTTTTAAGGAGTGCTTGAATGTGTCCAGACTACCTGACCCTGTTGGAATGGAAAGCGTTGTTGTAAAGGTTGTTCTTGAAGATTTCCATCTTCTAATTGCGGGATTTTATCGCCCTCCAAATTGCAGCCCAGCATTTTTTGAAAACCTGAATGAATTTCTATGCGAATATAGGAACCAATCTTGTAGCATTTTGTTGGCAGGTGATTTTAACGTTCCAGATGTCGATTGGGATAATGAGTTCCCATATGCGCGTTCTCCTACTGCGGAGCCCTTTGTTGACATAGTTCTGCTACACAATTTAACGCAATTAGTGAAACTGCCTACTCGTGTTCACGGTGGAAGTGCGTCAACTTTAGATTTATTCCTCGTAAATGACAAAATTATTCGCATGAATCCGAGCGTGCACATTTTTGAAGGGATCTCAGACCACAAAATAGTGTCCTTTGTCATGGAATTGAAGAAAGTTTCAAAACTGCAACAGACGAAGACCTTTGTACTCGATTTTTCTCGCGCCAGTGATGTGGATGTACTCGATGCATTGGACAATTCATTCTCTTCCTTTGTTTCCCAATATGAATGCAATGGCATATCCGTTGATATGTTATGGCTGCAATTCAAAGATTTAGTGATGCACTGCACAAAATGTTTCATTCCACACAAAAAGGTTGTAACACGTACTTGCAAGCCATGGATGACTAAAGAAATAGCCAGTGCAGGCCGTAAAGTAAAAAAAGCAAGGAAACGGTTTCTACAACGACCTTCACCTGAGGGCGCACACCAGTTATTTGAACTGCAACTGCTTCTCAAGAATGCTATCAAAAAAAGTAAGGACCATTATCAGAGTGTACGTTTAAAAGAGTTTCTTGTTGCGTCGCCGGCAAAATTTTGGCGTCACTTGTCGCCAAAGAAGCAATCAGTTTCAAACCTTATCATAAATGGCACTGCTGTAACGGATCGAAGGGACGTAGCGAATGCACTAAACGTTTACTTCTGTTCCGTGTTCACCAGGGATGATGACGTAATTCCACAATTCAATGCTTTTGACGGAATTCCAGCAATAAATAATCTATCTATTAGTGAAGAGGGTGTACTGACACTTCTGCTCAATCTAGATATTAGAAAGTCGCCGGGAATTGACGGCATTCCTGCTTCTTTTCTCTTCCGTTACGCTGAATGGTGCGCAAAGTACTTATGCTTGATATTTGATAAATCATTGTCCTGTGCTGAACTTCCGAACGATTGGAAACATGCTAAAATCACACCGATACCCAAAACCAGCGACCTATCTCTTGTCTCTTCCTACAGGCCTATTTCCTTATTATGTACATGTGCGAAGGTACTCGAGCACATTATCTTCGCGCATATTTCCACTTTTGCTGAGGAAAACTGCATTATTGATAGCCGACAGCATGGTTTCCGTCCCAAACATTCCACGGTAACGCAGTTACTAGAGATTGTCCATGACCTCGCAGCAGCGTTAGAAAGGGGCAGTCAAATAGACATGATATTTCTGGATTTTGAGAAAGCTTTCGATAGTGTGCCACCAAAAACTGCTTTTGAAACTTAAACCTATTATGAAAAATGATACATTGCTCGCATGGATAGCGGCATAGTTATCATTCAGACATCAAACTGTATATATTGATGGAATCGGTCCGGACCCTGCCCCTGTAGAGTCCGGTGTTCCTCAGGGCTCCGTCCTGGGACCATTACTTTTCTTGGTATTTATAAATGATATTGCAGCCAATATATCAGTTAAAATACGTCTGTTTGCCGATGATTGTATACTTTACCATGAGATTTTGTGCAACGATGATCGGGAATTATTAAATATGTCTCTACGTAAAATTCAAGCCTGGTGCTCAACTTGGCAAATGTGCATTAATTATAAAAAAAAACAGTAGCTATGACTGTGACACGTAAAGTTAATCTTTTGAAGTTCCGCTACACCATCGATAACAACGCCTTGTCTCAGGTTACAAAATACAAATACTTAGGAGTCATAATTACATCAGATCTGAAATGGCATGACCACATAACGTACACCGTAAATAAGGCAATGAAACAACTTGGATATTTAAGAAGAACCCTTAGTAAATCCTCCACAGAAATTAGACTGCTCGCGTACAAAACTTTCATTAGATCAATTCTGGAATATGCAGCAATTGTTTGGGATCCACACACAAAGCGCAATATTACCAAACTTGAAAATGTCCAACGCAAATGCGTCAGGTTCATATATAATTGTTATAGTTGGAAAAAATCTCCATCAGCCCTTTTGCAAACAGCCAGTTTAGAGACCCTACAGGTAAGACGACACCAGGAAAAACTAAAAATGTTCTACTTAATTTACCATAACCAACTTGGAATAAATAGAAATGCATATTTTCATTCAATTACCCAGCGACACACCCGTTCTTTCCATTCAAAGAAGGTGAGCGAGTTCTTGTGCAGAACAAATATGTTCAAAGCCTCATTTTTCCCGAGCGCAATTCGCACATGGAATAACCTACCTGCCAATGTGGTTGAGTGTTCGACGGTGTCTTATTTCTTAAGTGCATTCCACAATAGCTAACGATAGTTCACATTGTCGTGGCATATTGTTGGTACTCCGCTTTGTATAGCCTATGTGGGTTCTTCTCATGCCGTACTTGCTCGACCAAATGTACATTGTATTCCTACATGCTGTATTGTTATGTACCCCACTCCTGCCTAAAGCCTGACATTCAGGCTGGCAGTATGAAATAAATAAATAAAATAAATAATATCTCGAAACTGGTGTGATCCTGGAAATTCACTTCAAGTGGATACGCCTCGCAAACTCACCGGCTACAATTTGTAAATTGCAATATGTGCCTTAAATTAATTATTTAGAAGACAATTAGTATTTTTTAATTAGTTTACCAAGTGTTTCTGTTTCTCGTGCTAGTAATGTCCGCCTCTTCGAACACTCCAGCTCAAGGACGAGAATTATGCTATTTGCCACAGGCGATCTTTTTTTTTTAATTTCATAAACCTTAAAAGTGATCCCCGTGTATACAGGAACACTGCAGCAATGTTGTCTCAAGCACGCGATGACCCCCTGCCACAATGGCAGACGTGCTGCATGGCATAGAAATATTACTGCGAGAGCAGTTAAGCGCTAGAAATTGGGGTTTCCTCGTCCGTCCGTCCATACCGTTACGCTGACGGTGACCATCGTCGTCATCGACGACACAACGACGATTTTTTGTCGTCGTTAGACCACCTCGTCATCCCAAGCTTCGCCATCGCAGCAGTGTGAAGAGAAAAGAAAACTTCGCGCATTTTTGGGAACCGAACGCGCTAACCACTAAGCTATAGCGCAACAACAGTGTTGGGAATTTAGTGTAAGCAAGGCCTTCTGCTCCACATGCACCGACTCTGAGAGCAGTGGCGTCTGCGCATGTATTTCGGAGGCCAGGGAGAGTCAAACTGTTGTGGACGAGGATGGTAACATGTATGCATCGCATACAAATCGTTCTCGATAAGATGGCGGTGTGTGTACATGCAATAATTCCTTGTCATATACTCATGAAAACATCGTCGATGACGCAACGGAGGCTACATGACAATGATGGTGATAAGCCTCGAACGTGGCACAAACCCACAATCGAGGATGCTTCAAAAATGAGATTGTTTGTTGAAAACTACGTCGAAATCATACACACGGTTAATGGCAACAAGCGACGTAGCTGACACACAAGCTCACCCGCAGGATTCCCAACCGCCAAGTACCCTATATATAGGGTGTCCCACATAACTTGAGCCAAGAATTTAAAGATGAAAGGCACGTCGGAAGCGAATTGAATCGAACGCATACTATTCGCAATAGCCTATAGTAGCTCAGGCATTTTTTTGTTTTCCCCATAGCTCACGAATTAATTAAGTTTAATTACCCAACTTTTTAATTATTGGCTGAGGACCCCAAGTATGTTACGCAGATTTGTAGAGCACCTTCAGAAACCAACATCAGTTGTAGTAGAAGTTTCTGGCCTCAGAGTTGATTAATTCTCAAGGAGGGGGGGGGGGGGGGGGCACCTTCAAAACCACTCATCGAGCCTGAAAAACAAGACGCCTTTATCACAGCAACTACCCCAATCCTGATTTGCGGCCTAAACATTGATTTACGCAACAATTGAATTTTAAAAATGGTATAACACGATTTAAAATTTGAAGGTCATCTCAAGTGCCACGCTTCAGTGACGTCGGGAAGGTAGGCACTTGGACGTTGTCCTACCGAACGATGGGTGAATAAAATTTGGCTGTTTTACACGAGCTAATGAATACATTGTTGCGCCAAAAAAGGAAAAATAAAGACTTGGGAGGGAGAGTACGAAACGACAGATTGAGCGCTGAAGAAAAATTTTCAAAAATTGTCGTTTCGTACTCTCCCTCCCAATTCTTTATTTTTCCTTTTTTGGCGCAACAATCTATTCATTAGATCCCAACCAACTCGCCCAACAACAAGTTCTACTCAACTTTTCACGAGCTCTCCAAACTTGTCACTCTGAGACAACGCTAACTCAACTGACTTTGATAGCACACAAAAGAAACGAAAATAAACATGATGCACCAAGATTATTTGAATCAAATATAGTCAAATAATAAAATGCTGAAACGCCCCATTAAGAATAAAAAAAAAGGATTAGTGTAAGCCATTTTCGAAACAGCTGCGAATAAAGAGTTTCATAAAGTTCGGCATTTTAACAAAATCAATCTAGCCTGCCTAAACAGGGGGAATCTGAGAGCGCTACAGTATTTTCATGTGTATAGTTAGAATTCCACAACGTGCATTACTATGTCGTACAGTAAGGCAGTTACGTACGTCACAAAGAAGAAAATGTCAGAACTTTCTATCAAGTTCACACTAATCATTCTGTACTACCACAAAATTGTAATTACCTTTTAAATTTCATAACAAATGTATATTTCTTTTCAAAATCTTGACTTAAATTACCAAATTTTTATACGACTGCATCCGTCGCCCCTTAACAAACCACCCTATAACCGCTGGGTTCATGTCCAATTCTCACGTTCAGTTACACGTAGTGGCCGAATGCAATTATTCGAGGAAAAACAAGAATGCTGCTTGCTCAGTAAATAAGTGCAAAACCAAAATAAATCACTGAAGTCTGTTGTCCTTTTTGCTACGCATATGCAAAAATCGCTTGTATTTTCGCATAGCTTATGTAACAGAAGTAACATTTTCTAATAGATTATAAATTATCACGCTGATTCGCTTTCCTTTAAACAACCTTAGTTTTGAAAATGAAAGGCCCTATAAAGCACGAACCTGCCTGAAATAGTCAGTTGAATGTGACTTTTTTTTTTTTAAGTAACAAATTTAATTCGAATTATTTACGCGGTTGCCTGTAGTGACAGAGAAAAGCAGAGACTCTCTTTATTAAAACCTGGACACGTTTGCCGCATTCAGCAATATGCAAAGCTAGTCAGCTAATCTAATGCTTAGCGCGCTCACTAACCGCTCCGCATGAATTTAATAGAGAGGGTCCGAACTAAAGCTTTGGCAGCCGACTCACTGCGTTGGCTTCCAAGAAGGCAGTGGGGCGTCGTACGTGCGCGAGCAGCTGGCGTTTGGCCTCGGGCTGCCGCGCTGCCGAGTCGGACCGCGGGCACGCGTTTGCGAGGGGTCATTGCACCACAGCTCGCGAAAGAAGCTCGTGGCAAGCGCTGCGAAACCCGCGCCTCGTGTTGAAGCGTCACGAGCGAACGTCGAAACTTCTGCGCGAGGTTTGTTTACGTTGATCCTTGCACTCACCGACGATGTGGTTCTGAATACCAACTACAGTCTTCCTTGCACAAAACCGATTCGTAGATATCGGGTATAATATTAACGAAAGTTTGATTTGTCACGTGACCCCGGGTAAGAATTTCGCAATTCGGGTGAATCACCTTTCCTGGCGCATGCGCGATAGTTTTGTGCTACGAACTTCGCAATAGGACATCTGCTTCCAAGCGTGCCGACTTCTTTTTAATGCACTTCATTTATGATGCAGTGGATATAAAATACTACGCTTATAAAATACTATTCATACCGAATTTCCGTCGTGAAAATGACGTCTTGGACATCTCATACGAAGCGGCCCCATTAAATTTATTTCAAGCCGATTATCGCACCATCCGTTCCTGTGCAACTAGCCTCTATGTTTATGAAATCAAATCTTGATTCCTATAATCTGGGTCTCTTTCAAAGCCGTTATACGAGCCAGCATGTCTCGATAGCCCGCATGAAGACTCCCGATACCGTCTGCTGCAGAGACGCATTTTTATTCTATTCTTGTTTGCCTAAACCAGCGCAAAGCGTTGCCAGCTCCCCCAACACCCATGATCTTTCAAGACGGCCCGAGTTCAGCATTTAAATGTTACAATGCTATTGTTACATATCCGATCATATATTCTGCATGTCGAAATACTCAACCTGTCTTTGACGGCCACTGGACCCTGAGAATATTGCAATACAAGGTATGCGCTATAGAATTCAAAGAATAGGAGGAGCTGAATTTAGTGAACTGAACAGACGCAACAACAAAAAAAGGAAACTTTAACTCAGACCTAGGGAAAACAATATGAAAACGAAGTATATCTAAATTTAGGTGTAATAATTTGATGTTCTTTTCTTAGCATTTACATTAAACGAAAAGTGCGCAAAAGTTTCAGCATGCAGTTAGTGGTATCCAAGTACACTGATAAAATCGATCCTATTTATTCCATTGGATCAATAGTATTGCTTGCATTCGTATATTACAAAACAGGCATAAAAATAACAGCACATTCTATGCGTCAGCTGAGTAGGTTATTGTTTTACAGCATGCAAATATTACTTTTCAATCTCTTGCGTTTGAAGTCGTTAAAAACTGCTATAACTGTTACTCGGGAAATAAGATTTACTAACCCTTTTCACGTAAACATGTCACATCCTTGTTCATCCCGCATGACAAAAAAAAAAAAAAAAAAACATTATCCACTACAAATTTAAATTACCTCCTATTCATAGCGTGTGTGCGAAACGTCATTTCACAACTGAGCCAGAACTTTCAACAATATATCCCCGTATACGATAATTTTCTAGGTATCATAATTCTTTAATGAAATCTCATACTACATGAGCTTAGTAGTATCATGACATTACTGGCTACTACTTGTCTGTGCGCCGCTGTCTCTTAGCATGATTCTTCTCTGCTGCACCTGATGCAGCACTTTCTTTGTCTTCAGAACGCATATTATTGTAGAACGTTGTTTATGATATTTATGTTATTGTTGCCATTGTATCCCCAATGACTTACCTAGCTTCTGACCCACACTACAGCCTCTCGCTACAGGTCCAAAAAGTGTTTACATTTCCTCTATGACAAATAAAAAAAAATCGAATCTGGCAATCCACGTGCCATATGTGTGGAACGAATGTGCAGCAGACTAATTGTTCCTCATATGGCCGCCGCCAGGGACTATAGCAAGAAAGACTGTCTCGAAGTTTCGTCACCACGGTTCGAAGCAGAAAAAAATAATAATTGAGGGATACATGATTTCTGAACCGAACTAGGAGGCCGCGGAAGCTGAGGCTAATGAGCGGTGCAAGAAAATTGAAAGTAATTAGCAAGAAGAGTGACTGGCAACACGTGACTGGTGAAAGTCCCGTTGTGCGTGACTTGCGCGGTCGCAGCGCTTCTTGCTCGTTTCGAAGGTCTTACCTAACCCGTTCTCTTGAACTTTTTGCGGATACGAGACCACCCTCTCTTTCGGCTGTGGCTATAGGAGCGACTTCTACGATGTCAACTGATTTTCGCTTCGGAATGGCCGACAAAGCCTCGTGCGATGACTGTGGTCGCGAGGAGACCCTCGAACACGTCCTGTGTGGTTGTCCTCACTACAGGGTGCAGAGACGTGCGCTCGCTTTCCTCAAATACAATTATCAGAGAAGACCCTTTTCCATGGAATACCGACATAGTAAGCCAACCGCCGTGGCGGCTTACTGGCTTTGGCGTACGCGCTTCAAAGCACGGCGTCGTGGGATCAAATCCCGTCCGCGACGGCCGCATTTCAGTCGGGGCGAACTGCAAGAACGCCCCTGTATATACCGTGCATTGGGTGCACGGTAACGAATCACAGGTAATCAAAATTAAACCCGAGTCCCCCACTACGACGTGCCTCGTAGTCAGATCGTTGTTTTGGTGCGTAAGACCCCAGAATTGTTTTTCTTTTTTGATCATAAGCCGTCGCAGCTGAGGGCGACGAAGGCACTGCTACAGATATTTTTTTTTTTATGGCAACAGGCCTGCATGCCTAAACGGCTCTAGCCTGAATTGGTGTTTGTGCACGTGATCCTGCGCTTGTGGTGATATAGCGATGGCTGGTATCGTATCTGTGCTCTCTGTCTCGCCCTCTCTCTACGTCATCGTAATTTATAACCTTAACCACAAGGACGACCACACTCGTATTATGATTGAGGCGGTACAAATGAAACGGGCCCGAGTGTATCTGCGTAAGTAAGCCGTCCATGTCCCTATGGGAAAAGGAACCGAGTTTCTCAGAAGGTTCTGGCATGCGCGTTTCACGATATATATATATATATATATATATATATATATATATATATATATATATATATATATATATATATATATATATATATAACTCTATCACACAATTTTGTTTAGGTTTTGCTGCCTTAAGTGCTATTTTTCTTATCTGGGCTTCTTGCTGTACTCAGTGTAAAATAATTTACGTCATAAAAGTACACTGTTGAAATAGTTGCGTCCTTTGGCGTGTATATTTGTCCCACAACGATAATCGTCATCTGCCTTGCTTGCGTTTCCTTTCTTGAAAACGCCGCGCCCGCTACTTTCCTGTCGGGAAGGCTATGTCGTGCTGATAACGCGCGTGCCGTTCGTGACCTGGAAGTACCTGGCTCCCGGCGTTAAAGAAAGGAAATGCGTGCAAGACAGATGACGATTGTTGTAGGACAAGCTAGATATGCCCCAAAGGGTGGAAACGTTTTTAGGAGTGTAAAGAACGGTGTAAATGTGTCTATAACTTATACCCTTATACCTTCTCTCGGTGTAAGGGTGTGAGTTATAGACAGATTTACACCCTTCTTCACTTTTAAGCGTGTAAATTATTTTACAGTGTACTTTCTGGTAACCTGTGCAAAACACTCCATTTTCACAATGAACCTTAGTTGGAAGTTAGCGCTCTTCCCTGTCTCTCGTCGTCGTGTTGTCACCACCGTGTGTTGCATATACACCCTCGCTGCATAACGGAATACCAACTGGCCCCCTTCGGAGCTACCCGTTTGCGGCTTCAAGCGAGTAGGCTCGGCGCAGCCATGCCGGGCGATGAAGTATAATTTTGTTGGAACGGAAGACTGGGGGAGACCTATCCAAAGACCGCTTGCGCGGTAAAAAGCCGACGACAGCCCCATAAGTAAGGAAAAGCGCTATCGACCAATTTATTATCTTGAAACAGCTCGGCGTTGCCACCGCTGCACATCATGCTGCGCAGCTGCTACTGGATGCGGTGAAGAACTTGCACACACCAAGATGCATGAGTTGTCAGTTAGCCGCAGCGTTATAGCGCCGACGCCACCCTGCATGCGGACAAATCGCGTGTCTGTCTCGCGCTGTCTCATCAAAGCCAGATTCACTTTAAGCTATAGCGCTCTCATCAGCAGCCCCACACTGCAACAAACTCAATCACGCAAAACGACCGTATATAGAGAAGCGCGAAACGCAGCAATAATCGCTGCGGCAGTCATGCGCCGCGATGAAATGTGGCTCCAACCGAGCGAACCAAGGAGTGCATATACGACCGCGTGGCCGCAGACGTCGAGTGTGTGCATGTGAGGGAGACCTTAACGACGACGGCGGCAGAGCTCACAGGCGACACCGCTCTAATTTGCCATTCAAATTTGTCAAATCAGTGCCGTCGTCCCCCCGTCATCCCTCTGTCGTTCGCGCGCTCGCTAACGATTCCGCTGCCGGCGAGCGTCGTGGTGGGTCTGTCTCGGACCGCTGCTCGCGCGCAGGTTCGGGATTGTCGCGCTGCGAAATAGCCGTCGGCGGGGCCCGCGTTTTTTCTCTCCCCGTCGGCCATCGCAAAGCCTGTGCGAGCCGATAATGGAACGCACGGTCGCGTCGTGCTCTTCTTTCACCAGGGCCGTGGTGTCCCATTCCGGGCATTTCATTATAGGCGCCGATACTGAACTGCGCCGCAGCTGCCACCGCGGCAGCCGGTGGTTGCTCCGCTTCATCAATCACGGCAGCCACCGGAGACGCGCGCAATCACCGAATGACGCGGCCTCCGTTCGGCGCGTTAATTCGGCGTCAACGAGACCTATAGAGCGCCTGTCATGTCCAGCCACCTCTGTAGGGCAATTTCCACGTGAAAAAACCCGTGCTCGCTATGCGCATGTTTCAGAATATCGCAACGTGCGGGAGCGATCGAGCTTGTAAGGAAACGCCGCATGTTCGCCGTTGTGTGTGCATCGGTTCGTCCACCAAACTCCTCTTCTCCACATTTCCGCGCATATTTCAATGATATTCTGAAGGAATAACGGCAGCCGATAGTTGCTACTTAGCCGCTTTTTGTTCTTGTCCTCGCGTTCATTATGTGCAGATGCTGTAATGAATGCTAAATAAATAATTTGATTGATTGATTGATTGATTGATTGCTGAGCGCCTTATTTCCGACTACAAATTACTTATTTCTCTTGTAATAGTCCTTCGAAATTTTTGGCCACAATCAACGCACTGGTGAAAGCGACAGACACGCCCAAGTTGCGCAGACCATGTGATGCGTGTGGAACAGGGGCCCTCGTGACGGAGGCCCCTTGCTTGTCTATATTGGAAGGAGGACATCCTGGCGTCGCCGTATGCGACAAGGACCATTGTGTATCGGAAGAGGTGCCGACATCTTACACTCTCCTAAATTCCACGGCCAGGGCGACGCTGGGAGCCGTCACCACCGTGGGAGAAACCGTCGACACAGGAGGAGAGACGGGCAAACAAATAACAGCGCGCCATGCGAAAGCTTGCGTGCTGCCTCGTTTTGCACCAGGGCGCTCTCAGGGAGAGGGTGGCGCCTGTATCAAACTCGTGATTCGCCGAACAGGTCAGGTGACGACGGCTCCATGGGGAAAGAAGAGAATGCAGCTCACGAGACGACGTTGCCGCGGGGGAGAAGGAAAAGACACGGCGAGAGAAAATCGCTCGTGTCACCTTATATGACTGGAATTCTGCTTGCTTAATGGGTCTCTCGTTATTCCTTGTCTGGCTCCCGCTTTGCCTTAACATGTCAATAAACGTTCAACTAAGGTCACCCGCGAAAGCGTCACCCCAACTTTTTTTGTCCGGCATCGACGCGTGGCAACGCGGCCAAACCTCCTTCCCGTACTTAGCTAAGCACGGTACGTGAGCCACCCAAAGACTGCACCGAGTGACTGCGTTCCTGAAAACGCACTAAACTCACAAATAGACAATAATAAAAAATAAATAAATTGCGAGATTGCATTAAAAACTGCACGGTGAGTTATTAAAAACGCCCTACTGGGGGGCCCCCTGATTAATTTTAACCACCTGTGTTTCTTTAACGCGTACCTAAGCATAACGTGCACACGAGCGTTCTTGCATTTTCGCTCCCATCGGAATGCGACCGCCGTGGCCACGAAAAAAAAAAAAAAAGAAATATTGCTGCCGTTTCATTCCCATTCTACTCTCAGAACGTCTGATGAAATTCGTCAGACGTTCTATCCCTTGGACCAAAATGCAGGACAACTTCCGGATTACCCAACTGAATCACTCGAAGAGAGTACAACAGGCATAAACAGCCTGTTTACTTTAGCTGAGCTACATACGGCTCTCTCTTCGCTGAAACGAAACACAACGCCTGGTAAAGATGGAATTATATATAGTACACTTCGTAACTTACCCTCTTCTCAGTTAGAGCAACTTTTAGAATACATCAACAATATTTGGGAATCCGGAATCCTTCCAGAGGAATGGAAAACGGCAATAATAATACCAATCCCGAAACCCGGCAAACCGGCCAACTGTATCATGAACCTACGTCCTATATCTTTAAGGTCATGTGTAAGCAAACTGATGGAACGCATGGCCCTTAACCGTCTCATCTGGCACTTAAAAAACAGCAGCGCTTTTCCTTTCACAATGACAGGCTTTAGACCACATGTTAGCACTCAGGATACCATGCTTCGTATCTCAGAAGATGCCTATCAAAATCACAGTCTTGTACAAACCAGAGTAATCGCAAGTGTAGATATACACAAGGCGTTCGACCACGTGAAACACTCCGCTATCCTCAAGAACCTCTTGACCTTACGAACCAGCGCCGGCCTCTACAATTATATTAAAGATTTTCTTACCGGTCGCTCTATACAAATTCAAATCAATGGAGAGCTTTCAGCGCCATACCCTCTTAGTATTGGAGTCCCTCAAGGCTCAATCCTATCACCCACTCTCTTTAATATTGCTTTGCTCGATCTGCCTGCCCGGCTCTCTTCCATCGCACTATTCGAACACAATATTTATGCAGACGATATTACTATATGGCGTTGCAAGGGGTCCCTAGGAGAACAGGAGCACACCATCCAGTCAGGCTTAGATACCATTCACGAATACGTTAAAGGCATTGGGCTTAAGTGTTCTCCAACAAAATCTGAGTACGTAGCAGTAACTAATCAAATAGGCCGCCGCGCGGAAGAGCAACGCCAAAGCATCAGTCTCCATATCGAACACACTCGAATACTGCGCCGATCTAACATCAAAATACTGGGATTCATCCTTCAGGATGACGGTAGAGCTGAAGTATGGTTGGAAAAAACAATCCGACAACTAAACCAGATATACCACATGCTATATAGAGTAACACGTAAACACAGAGGACTAAAGGAGCAAGAACTTCGAAGGATTATTGAGGCGCTTGTCTACTCCCGTGTGCGCTACCAACTTCCATATCAATCTCTCACCAAGACTCAGCACTCCAAATTAGAAACGGCGCTCCGCAAATATACGAGATTAGCTTTAGGAGTACCTCGATTTGCCGCAAACGACCTTGTGGCCGCCACTGGGCTTTTCAACACACTTGATGAGCGCATTACAATTTGCAGACAAGCGCAAATTCAAAGGCTTCAAACATCCCCACAAGGGCGCAAACTGCTCGAACATCAAGGATACCAGACATGTGCCCTACCCCTTTTCCACTGTTGTATTCACCACCATGGGACTCACTACCCAGATTCACGGTCCTACCCATACCACAACATATGCAGCCGCACAAACACGAACCTCGCCGCTCCCAGTTAGTCAAACGAGTAAATATGGAAAACCCACTACCAGACACTACGTATTAATATACGGACGCTAGTCACTCGGAGGGTAGATGTCTAACTGCTGTAGTCGGTCCTGACTACGAGCATGTAAACGCACACATAGGAGTCCCCGACCCATCCGACGCAGAGGCTCTTGCTATTCTCGAAGCAGTCACCCGGTCTCATCATCCTAGCCAACGCATCTTTTTCACACCGATAGCCAAGATGCATGCCGCATGTTTCGCGACAACTTGCTACCTGAGCATATACACAGCCTACTTCAATGTCACTTGGATGCACACCCTTCGCTCTGTGTTACCTTGCAGTGGATACCCGGGCACCAAGGCATGGGGGGGGGGGGGGGGGGTACTCCCGAGCTCATGAGCTCACCCGCGTAGTTAGTTTTCCGGGTCCCCCGTGCTTATGGCCATATGAATTTAACCCAAGGGAACACAGAAAGACTTTGCACAAGGATCGCACATCACTTTTAAAGCAACTTCGCGCCAATGCCGTCGCCTTTATTACTCCTCCTGCTAACCTCTCGCGAGAAGACATCGCTATTCTCCGAAGACTTCAAACAAACTTAATAATGACTCCTCTTTTCCATCACTATATTCAAGGCCTACCTGGGCCACGGAAATGCCCGAACTGCATGGAATATCCCTCCCTAGAGCATTGTCTATGGCATTGACCTCACACTCAACCCAAACTGCAGTCAGCCCTCTCCAACATTCCCACTAACATCAAGCCACGGTCATGGACGGACTGGCTCACTCCACCACCCCATGCAACTAACATTCTCCTGCCGGTGCTTATCCAGCACGTCAGAGACGTGTTGGGTGAAGACTGGTAGCTGACCGACCAGGGTTGAGCGCCGGACGCTGGCGTAAAATAAAAGTTCTCTCTCTCTCTCTCTCTCTCGACCTCAGTCAGCAGCTGTCTGCGCGGCGCGCGCGTGGCCAGCTTTGGCGACGTGGCAGCTGACAACAAAGCCCTAAAGAGCGAGCGCTGCAAGTGGCAAGCATGCGATACGAACAGGCTGGGCGTTATTGCTCTTGTTCCTTCGTTATTTCTGGCAGTGCCCGCAGCTATACAGTGTACTAGAATATAAGGGACACTTTACTGCAGTCCCCGGCAAAAGATGGCTGCCCTCAAAAGCGCTGCAAATTTGCGTCCATAGTCTGGTCGGGACCTGTAGCTTCTTTTTTCCCCTTTATTGGGATCGGAAGCTGCAGCTAACGGCAAAGTAAGGATGGCAACATTCGTAACTACTATGTTATGAACAGGTCCAGGGGCACTTTAACGATGGGGAAAAGGAAAAGCAACGCTTCCTTTTTTTTTTTTTTATTGGTGGTTCACGACAGAACTCATTGCGCAGCGTAAGTAGAAGGTACGTACACAGGCAAGCCACTTGCTGACTTCCAACAGAGTCATTTTTGTCTCTCTGTCTGTTTGCGCTACAAGTTTCGTTTCATAGCAATTCGAAACAGCGACACCGACGAGCTACCCATCCGAAAGCAGCTATTATGCATTGACGCCTGACATCAGCATTTTTTTTTATTGCTGCATTGCCACTCGATGAAGACGCCGGGCATGAAAAGAGTCGGGTTCATTCATTTACAGCGCATTTGTCCTGGGGTACAAGACGTACGCGGCGGAGTTATAGTTCACTTCCCCGTGAAGAATCACATTTATCGCTTTATCTAGGACGTGTCTTGAATCAGTCGCTTTGGCTGCAGTCTTGTAGGATATTTTTGAAATACTAACGGGTTAAATTTTGGAGCAATGCAGCCACGCATTGAGAAGATGTAAGGCGAAATCGGTAATATATTATTTGACATTTTCATTTTAATCCAAACAGCTTCAATCATTCAATCTACCTCGACAAAGCTGTTGTCACTGACTCTTGGCGAAAGGAGGTAATGCGGTCGGCATAGAATGTGTTGATTAGCAAAATTTCGGCGCCAAGACGCTGGAAGTATATATATATATATATATATAGGCGTTTTGGACGATGCAACATTTTTAAAGATCGCTTCCGGCCGATAGCTTAATTCACTAATTAACTAAAAAGACTAGTTAAGTTCTAATTAATTATTTTATGGCACGTATTGCAATTTGCAAATTGTAGACGGTGAGTCGTACGACGTATTCACTTGGAACAAATTTTACGGATGATACCAGTTTCGCCATATTAATTCCCGATGTGTGCGACGAAGGGCAACAATAAATAGAAATCAGATATCGAACAAATTAAGACACAAATTCAATTCAATGACCCCCCCCCCCCCCCCTTTGCCTACTTGGCCCCTACGTCATCATTGTCGGGCCAGTTAACTCAGTTCTCGGTACATCATTAGTGGTCCTGAAGAGTTTCTGAACTGTCTGTTGGCTGAGAAGCTAACTCTAACAATAATTTGTAAAACATGCGGGTGCCTTGGGGGGGCTACGCTATTCTGGGCCGGTATTTTGTAGCGATGCCTTTTCCGATTCTATGCTTTTTCAGGCTTTTCGCGCTTGGCCAGTGGTCAGAGCGACGGTATGCCCACATTATCAACGGGATCAGGCGGCCGGGTGTGGTGGATGATAAGAATAGCATAGAATAAGGCATAAGGCATCGGTATACAAGATAGCGGCCCTGGACTAATACTAAAGTACACAGATATACATTTCGTTTAAAAGTGCGCTCACAGAGCTTGGAATTTATTATTGCCCCCTTTTACACGTAAGCATAAATTGAGCAGCTATTAGCGTATTGTTGCGTATAAGCTATTGCGTGCATGAAAAAAAAAAGAAGAAGAGAGAAAGGTCAAGGCAGTTTTGCTCGAAGCGCGAAACATTGACATCGATAGCGATGTTTCGCGTTGCGCTTAAGCTCATCAGGCGGTGTTCTAAGAATTAGCACGCGCAGGCGACAGGTTGGCGCTGCACAGCGCGCAAGGCAGCTGCTGCAGCGGCGCATAAACAGCGCCTCTATATTGGGCATCCTACCATTAGGCGTCGTAAATATTAGGCGTCGTTGATAGAAGCGCCGCCACCGGCCTTGCGGCCGTCGCACCTCGATTACAGCCCCTCGATGGTCGCCCGTGTATACCGTGCAATGAGGGCACGTTAAAGATACCCTTGTGGTCAAAATTAACCAGGAGTCCCCCGCTATACGGCGTGCCATGTAATAAAATCGTGGTTTTGGCACTTAAAACCCCAGAATTCAGTGCCTCCGTGGTGCACGAGATCAGAACGAAAGAAAACCGTCGGCGTTCGTATCTTACCCCCGTATTCAGAAATGCGCCTAGACTTGAAGCTTATGCTTGACTTGATCTAAATGACGCCTGTCGTGAACGCGCCGAAGCAAACGCAATGAGCGCCTCGGGCACCTTCACGCTTGGCGTCACTTAGATCAAGTCACGCATGGCTTACACATTTGGTAAGAGCGCAGATTGTCAGCGAGAACGCTGCCCCGGCAGGATGCGTCCACTTAGCTCCGTCGTTCTTGCAGCCAAACGCACTGCGCATCTCTCGCACTATAACCCTCCACGAGTGGGCCGCACATGCGCGGTCGATATCGTGACAGCACGGCGGCGGCGGCACGGATGCGCCTCGAATGTCTCTATAACTGCTATCGCCGTCGAAGAGGAAACGAAAACGATGCACAGATATATCCGTAAAGTCATTTTTAAAAACTTACATACTGTGAGACACTTATTACTGTTTTATGCGCATTTTCTTCTGAGCAGCGACGAAAGGTGCGTTGTTATTATGCATATATGCATGTGATAATTAAAGCTAGTGATAACCGTATCACAAGAACACATTTCTTTCGAATTTCATTAACAAAAGTGATCTAAATTTGAGTAGCCTGTCGACGCACACCGATTATGGATATCATTAAACGTTGCGCTATATCGTTGTGGTCTCGCATTATTCGCCGTTCTTCCATGCCGTTCGAAAACAAATACTGCATCTTAGCGGCATTTCTAAACTGCACGATTACGTGAGGTAATATACAATTCAGTGAATAACATTAGTTTGCCTAATCTTATGCTTTCAGTTGCGGCAAAGCGTAACGACACTATTGCGCTGTCGCAAATGACGCAGACAACTCGGTTCTTGCATGGCGATAATGATATGGGCAGCGGTGTGCTGCGTTGCAAAGCAAGTAAAAAGTAATTTACCAAAACAGCTACTATAAGGTCGGCATAACGCTCTAAAAACTGCGCGACTTCATAGTGCGGGAGGAGGAGGAGGAGGAGGAAAAACGTTTATTGCGCTCTAGAAAACTTTATGAATTTCGCGGAGTCAGATGGTGTCTTCCGTCTTCTTGGCGGGAACTGCTTCCGTGAGCTGCTCTAGACGAGAGTCCGAAGTGACATCGCGGTTGGAGACACGAAAGAAGACGAAGAACGCTCTCGTGGGGATCGGTCACGGGCCCTCGTGGCATCCCCACGCTCGAGCCAGCCGTTCGAAATGGGGTGGCCGACGCTGAGCTCCAGGTTCCATTTCAGACACCGACCGCGACCCGGAGACGGTGCTGTGCCCACACAACCCAGCCCTTCGCGCCGAGTGTCACTCCGTCACTGCCCCGGTGCCTGGATGAGGTACAGCGGACCACTCAAACGACGCCGCGTGATGGTCCGAGGACGAATCCTGCCGCTCTGGGCCACCCGGCCCACCCGCAGGCGTACGCTGTGGCCTCCGCGGTACCACCCTCTGGGTTCACTCTACTTCGTGCCTTTCCAGAGAGGAGGGCCATTCGAGGCATCGGGAGCATGCGGTGGGCCCAACGCGCAGGCGAAAATGGACAAGCCATTGCAGTTCGAGTGGAATGGGTGCACATTCGACCGGTACATACCTGCCGTGACCAAGGGAGCTGCCGCCGCCGCTGCTGCAGCTTCCAGATGGCACATGGCTACTTCCGGCGAGCCACCCATTCCACCGCCACCGTTTGGCCGGCCCAAACCATTCGAGTGGCATCGAAGGTCCTCGCGCTCCCAGAGCCGCCGAGAAAATCATCAGCAAGCTTTCCCTCGGAGGGTTCCCGCACCACCATGGACGCCGGCCCCACTCCCGCAGGGCAGGCCAGGATCCGGGCCCGGAAGCAGTAAGCAGGTCACTGTCGCCGCCGTGGGCGTCACCAGAGGTGGTTTAGGACCATACCGGCCCAGGGATCAGAATCCGAGGATTCCGCGAAAGAACAAGACGCCTGCAAGCCACGTGCACTTGCCACCTTTCCTGGCAAGCGCAGCCGCCCACCCAGTGCCGCCGCGCTGAGGAAAAACAACTCCGCGGCAGCCACCCCATTCCATTCTCGCTCAGGGCAGCCTTTGGAGCAGACGAAGAGAAACGAGGTGCCTGCTATGATTTCGCCGATGAACCAGGCTTTTGGCAGCGGCGGCAAGACCAGGGCCGCCGGAGGAGGAAAGATTACTGTGCGCTGGGCCACTGAACAGAAGGCGACACTGTCGCAGACGTCTGGTAGCACCGGACATTAAATATATTTATATTTTCTATGAGATGCCTCTTTTATCTAATATGAGATGTGTAGGGAGTGATAAGTGCGCTGCGAGGAGCAGGTGTTGCTATTACAACCGGTGTAATAGCAACACCTCCTTCAAGCCATATTTAGGCCTGCGCGTCACGTGACATGACGTCGGCCACGTCACGGCCCGCCAGCCGACCATTCCGCCTAACCTTCGCGCGCCCGAGATGCGATATGCACATTGGCACTTTAGCGGAAATCATTGTAAATATAAGGTGTGTTTTATGTTCTAGGTTCTGCGCTAAATGTGTCCCGGTAGTTCTCTGACACGAAAAGTCGCACTGCAACGTCAATACACATTAGGTATTATTGGGAAGGAAAGCTGCCACCGAAATTGATTTTAAAAAACCGACGTTTCGGAGCCCGACCGGCGCCTCTTGCAGTGGTGAGATGACGTGAGGCGTAGCAGTTCTTGTATGCGTTTGCAGCTTTGACAGGCGCGGAGACACTTCTTGTAGAGCTTGAGAGTTAATGGTGGCAAGTGTTGCTGACGAACGATTGATGTTACCCGGTGTCTTCTGGATGTGCCAGGATTCCAAAAGGAGCCGCCGCCGGTAGTTTTCTCTGTCCAAGAGGACAGCGCCGTCATGGCTAATCTGGTGATCAAAAAACCCGTAGTGTTCTGTCACAGTGCTGCGTTCTCTGTTTAGGATAGCGAAGGTCATTCTTGTGTTGACGAATTCTTTCAGGAAAGTTTTTAATCTCGCCGATATACGACGCAGGGAATTCGGTGCAAGTAATCTTGTACACAATGCCTTGTGCCTTTTTGTCAGGAACGCGGGCTTTTGACTACCAGCTGGTTGTCACCAAGCAGGCAGATGTCTGCCGAATGCCTACCGTTGATTCTAGGCGTTCGGGCATTCTTCGTCTAGTACTGATTTTTCAGCCGGACGAGCCACTAGGAACTGCTCCACTGTTCTTGTTCTCTCCAAAATGGTTCACGCCCACTACGTGGGATCGGCCAAGAATGAGGCACTTATCTCGCTTAATTTTTGAACGGTTCATTGCACATGTGGCAGCCTTACCTATATTTGAACTGTATAAAGGCGTTCGTGTAAAAATACAATAATTATAATGTGAAAGAAAATATTTATTTCAATTAACTATTAGAATATATGCGATGCGCACAGCATACACCATTCCGACTAATATTAGAGAGTACGTGACCTATACCCAGCAAGACTAACGCAATATTCAAGCAGTGAAATGCAAGCATCGAACTTTCAAAACGGAAATGAGCGAAAGTTATGTTGTTTTTGCTGTTGTGGCCACAAAAACATAAATTAATATCTTTTCCGTTGAGAAGGTAATTTTTTTTTTGTGTGCCAGTGCTGTCGTCTTCCTTTCCTTTAACTTCTACTTAACCATCCCTTGAGAAACGTCATGTTAATAATTTTGTATAAGTGATCAAAAACGCACATGACATCCAAGAGGGGGGAGGATCTTTGGTGTTGATCAGATAACACGCACATGTTTTTTTTTAATGAACTAAGGAATTCATATCATAGAGACATCTTTGGAAATAACTGTCGCCTACTTTGCTGACCTGTGCTTCGAAATAACAGGCACTGACTGTGAGGTGATCAACAATTGTGGCAGAAGCTTTCAGCGAAGGTATACTGTGCAGGTCTGACGTTCACGGTTTCCGGCAGCAAGGTTACTCGGAGGCGCACATTCAGTTCCCTAGGAGTAAAGAAACATGGCTCTATCTGCGGAACTTCGTATGCTGCCACAAGTTTTTTGGAGGCCCAAAAAAGTTGTGAAGATTTTTGCAGGCTTCCGTGCACGGTTTCGCGTCGTCTGTGTTCTGGCTTTGAAAGAAGACTGCGACAGCCAACGCATCCTCCTTGACTCGAGAATAACGTAAGACACGTCCGCCGCCAATACATCCGACGCATCGGACGGTCTGAGTGCGGGGTAGTTTAGGAGGCAGTGGGTTGCAGTTCGGAGGTGCAACTACTCGTACGTACTTCTGTCACTACTTCTTAAAGGGACACTAAAGCGAAACAATAAATCAGTTTAGACTAATGCAACATTGTTTGAGAACCCTGCAGGCAGTCATTTCAAAAACATAGTTTGATTATTAGATGAGGAAATGAAGTTCCAAGTATCAGTATTTGAATTTCGCGCCGAAATCCCAGCGCCGGTACGTCAGCGTGACGTCAGGGATTCCAAAGTATGTTTTCGCATTTGGGACGCGTTGGCTGAATAAAGGTTCCCGAAACTTGCCATGTGTAATATTTGGTTCCTTTAGAACACAATGTAGTCAATCTGTACTGCTATATATAGTTAGTGGGCCCTAGAATGCCATCAAAATCCAAGACGTCACAGCCCCCAGGTGCGGGAACTCAAGTAGGCGTCGCCAACCGTATTTCGTTTTTGCGCTTTTTCTGGCTTACCAAACGTCTTATCGTTGTAAGAGTGGTGTTTTTGGTGTTGTAGAACGGTAATTTACTCATGCAGAAGAAATTATTTTTCACTTTAGTGTCCCTTTAAGGGTGCGCTGTACTTAACCAGGATCTTCAAAATCAGCTCGAGTTGGACGGCAGGGATGCAGAAGGTGCAGGCGACTGTAAGGCGAAGCGGTAGAAAAGTAGAGCACGCGTAGCCTCATGGGCCTTCTCGTTTGCGCGGATACCACCGTGACCCGGGACCAAGTGAATGATCCCTCTCTTGGCTGCAGTTGCATTGTCAGCTGCAGCCTTGCATAACTGTTTGATCTGAAGTGGGGGAGTGCACGTAATGGTGGTATTAATGCGGTTAGCGTTCTACGCCTACTTCAGGTACTTTGAGCCTATCTATCTAGTTTGACTCTAGTGCCGACCCAGCGACCCCAGTTTTCCACTAACTTGGGCTGTTAAGTATCAGGTCGGGGTTGTGATGACGTCGTGGTTGTTCCATGGTCGTCACTCGAGCTTCCTCATTCGGCTCTCGTCATGCAGTCGTCGTCGCGCCATCGTTGTCAAACAGTCGTCTTCATACCAGTGTCATCACGACATCGTCATCACGCTGTCAGCACACCATCGATAGTCATTTCAGAGGCGCCATCCAATGGTCGTCGCGCCGTCGTCGTCATAACGAACTCGTCATCCTATCGACGTCATTGTTTCTTGGTCATTTTATCGTAATCATGGTGTCATACAATCGTGATTATGTCGCCGGTGTCATGCCATCGTCTTCACTGCGTAGTCATCATACAGTCGTCGTCATGCATTCGCTGTCATACCGCCGTCGTGATACCGTCGTGGTCGTTGCATCGTTATCATTCCAGCTTCGTCATCCGCCTCTCGTCATGTCGTCGTCGTCATATCGTTGTCGTCATACCGTCTTCGTTGTTCCATCGACGCCATTATTTCTTCGTCAATCCATCGTCATAAAGCTGTCGTCATTCAATCGGGATTATACCACCATCACCATCGTCGTCATGCACTCGTCTACATCCCATTGTACTCATGGTGTCGTCTTCACGCTGGCGTCGTTATACTACCGTCATCAATCCAGAATCATTATCCTATTATCGTTGTGCCGTCGTCATCACGCCAACTTCGTCGTTCCATCGACGTACATGATTCCATCGTCATCACTGCGTCATCGTCATGCAATTGTCGTCATGCCGTCATGGTCATGGCCGACCCTGGCGAGCGAGTATTACAGCAAAGGGGTCCGATCCCGGAGGCTGTGTATGTCGCATATAACCGAAACATTCCCAGAATGACCGCTACACAGCCTAAATGAAGTTTTCTTGAGCCATACGGTACGTTACTAAATTGCTTGAATGTCAGTCTAATTAACATCGACAATCATCGCTAGATAGGCTCTGTTGGAATAGATTTAGACTGCACTACGTTCGGCATCTCGGCCCATATTGTCTTCAAGATGTTCTTACTGGCAGGGGACATTGAACTGAATCCGTGTGCCGAAACGACACAAATTTTGAAGCAGCACAAGGATAATGCAGCTGATGTTACAGATATTAAAGAAACCCGGTTAACTCACATAGGAAAAAAATTGGACACTTTGTCTAACTAGAAAACAGACTAACGCCGCGTCAAGAACAGATTATCCTGATGAGTGATATGCTCCAAACGCCTGAGAGAAGAGCCGATAAATTAGGAAACCGTATCTTACGGTGGAATTTGATAAGTTACGGGGCTTCCGGAAGTTGAAGTGGAAAACAGCGATTCACTTAAAACACTGTAAACAAGGATATTTTTCAAGGCATTTTAAAGCCTGACCACGTCGCCGCTGAGCGCATTCACAGGCTAGGCAGGCAGGTAAGTAATACAGCCTGACCGGTTATATTGAAGCTTTTGGACGCAAGAAACAAAATGGTTATTTTGAAAAGAAGATACAAACTAAAAAAAAAACATGGTGTTGTCTTCTGGCGAGGATTTTTCACGAAATGTTCGCAACGTAAGAAGGAAGATTATGGAAGAAGCGCGAAAGCGAATCGTGACGGACGTGAACGGGGTTCTTTGGTATTTGGTAAGTTGTATATTAATACAGTCGCAGACATATGAGTTGACGAAAAATATTATAAAATGCCTGCTAGAAAAAACGGCACCAAAAAGCCAAGCCGACCTTTTACGTGGAGGCAGAGGCAGGAGCGGAACCAAACGCAAGGAAATTGAGCAATCCTCCTTTATTGACCAGTCCTTTGTTTTCTGAGCAATCTATTTTTCTACCTTGAATTAAAACTGATGGGCTTAATGAGAAGGGCATGAAAATAATTAATTTTGGTGCGCGTAGCTTGGTTAGCAGGACTCGCTTGAAATAGCACTCGTATAACGCATAGGCTTATGCGTAAGACCCATCTGTCCTACCCCTACAGTTTCCGACAACGCTTTATATGCCTGCTCTCCCATGGCACCTGTGACGTGTCTGTTGGGTCGGTTTCTGGCCAAGTAAAGCTGGGGCCGATCCTGGAGACAGTACGCGAAGGGGCGTGGGTCGCTGGGTGTGGCTCTCTGCATCTTGCCAAGCAGAAACATAATTGCTATGCTGAGAAACGTGGGCAGATGATCAGCTGCATAGCATTTAATTATCCGCTTCACAATTATTCTAATAGCTCGTTAATCTGCATTTTGACAGCACTTATTAAGCCACTTTACGAAAGCTTTTATATATATTCTTAAGTGTGCTTTGCATCTGCATAATTGTTTCACATAATTAGCATTCTTTGCTTTCTTCAGCCGTTTTGAGCATATCTATATATTGCATTATATTACATCTATCTATCTATCTATCTATCTATCTATCTATCTATCTATCTATCTATCTATCTATCTATCTATCTATCTATCTATCTATCTATCTATCTATCTATCTATCTATCTATCTATCTATCTATCTATCTATCTATCCTCTTACGCCGACCCAGTGGCCCAAGTTGTCTACCAGCTCGGGCCACTAGGTATGTGCTTGTGGTCGTACTGCCGTCGTGGGTGTTCTATTGTAGTCATTCCAGCTTCGTCATCTGACTCTGGTAATGCCATCGTCCTCACGCCTTCTACGCCTGACCCAATGGGCTAAGTTCTTTACCAGCTTGGACTAGTACGTACGTATATATATATATATATATATATATATATATATATATATATGTGCTCGTGGTCGCTACGCCGTCGTGGGCGTCAAACAGACGTCGTCATCCCATTGTCCACGTGCCATCGTCGTCGTGCCGGCTTTGTCGTTCCATCAACGTCATTTCTTTATTGACATTCCATCGTCGTCACTGCGACATCGTCATACAATCCTCGTGATTCCGTCATGCTCATGGGCGGCCTTGGCAAGCGAAGGTCACAGCAAAGTGGTCCGATACCGGAGACAGTATATGTCGCATGTAGCCGGAGCGAAGGAAGTCTCAAAATGACAGTACACATTTTAAGGAAACATTGCTTCAGCATCCGGGTGTGTCGCTGCTTACCTTGAATGCTAATCGCATTGCCGTTGACAGTCATCTTGAGATGGGTTCTGCCATAATTTTTCTGTGTCGGTGTTACTCGGCAAGACAGCGGCAACCACGCTCAGCAAAGTGATGCGAAGAAGGCTAAGAAAGCTTCGTTTTAAAATAATTACGAATGCGACGGTGGGGATCGAACCTCGGTCTCCCAGCACAACAGCTCCATCGGCGCTCTAACCACAAGGCCGGAATCGCGCGCATGCCTGCGTCTCACGTGCCAGTGCCAACTGTACTCCGTTTCATACTTAGCGTGCAACGCTGTTGAAGACAGGTGAGAAGCTTGGTCATCGAAATATGCGTGCGCTTCCTGGTCAAGCAATTGGTTCCGCATTCGGGTCTGATGTACGAATTGCTTCTTCGCCAATTTCATTCAGATAATTTTGCACTTGAAAGACCTTTATCGTCAAAGTTAAAATTAAATTTCGGGGTTTAACGTAGCCAAAATGATGATCTCATGAGCCATGCCGTAGTGGGGGGCTCAGGATTATTTTGAACACATGGGGTTCTTTAACATGCACCTCAATCTAAGTGCACGAGTTTTTTTTTTTTTTTTTTTTTTTTGCTTTTCGTCTTTTTCAAAATAGGGCCGCCGCGACCAGGATCGAACCGGTGACTTCGAGCTCAGCAGCGCAACGTCATAGCCACTAAGCTACCACGGTGGGTGTGATCAAAATGACTTTCCACCGGACTGGTATCCTCTTTTCAAGAAGTGTATTTGTTGCCTCAGTTTTAGAGAGCTGCTGTTTGCGTTATTAATTGTTCGCGATGTGTAGCGTTTTGTATTTTGCTTGCAGACGTGGTCATCGCTGGGGTCATCGCTGTTCTAATTGTCCGCTATGTGCGTATACACTTCATGCACGTATGTTTTTTTGTTTTGTTTTTATATCTGTAACAAATTCTATTAAAGAAAAAAAAACAAAGCGTTTCGTGGTCAAGTTGAAAATATTCAGTTAGACGCCTGAATTTACCTTCACCATGAAACGCTTTTTTGTTCATGGCACGTCATGAGGCTCATTCTACGACAAACGTCCTAGACACTGCACTCGACGCTCTATATTACGTTCTAAAAAATCCTAGTCAATTACTTAACTGCAATATTTGTCCCCCTAGGTTACTTATGCAAGAATGATTACAAAGACGGCGCCAAATAAAACAACAGACGAAGGAAGGAGACACGAGACAACCACGTAGGCGCACTAACAACTGAGTGTTTTATTTCTTGACATAGGAATATATAGCTGCTGCCAAGGATCAAAACAAGAAGAAGAAACTGGGCCGTCATCTGCATCGCACAAGGAAGCCGCGATACAGAATAACTTCTAAGTGTCGCTCCCAAGATACGCCAGTTCCCTTATCGAAAGAGAAACTGAGGCTTCACTGATACAATCATCACCACGCTTCTTGATCTCAAGCGCTTCCAATATCTTCCTTGTCAGTTGATCATCAGCTCTGTTCAAAACACAGGTTCTACCAAAATCTGGGATGCAGTTGTGAGCCTTACAATGCGCACTTATGTGACCGGAGAGCTGGTCTTCCATCTTATATCGATGCTCATGCAATCTGTCATTCAGAAATCTGCCTGTTTGGCCTACATATGATGAACGACACGACAAGGGAAACGAATAAACTACTTTCTTTACACATCCGACATGTTTCTGCCCATGTTTTTTTTGCGCACACCTGTTTATTTTCCCGATGTGCTGCGTTCACCTTGGCACACATCAAACCAAGACGTTCCGGAGCGGAAAATAGAACCCGAACACCAGCTCGTTTACTTACTTTTTCCAGATTGTTAGATATGCCGTGAACATATGGAATGATAGCACACCTGGTTTCAGAAGGGCCTGCTCGACCCTGGTTTACGACGTTAGGTGCTTATGCAAGAAATAATTTTCTGTCTCTTACAGCGATTTGAATATTGCAACAGTGGCCAAAACTTGTGTTGAAAGAAAATGTCAGCAAAATTAAAACACTAGTGGAGCGCATGAAAATCTCCTATAGTTGCTAGAAAAGCAATCACACTTTCTTATTCCAGCCAATTTGAGACCGCTACATTGTCTCACAATGTGCGTTCTTGCACATTGTGAGACAATGTAGCGTGTAGCAATGTTGCACAATTCTCGCACCCTTTACAAAACCAATAAAACTGTGTCGTTTGGTTGTATAGCTAGCGATAAATGAGTAAAAAAGTATTGAAGTCGATGGGCGAGCATTTTCGAAGCGAAAGAGGCCTTAACATTGAAAAATGTGCGAAATGCCTCCTGTTTAGGCACATGTAGCTTGTTGATGAGGTCCAAGTAAAGATTAAATTTTCATCAAATTTTGAGAAATTTATTTCGGAAAGTTTAATCGGAGCAATTTTTGTTTTAGGCGAGGAAAAAAAAATCTTTATATTGAGAGTCCGCCGCGTCCTCAGGCGCCAGGTCGTAAGGCCGCTTCACTGCAAAAGGCGCTTCTCCGGGGCAAGAGAGAGAGAGACGGGGGCCGCGAAGGCGGCAAGACCGCATGCTGCTTTGTGCTCTTGCATTGCTGGCAGCTTTAAAACAGTGTGGCTGGCTGGAACCAGATTTCGGAAGGGCATCATAGGCAGTCGATTGGTACTAGGAGCAGCTAACCCGCCGTGGTTGCTCAGTGGCTATGGCGTTAGGCTGCTGAGCACGAGGTCGCGGGATCGCATCCCGGCCACGGCGGCCGCATTTCGATGGGGGCGAAATGCGAAAACACCCGTGTACTTAGATTTAGGTGCACGTTAAAGAACCCCAGGTGGTCAAAATTTCCGGAGTCCTCCACTACGGCGTGCCTCATAATCAGAAAGTGGTTTTGGCACGTAAAAACCCATAATTTAAAGAAAGTTTTTTTTTTTTAGGAGCAGCTATATTTCACTGCCGCCGCTCGCTACGTTGGTGCAGGCGAGGCATGAGGAGCAGAGCTTACAGGTTGTGTGTCCAGATTCGGCGCTTTCGGGAGGTTTCAGTTTTCAGTACCGCCGCCGACGTACGGGCTTCGCCATTTGAAATGTCCGTGTGGCCGAGGAGAAGGTGATCCCAGCATTGTCGGTCGTCAGCGAGGATGTTACGAAATGGTCAGAGGTGCGCGTACGTTTCAGACTCGAACCTTGGTGATAGTTCTTTTTCAGCCTTTCTTTCTAGGGACGGGGGGCTCTAAGAGCGCGTATATAACTTTGCTATTCCTTTCCGCCCACGTAAAAAGCTGATGGGGTGTAAATATATGTCCTTGGTATAAGGTGTTTGAAGACAGGGCCTGGCTTCAAACCACGTCACGGTGCAAGCGCTCTTCCCATGAGACCTTGCAAAAAAGTTCCATTCGGCAAGTAAACTTTCATGGTGTCACAAATTTGGCAATTTTTATTGTTTTTGTACTATGATGATGCACTGTCAGAAAAATAGTGAATTTTTCTCACAGCATGAAGTTGATGCTCCAGAACTTTCACGATTTGAGCTTGAAAAGTAGCCACTGCAATAGTTTGTAGAGACTGTTCCAAATCAGAGCCCGTGACTTCACACAAAGCGGGACAGTTTCTCCGGTAGAAAAAAAAAACAAGGTATATACTGGGCCTTCCAAAGCTGGATTATGCCTATCCGGAATGTTAATAAAAATGTCCAGCTAGCTCCCCAAATGCTGCTTACATAGGCGTTTTATGTGGTTAGGCGTTTTCGCGACATAGTGAACAGATCCACAAATTGTATATATATATATATATATATATATATATATATATATATATATATATATTGTTGCGTGTGGAAAGACACAGACAGAAGAGGCTATTTACAGGCTATTTACACTGGAGCCAGGCAGCCAGGCTGACACTCGCTCGCGCCAAGCGCACCGACCAACTTCGTCGTCATTCTCGCGGCGGCTCATTTCTTGAGCATCGCTTGAGCATATCGTATATATATATATACTCTCTCCCCTCCGTGTGAGGTAGCTGATTCCGTTTAGCACGCCAGTCTATACGACGGGTGGAGCTGATAACGGCTGCGCTCCTTCTTACAAAAAGGAGACTGGCATGCATGCTGCGTGCCCCCCGCACTCAGATACGACATATGAGAGTTTGCCCCTTGTGCCAAGACTTCCGCCTCGGAATGCGAAAGTAGCGTAATGAGCGCAAAATACGACTATGAATGTTTCGAAACACAATCGCTTCATAATTACAAAACACAACGGAGAAGACTTCGAATACGCTTGCCTTCAAGTTTTTTTTTTTTTTATATCTACAGCACCATCAGGAAATCAAGAACAGTCAACATATGCATAAACGCGAGAGTAGGGAAACCGAGGCGTCCGATTTTGGAGCGCAGCTCTTAGGCGCCCGTTCCCTCGGCGAGCGCCGTCCCCGCGGTCCTATCACGTCAGTTTGATCAAAGTGCCACGGTGTGCAAGAAAGGAAACAATATGGGGCACCGATAGCGGCGCGTGCGCGTGTTGCCCTCCACTGCTGACTAGGTCGGCCAACCATCATTCACTGCCAAGTGCACGAGAGCTCGGAGCTGTAGGCCATGCATGTGCGTTCCGCGCAACTTCAGCAAATATTTTTTTCTCCGCGCTTTCATTCCACGCGCTCTTGCTTTAAAGCGTCGCAGGCCTAAGCAGAGAAGAAAAAAAATTAATTACGGGGTTTTACGTGCCAGAACCCACGGTACGATTATGAGGCATGGCGTTGTGGGGCACTCCGGTTTTATTTTCATCACCTATAGGGTTCTCTAACGTGCGCCTAAATTTAAGTACACGAGCGTTTTTCGCACGTCGCCCCCCAATCGAAATGCGACCGTTGCGGCCAGGATCGAACCCGCGACCTCGGCAGCGCAACACCATATATAGCCACAGGACTACCGCGTCGTTTAAGTAGAGAAGGAATTTGAACTGGCTCGTCCAGAACTGTGTCCAGATATATATGCACTTATCGGATCCCAAATTGGGATTCGCACGCCACCAATAGGCATGCTGGTCAGTGTTGGTGAAAGGGGCACATGTCCTGCTTGCGCACACAGCAACTATTTAGTGTACGTGTATCGCTCAGGATGGGCGCCTGAAATGTTCTGCAGGGGAATTAAGGGTCACTCGGAGTTTTTCGGGTGGCGTTGCTTTTTGCATTGAACACGCGCAATGCTGCTCGCACCCTCAGTACCCTCGCGACAAACTGCGCATTCTTCATGACAGGGCCGTTGGCCGAAGAATTATCAGCAATATTTGACTTGCTTTGCCATCAAATCGACAAGAGCTGATGATCCAGCAGCAGTGAGTAAATCTGCTTGTTCTCAGCAGCAATCAGCGCAAGCAATGAAGCACAAATTCAGCACGTGTTCTGCTCAGAATATACCAGAGAAGCGGGGAAACCTTTATTGTGGAACAATCGGGGAAAAGTGGGGAAATCGGGGAAACTTATTGTGGGGAAATCGGGGAAATCGGGGATACGTAGACACGAGGCGGTGTACGTTTTATGTGCGTACAAGCACGAGGCTTCCCAAAAAGAAATTAAATTCTGGAGTTTTAGGTTCCAAAATATCACGGTTTGATTATGAGGCACGCTGCAACGGAGGACTTCGCATTAATTTTGACCACCAGGGGATCTTTGATGTGCACCCAATGCGCGGTACGCGAACCAACTCACTTTTTACTTAATGATATTACGGCACGTGTTTAAATCCACGAATTATAGCCGGTGACTTTGCAAGGCGTATCCACTTGGAACGAATTCTCTTGAACTGCACCAGTTTCAAGATATTAATCTTCAATGTTACCGAAGAAATGTATTGGCGTTCCGCTTGTTTCTTTTAAGAAAGCGCTGTTTCATGCATTCAAGCACAAGCCTAACCGGAACACCAATGCATTTCGTCGGACCACATTGAAAATTAATATCTCGAAACTGGTGCAGCCAGAGAGAACGCGTTCCAAGTGGATACGCCTTGCAAAATCACCGGCTATAATTCGTAGATTTAAATACGTGCCGTAAAATCATTAAATAAAAAGTTCGTTGGGGTAATTAGGCTAATTATTTAATCAGGCATTTCGAATTCGCGTTGAAGTAGTGGCCGCCTCATGGAGTAATTTAGATCAAGGGTTCGAATTTTGCTATCTGTCACAGGCAATTTTGAAAAAAAATTTGGACCTCCTAAAAAAAAAATCTTCCGGTATATATGCGAAGGAAGTAGTTCCTCGGATTCGGTGTTTGATCAATTGAAAGTGCAGGCGCAGGTAGAAAAGCAAAAACAAAACCTTGATTTCGACGTTTCCGCCAGTGTACGGCCTTCATCAAGAGTAGGCAATTGCAAGAGCCCAGAGTTCAACTTATACATTATCTCTGCAAGAGTGAAAGAAAATTAAAAAAAAACAAAAAAAACCCGTATAGCGTCATGAAAAGCAACACGCGCGCATTCACTCAAGTAAAGAAAAAAAGAGAAAGGGAAAAGAAAGTGCAGTATAATACAAACACGCGTACAATACCGGGTCATGAATACCAATAACAACAGCTCTGAGTGCTTCCAATCGCAGTCTTGATGAAGGCCGAAATGTCGAAATCAAATGTTCGCTACACGTTCGCTATATATATATATATATATATATATATGTTTCCAAAGGCTACAATATTTCGCGCCACAATTGGTTTCCTCGAACGCGAGCATCTGCAAGTGCTCGATTTAGGTCTACACTTGCGGCTCTATCTAGTCGTGATAACGTAGTCCTTGCAACAACTCTTGTTCCGCAATATCGCGCCCTCAAGCTATCCGAAGTATAGAAAGCACCCCCCCTCGATAGCGCTTACTTTACGCCGACGCGCTCCCGTGCGTGTCCCGGCATTGAGCCATCGTAAGCCCAATGCCGGGGAATTCACGGAGTTGCTTGCGCCATGCGAAGTGTAAGTCAGCAGGCCTTGTGAATTATTACCGTATTACCGTATTACGAATTATTATCGCTACGAATTATCGTATTACCTGCAGTACCTTGCGCTGAAGCGCGGGCGCCGACTCACGACCGCTTCGGCCGGTGGTCTCGCAGCCGGCGAGTCTTCGTCGTCGTCGCGTTGCAGGTTGCACTGAGAAGCCACACGAGGAGCCGAGGTCGAAACCGCGCAGCCTTTGTCACTGGCATCCCACAACACGCTTACCATATCCGAACGAGAGGTTGTCTCTCGAGTCTCGAGTCCTTTCGTGCTGCAGCATGAGCGCGAGCCGCACGTTCTTTGTAGCCGATATGCCTGTGCCCGGCTCGCACATGGGGCGCGGACCGACCGGCGCTTATCGGGCTGTTCCCGGGCGCGCCGATAAACGACGCTGTGCAATTAAAAACAATAGATCTGTCCGCGCGGGGCTCCAGTGGAAATGACGGCGCGACAACGGCACTTGACCTGACGCCGATAGCGTTGTATCTGTCCCCGCCCCGTCGGCCGGTAAAAAAAAAAAAAAAAACTTCCTTGCCTCAAAGCGTGTACCTCCATGGTGTCCTGCGCGGGTCCGCCGCATACGCCACGCATGGTCAAGCAAGGCGATAACACGGACTCCGCCGTTAAACGGCCCCGGACTTCTTCGCATCGTTTAATTTTTCTACGTGTAAACTGGGTGCCGCAAGCGGTATGAGGCGGCAACTCAAATGCATTTCAATCAGCGCGATGATCGGACTATATACGTATCTGCTAAATGACTCGCCGTAAACACACGTTGTTGTTAGAACGCAGCCCAGTTGCTCGCGCACTCGCGGTGCGACACCGAGTCACTCACCTTCCAAGGCTCGCCGCACATGATTTCCGATGACTCGCCACCGCACCTTAACAGCCAACGCTCCCGAGTTCGCGGCAAAGCAGAAGGTCAATGATCCAGGTAAACAAAAAAATAGATGTAGCCTTATCTTTTGGTTTTTGCCACGCACGCTGCGCTGCAGCAGATCGAACGGAGGCGTCACTGCAGTAGCTCCCATAATTGTAAAATCGATAGTTCCGATGGTTATCCTGGTTTAGGTCGTCAGGGTACAAGGGATGCAGAGGCAAATTTTCAAACGCCTTCTGCAGCGTTCATTAACAAAACTAGTCGAATATTTCTGTTCTGTTTTTGTTTTTACCGAGGTGACGGCAATTTTTTTTTCTGGTTCCTTGGAGTGCTAGGAATGAAAGTTAAACAATTAAATAATCATGTAATCAATCATTGTTTATTGACCACAATGGTAATTACACTTAAGTAAGAAACACGTAAACAGAGAGTAAAATATTTTATTTTTGTGACCTAAAAGGCGCATGTCGGTTGTGCTCAGGGCCATACGTTAAGAGCTTTGCAATTATCCGTCTTTGGAGGGATGATTACATGCTGGAGGACGCTGCCTTCAATCAATGGCCCCATGGTCTATTTCGAAAAGCTGCTTCGATAGAAATCTTCGGTTATTGCTGGTCTTGACGTTATGAAACCGTGGTCAGCCACCGGGCATTGGAGGGAAATGTGAGACGGGTGTTGGTGGGGAGAAGATCATGGAGAAGGAGGGCACGTCTATAGAAGATTTTAGTATTGGCGCTTCCGCCATAGTGAATTCAGGGCGACGGACACTCTGGGATGAGGTTTCGTAGAAGGTGAAGAGGTGACGGTGCGTGAAAAGTGTTAGTATCTGCAAATGTTCGCGCTTTGTCGCATGATGCAGACGTTCAGCTTTATCAATCAATCAATCAATCAATCAATCAATCAATCAATCAATCAATCAATCAATCAATCAATCAATCAATCAATCAATCAATCAATCAGTCAATCAATCAATCAATCAATCAATCAATCAATTTGTGTTAATTGGTAACTACCACAAAACATTAAACGTTTACATGAGAAACAGAGCAAGAAAGAAATCAAATGGGAAAGGCAGGGAGGTTAACCAGAACAGGAACTTCTGGTTTGCTACCCTGCACAGGGGGAAGGGTAAGAGGGAAAATATAGGCGAAAAAAATAGCAGAGAAAGAAGCTAAACTCACGAAAAACATTTTAGGCCATAGTGCCCCCTGTTTCAATAACGGGATCAAATCAATCATTTTTTGTGCTCTAAAAGATGCATGTCGGTGGAGCTCAGAGCCGTACGTTGAGGCGTTTGCTGTTATCTCTCTTTGGAGGGAAGAGTACATTCGAGGGACGCTGCGTTTAGTCAATGTCCCCGTGGCCATGGTCAAAGAGCTACTTCGATGAAATTGGACTGCATGAACTTCAAAAACATCACGCTACTCCAAAACATAAAGTTGCTCTCTGTCTGCCTGAAAAAACATTTATTTACAGAAGTTTTGTGCAGGAAGGGTGCGGGGCTGCCCCTTACAAGCACTAGCTGGGCTCCCCCTTACGGGAGCCCATCTGCGTCGGCCGCCGCCCCGGCCCACTCGACCAAGGCCCGCTGGGCCGTCAGGTCAGAGCATCCGAGCAGGGCTGCCTCCCTCCCGGAAAGGGTTGGGTAGGGGGGTTAGATTTGGGGTTTTTTGAAATGCCCACACCATGTGGCAAATGTCTGATGACTTTTCTTCACAGTGCGGGCACTTCCCCGGGCAAGCGGGGTCAAAATATTTTAAGACTGCCGGGCACAGTATAGAGTTTTGGTGTAAAGGCGAAAGAGAATGCGCTCCTCCGCCTTTGTGAGGCCCTTACAGGGCTTAGGATAGATGGAGTGGCCGGAGTTACGCAAGCGTTACTATTGAGAGCACACTGTATGTATATGCTGTAACTTCAGAAACTTACTGCAGAAACTAAGAGCCAACCAGTACAGGTGACAGGCTTCTGCTATCTTTTGTGGTACTACGAAGTGATGTTAATTTTCGTGTTGCTACCTAGCGCTGATTTTAGTCGGCAAAGTAGTAGCTCGTATTCTCGCGATGCGACACAAAAATCAAGTTTAGACTTTAGCACTCCTGCTGACTCCTACTCACTTCCGTAGTAGACAATGTCTGTTGGCTTCATGTGGTATTGTAATTTCTTTAAAAATGGGTCGATTCGGTTTCCGCTATTCTTCTCGTTTCATAACGCAGCCCCTAGTGCCACTTTCAAAAAGTTTCAACACCATTCCAGAAAGGCGGAATCGAGAGATGCGCGTTTGTGGGTACTCCAGTCAAGTCGCGCGTATGGGGTGGCATAAGTGTCAAGAAAATTCCATGTCGATGGAAAAACAACGACGACGACAATTACAAGAACCAATTAAATAACATAAAAAAGCTGTATCAATTGGATACGCAAATGTTAATTCTTTTTTCGGAAAAGCTTAATTTTGGTACCGAGCTCCAGACTGCCGTTTTATTCCGTTGCCCGTCGATCACTATCGTTGAACTAACGCTGAAAAGAACCCAGCATAGGTGACACGCTTCTGTTATCTTTTTTAGTACCACGAAGTAGTACCGCTTAGTACAAAATGAAGTTTTATCTAACGACACCCACCCGGGCCTCCTTCCTTTCTAAGCCATATTTCGACGCAACAAACTCTCTCCGAGCCCCGGCATACATGCGTCATACATTGTGCAAAAAGAAACGCGTCGGCAATGATCGATAAAAGAGTAAGTGTGTAGGGCTTGATGCCATGATTATGGCTAACGCACGCCTCGTCGGCACAACTAGACTGAACAGTTTAGTAACTAAGCTTATGCATTATTGGAGAGAACTGAGAGAATGTCCAGTGCTGCGCGGCTGAGAACCAGCCGTTGCAAAGTTTGTCGTCTTTGATGAACATACGGTTGCTCGAGCAGCGGCCTCTGAATAGATTGCACGAAAGCAGAAGCATTTCTAGTTGCACAATATGGTCAAGATCTCGGCGCAGAACGACGGGTCTGTATTTTCGCGCATGTAGTCTGGACCTGCGTAGGTGGAAGGCGTCCCCTCAAGGGCGACGGCGGACTGAGCTGCGTGTCGCGTTGCTTGATGGGCCCACTGGGCCGCCCAGTTGGCCAATCAAGAAACGCGTTTCGCGCGCGCCGTTGATCGCTAGGCAACGCTGTCCAGCCGCGGTCACGTTTCTATTCTTCCTCGGCGCCGTCGTGGAGTTGTATCAAGCGGAGGGGTTCATTACAGCCTGGGTGCACAGGCAAATACGCATCAGCAGCAGTCGTTATCGCCGCCCGACGACCCCAACAGCGGCCCGTCCAAGGCTAACCTTCGGAACAGCGCATGGCTGCGGCGACCGTGAAGAAAAAAGCGAAAGGTCGCGCCACTTAGCGCTGTTATTTCCTCGCAGTGGAAAACCGCGACGTCTTCCCGACGGTTGGGCGAATGCCACGTCGCGCGCGGTCGGTCTCCACTGACAGGAGGCTCGACACCGCCCCCTTTGGCCGTCGGTCTCGTCTGGGCGCGAAGCGGCCGTGCCGGCGGTAAACAACGGAACGAGGCGTGGTGCACATCAAGCCCGCCGGGAGGGCCGTTTTCGTGGCCGCTTGCCACGGCGCCGCGTCGCAGATAACGTCCTCCCCCCCCCCCCCCCTCTCCTTCCATTTCCCCGTTTGAGAGCCGCGCGCTTCCCGCCTTGCTAAACGCGCGACAAAGGGGCGCCCGGGACAGGCTTATGCCAGGTATGGAGAGCGACGCTCTGTCCACGCGGATATTAAAGAACTAATCAGGACAGCTTCCATCGTCGGTGCGCGCGCGCGCGGGCGCTCTGCGGCGCCCCGGCTGCTTCTGCTGCTGCTGCTGCAACCCCTGAAGCGCGCGGCCTAGCTGACTCTGTCGGCGCAGGGGGCGCAGGCGCACCGCTGTCAACTCGTCTCGTTCCAGCGAGTCCCGACTTTTTCTGTTCTTTTTCTACGCTTTGCGCTTATTTCCTCGCAGCGCCATTTCTGGATCCACCGCTCGCGTGATTGTCTTCGAAACCCCCGCCGCTCCGACCCCGCGCGCGCTCTTCATTCCTGGCGCGTTCGGCTGCTATAGCGCGTCGACCGGGCGGTATTGTGTCGCCTGCAGCTGGGAAGGCCGCGAGGTGCCGCCGGCTGGGAATTGGCGTACAAGAGAACAAAGGAAAAGAAAAGGCAAAGTTATAGCTCTCGAAATTGAGATGGCTGCTTGTTGCGTCTCCGGTATGCCTAGTCTGCCATCGTACGGGGACAAGTAAACGCGAGTCAAGCTCAGTGGTGAAACTGGAATCGCACATTGGACGCGGGCGTGTGCGAGAAAACAACACCGCGTAACATGTCATCTGGCATACGAAGACGCAAACTAACGCCACGCCTCGCGTGTCCTCGAAAGCAACTGCTTTCTTAATTAAATGCGGACGAGACGGCGGCAATACGCAATACTGGAATATCGTTTTCTTTCTTTTTCGGCAGCAAGCCGGCTCGCGAAACGAAACTGACACAAACGAAAGAGAGAGGAGGACCTGCCTGCTCCAGCTGGTTTCTAATCTCTATGCAACTGCCACACCCGGTGCGCCGTCCGGGACCTGCGGCGGTATAAAATCGCGGGCTGGCCGCGATTTCAAAACGCATTGAGAAACGCCCTCGCAAAACGCTACTGAAGGACAGCAGTGGCGCATACCGAAGGGCGACAGTCGCTGAATCTAGCGCGAAATAATCAAAACAAATGGCCGGTAAGGCTGCACAGAAGCCCCGCTAGTATACCACACTGCGCATCTTTCGCGCCGACTCGTTTCAGCACGGCCATTATATTGCAGATGCGAGAGCGAAAAGAAAGAAAGAAAAAACAGAGACCCCCCCTCGTATCACGGTGCGCTGCGACGCACGCGAGGAATGCGCTGCGCAACTCTCACCCAGCGACCACAGAGAAACAATGCCGATCCGGTTCCCACGTGGCTGCCGCGTACAGCGGTGGCTGTCCCGAGCGCGTGTGATTTTCTCCATCGATCACGTTTCTCGCGGCCGCCGACGGGCTGAAACGCGTCCTCCCCGCGCGCTCAACCTCGGAGCTTGCTTTTTCCCATCCAGCGCCCGCGCTCCTTGCGCGCTCGGTAGCCGCCAGAGCCGGGCTCCGATAAGGGGGCTCGCATTTCAGCTCGGCAGACCCACCTGCCTCCTCGGCCGCTGACGCGAAGAAAACGAAGAAGCGAACGACAAGCGGACGCTCGGGAGCGGCAACTGAGAAGCCCGTGAGAGAGCGTCGCCACGCGGGGACTTTCAGAAACAGAAAACATACAAACGCAAGCTTTCGCAGCACATTCTGCTACATCATGGGTATCGCGCGAGTAAAGTTTCGAAAAAAGAAAGAGTCGCCCCGGGGCGATCGCAATTTCGGCGAGCGTTTGTTCTTGCCTGTCTTTCAACCTCTCTCTCGTCCTTATGAGCAGCAGTAATCAACGAAACCTGATGAATGCACCCAGCGAAGCGTTATGATTTCAGGTATTTCTTTTTTCTTTTGCGGAGTTTAGTCTTGCCTACTTTTAATATCACTCTGCCTAAACAGGGCTCATCCGGTTGACTTCTCAGCGATTCTCATTACATTAGCCCAGTCTTCTTGTGGGAGAGAAACAGAACACATGGAAAGACAGGCGAAGTTTCACCAAAATATTGACGTTCCGCTTGGCCACCCCGTTCTGGGAGGTGGGGACAAATTGAATGAAACGTAAGAGGAGAAGTAAGGAATAATCATAGGATCTACTCTCGACGTCGTGTGCAGGAGCGTTCGTAAGACCTTTTTTTCCTAACTCAAAAGGGAGCGAGCACCCAATAAACGCACCTTTTCTCTCTCTCTCTGATATAAAGATGTGGTTTCAATGGGCGATTGAAGCCGTATTGACAATCGCCCCATCGTTGGCTATTGTCAATATTTACAATTCATTTGCATTTCGCGGTAAGTATATAAGCTACATGGATCTCCGATTTCTCCTCGTTTGGCGTGTCACTTAATAAATAAATAAATAAATAAATAAATAAATAAATAAATAAATAAATAAATAAATAAATATTTGTACAGGGGACCAGTCACACGTATCTCTATACACTGGTGATGGCAACGAAGGGCAGCCATTGTTGCACTTATTTGAAACGGAACGCTTACGTTTGGGTGTTAGGAAGCGAAATATTTAATGCGAAGCATTCGTTGCGAAATTCAGTCGCTTTAGTGTATCTCTTTATCTATCTCGCTTTCTACGTCGTGATGCCATCGTGGTCGTTTCTTCAACTGGGTATATAGGGTGTCCCAGTTAAATTTAGCCAAGCTGTCTAAAAGAAAGAAAGAGATTAAAGAAGGTTTAAAAAAAACATGGTGCAAGATACAATTATAAAACCTACGATGCTCGGTCGTCCCTGGCCTGACTAAATACCGTAGGATGGCAACGGTTTCGAGATATGCGCCATCAAACTTGCTTTAAAAATGCACTGTTGTTCCACTTACCTTTTCACGAAAATGCTGTCTTATGCACTTAAGCCCAAAAGTAACTGGAAAGCCAATGCATTCAGTCAAATTAATATCTTGAAACTGATGCAGTCCTTAGAATTCGTTCCAAGTAGATGACATGGCTTGACATGCTCATGTATGTTTTCTCGTTATTGTCATGTCGTGACGTACATGACATGTCATGCAAGTTATGGCACTCATGTCATGACATGCATGCCATCAATGTGATGATACTTGCGTCATCTTCATATATATGGATATCACTGATATGCCATTAGTGCCGTGAATTGCATGACATGTCATGCACGTCCCCACATGAATAAGGACAAAACATGCATGAACATCTCATGCACGTATGTCTCATCCCACATATCCTGATATCTAACCAGTTAGAGCAACGACCACGACATGATCACCGCATGTCATTTATGTCATTCATGTGATGCATGTCATTTCATTCATGTCATGGATATCCTGATACATAACTTGTTAAAAATGTACGTATCTGACACGGCATGAATGCGCACGTAAATGACATGCATGCCATGTCGTGTTGTCATGAATGACCTAAGTGACTTGCGGTGATGACTTCGTGGTCGTTTCATTAACTGGCTATATGTCAAGTGCATGGCATAAATGTCATAACTGAGATGACGTGACAATGGAATTATTGACATGATATCCATTTCTTTAACTGGATATATTCTGGGCAGGCGTCTCACGACATGGATGTGTGACATGAATGACATAACATGACCTGATTAGCATAAATGTCACGAATGCCTGTATGTATGTCATGCTATAACATGATTCCCATGAATGCCATGACATTCATGACAAAAAATGATAAATTCTTGACATGCTTGTCAGGACGTTGTTACATGAGCAGAACTTATGCCGGCCCAGTGAACCAAGTTGTCAACTAACTTGGCCCGATGCCTACGTGCTCGTGTTCGTGATGCCGCGGTGGTCGTTGCATCGTCATTCCCGCTTCGTAAGCCGACTCTCGCCTCTGATTCTCACGTGCGAGTGGCGCTCGAGCAAGGCGGCACGCGTAAGAAGATCCCGGCATTTCGGCAGCACAGCAATGGGTGGTGGTTGCACCCGTTCAAATAGCGATGGAGAAGCAAGTTTCCCACGCACGCCGATTTCCGGGCCCCAACGAGCCGCCTCCTCGTTCCTCCTGAACCTCGTACCTGACTTTCGCGGCCCTTCTCGTCGTTACCAGGCCGCTTAACCAAACATCGAGGCCTGCTGGTTCCTGGCGCACCGAATTCCACTGTGGCAGCGTCATCACGGCTGGTCCAAGGCGAGCAATCTACTACGCCACTTGTCCGAATGGCTATACTATTGAAAAGGACACGGGCTTCAGGTTGTGGTGCAGTTTCACCGTCAAGTCATCCGCTCGTGTCCTCCAAGCGATACCACGCGCTGCCGTCAGCGAGCATTCACTTTCCGCGTTTCTTGCCCATTCCGCACGCCCATGGCGCTCTTTCGCATGAGTGTGATCGTTCGTAGAAACCATGCCATTGTCGTTACCGTCGTTGTCGTCGTCTTGCTGCTGTCGTCACGCATGCGCACGCTCGTGTTAATTATAGTTCATTGTACTCGCGTCACACACACAAATACTATATTGACACAAACACACCAGTCAATCTGGTAACGATCTGTGGAACCCGAAACAATGCTGCATAGCCAGCTGCCTGCAAAATGCTTCGCGTAAGGTCGATTCCCGCACTGCGTGGAATCTGCACACTTTTTCTTGCCGCAGCGTGCTCGGTGTTGTATACGAAGTCGCCCCTTTTGGCGTTTATACGGCTATAGAACCAGCTGCCTGACAGAGTTGTCGCTGCCTTTGATCACGCTGGCTTTGGTAGTGCTGTTGAACAATACATGCTTGCGCAATGAATGTTTTGCCCCTAAGAGTTACGTGAACAGTTTTCTTTTCTGTACAATTTTCGCCCCTTCGTCTTGGTCGAAGTTTGTATTACTAGATTTTGGAAACGCATGCCCCCTTCCCCATTTGTAATGCTCTTTTATGCTTTAAAGCCCTAACAAACGATGAAAGGATTATGAATGATTGCTCTATCAACTTACGCGTCACTGTTTAATGAGCGTCATGCTTAAAGACGACCTAGCCACCTGTGATGAAACATGTGATTTGCCATCGAAAGGATGGCAACTTCGACTGCAGTATATAATCGCTTCGATGAAAAAAAAAAAGGTGAGACTAAACAGCACGAGCTCATACGCGGTGGTATTTATGACTTCCCCTTTACGTAGTGAAATCCACCTGCTGTTGAGACAGATGTATACTGTCGTCTCAGCAAAAGCACCTAATTTGATGAGCAGTCTAGGCGCTCCGGATTATTTTTCATTTACCCATGTATTAAAATTTCCGATTCTACCCAATCATTGCGATAACAAAAAATTTAGCACTTTATTGCACCGTCTATATCACATGGCACAACATACAAGCGGCCCTTCTTGCGTAGGATAAAACTCGTTGCTTGTCCCCGATGCCTTCGCCACACAGACGAAGATGCGCACCACTTTCTTCTCGAGCGCCCAAGACAAGAAACTACAAGGCGAACACTGAGGGCAGATTGAATACTTTTAAATCGTCGACCATCCACCGAGAAAAACAAAAATACTTGGCACAGGGTCGACAGCGGCGTTGCAGAGAGTAGTGCTTGTCTTTAAAAATGTCCCTATGAAATACCAACATCCTCGGTTTATATTGCATATTCGTAAAGACTAATACAACTGTACTGATGATAGATGTTTCAGGTAAGTCTACATTCCTATATGTAGGGTTTAGCGTTTCCCGTTAGACAGAACTGAGAAAAGTACTACGAATTTTTTTTTTGGCTGTTCGTATTTAACCGAAAATGGTCAGTGAAAGCAAGTCTAGCAGAGAGCTAAGACGGCGATAGGCACAGTTCCGATGCAAGGAATTTTGCTAGGTCAAAGTCAGGCGTCATGCTACCTCCGAAGCAATCTTCACTGCGACGAAAACTAGAAGCGGGGAGCTCTTGGGGGAGGGGGGAGGCGTAGTGTAGTATACGCAGAAGGGATCAAGAAAACCCTAGCTCGCGCCCTTGCAGGCTTCGCCCTGCGGTCGCCATGGTTGTTGAACTGAGGAAGTTCACATAAAGCTAAGGCGGGCTCGTAATTTTTCGTCATTTCTCGCGGAGTCGTCAAGGAAGTCATTTGTTCTGTGTTATTTATTGGAGCTCTGTGCCTACGTACTGTTAGAAATCAAATCCCATTCTATTTGGGCCCCAATATCTAATGCCCTTGCTATAATTTCTGTACTGTCTCATCGCCGTATGACGTTGTGCCTTTCCTGGTCTGCTTCACTGAAACTTTGTCCTTCTGTGTATTGCATGCATCCACTTTGTTGAAGAACAGCATCTGAAGTTTACATACAGTACGTTGGATTAGAATTTTCTCTAGACGACATGAAAGAAAACGTACAGTTGTCAAGAATAACATAGATCACCCTCCCCCCCCCCCTCCTTCAGCATATCAACTTCATATTCATCAACTTCATATTCACAAAAAGAAATGGAAAGAAAAAAGAATATGGTAAGCTCGACCCGTAAAATTATCAACCGAATAAAGATAAGTGAATGTTCGTAAAATATATTCACTGAAAAGAATGTTGGGTAAAAAAACCAAAAGCTACGCCAACATTTGGGAAAATAAAAAACCTAAAATGCTGAACCTAATAGTTATTTTGTTGTGTACTTGCATGGCATGTTATATTCACAAGTGTACTTTATGTTTTTCGGGTGACCGCTTTTCCCCATCCAACAAATGTTATCGCTCAGCGCGGGACGCGCCCGTAGGTATCGGAAGTTTCTCGAATGTTATCCATTGTTCTTTCCGCTGTCTGTTGTCTCCCAAGGTTATGTAATCTAATTGCATGTGCGACGCGAATTGTGTCGAACTTTCTAGAAGACACGCGGGTACCAGCGATTACTCTGGAATCTTCGATGGCTCATGTATAAAAGCTGACGCGCTTGACCGGCTGATCAGATTTTTCGACGATCGGCGGCTGTGTTCGCCGCTGTCGCCGTTGTTTGAGTGTAGCCTGTTTTTCAGGGCACAACTTTACCCATTAACACGCTAGTTTCGTCATTCTAGCTTTTGCTGCTTTCTTCACCGTCACTACTGCGTGACAATATAATTATGTGTACTTACGTTCGTTCACGTCTGTAAATCTGAACTTCTGTGCCTGTTCTCGGAGAAGTTCAGAGTGATTTTACTTAATTATGGAATTGTAAGATTTTCCCCTCCCCACGTGTAGGGTAGCAAAGTGGACTCAGTCAGGTTAGCCTCCCTGCCTTTCCTAGTGCCCTTTTCTCTCTCTCTCTCTCTCTCTCTCTCTCTCTATCTATCTATCTATCTATCTATCTATCTATCTATCTATCTATCTATCTATCTATCTATCTATCTATCTATCTATCTATCTATCTATCTATCTATCTATCTATCTATCTGTACGAGTTTATAAATGCCTGTGAGAATGCATGCGCTACCTTTTCTGGCTTCCCGGATACGTGTGCAGAACTTTGTATCTTCGCATGTATCCATGCTCTCTGAATGCACTCATTGTTTTTCGGTGCATTTTGTGATTTCTTTTTTTTTTTTGCCATGCAGTGAGGAGTCGCCGATGCACAAACCAAAGGGGCCAATCCCTCCTTTAAGATCACGTCTGCATAAAAAACAAGAAGAATACTCAAGGATGCGCCTACTCTGGGAAACCACGAGCCAGCTATAGTAAGACAGCGTATGGAGCACGAGATTAGGAACATGATTAGGAAGCAGATTTAACGCCTGCCAGACGAGCCATGCCACTTGCTCGATTGCTACTCAACACTATAAACTAGCTTCGCAGCAGAGCTTTTGCAGCAGCTAAGCCAATTTACCGTTTCATGCTAGATTCATGTTGGCTCGCGCAACATTCTCAACAAATATGAGCGCTACTCTTTCATTGGTTTCACTTCTTTTTCTACTCCACAGTAATTCGTTCCCACAGCTGGGTATTCTGGGGCTATATAGAGGCCTCTTCGCCGAATGACATCACAAAGATGCAGAAGCGCTAACGATGTTGACAACGCTTACCGGTACCTTCTATAAGCTACGTTATAGGCGCTGCGATAAACGCGGAGGTCACAAGCGTTAGGCTGGCCGGCAGCTCCTACTTAAAGATAAATAAATAAGGTAATATAGGAGTAAAGAACACGGGTATCGGCACTGTTCCAATTGAACTGTTCAGCGGCCACAGAAAGGGGACAAAATTATGGAGCGAATGGCTATTGAATGGCGCGTCGTTATTCCCGCGGTCTTTCCCGCAATACTGTACTGTGCATCAAAGACGCGAGAAACAGAACGTGATAGGTGTTCTTATCGTAATGAGAAATCCATAATTTCCGAAAGCATTATTTCGGCAAGAAACTCATAAAAAAGTCGGCGGAACAAGCCCAAAAAACAGTTCCAAGCGGAAGGCTCGGCCCTTGCTACGTATACACATGCAGCAGCTGCACGCGCATACCAGTTGCGTCACAGCGCATTCGTTCATATGGTCGTCGTATAGACAAGCGTGTGTCTGTGAAAGGTCATCAATATCAACGCATTCTTGCATACTAAGAAAAGCAATCAAATTAGACAAGCTTAGTTCGCCGTCAGGTATTTTCACGGCACAAAACCAAAGACGTGGAAGTGCCGGTTTCTGAATGAGGCAGCACATGCAGGTGCCTCGTGGCTCAACTCTTTCCAGGTGCCAGCGCGTGACCCGAAAAGCGCTGGCCATTGGGATTTGTCTAAATATATATCTATATATAAATAAGTCCGTGGCACTGCTGCTCCGCTGAGCGTAAGGTGCGAGTTGTACAACGCGATCGCTGAGCCTCGTTTTGTTTCTGCCTCACAAATCGGACGTGCGCTGTGATAAGTCGTATAAATTTGACAGTGTGCCCCCCCACCCGCCTACCCCCGTTCTGCGGTAGTGCGTAGTGTTCGGTCGGGAAAAATAAATAAACGAACGGGTTGTATTACCAAAGGAAAATGCACTGCTGCGAGCTCTCCATTCGCTTTGCTCAAAAGCTTCGCTATACGACAGTGAAGTAACGTACGTGTTACCGAAGAAATTAAAAGCTGCCACGACGACGTGTTCCGGCTGGTTCTTGAGAAAAAAAAAATAAAAGAAAGAAATAAGAAACTCAAGGTTAGACTTTGTCCCGGAATGCGTCCTTGACTGGCGAACGACGTTATTACTGGTTTCCCGGTACACTTTCAATGTGGCTGTTCGGCCGAAGCGTGTCGTAACTCTCTTGCGTTCTGTCTGGTGCAACTCCCGTGTTCTGCAGTAGCAAGTTTGCTCTGTACTACTTCGCTGAAAAGCGCCGACTGATTGAGCGCGTAAGCCTGCAACTTTAACCGCTCGATGCTTTCAGGGGGAGCAATTTCCTGCTCTCAGCGGGTGGGAAGTGGGGGGCTTCCTCGTAACTTCCAACGCTGCAGCCACCGCACCGGCTCAAACAATTTAACTTTGGCATGCTTCATATGTATGTTGTGGCCTTCGCACGGCCTATTCTTTTTAAATTTCCGTATTACAATCGCAGCATGATTTAATATTATAAGCTTTCCCTATCAGCTCTCAGTTCGCCATTCGAGGGAACAGTTAAGGTATCAGCGTTTCTTTAGTGTAGCACGAGCCACAGCCGTCTGTAAAATGAGCAGGTCAATTTGGAAAGATATGTAACAGCAAATGTACCGCTGTCACGTAAGGGTCAAATGCCGTAACCGTTACAGAATAGACATTATGCAACGGTTATGGGCCACCTCCTTACCTGCCCTATGCAACATAACCTGTACAAATTCGTTTCTTCCTAACAATTCCACACATAATATTACCAACTCGCATTCGGTCTATCCTTTTGAAAGATGTCATTCTTAATAACGTCCTATGTAGTTTTTTTTGTTCCATCGCTGCTTTTACAGTCGTTGGCTCCATTTCAGAATTTTCTTTTTGTCGGGTTCCAAGCTTCGGATCCATAGGTGAACACGGACAGAATACAGCGATAATGTGTACTTTCTTTCAGGGGGATATCGGAAAGCTGCTAATCATTTCCCTCCGACAAAAGCACTTAAAGTGGTTCTTATTCCCCTGAGCCCCGACTTCTTTCTCATGACCCGGGTCCACCATGAAAACTGGGCGGTAATCGCTGCATTCGTCCCATACTATCTCCCCATCACCGCTCCCTATCGTTTTCTGTTGCTCCGGCCAAACGAACATCACTTAAGTTCTAGTTTATTCTACAGCCAGCTGTAACCCTTCTCGTACTAAGGTTCTGACAAAATCGTTTAACTTTTCGATTCATATATAGACGTACAGGTTTCCCTTCTCTTTATCAAATATTTTTTTAACTTATATTGAGTGAGCTGAAATGAGTTGAATAATGATCGCTCGATAGATAGTTGCATTAACTATTGCGCGTACGTTTGTTTTCGAGATAATTTCATGAATTCCCTCGAAACTGTCGATGTCACGCAGAGTCACAACGACACAAGAATGTCCTTAAATACATGATCTTCTGCACAGGCAATGCGGCCGCTTTTCTTGTTCTTTCATCGATTGACATGGGGGCGAACATGCGAAAACGGCTGTGTCTCGTATACAGTGGGGGCATGTTAAAGATCTTCAAGTGTTAAAAAATGAATCCGGAGAACCTCACTACGGCGCACCTCAAAATCAGATCGTGGTTCTGGCACTTAAAATTCAGTAATTTAATTTTTTTCATGGATTGCTTGGTCGTCGAATTAATTAATTTAGCGTCCCAGGGCACCACAGTGGCTCAGGAATAATTATAACATGGGCTTCTTTGACGTGCACTAGAAGCTCGATACACGAACACATACACACATATATTTTCAATATATATATTCCTGCTTCTTGCTGGCACTTCTTGCGCCAGCAAGAAGTGCCGGCAGCTACGTCAATCGTCAAAGCAATCCGACCAATCGTCGGAACGATTGGTGTGCCTTCCGCCCAATATACGGAGCTTTGGAGTAGTGCTTCCGCACATTCCATCCCAGCTACGGCACTTCTTGCGCCAGCAAGAAGTGCCGGCAGCCACGCGCTCCTAGTATCGCGTTTCAATCGCTCGACACTGTTCGTTGGCCGCAAACCGCCAGCATAGCATTTGTTTCTTTCGTGGCAGGGTGGAACCAATCGTCCATAAATGCGATGCCTATCTGGATCGATCCCCGAAAATGCGCCGTGTGACAACCGTATAAGATTTGCGTATAAGAGAGCATTCTCACAGGGGGAAAGGGGTCACTCCAACCCTTTTCCCCCTGTTGAGCTCTTCCTCTCCCGCAAGGTTACGTGACCCCTTTTTAGCGAAGTCCGACAACGACAGCACAGGGTCCGCACGAACAGCTTCGCTGTAACATTACCTACGCTAACAAAGAAACGAAGCAAACAGAAACGAAGACGAGGAGCGTTGCAACGTTTTCTTCGCAGCGGCCGGCCCAGATGCGATCTCACGCGTGCGGGGCGGGGGGGACACAGAGACACGTACTCTCGCTTCGCACTTTCAACCAAGGCTGCTGCGCTCAGTGGCGCGACGGCCGCACCCGAATCCCCGCTGCGATGGGGTTGCAAACAAGCACGAGTGGGCGTTGGTCAGTCTCGTTTGTTGCTATAAACAAGAGTCAAGGCGACGGAAAAACACGAGCTCTGCTCTGCCTCGCTGAAGCGTATCCTCAGGTTAGCCGGCGCACGCGTGCCCTGCGCCGACGCCGTCGTTCGCGGCGCTGCGTCTCAGCGCGACCCGTTCTTTAATAATGTCCTCAAATTGCAAGTGGCCCTAAAAGAAGCTTTTTTTTTTTCTCTTTACGTGCCTCTTTTAGGTGAGGATTATAGAGTTATTTTTAACAACGGTGACAGATCTTTGTGTGTGTGTTTTCTTTAGTGTTCGGTTTCTACGCGAAAGTCGGTGCAGAGCTTGGTCGTTAATAGGGAAATGTTTGTTCGGCGTCCTCCGAGTGTTTTCTTGCAGTGGTGGTTTTCCAAATACTGGACCTCATACTTCCGACGTTAGTGCCTGCGGCGACTGATCGTACTTCCTTTGCGTGCTTCCTACACGTATTTAAATGTATAACGCCCTTATCCTTTTTATTTTAATCTCGTTTCTCTCTCTCTTAACTTCATTTGGCCTTTCTTTCTTTTTCTTTTTACTGCAGTGTTGCTATATATTAATGATAAACTCGGCAATACCGGCGTTAACGTGACCTACCTTTCGAGTTTTCTAGATTTATTTACAGAAATCTGCAACAGTAAGAACAGGAAGATAAAATTTTATTACATCTCTAGCTTATTGTTACTCCTTGTTGTATTCCAATAAATGAAAGAAAATACACACACATGCACACACGCACACACTAAAAGCAGACTAAACGGCATGCAGATACCGACGAATTATTAAATTCACGCTTACTTCACCGTGGTTTCCTGTTATTTTCATCCTTTATATCACTGCAAATACGTATATCAGGGCACCTTTATCGGAATGTTGCATTTTTGTTTTAGGGCCTTTCATTTATTGGTGTGGCTGACCTACGTGCATAAACAGATGATGCTTATCTCGAGGGCTTTTATTTATGATGAAAATGTTCTCTTACTTTTCTTATTGGGACCAGAAGATATTAACAACCAGACAGAAGTGTCTATAGTTCCGTTCTTCTAAACACTGCTTTCTAAGAGCCCATTTTCACCTATTCGTTATTTTTTCCCTACCACATGACTTTGTACAGTGTCAATTAAGCCTAATTTTCCCGGACAGGCGCGACCTCTGTAAAGTCCGGCACAGTTGTTGCAATGTTTCGACACATTTACATTGAACGGTCATCTACAAAAAAAAAAATGAAAAACCTGATATTTCTGTCTTTTGTTCTCTCTCTCTCAGGGATAAAAGTCTGCATACTCCAGCGATATCTCCGGCTCAGAAAGTATTGGCTGCGGCAGCATTTACTCTCCCGACTCCACACCCCCAGCGTCTACAACTATGTTCAAGACTCCCGCAGTCCCCGTGTAAAAGCTGCCCCATTTGTGTAAAGTGCGGTCCACTGTTAAAGGGAACACGTGAAAGTCAATCACGTACGAATTTTTCCCCTCTTGCGAGTGTAGGGTCCCCCCGCTTTGCAGCAGATGACTTCTGCTTGGTGGCGCCGACACCTTTCTACGCATTGGTGCAGTGCATCGACGTAGCTTCAGCATGCACACGCAGCTGCAGCACCAACAGAGTGAGAGCCACACATTACAGTGTTCCCTTAAACAGTTACCGCACTGCACAATGAATACAACACGTCGGCGACGATGATGGCACGATAAATTGGGCATATATTTCGTCGTGAGCACTGTGACTCTATCCACACCGAATCTTCTCTCCGTGCCTTTTCACAGCCTGTCCACGAGAACGATCAAACTTTGCACTCCGAGCGTTAGAAGAACGCCTCAAGTAAGGGACTCCAATTTTTAGCAATTAAATGGGAATATGCCCATTATCTCACGAGCTCGCGATTTTATAGATTTCATCTCCTGTTATTATAATATCTGTATATCAAAGCTTATCGCTGTATCTATCTTAGCCTGTCCACGAGAACGATCTAAGTAAGCGTTACATTACGGACTCGAACTCGATTTTCTCAATTCCTATAGGCTAGCGGCCGCATTTCAACGGGGGCAAAATGCAAAAACGCTCGTGTACTCATATATATTTAGGTGCGCGTTAAAGAACACCAGGAGGTCAAAATTGCCCCCCCCCCCCCCCCTTCCACTTACTGCTACGTTCCTCATAATCAGATCGTAGTTTCAAGTTCAAATTCAAGTTTTTGTTTTCTCCAAGAAAATCTGGATGGTCTTCAGGGATAAAAGCAGCTTCAGGCTGCTTGACTGCGGCAAGACGAAGCGGCACGTAAAACTCCAAAACTTATTTCATTTTAATTTTCCTTCATGTAGGGCATCACTGCTGCCCAAACCAACCCGGCTCTCACATGTGGTTCAATGGTAGAGGCTCTTCTGTCATCATCTTTATACGAATCCACAGGTAGCGGTATACTATAATTCTGCCGTTTGTCTGAACGCGTGCAAGGATACAGTTGCAGGTATCCCGCATATATACTATTTTTCTGGCCAAAAATGAGGAATCTCGCGGTTAACCACGAAAAGCGAATTTCTGCGAGCGTCGATTATGTGCACAGGTGTTCGTGAATAACAAAAAAAAAAGGGGGGGGGGGGGGACACATTGGTCGCGTGGCAGCCTTCCATTTTCACTGGCCTGCAGGGCGGAGATGTTAATGAAATCATCGCTGCACACTATCGACAGCCGGAACAGGCGTCGGCCAACGTTAATGAAAGGCTAGAGCGAAGAGGAGCCCGCTGACAAAGGCCAAGGCGACGGCGCGATGACGCCGTGTGCCCCACCGTGAGCGGCAGCACATCAGACCTTTCGTCAACACCCCCCCCCCCCCCCCCCCCGCCTTCTCCTACCGAGCTGATTATTCTCATTACATTTTCTCTCTTTATCTCCTCGTTTTCTTCCGTTCAGCGGCGCAGATGCCCGCATCGAGACGGGAAGCCCGTCGCTTTGGAGGCGCGCTACGACGTGTCACTGCTGCCGTCAAAAAGCGGCGGAGCAAGTTGGCGCACCAAATAAATAAGACCTTGACATTAAAAACTGGGGCTCTCCACTTACCAGAAGCAATTCTTCGTGATTGATCGCGCCAACGGGGAAAGGGAGGCGGTCGAGGGGGATGCGAAGGGGGCTGCGGGTCAAGCGGTTCTCGCCGCCCCAACCCTGCGCGCGCGTCGCCCCTGTCCGACGCCATCGATCAGGCGTCCCTCCGGGGGCTGCATACCGTGCCTCCACCCCCGCACTTGAGCCCCGGGACCATCGCCGCAGTAATTGCGCGGCCTCCCGCCAGTTCCTCTGCCTTCCCTCACCCGCACGCACCTCCGATGGCGGTGCGCAAGACAGCCGCGGCTTCCCACGCGGGAGGACACGTGTCTATTCATATATATTTCGCTCGATCTGCATGCAAATGCACCGACCTCCCGCGTTGCCACACGGCCCGTCCCGCCGGTGAAGGGAGGCGTCTTGCGAGAAGCCCACGGCGCGCGTATATTGCGTGCGCGACAGCGACTTGGCCTCCGACGGCGCCCCAGTTCTGCACGCTCGCGCGCGATCCGGCGCCTTTGCCGCTGGGGTGGCCGGCCCACCGAGCACTTGGAGTTGACAGGCGCCTGATGAAAGGCCGCGTCTCTTGTCGCGCGTCCCGCCGCCACACCGTGACGACCGCGTTATGCCCAGCCGAAAGAGGGAAAACAAAACGCGACACACAAAAGTGTGCGGCCTAATAGGCGCCGTTCTTCGTTCCTCTCGGTCTCCTTTCAGTCACGTCCCGTTTTTCCTCATCTCGCGAACAGCGTGCCGGCGCTTTTCACTTTGCCCTCTCGAGCGCGCCGCATGCAAGGGGGGGTAGGCAGACTTTTCAGAAAATGCTCGAGCGTGGGCGGAATCGGCCCGGAAGCGTATTCAGCGCGTTCGGCTGAAAGTCGCCGCGCCGGCCGGCGAAGGATGCGGAAGTGGTCCGGCCCTCTCGAAGCCCGACAGAGTTGACGGCACCTGAGGGCGCCGAGTCAGACAGCCGGGAAAAGTGATGTATAGAAAACTTTCGACACGCCGCACAGAGGCCGGACATCAGGGCCGCCTTAGAGAACGTTTTGCGCCCGAGGACGCTTATGCTCGAGCCAGATGGTCGAAAATTCCTAAACGCAGCTGAACTAGCACTGCTAATGACTTAAAGCGTGTACTGAAGAAGTGAAATTGCCGGAAAGCGTTAATATTCCCACATCGTTAGAGTGCACACAGTCGAAAGCCTCTACACCGAACGTCACTACACCAAGATTGCCTGTATAACGAATGATTCCGTTTGTCCCGGCCGAATTCCTATCTTTCACATGTATTGTGAAGGTCTGTACAGCGAAGGCAACTCCAACGAATTTGCCTGTACAACGAAGGAATTTAGGCATCCCCGGCGGCTGACTTGCTGTTTTACAACGAACGCTCGTAGGGTCCGGCGCCATTTAACAAAATTGTACACGTTGCCGTTAGCTGTAAAATATTTGTCTAACCGCTTTACTTAAGCTTCGCTTCATATAGATTCCAACATGGGCGTTGCATCTGTGTATGTTTATACAGGCTACAGCGCACTTAACCAAAGCCGCTGCTGGATCGGGTGGCGAAGCCTTCATAACATTCCCGGACCATTTTTTCATGAGCGCGACAACCTGAACATTAGGAGGAAGCTTTAGTTCGTTCCCACCTCCGATGCCGCCTTTTCAAGTACATCTAAAACGCAGAAATGCTTTGCTAAGATAACCTCTGGGCCAATTTTAATGAAGTTTGTTGCAGTTTAGAGAGAAAGCTAAATTCTAGTGAATGTTGAAAGCGAAGTTTTCATTTAAGGCATGAATTTCTTTGCAAGGATTTAAAAAATATGTAAGTTCAAAAAAAGAAAAATTCGAAGCCTGAAGTTTACAAATTTGTCTCTCTGCATCAAAAGCAGACATCGAAGTTTTGTTAACTGCAACCGCTAGAACATTCAAAGCAGACAAACTTGATATCTTAATCTTACGTGAATATCTTATCTCTTACGGGGAATATCTTATCTTACGGGAATATGTTACAATGATTACAAGGATTTCGCAAACGTCCTACTCACATAATAGTGGTGTACTTAACAGCCGTGTATAATATACCCATTTTGACTGCTTTAGATGTACTATTAAATGCAATTTACACAATTGGGATATAATTTTTTTGATTGCTTAGTTACAGAGTTGTAAACTGGATAGTTTCGTTTTCTAAAAATGTGCGATTTTCAACAATTATTACTAAAGGACTGACGACACAAATAAAAAATTTGCTACCGACAGTCACTAGATTTTAAGTTTTTCTTTTAAATGCAACAAACCTATTCATCAAATTTAGTGCGGTGGTTGCCGAAGAAAAAGATTTCTCCTCTCCCATCCACTTAGGAGCCCCCGAGCTGATCTCATCTCACTGTTTCGAAGCGCTTTAAGTGAACGCGCGGTAAATCGTATCTATATACTCGTATGTATAAGCTGAACTGAAGGCACCATGTCTACCGCCACGCCGGTTATGCAGACCGAAGAAGGCTATCGTCAGCTCCGGCTTCGCACGTCTTCGCGCACACCACTTTTGACCAAAAGACAGGGGCTAAAGTCGGCCTACGCTTTCGTAGGGGCAAACAGCGCCTGACGTTGCTGTTTGTAGGAAGGACTGCGGCACTAAAGGATAGACACAAAGGTTATAGACTAATAAGGAAAGTGCCGTACTTACGTACGTACGTACGTACGTACGTACATACATACATACATACATACATACATACATACATACATACATACATACATACATACATACATACATACATGCATGCATGCATACATACATATATACATGCATGCATGCATGCATACATACATACATACATACATACATACATACATACATACATACATACATACATACATACATACATACATACATACATACATACATACACATACATACATACATACATACATACATACATACATACATACATGCATACATACATACATACATACATACATACATACATACATACATACATGCATACATACAAAAGCAGGCAAACGAACAAAATTGGCGCAGACCACATGTTGCGCCGCTGGCTGGACAACATGCGTTCAGCGCCCATTTTTGCACCCAGTCTCCAGAAATGTCGCCAGGAAGGCGTGGGATTTTTCGCGAGTCCGTACCGTGTTTTCAGCCAAGAGTAGCGCGGCCTCGGAGTCGGCGGCAAGGCTCAGACTGCTGAAGGCAAACAAGAACTGGCACCGCAGGAGGATGTGCTCGTAGAGTCACGTGCGCGGTACAAACACTGGAACGAACTTTCCACAGCCTTGACGGGCTGAAGACACTGTATATAGATCCCCACTATCTACGGGACGCATACACGCGTGGTGTCAACCCCGGTCGCACTCTGCACACTTTTGACTAACGCTGCATACTAGGGGTGTGCGAATAGCAGTTTCTTAGGCCGAACCGGAATACGAACCGACTGACGCCAGAAGCGAATCGAATCCAATACGAATCTAATAGTGTCAGAAGCGAATCGAATCACTTATCAAATATTTTTCGAATAGTTTGCGAATAATATACATCCTTCTCACCGTTAATATCGAGTCATTTTCATATTCTAGTATTTACAACATTCGAAAGCTTCTGTCATTGTACTGCACATGACAAAACAAGTTTTATTAAAAGCACCAATGCAGTATTAGGAACAGTTAACTTATTCGCAAACTCAGGCAATTAATACACGGTCACGCATTAATTATCACATAGAGTTTACAAAGGCAGCCTTGAGGGCCAATCAATCTGTGCATATACCTTCGCGAACGTTTCAAAAATGCGTGCCGCCTGCGGTGATGGCATAGCGAAAAAAAAGAAAAAGTCGCATTTATTTTTCTATTTCGAACGGTCACGGCCGATGGTACCACTATTGTAAAAAAATAAAATAAAAAAGTATGTTGCATTGAAAAGAATCCATATTTATTCCGACGAGAGGACACAGGCTCTACATCTATAAATACTACCATACTATAAATACTGCACAATTTCGTGCATAAAGACCGTTTCATTGCTAGTGATTGTGTTCAGACAGTCAGAAAAGTCTGACTTTCTGAGCAACGCAGCGTGCTCTCTACTCTTATGTCCACTGTGATTGGGATATAAGCTATCGCACGTTTTTCTTCAATTTCATGTTAAATCGTGCGCAGTCGACGACGTAAAATATTCGAAAACTATTCGATAAATTTGCTTCAATTTTTTAATAGTGACTATTCCATTCGAGGACATAATCGAATAGTGACTATTTGATTTGAAGATCGAATCGATGAGGACAATATTCTATTTGTTATTCGAAAGTTTCCAATTATTCGCACACCCCTGACTGCATACACTTCTTGTATTTGAGGACACGGCCGTCGGCGCCAGTCCGACACATTCCATTGCAGCCGGTAAAGAGCCACTGGTCAGTCGTAAGCCTATTGACCCTTCGTGGGTCAGGCATAATTACCTACGCAACGAACTGGAATTCGATTAGCAGGTGCTTACACGCATACAGATTGGCTTTTCTTCCTGCGTTCCCCTCGAGACCACCGGAGAGGAATTGGCCAACGCGCGCCGCAGCGAACATTGCTCAAGCCAAGACGTCGCAATAAAAGTACTTCCACTGCGTGCGCACGTTACGCAGATATGACGCATTAACGTGTAACACCCCCGACACTGCTGGTCGAGACAGCGTACATTAAACGTTTGCTGAAGGACACGGCTACCGATTATTACCGCCACTGGGAGTGTACGCTTAGAAAGAAACTGCGAACGACCTCTGAGACGCGGACACGTCTGAGGCATACAGAGCTTGGTTGCAGTTTTTTTATTTTCTTTTGCTCTCTCTCTCTCTCGCCACTAATTTCTGTGACCTATATTTGCAGGCAAAACTGAAATATTGATCGCGATGCCGAACCAAAGCATCTCAGGCACATATATGTTTGGCTGATTCGGTCAGGGGTCAAACGTCGTATCATTTAACAACTCTCAGCTGCATGGAGTACATAGAAACTGCCTCGCTGTTGGTGTCTATGGTGTTTGTGTAGTCCCTGTTGTATAGAGAAACTACCACAGAAACATGCAAGCACATGTCAGATTGCTTCGCCGGTAGTGGCGGCCGTACGGCGAAAGGTGAGCAATGCCAATCTATGGCAATTAGGTGCAAGCTGACAATGGATAAGTTTTTAAAAATGGTACGTGATTTAGTCTAGTCACCTTGAACAAAAACCGACCACGCCACCACTCGCAGCCGCTCGAGTAAGTGCCCGCGCGGCCGCACAGGCCGTGTGCCACGTCAGAATTGCTCCGGCTGTTGGTCGGTGGGTACCCTTCCCGTTTCTACTAAGCGGTCGAGCACCACCGTTATCCTCTGGACACACCGCCGAAGTTTCGAAACCAACCCCGCCGAGCGCACGCGAAGCCAGGGGGACAAATGAACGACGCAGGGGGCGCCGGTTAAAAGGGCCGAATCGACGCTTGTTGTGTGCGTAACATCCGTCATTACACGAGCCGGACTGCGTGGAAGGCTACTGCGCGGGTCGCTAGGTCCGCGCGCGTTCACCATTCATCGCGGAGGCTTCGTGGATGCAATAAAACGCCGACCCTTTTTCGCTCCCCGCGATGCAGGCGTAGGGCATGCCATTATCCCAACAAGAGTGTGTGTGTGCGGGGGGCTAAAGCCGACCTGGAGTCGGAGGGAGAAACGCCTCGCCCATAAACTTTACGCGTGCGTTAAGTGCATTTCCGCACACACGCACACGCGCGCTCGTCGAGTTCCTTCGAGTCGGGGCCCCCGCTCGGTCTGTCGACGATGCACCGTGCAATATATTTGCAGGGGAGGCCCTGGCCGCGCTTCGCCTCCATTCCACGTATATATATCGTGCAAGATGGAACGCCTGCCGAGCGCTGCTGGGCCGAGGACCGATATATGGATTTGCTGCTGTCCTGTTCATTTTGCGGGCACCCCTTCCTTCTCGGCGTCCACTTGGCGCTCAGCACCGTGTTTCCCTCATTCAATGAACGCCACCGGTCCGCTCGGTGCCCCGCCCGTGTGGCTACAGAGCGGAACGCCTTTGAGCGCTGATTTAGCGCGTTTGACGCCAGTCTTTTCTCGTTTCTTCCTTCAATTATCGTTTCGTACTCGGGCCCCATCTAATCCGTACGGAACAGAGTAGCGTATAGAGCTTAGCGGAATATGCCTACAAGATTGGTGGTGAACCCTTTTCGGAGAACTTCCTAAGCGTTTTCCGCCCCATGGACGCTTCTGAAATGTTGCTCAAGTTGCAATCAAGAAGAAAAGCCTCGAAGAAAAGGTTAGGTCCTATAGCGCGCAGGCTTTCACTAATAAAGGCAACGCCTAACCATTGAAGGGACATTGCTCGCCAGCTTTATTAACATTTGAGGGCGAGTTAAAATTTGCAGGACGCGTCAGTTGTGTTCTTGCCCACTTTTCACCGCACTGCCGCGGCGACTCTAATCTGCCACGCGTTCACAGCGACGGCCGCCGTGCCGGCACAATGGCTCGGCGGACAAAGAATCTCGAGGAGGCGCACCTCGCATCCTCCACCTTCACTGCGGTAGCAACAAAGCACGCGAGACACAAGGCAGAAGCAGAATTGGCCTACCCTGTCATAGTTTGGCTGGAGCAGGCTTTGTTACACCCTTTGTCTATTTATCTAAATTTGTTTCTTTATGGAAGCGTTTCGGGTAAAGAGAAGTGGAACGCGCGTACAATGGGTCCAACTGTAGTAATCACCTCTTAATTGGCGTACACAAAGACAACGTTCTCAGCTCGGTCAGAAACAGCCGAAGAGCAACAAGAGAGGAGCGGCGATCCGGAAGTCTGAGCGGAGGCCCAACATTTCCTCCTGCAGAGACGTCTGGCGTACCGACACTGGGATGGCAAGGTCGCGCGACAGCGAGGCCTTCCGCTACCTCAAGCTGAACGCGGGCGCGGGGAAACTCGGCAGATTTGCCGAGCAAGTCGGTTCTGTGGAAACCAGCAAGGTGGAGAAAATTTCACGACAGGCAAAAAAAAAAAGAAAACTGACATCCATCTGAGAGTAAAACTCGTATAGGTTTTCATTGTAGCTTCGCACTTCTCTCGAAGTGGATGAAAATTTTTCTCATTTCATTTGCCGAGCCAGCGGCTCTAATGGAACATAACGAGGCATCTTGATTGTACTGGAGCAGCTGTTCTCTGCGCACAGTCCGCTAAAGCGCTGCATGTAGTTCGTAGGCCTCGTGCGGCTTTGCACATGCCTAAGCGCATATACGCGCCGAAGTCGAATTCGGGCATTCTTTGCTCACACACTGCAGCCACAACCTCGTACGTAGCCATCATGCGCAATTGCCAAGTATCTAACATTGTTTAGTTGCTCTTGCAAGCTGCATTCAATGTTCACCAAAAGAGGCCAAATGAGAAAGTGTATAGTTTTTTTTTCATAATTTGAAAGACAACTAACTAATGTCGAACCGATGGCGTATACACTGGTGGCGTCGAATGTTCTTTTTTTTCACCCTGAGGATGCCAAAATGTTTCTTAATCATCATCGTTACCGCTGCTGCAGTTAATCTAAACCCTGCATTCAGAGCGAATAAATACAGACACAAGAATAACAACACTGACAATCGAAACACACAGCATTAAAGAATTTGAAAGTTCTATAGTTCGGACTTACTTTTCTCTGACATAATTTCAACGAAATCACTATGCTTAATATTATCGGAAGCAGCGTGTTTGAAGATGTTCGACCGCGGCCGCATTCGTCGTGATTCACGGTCAAGAAGCCGTTTTATGCGGCTGTTTGATCTGCATGCTCACTTAGCACAGCATGGCTCAAACGGCCTAACGAGCGAACAAGTAAGGCATGCGCCAACGTGAGGCGTCAGGTTGCCAGTGCGTTGCACTCTGCAAGCAATTTGAGGGCTTAAAGCACCATTCTGTCGAGCAGCTCTCATGTGCTATCGCACAAATACTAATTTTGCCCGTTATGATGCAAGAAATAGTATTTGTATTTATTTTGAACATTATATTTTACATTACACCACATGTAGAGCTCCTGTAATAAGTAATTTTACCATTATATTCTGAATACTGAACACAGAATTGATCCCCTTTGGTCGCACTGTTGATTAGGGCGTCTGCTTGAAATGTACGCACACACCATAATCGATTATGCGACCATTTCAAAGTATATCCAAGCCACGCCTTCAACTCACTTTGCTGAACAAAATAGAACCCATCGTTACCCAGCTTAGTATCGCGTGCATGTCATTCGGTAATCGAATGTCAGAAATTATTTACGTAGGGCTATAAATATACATGTTCATTACAGCCACTGAAACGCGTCCTTCCGGCACTAGGCTCTTCATATCTCCTCGGTTCGTGTTTCGCTCTCAGGTTGTGTCCGTGCCCGTTGAAAACATCCGAAGCGAGATTACAAGCTACGATAAGAGAAGCAGACGTGAGCCAGGACTCTCCCGTCCAGCTCGACTGGAAGAAACCGGGCATTTGTATACGCAGGCGCGCATACGCATATGTATACACCGGGTGTTCAAAATTAAGCGTTATGGTTTTCTTAAAATTAGGCACTGGGAGGCACGCGAAGACCACCTGCGGAAATAATTTATGTGGCCGGGGGAGGGGGGGGGGGGCACAAAAATAGATAATAATTATCGCTGTCAGCAGCTCAATTACCCAAAATTGAATAATTAACTTTTTGTTGACTGCAGTGAGCGAATGTATTTGTATTGAAAAGGTAGAGGCAGTCGTGTTTCTGGACAGTATCAGTTGGAAGAATTCTTCTAGCGTGCCTGTGCTCCGAGATATCCCTCTCCGAATTTTATTCGTCGTTCGCACGATTACGCATGCAGGAGAGTGAGCATCGGCGCAAAGCCCCTCCCTGATGTGACGCGGCTGTTGCATGCGGCGTTTAGTCTGACAACGGGGCGGAGGCATAGGCAGAGATGATAGCTGTTCCCCTTCCCCTCCCGGCTGGCGAAATCAAGGTATGACAGCGCGGTATGCCATGCAGTTGTTGCTCTTGATTTCAATAAAACTTACAATACTTGGAAACCAGCAGTCACTTTATTTGCGTAGCCCAGGCAAGGACCATGCCCGCTCGTCTAGTCACCATTACGCACGCGCACTGGCCACCGGCTTCTCCGCTCGCGCCATTATCTCGGCGTGGCAGCTGCCGCCATCATTACAGGCTGCGCGGTCGCGTGTTACGACAGCGGTTCCGGGTTCTTCGATATTATATTTCGCCAGCCGAGAGGGTAAGGGGGGCAGTCATCACCTTTGTCAATACCTCCTCTCCGTTGTCAGACGAAACGCCGCACGCAACAACCGTGTCACATCAGGGAGGAGCTTTGCGCCGATCCTCAATCTCTTGCATGCGCTTGAAGAATTCTTCCAACTGATACTGTGCAAAAACGCGACCGCCGCTAACTTTTCAATACAAACATACTAGCTCACTGCAGTCAACAAAGTGTTAATTATTCAATTTTAGTTAATTGGGCTGCTGACAGCGATAATTATTATCCCACTTTGTGTCCCCCTGGCCACATAAAGTATTTGCACAGGTGGTCTTCGCGTGCATCCCAGTGCCTAACTTTAAGAAAACCATAAAACTTAATTTTGAATACCCTGTATATACGCATACGCGCTGGGTAAATACTGCATGGAGAGACAACCGAGTGTGTCATTGTTGCCCTCAAGCTTATATTTTGTCGAAAGGTCCTCAGCCACTGTGAATCACATTCTTGTGTAAAAAAAAAAAAAAAGGAAGTCATAACAAAACGTGCATTGCCGCGTACAATTACTCTAATGTCAACGAATTTCCTTTCTCTCTCTCTCTCTTCTTTAGACTTCACAGTGGCTTCGTTTATCAGAAGCCAATGATGCCGTCATCGCAAAAAAAATCGTGTACGGCATGTGTAACTTTCGGTCTAACATATCTAGACTTTTTTTCTTCTTTTTTTTTACAATTTGTTCTTTACCGCATGCTTCCTTTTCTGCAGACCTTTAGTCTACATATGCGCCGCCATTATCGTTCAACAAAGGGGTTGCCATCTGGAGAAATACAAGTTCCGCATAGTACTTTCTATTTCAAATGGAGTCTTAACCGCCGTGTTTGGTTGATTGATTGATTGATTGATTGATTGATTGATTGATTGATTGATTGATTGATTGATTGATTGATTGATTGATTGATCTACAGGAAGATGATAAGTCGAATGCTGCCAGAGTACTGTGCCTTCTTACGTCTACTAATGTCGTAAAAAACAACACCCATTTGGACTAAACACGTTACCGCGTTTGGGCGTTTGCTGGGCACCTGCCAAGAAGAGCTAAACTCGTCTTAACTTTTCAACTGGCCTCGGAAACTTTTGTTATTCTATATAAGCGATAAGTCGTTCTAATTTCATCTCTTAAGATGGATTACGTGACACCACATGAACGACAAATCGCAATCTTCACTTGCCTAATCGAAGAAGCTTCGCTCATCAACATTTAAATAATTACTTTAGCGCGCATATGTTGTAGATGAGGGAGTGAAACGGGGCAGTAATGAAGTCATATAATTGCGCAGCAGAGGTCCTGACACTTGCATGCATTTTGAGATGTCCTTCCTCGAAATGGGCTACGAAATCTAAAACTGTCCCACATATAAACGGGTTTTGTCTCGCAAAGCTTTACGGGGGCGTTTTCAGGAAATTAAGTCGAACGCCAATGCATTTCGTAGTACATCGTGGAGACGGAATATTTCGAAACTAGAGCTAGCTGTGTTGAATGGAGCTTTAATTCTGCAGTCCCGCCAATTCAGTAGACGGGGCCTGCTATAACTTTTACATTCTCTCTCTCTCTCTCTTGCTTGGGGAAAAATCCACCTCGCGCTCTGATTCTACTATGGCAGCAACGCGCGAACAGCCTTCTGGAACCTGGCCCAGGCTCCTCCGATGCGGCTATCAAAGTGAAGTTCTACTGAAGCATGCGGCTGCAGTGTGAATTTGTCCTACCAAAATCACACTGCATTTCTAAATTCATCCCCCCCCCCCCCCCCCCCCCAATGGTCTTACATACTGCATGTAGTGCATGGTCGTTCGTAGTGCCGGAAGAGTCGGGGCCAAGATTTGCTATCGACAGGCCAGTGCAGCTTCCCGAGCTAGTGGAGCTCCTCCTGAAACCACTTCGTGCCGTCGAACTCCTGTACGATCCCGAGCATCGAGCGCGAGTCTGATCGAATCCTGCCACTGGCGTCCTTCATGAAGATAGCGCTCGGTGTCTGGAAATCACTACAAACGCATACGGACCTCTCTTTACGTTGTGGCGATTTCCAGCATCCGGGAGTCGATAAAAATGGAAAGATAGGCGGCCACTCCGCCGCAAGACGCCTTCACCCTTCCGCATATATGTGTACACGTTTCCCTTCGCAATCGCAACTCGCTCAAGTGGCACGCGCAGTCTTTCTTTCTGCTGCACACAGCGGTGACCCGTCCAAACGCGACCGTGAGGGACGAGCTCGCCGCGTAAGCTTATCGCGCGCTCCTTGAGCTGCTTGTCTCGCTCGAAGAACAAAGGGTGTGTTGACAATTACTTTATACCGAGTAAGTGTTCTCCCATATTTAGCTCCATTATTGAGGTTTCTCTGCCACAACCCCCGCCCACTGTAGTTACGTTCGCTCTTATTGGGCACAAGCAGAGCGGACGTATTCCTCGGGAAACCATGACAGCTCTCCATCTTAAAGAGCCCCTCACCAGGCCACATAGCAAATTTCGGTTGTACGTTGGAAGCTTTTTACGTGCCCTCGAGGGGGCGTTCTGCCGCAAGAATTTTTCAAATTGGTTCATTAATAGCCGAGATAGCACTATTTTAGTGCCGCGAACCGATCACTCTTAAAACAGTTGCACCCTTTGAGGCGTATCTTTGTCCCACAACAATAATCGTCATCTCTCTTGCTTGCGTTTCCTTTCTTAAAAGCGCTGCGATCGCTACTTCCCTGCCGATAACTGTATGTCACGCCTATAGCGCGCATGCCGTTCGTGACTTGGAAGTACCGGTCTCGCAGCGTTAAAGAAAGGAACTGCGGGCAAGACAGATGACGATTATCGCTGTGGGACAAGATACGCCCCAAAGGGTGCAAACTCTTTTAAGAGTGATGATTTCAGCAGGCCAGCGCCACTGCCAAGAGAGACACTCTCTCCACTCGCCCCGCCTAGCCTCCGCAAGCGAAATTCCTTCCCAGCGTTCTCACATACCGAAGCTCGAGGATCGCGTGACGGATACACCACGGGCTCCGCCTTCATTTGTTTTTCTCTTTTTTTTCTTTATTTTTCTGCGCGGCGCACTTCCGCTGACGGCGTCACCCGCGAGCTGTTAGGTTATTCTCGTTTCGCGCAGCGCACGATTTACCGCTCGGTGCACGAGGACACCTGACTAGCGGCATAAGTCAGTGCTTCACGAATACTGAGGCAGACACAAGCAGGTGCCAGAGCAACATCGCGCGCTAGAACAGAGTAGAAAATGACATAGTTTCGTTGTCTGCGCGCGCGACTGCACGACGTGGGAACAAGCAGACGAAACGGAAATACATCTCTCTTGCTGCGGTGCGAAGTAAAACAAAAGACGCAGACATTCAGTTGGTGTGTTTTATTATTTCTTTGAACTTTAATTCGTCTTTTGAAAAACCAGATTACACAAATAACAGATGTTGCCTTGAATAATTATAGAAAACACGTGCCACTATGAACGACGTCAAGGCACTGCCATGTACGTAGGCGCACTTGTGCGATATTCGTCGACTCTCCGACTGTGAGCTTGCGCCCGAAGGCGTTCGATTTGAAATTTCAGCTTTTCCCGCGGCGCGTAGCGATGTAAAACTAGTAATACTTAGCAGACACGATCGTTGGCGCGCATTGTATGCACGGTGGTTGTCAGCTCAAAATGGCCAGACCTGGTGAGGGGCCCTTTAATGGAGTAAAAACGTGTATCGTGATGTTGCTCTTGCCTCTATACTGCACAAAGTATTTTCCAGCACGCCATTTCCTTCAGAATGCGGGCCGCGGATTTCGGTAACGCGTGTGTGCTCCTTCGGCACTTTCATGACCAGTGAGAGACCTCGTAAATCGAACCCGCAGGCGCCGAGCGTTTTCTGCACGGCGCACAGCTGGCAGGGTGGCGCGGCGGCCCTTCTCCGACCGGGTCGCAGGCCACGTACGCACCCAGATAAGGCAGCCGAAGGTTGTGGGATGGACGGGTTTATTGCAGCTCGTCAGCCGGTGGCGCGGCGGCCGGTAGAGTTGCTGGCTGCGCATGAGTCCACCACATGGATCTTCCAGCCCAGGTGGCGGTGGGTGTAGCACTGCGGCACGGCGCCAGCGTTAGCACTCGCCCGGTATTGTGGACAGGTTGAAATTATTAGCTTTCCCAATTTGGGAATTAAAATGCGCGTGAGCGCATTTCTCTCTGGTTTGGTACTCGTATACTGCTTAGCCTTTCGCCGCTTGCTTTTTTTTTTTTTTTTGCTTTGACAGCACTTTCACTAAACACGGCTAATGCTTATGTCTATACGTTATGCATAACTTCGCGCTGCATGATAAGAAGATTTAAATGTCCGGTGTCGTTCAGACTCCTTTCTCCGCGAAGGGTATATTGGCTCAATAAATATAGTTTAGGAATTATTGAATATTAAGTAAGAATCAGCGCAGATAGGTGGCGGCAAGCATGTAAAGCTTGCTTTATCACAAGCGGGTGGCCTACAAGCCATCAGATATGGTTTTTAATTTCAATATTTGAAGTCGCCGTATATAAGGGTTACATACCTCGAAAAAAAGAAAAACGAAGGAGCACAGTGATTCGATTTAAAATTACATGCAGAGTACGCGACCCCGTGCAAGCAGTGGCATAGACGACACTTTTACGAGCAGCAAGGTCACTCGCAAATAATCTCGAATGTTCGACATCAGGATACTCCACGCAAGTTGAAACGACCGCGTCTGTCTCTCCTGAGCTCCGAGAACCGCCAAAATATAAGCGGGCTCCAACATTATCGATTGCCGCAGAACCGCATGAGTGCGCCATCGATTAGTCGTCATGTCCAACTTACCGGTGTGTCGGAGAAGGTTTAGGCCAGAACCCTTTGACCATGGTAGTTCCTTTAATTATACCCCCGTAGATATATAAAACAAAACAATAGAAAAATAAAGCAAGAAAGCAAACAAACAGGCGTCTTGGCTTGTTCAATTCCTAGAGACGTAGAAGTTGCTGCGTTAGCTGTTATTGACAAATAAGCTGATGCGTGCCGCCAAATGATTATGTGTAGAAGAAAATAAAAGAAGTAAAAGAAAAGCATTTTTCTTGCTCGTACAGCCGGATTCACACGAAGGATCGCATTTCACCGGAGAAAAATGTGGTAGCTTAGGGCCGCCGAATCACACCGCACACAATGACTCCTCAGACGAACTGCTAGCGGCGCGGTTCGTTGCAGCGATAGCCACGTAACGTTCGTTTGCGAACTAACCGAAGAAGAGATCCGGCTTGCCGTGTGAATTCGGCTTAAGGATCGCATTTGCCCGCAGCTCAAAAAAATTTGTCACCCGAGATGGCCGCGACATTTGCACGCAGTGTGAGCAGGAAAACGTGCGCGTAGGTCTCTCCGAGAGCCCGTCTAAACGACAGCAGGGATGTAGCACAGCACACCTGATAGTAGACGAGGTCGGGCGTGTTGCGGTCCGGCGTCCAGCGCAGGTAGGCCGGCGACCCGTCTCGACATTGGAGCTGCAGCCGCTGCCGGAACTGCTCGAAGCTGTTGTACTCGTCGGGCTGCTCACCCAGCGGGAGCTGCCACTCGCACAGGCGCCCCACTGTGGTTTGTGCCAAAGGTGCCGCAGTCAAGACACGTGACCCGGAGAGGTGTACGAGCGCAACGAAGTTTGCATGCTCCCTCTTGATCGTTGGCAAAACCCGCGCTACTTCGAGCTGTATACACCTGGTCCTCCTCCAATTGCCCTCGACTATAGATAAATGTTTTCACTGGAACCGCTGGACAGGCAACAGGCCGTTCTTTGGACGCTCCTGGGCCGCTATCTTGTACTCTTTGGAAAAGCCAATGCTTCGTTTCGCCTCACGCGATTGGCCTAGTTGGACGTAATCCGCGATATCGGCGCGGCCTGGACAATCGCGTGAAACGAAACTGAACGTCGGCTTTTCGAACGCGTACGGTAGCGGCGACTGGACTACATTCACGGCACGAGTGTCAGACCTCGTCGAACAGTCCCCCTGTCTAGGTCAAGTAGGAACAGTCCCCACTTCTCCCATCATCGTTGTTGCCCAGAATGAACTACGGTTCTGAATGGCGCGGAAAGGCAAGCACTTGGCCGGCTTAAACAGGCTCGTTCCCCTATAGCTTCTGGCGACACGTACAGTATCCTAGCCGTGATTTAATTGCCGATGTTATCAGTCTATTCCGGCGTCAAGGAAAGTCTGGTCTGGTCCGGTGGAAAGAAAATCAACACCCACGTGCGTTGATTTTCTTGTTGGTACATGTACAGTTATGAAGCTGCGTGCTGCTAAGAGAAAGGAGTGTGGTATATAGGTCCTGGTATATGGTATATAGGTGCAACCCCAAAAGACTTTACTTAGCGTGAGCATTATAATGCTCTTATCGATCAGTGAAACGTGGCAAATAGCCACGTTTGTGTACGCAAGCCAAAAGGGCTTGTCAGACATGCGCGACGACCTGTCACACTGCGGTGGAGAAAGAAGGGCCAAGCAATACCTTTCAGTCAGACTGCGCACTTTCTTTCGCCATCCAGGTGTAAAGATCCGCGGTGTCAGTACACACATTTATTTTGCCAGAACTTTCTTTTTCCCAGCCCGAGCAGTGAAAGAGTTTTCTTTTCCTCTTAAAGTTCTAGGAGCCCATCGCGCTGCATATACTAATGGGAAAACACGACGTAAACGGCGTCCCGCGAACAACCGCCAATATTTACCCATCCGACACGCCGCGGCAGAACGAAGTCAGTTAAACACAGCCGTTGCGCCACTGCCCAGTAACAGCATCGTTTTTGGCCCTGGTAGCACTACGTCGCGCCTACGTCGTGCGAGACAAATACTGAGTGCCAAGCACATCAATGAACCCGCTTATTCGTTTCTGTGGATCAGAAAATCGCATTCACAGATTGATACACAGTAGTGCCGTACCCATGCCTGCCGTGTCACGTCAACTTCTCCGTGAGTTGCCGCAAATATGAAGGTGACATTTTCCTCGATAAGAATATTGCTTATGAGACGTCGGTAATGAAAAAAAAAAAACGCGCATCATCGTTACTCTTGAGTAGCGCGTAGACAGAGGCGAGAGAAGATGAGCTGAATGCAGCAGATGGAGAAAGCTTTTCCTTTTGTCTTCTTTTTTTAAATGCTATAAGTTGTATAGAAACGTGGCGAACATAGTGTATTGAGTTGCTACCGTACATTTGTCCTCTGCATGGGTAGCATTATACGGAAATATATGCCAAGACGAAGGCGCTGCTAAGCCTAATGCTTTGGCACACAACACACAGGCTTTTTATCTGTTCCTGTTTTGTCATATAATCTCAAATGTAGTCCCCCTTTCAATTTTTTGCTTAAAACGTTTAAGCAAAACTTGAAAGGGAGGCAACATTGCTTGCGCAATATTACATTTTAAGATAACATGTATATTGAAAAGAGGCTCGCAGAATAGCTTAAAACAACTGAACTTTCTCGAATGTGCACATCACTTTTAGCGCGCCCGATATTGCTCGAAAGAGTACGCACCAGCATGTCGCACCTGCCACGATAATCGTTGATGCTCTCATGCCCGCACCAAAAAGTGAACCAGAGCAACATAGAGGAGGGATTATTTACTTTCTCATCATGGCATTTACGGGCAATATATCGCACCTTGAAAACGTCATATAACGCTCAGGTCTGGCAGTAGCCATGACACCTCTTTGACAAGCTTGTGATAATATGATAAAGCATCCGCCATCAAGTTGTAAAAATCGAGCCAGTAAATGCACTAAAACTGTCACACCCCCGTACTTAAACGCCGGAACACAAAAGAGCAGCGCAGCGGAGTCAACTCACCAGCCGTGGGATAAGGTCTTCCGTTTTTGTGTCGACCGACGCCAGCATAGACGCGCTCGACCTTGCGTTCCGCGACTGATTTGTGCTCGTAGCCACCTCCAGGGTCGGATGTAATATACAATGGATGGTTCTTGGCTGTGTTCTCTTGGTCGTTGCCTCCTTCGACCACAAACGTGTACGTCTTTCCACGCTGCACCCAGAGTTCTGGTATGAGGACACCGTTGACGTACCAAGCGATTCCCCACCCCACTTGGCCCGTCACCGCCTGGTAGCCTTTGCGGCCTCCTGCAGGGCCAATCTGCATCTGGAAAACGCCGTCTGCCGGGCACGACACCGGCGGGATCTGCCATGCGTCGTCTGCCGACCCTTCGGCCTCCGAATTGCTTTCTGTCGCGTCATCATCCGGGGCCGGGCAGTTCCAGGCAGGCTGGCGGGCAAAGTCCAAAAACATGTCCCCTGGGAAGTAGCGAATAGGAGCCTCAGGAACCGTCACTCACCATTTTATCTCCTAGGTTTCATACCAACCTTGACTGTGGACAGAGTGATAAGATGCGTCAGAGTGATCATTGACAGGTCCTACGGCCCACATGACTGCTTGCGGACCGTCAGAGTAGATGTGCTGGTCGTAGTTGGGATCCTCTAAACAAACAACGCGAGTTAGGGACGCTCTAGGCACACATAGCTAGCAGTGCACTCACGAGCTGCCTGAGGTCTGCGGAAGGTGACCATGTGATAGCCGTTCAGCACTGCCGCGTCCAACATTGTCACGCTGTCAGCCGCCCCGCGGCTGATTTTGTTGTCTGGGCAGCTCCCGCGATTGCCCACACACTGTGAAAGGAGAGTATGAAACTTACGTGCCTCGAACCAGACCAAGTTCCTCACATACCTGCTCCTTGCTAGACAAATAGTAGTCTACAGCGTGTCCTCTACCATTCCGGTCGATCCAGGCGACAATGGCGTCTGCGTCCAGCATGCGCGACTTGGTGTCATCCTTGCTTAGGCCGAAGGACATGTACTCGCCCTGACGCACGCGACCGACCATCTGCATGACTGCCTGGTCGCGTTCCAACACCCAGCGCAGTTCCAGGCCTAGGGGTTCGTGCAGAACTTGGCAGTTGAGGCCCCTGGTGGTTCTGGCTCCGGTCCTGCTCGTAGGCCTGACTGGGGCCGCGGTGGAAACGGGCTGGACCCGCTGAACGTGCGGCACGACAGCCCGCTGCTGTGCCTCGGCTTGCGCCAGGGCCAGCTGACGCGGTGATGGCGGGACGCGAACATTGTGGGGAATGGAGATGCTGCCGAAATCCACTTGTGCCGCATCGCACCATACACCAAAGCGATCAATGTCGTAGGCGCTCAGCCCGTCCGGCAGCGAAATGAAGACGGTCTTGCCCGTGGCGGGTGCCAGAGGTGCGTCGCTGCGAGAAGGTGTGCCAGGGCGGGTCACGCGAGCAGGTCTCCCACGTGTCCACTCACCTGCCGTTCTCGTCGAGCAGCCGCGTGCCGCCGCGGTGCTGCTTGGGGCCCTTGGACACCCACCAGTAGGCGGCTGGGCAGACAAGCACACACACTCACATGGTTCAAGCGCTTTTATTCTCCCCGTTTGTACAGATCAGGGACGCCGCTCACCGGGCCCGAGGCCGTCGTACTTGAAGTCGGGCACCAAAAAGGTCTGCGCGTCGACCAGCGAGACCCGGCCGGAAGACACGCCATGGTCCCAGGTGGGCAGAGCCTTGAGCACGGCCGGCTTGGGCACCTCCAGGTTCCGCGGGATGATCAGGTCGCCGAAGTTTGCCTGTGCGACGCCAGCCGGAGCTTTAGGAACACAATTCTAGGACAGTCCACCGAAAAACATCAGGGCAGGAAAAAAAAGTTCTTACACTAGGATTGTTCGTAAGACCTAACGCTAACTAAATGTGCTGCCAGATATGGCGGCTGGGCGATGAGCATTTACGAAGGAACAAATTTGTGAATTCGGCCGTCCAAATCTGTGCATGCACTTACCCTAAATTTTCGACACCAGACAGAAAACCATCGGATTTTGCTGATCGTTTGTCCGGCCGGCAGCTTGAGCACCAGGTCTTGACCATTATAGGCGCCGAGCGGTGTTGTTCTGCAATAGAAATGTAGCGCTTTGGAACGAGGCCGCCCGCGCGACGCTTTAGCCGTCTCCTACCTGCCCTTCTCATCCGGGATGATGAAGCCCGTGTGGTCCGGCCGAGTCGAAGAGCCTGCCCAAAAGTAGGCATCTGCGCGCAGGAGAGTCAGAAAATGCGGAAAATGTTTACGGATGAAAGGACAAAGTTTTTTTGTGTATGTAACTTCAACACATTTGTGTATTTTAATAGCTTGTTATCGGGCGAGAGGCCCGGCACAAACCGACGCTTCCATTGCGTGAGTTTCCGCACAGTGATAGCGTCAGCAGGTGCGAGCTCGTGCCCTCGAATCTTCATTAGGTTCGCCATGAAGATGACCGGAGTACAGATCTATGCATGACAGTCAGATCGAACATATGCTGATGTGTGCTTACTACAACATGACCGCGCTACTACGGCTTCCTCGGAACCCTCATTCGTGAGCGAGGTTGAAGGCAAGGTGAACGCAACGTGAAGGAAGTTGAAGGCAACGCATCTCACCAGCACCAGCTCATGAGTCAAAACGAACGCTTGACTCGCGCACACCAGCATGAACATCACAACACAACCACTCTTGCGCCTTGCCCACCTGGTCCTGTTCCGTCATAGTGAAAGTCCTTGAGGTACAGCGTCGTGTCGTCCACGGCGTAAAGCTCTCCGGAGACGCCATGGAAATGTGTGTTCAGCTTCCCGATTCGAGCGCCCAGGTACGGCTCCGCGGCCGCGGCCGCGATAACCGTCCACAGGACCCAAGCGTGACTGTCGAGGAGCATAGCCTCTGGAGCAATGACCGTCGCCGGGGCTCTTATAAACGCGGTACTGACCCGGCTCCCTGAATTGGGTCAGCGGGCAAGGAGGCTGCCCCTCGCGACGCACAAACTGGATTTCAAGGTTCACTTTCTGCCGCCAGCCGAACAGTTTCGCGGCCAGTCGGCAGGTGAGAATTATCCCTTCCGGCGACCATTGTGTCTTTGTGGCTGGCGACCTTGAGGTTGTCGCCGCGCCTAAGGTGGCACATCCCCAAGGACGGGCCATCCTCCCGACAGAGCATCGGCCGCGGCGGCGTGGCTGGCGCGGCAGGAAACGCCTCTTCGCGGCTGACGCAAACCGTCTGAAGCGCTGACAGCACGGGGAAGTGAGCGCTACTACTACAGTCGCGCCTAGGCACGGCAGCTGAACGAGCTGCCACATTTCCGCAGCAAATTCCTCATTCCCGCTCACGCACGCAAGTGAACGTCGATCGAATGTCGCCTATATAGCGCAACTATTGCTATACCTGTTCAGGCGCACCCACTATCATGCTCCGAACGAATGAACATAGCAGTGAAGAGAGTGCAGTTGCACAAGAGAAGCAAGACGCACTTATCGGGGTCATTATGCATGCGCGCGTACAGCCATCGCTGTCGGGAACTGACAGAAGTTTCGTAGCCGCGTGACACCGAAAGAGGATAAGCACTGGCGAACCACAAGCAGCACGGCGTGCGACACGAACAGCCGCCAAACCTGTTTCATGCCGCGGGAGAGAACGACAGCAAACTTTATTTTGTCACATCAGGTCCTACCTCTCCTAGCCAATCAAACATCGTGGACGCGATGCATCGACCGCAGAGACAGAGTCAGGTACAGGGCTTTGATGCACGGCCGCTTTCATGAATGTCGTCAAGCTTCATTAGCTGAATTTCGAATTGCCTATCTAGCGCATTGCTCCAAAACCCAAGTGGTAATGACAATACTTTCTCGAATTAGCTGCTATGGGGCTCTTGCTTTCCTGTTCATCCGGAGAAGACCCCTCCGGCCAGGAAGACTATATCTGGTGAGACCTACATAAAGGACGGACTTACAGGCGCGTATGCAAAACAACCTAGAATGGTGATAGGACAAGCACGCACATTTTTGGTACATGAAACCACTTCGCATAACAACAAATTCGTTCATGACGACCAAGTAACACACCTCTGAGTTACGTTCGATCGTCTTGCATTTGCTGTCATTTTGTGACAAGAGCGCAAAACATTACACGATATAAATAAAACAGGAGACAAAGTTTGTGCAACCTGTCTTACTTTTGGGGAAATGGTTGGTGAGTCAACGAAAGGGAATAAGGAAAACGCACTCGGTCGCATTATGGTAAACAGGCCCTTATGCGAGCCTCGGTGCAGGTGGGATGTCACTGTGAAGGCAGAGTAGTTGTTGAAAGCTACAATCAAATTTTCATTAGTCTTTCACGAGAGTTTCGCTCCGCATATTTGGGAAGGGAAGGGGGGAGGTGGGTGGGTACATTTACATGGAGTTTAACTGGACAGGTCGGAAACAGCACGCCTCCGGCTGCTCTGGACAAGATAACTTTGCCTTAAAATGAGTAACTAGAAAATTAAAAAAAGGAAAAGAAACAACCAGGAAGCTTTAGCACGCGCAAATATTAACACATACAATATCGCCGGAGGAAGGGACGAAATATCAACAACTAGCACGAGTCACTGCATAAAATCGTCTCTAGTATTTTGACCACATGTCCGTGCTAGTAAAAAAAAAGTATTTCACTTAATTGAAAGCTGTTCTTTCACGGCTACTAATTGGTCACGGTCCACGTATCGTCCCCAGTGGCAATAGACGATTGATTGCCCACAGCCCTAGGTTTGTAGGGCACAACTATTGCCCTTGCTGGGAATATGGGGGTTAGTCCAGAGCAACACGTGGGGCTATGTCCTCGTCCGCACTCCACACGCAGTCGATGCGGAGCTTGCACGACAGATTTTGAAAAAGGAAGTGCTTAGTGTAGGCCACGCCAAGGCGAACGCGGTCTAACAAAGCTATCCACGCTTCGTCCACGGTAATACGATTACGCCACTTCGACCAGATTATTAAGAAATAAAGACATCATTCGTGCAACAAATTGCCGTTCTTAATTAACCAATTTAAGATGCTTTAATAATTCTTAATTATATATACACTTTGAGGCGCATACTGTAACTGCGGAAGTGAAGACGATTGGAGACGAAGACACGCTCATTTAGAAGCAAGCTGCTGAACACAGTTTCGAGATATCGGGCCCTGAAGTTCGCCACAGAATATATCAGCCTATTGCATAGCTACCTCAGGTGGAGCGTACGAAAATATTTCTTTTTTGGGGGGAAAGGGGGGGGGGATAACGTGCGATGCGCCAGCCTGACTGGAGCGTATATTTAGGACACGTAATGTCTGCAAACTGGTGCTATTATTATTAGTCATGAAAACGCATGGTCATTACGAAACAGACATGCCCTTACCGTCGACCAGCTTGAATTCTACAATACTAACGTTTGCCATTCATTAAATAATTAGGTGTGATTTTCGGACATTTTTAATAAGCTAATTGCACACAGCGACTTGTCAGGCAAATATTGTCTGCTGCTGAAGCAGCGCAAGTGGCTCATCTGCAGCATGCAATAAATCGGATAGCGAAAAAAAAAAAGAAGAAGAAAGGGCTTATTGCATGATGTCGTTAGAATTATGCTTGCCCAAGGAAGCTGAGAAGTTAAGCTGCTGTCCTCTCAACTTTGTCATCTTCACGCTGTCGTATTTACGTTGCCGTCTTGCCGCCGTTGTCTAGTCGTTACAGTGTTACACACACGCTTTCCTCACACATAATGGGATATCTCAGCAGTTTTACACTGCGAAGCTGTCGTTAGACTTGGACAATCATACCCCGGTGATTTATGCCGATTACTTCCTTCCTATTTTTTTCCCAGTATTCCCCTCCCTCCTTACGGAATCTGGTAACCGCGACCTGAAATCCAACTTCACGCTCAACCGCTGAGGCGGGATAATGTATAACAATGCTATTTCAACTCTTTTCCTTTTGCGCTTCGTCAGCGGTATGAGCAGCACTTCGCCTGCGTTATCACCAACATGATCGGCCGGTCATGAAGGCTGGATGATAAGAAAGGAATAAAATCGAGTTAAATGAATGGCTCCATTATCCTGTCCCAGAACGCCGCATATCCACTGAGCTACCGCGACTGACCTGTATTCCTTCAGTATGGCGGGTGCTCCGGCGGCTGCGAGAACAGAGTCGAAGAAGTCATGCAGTAGGCGATCGACGTGACCGAGGAGCATCTCCGCCCCACCGGACTTCGATGCGCCCCCGTCAAGTCGGAGCTTCTGCTTTGCAGGAAAGAGAAGGGAGGCAGACCCAAAGAATGGAAGCCAGTCTCCGAAAGCAGCATCAGTCTTCGCACTTGTGAAGGGGGGGGGATACCCAGGGTCGACGTCATTCGGGTCTTGGGCATAATTCAACGGCGGGAACGGAACGGCTCTCCGCAAGATCATTGCAAAGGTGGACAACGCTTTCCTCCTCGTTCGCAGAATCGCGAACCGACACCGAGGCATGAAGGAAAACAATCTCCTCAGGCTGATTAACGCCTTCGTACTATGCCACTTCATGTACACGATTTCTATGCACAGCTGGCTCAGAGCGGAGCGAGACAAGGTCAACGCTCTCATCCACAAAGTAGTCAAAAGGGCTCTCGGGCTACCCATCAGGACCCATAACAAGGATCTCCTCAAGCTAGGAGCACATAACACCGCTGAAGAGATTGCCGAAGCCCAAGAACGAGCGCAACTCCCTCGCCTGACCACGACAGCGGCAGGTAAACGCGTCCTCGGAGAGCTGGCTTACCACCCTGCGGGATTCTCGATGATCAGTACCCTGATACCTGGGCGCATTCAAGACAAGTTCGAAGTGGCTCCCGTGCCCCGAAACGTCCATACCATCCACAACGACGGTAGACCCAAGGCCAGAGCAACAGCGACCCTCAAACAGATCAAGCAACAAGTACAGCAATGGAGTACAGCATGGGAAGACCTTTGCAGTCGTCGTGGTCGACTCCAGGGCTAAGATTACCAATAGCGCCTCGATTCGCACATCAGACCCCGAAGTCGCCGAGCAAACCGCCATCGCCCTCGCCATGCTAGACGGTCTTGGGTCCGAGATGTATATGTACCTATTCCAAAACGGCAGTTAGGGCTTTTCAGAAGGGTTACATCGCCGAGCAAGCTGCTCGTCTTTTTAGCGTATCGAGTCCGTATGCTCTCACGCATCATTCGATTCACTGGTTTCCCACTCACGTTGGGTCGGACAAGGGTGCTCCCCCGAACCTGAATGAGTCTGCTCACGAGGCTGCGCGCGACCTCACCGACAGCGCTCCCTCTGTAAGGAGCGCCGGCTCACCTCCCCCCTACGGCCACAGAGACGCTCCCGCTACTCACAAAGAGATTATAAAATTATTCTAGATGTCTAGAAGGGTCTTTCCACCCCATCGCCCCAAGTTGAATAGGGCGCAAGCCGTTTCTCTTGGACTCTTACAGACCGGCACATATCCATGTCTGGCCGTTTTACACGAAGTTTACCCCGACGTATATCGCGACGACGCGTGCCCGTCCTGCGTGCAGACCTCCACTCTAGCATAGATGCTCTGGGAGTGCGGGTCGAGGTACCCCAAGCTCAGCAAGGAGGACTGGGACTTGCATCAGCGTAGCCCTGCTCTAGACAAGCAAATATTCGCTGTCCAGCGTGCCTGCGACTGGGCCAGTGGGCTAGACTTGCCGATCCCGACGTTGGACTAGCTGGGTGCGCGACGAGTTCGCGTCCTCGCCGGACCTCCAATAAAGTTCTTTCACTCCCTCACTCACTACCGCGGCTGATATATATCTTCATGGTACCGCTAAATTTTCAATGGCTTTTGACGAGCCATTATGATTTCGGTGATCGTCAAATACATGCCAGCCATCCTACCCATGCGCAATCAGACAAACTTATTTCCTTCACTATTGCTTATATGATTATATTTTTCATCATTATAGCCTCTCTCGTGAACGATAGAAAAATATTCCGTTCAGCGTACGCAGGATGTGCCTGCGGCGTAACTTTGCGCCATCTGTGCCGATTATCCGTCCACTCATCCGTGAGTGCGTGCGTGCGTCAGGCAGCCAGTCGCTCGGCCCACAGCAATAAAGAAGTGTTGATGAGATAGGTTGTCGAGGCAAACGCTGTCGACATCGCATAGCAGTGTGTAACGTTGTGTACGCGCGCGACCTTCATAGAAGGGCGTTGGGCTCATGGTGGTGCATATCGCTCATAGAAACGGAGATGACGGTGGTGTCTGCAGACGTCTGCAGCGGGAACACGCGTAAGACGTTGAATACGCCCTAACCTTGGCCTTGTTCGGCCTTCGTTTTTGATTGGCGAGAGAGAGTTCCTCCCCTGCTTACCGGCGACTCATTCCACAAAGATCATTATGGTTCGTTATATTTATATTACTTTCTTCCAGTCACCTAAATTGCACGGAATGCCTCGAGGGAGCAGGCAGTAAAGGCAGCAAGTGGCTATAAAGAAGCGTCCCTGACACTCTGCAGTTGGTAATGCAACAGATATGTGCCACGATAACGGAGATTTAAGAAACTGATGGTGCTGGTGTCCCGGTTGAACCTCCACGCGTTACATCGAAGGTGGTGCAAAGAAGTGCGCGCGATGGGGACGAGTATTGTTACGGTTCACTGTGTGCAGCGATGAATGGAACGGATGCCAAGCGCCTGAGCCTCGACGCGCCTAATCGTCACGCTCGTCAACATGAAAAGACTTGTCCATCGGGCGTGCGCGACGGGATTACTACTCTCGTTTATCCTACGTTAAACCCCTCTAAGCCAGGAAGTGGTTTCTCTCCGAATTCCTCTGTGTGGGATGATCAGTGTGCTGACAAGGCCCTCTGCCAGAAAGCAAGAGAGTATGCGGTTGCCCGGATGGTGTAGGGCATAAGAAAGCCAGCGAGACGCCACGTGAACGTCTTCTCTGCCTTTGCGTGCAGGAGCACGCACGTCGGGCGTTTCTGTACTTTTTGTCACGGAGCGCACCTCTCACCCGTAACGACGTATTAAACTTCTGTTATTTGTTTTTGCATCATCTCGTCTTCCTTGCCGGACCCTCTCCAATGATCAGTCTGGTTCGAGCTCCAAGCAGACGCCGTTGAAAGTAGCCGAAACCCCGTCCCCTTAACAACTGGTGGCAGCCTTAACAACTGGTACCAGCTGTAACAGTATACAGTAATAGTGAGTGACCTAGCGCTACTCGCTCATGCATTCTTCGTTGCCGCTGCAAGCTTTGCGGATGCTTCTTGTGCGCGTGGCTGGAGTTGCTCAACCGCAGTGCACAGAAACACGTAGAAATACTCATTAAAAAAAAGTAAAAAAAAAGTTAAAAAAAAGATGGACAGGGGAGGGTGCGAAGTAGCTTTGTCACTAACGCGACTCGAACGTCAAGTGCACTTAAACAACAGCAACAAAAGAAATGAGTTCAAATTAGTCTGTCAGCTTAGATTCGTCCCCTGCTACGTGGACTCATTTTCACGAGCTCGACAAAATAACCACAGGCCTTGTTCGAGCGTTTCGCGGCACTTGGAGGCCCAGTGGCTGTAGGGAAAACCATTTATCTGCCTTCCATCGTCCCCCAAGCAACGGCGTGCATTTCTTCCTGCATGCTCGGAGACTAACGTGACTTGAAGTGCAAGAAAACAAAAGACGAAAAGGCAAGATAAGGGACGCCAGTAGCTTCTGGAAACGTGCGAACGAAACCCGCTCGCAAGGTCGGAGTTTAGTCACAGCATTCAAATAACGTGCCTTGAGACCATGGCGACAATAGAACAGCCGGACATTCACGTAGAGACAATGCGTGAACGTGCGCTTGCTTTAATTGTTATCATTTTTTTAATGGGGCAAGCTGTGCCACAGAAATGAAGCCTTGCACCGCGTTTTTCTTTTTCTAGCTCCAAAAAGAAAGTTTCGCGAAAGATTTCGAATTACAAACGGAGTGACTTTTTAGCTACACAAGAACGATTGGGATGTCTATTTCATTGCACCATTGTGTTATTTATGAGTTTGCTGGAGGGTTGACTCAGAACCCTATAATCCTTGGTGTCCAGAAGCTCAATGAAATCAAGTTTCTTCAAGTTTCTTCAAATCAAGCAGGTGCTGCACAACGAGAAGATTGCGACATATGCAGTAACGCTGAGTGAGTGCGGAACGTATAGGCATAGGCGTTTGGTGAATATCCCAGCGAGCAGTACGTTGCACAGAACCATTGAGTCCCACCGCAGAAGGCCTGTAGGAAGGCGATGCTATACATACACAGGTTGAAAGGACGTTCGCGAAGTTTGTAAAACTGCTTGATTGTCAACTGATGAACGTAGGTTCATAAGCCAGTGTGCGCAGCTCATTTTCAGGATCTTGTTCTCCAAGAAGGGAAATAGAGAGAATGAGAGAAATGTGGTGGGAAAGGCAGGTATAGTTAATCGGAAGAGATTCTGGTTTGCTACCCTGCACTGGGGGAAGGGTAAGGGGATTTGAAAGGCAGAAAGAATAGCGAAGAGATAAAACAAAGGCACAAAAAATATACAGGAGGAGGGGAACGTCTGCGAAAACTACATAGTCTCCCTAATAGGCCACTCGAACGCAAAAAAATATTTCAGAGTGCCTTGACCGACTTGTAGTGTGACGACTGCAAAAGCCGGCGTTCCAGGACTGTCCTTTCCGAAAACAGCCGGTCGTCAAGACGGGCCAGCGCGGTCGCGAGTGATTGCTTGTGAGCGCTGTATCGGGTGTGTCTGTATTAAAATTTGCGGTGGTGACTTTTACAGACTAAGTACACGAGTGTGTTTTGCATTTCGCCTCCATCTAAATGCGGCCGCCGCGGCCGGGATATGATCCTGCGACTTCGTGCACCCGTCCACGGTGATTGAACCAACAGTGTACAGATGAGTATGATCGCTGCATTTCCTTTTTTTTTTTGTTAGATAAGTCGAGAACCATTTTGAACAACCTTCACTGGGTAATTTCAAGAGATAAAACGACATGGTGCCACAGAAGTAGGTCATGACCTTTTCTTAGACTGCGTGATTCGCGTATATGCCTGTTTTCAAGTTTGTCGTGGAATCTACGGCGGCCAAAGTATCATGTGCCATGCTCGCGGCGACTCCTGAGAAATAAATTAAAAGGCAGCACACAGGCCGCGAATGTTGCGGCTGTCTATGACGTGAAATCATATAGTTTGAATGGGAATGTGGCAGATATCGCGGAATGAACCCTACAGAGGGGGGGGGGGGAGGGGGTGTATTCTGCAAGTGTCCACCTAGTGGGCATGTCCATTTCTTCTGCTGCTGGAGTTGTGATTGGCTGAGCTGAAGGATGCGTCAGAAGGAGGCAGGCGCCCCCAGCCAATCAGCACTTCAGCAGCAGACGAAATGGACATGTCCACTAGGTGGACACTTACAGAATAGCCCCCAGGTGTGCAGCTGCTGAAGGTAACTGATCCTGTATGTAAAAGGAGGACAAGGTAAAAGCGGGAGAGCGGGCTTCCGCTTTTACCTTGTTCTCGTTTTGTTCATCGTCTTGAATTTCCATCTTCCGCCTTCCCCGTGTTTTCCCTGATCATGTATGTAGACACATGGACGACCGCTATGAAGCCCGGTTTATTCAAGAGCTGGTGATGGCTTGTCGGTTTTCTTGACCCCACGATGATGCTTGTGCGGGGAGTGACGAAATGTCGTTGAATAGTTTTAATTGTGCTTTTGAGGGCTTTCTCTTAATATTTTATTTAGCGCAACACGTGACGATTTTCTCTTTATCGGCTGCCACTGCAGGGCTGAGCCGAGACCAACCGACCGACCGACCGATTGATTGATTGATTGATTGATTGATTGATTGATTGATTGATTGATTGATTGATTGATTTTATCATACATTAGAAGGCTGCTTCTGGCCGAAGAATAACGGCTTAGTGGAGGATTCCAAATTAATTTCGAATATCTCGGTTCCATTAAAGGGAAGCGAACTCTCAATATACGCGTGTTTTTGTATTCAGTACGCATCGGGATGCGGCGACATGTCAGCGTCTAACATGTCAGAAGCGATGACAGCTTTGTCTTGCGGCAATAGGCTATACTTGCCACGATCGCAAGTTGTTACTTATTCGAGGTGGGATGCTAGACGCAGTCACGTACGACTTCACAGACACACTTGAGCACTCAATGCGAACAGCTATATACCAACAGAAGATCGAATTTCTTCAGCCACAGTTGCACACGCTATATTTCAAGTTGTTTAATTAAGAGCCGGAGAAAAAAAAGAACTACGGAAGAGGTCATTTTCGGCAAACTACTACATCATGTGTTCCTGAAGCGTATTCTAGGTGTCCTCAAATTAACCTGTTAGCCTTAAACGAGTACTAAAGTTTGCAAGAAATAATTTCGATCGCTTAGGAACGCTGCCGGGAACACTACGTTGGCCTCGTCCGTTCACAACGGACACCTTATTGAAAGTTTGACAACAACAGCAAAAACTTCCTTCATATAACTCGCTCGGACAGGCACCACTATCGCTAGGGAAATGAAGTCACGCGGAAACAAAAGCTGTTCGGAGGAGAATGCTTCTTCGTTTGAAGGGTAACAGCTGGGAACCGAGCGAGTGGTTCCCAGGACTGCCGAAATTATTGGGATCAGATTTAGTTTAGACAAAGGGCTTTTTTGTTTCGGCCCTGCTGCGGAGAAAATAGAAATAAAGAAGCACTTAAAGCCGGTTTTGTCTGGGTCACCACCAACAGCACAGGAAAGTTCTCAAGCTGCGGTTACGAGAAAGTAGGGCGTGTAAGATTACGTGTACCTCACAGCACCTTGACGTATATACGGAAACAGGGTAGCGCCAAAGGGTGGTGCACTGCCGGTCCCTAACTGCGCTGCGTGATTCTAGTACGGCGTCATGACCTGGGAAATGGATCACGCTCACAATAAGCATTTATTGCTGAGCACACTGCTCCACCCGAATGATTCAAATAAAATTTTGCAAGCAGGAAAAGGATCAACAACGCACACTTGTTTCCTGAGGCCGAATTTCGTACGAACTTTTTTTTTCTTCTATTCTACTCATTTCTCATCACCCGCCTCGCGAACAGCCAGTCCCGCCGGCGATAGCAGGAGCTGACCCATGACGAAGGGCAAAAAGAATAGAAAATGAAAACAGTCGTTACAAACTAGGACTTATGTGTCCATTATTGGAAGGAGGAAACAAAGAAATAAAACGGGAAAACTCCGTCCTAATTTTTTTTTTGTTGCAATAGTTTCAGAAATTATTGATTCAAAGCAACCGCGAATTTGCCGTTACATTCGAAGGGTGCCGTAAGCACTGCAAGGGTGCATCACACAAGCTCATGTTATTCATCGTACGATGTGGCTTGCAGAGCGTATACGTAACTTCCAGCTATGTTTATTCTTGTTAAGGATGGTGAAGATGTTGTTACGTTGTAGTGACGGTGACGAAAGCAGCAAAACTTGTGAGTGACGAAACTAGCGTTTTATTGGGCAAACGTGTGCCCTCAAAAAAGGCTACACTCAAAGAAGAACGACAGCGGCGAACACAGTCAGCGATCGTGGACAATCTGATCAGCGGGTCAAGGATCAAGCGTGTCGGCTTATATACAAGAGCAATCGAACGTTCCAGAGTAATCGCTGGCGCCCGCGTGTCTTCCAGAAAGTTCCACACCATTCGCATCGCGCATACATGCAATCAGATTACACAAGGTTCGGTGACAACCGACAGCGGATAGAACCCTCGACAACATTCCAGAATCTTCCGATACATGCAGGCGCGTCCTGCGCTGAGCGATAACATTTGTGAGACGATGAAACACGGTCACTCGATGAACAATTACACGTGTCAAATTCAGATTCCGACATCTGCACTTCGTTATGCAGCCAACTAATAAAGTGATCAGCGATGGAACACTCTCTCTGGAACGATGCTTATAAGACCATGCGCGAGAGATTTCGGCGCTGGTTGCCGCATTTATTTTTACCTCCGTCATGAGCGGAGGAACCAATCCTCTGATGATTGTGTATTGGTGAGAAGACTGAAAGTTGTTACTATGGTTACGCCTCCCGTCGGCGTAGCCTTATATGTAAATACAGCACCTCTTGTGACGCTAAGTACCCATGTGTCGGCGCTCCTGTTCAACAGAGCAGTGATTAATCAGACGATTTCGCACGCAGCTGGAAGAGAAGCCGCCGTAAACTTTGGGCAGCACGCGGAACAGGGATGGTAGCGTGAAAAAAAAAAAAATCGCGCGGTTTCCGCGCACTGTGGGAATCAAGCGAAGCGGTCGTTGGTGTCTGTGAGGAGCGCTGTTCTTGTTCAAAGACAATTTGGAAGTAGAGCACGTGGGACGTGTTTTCACCGTGAAATGCCTCACTCTACGCAAAAGTGCGACGCTCAACACTCCGGACACAGCCGACCGAAACCAGAGTCGATCGCACACACTATATACGCGCCGAACCGAACGCGTCCTGCATAAAATGTTTCTCAAAGTACTTATTTCAACCTGTAAACGATGCGGTCCGGTGTTCCACTGCTGTCTCATCGCTGTGAAACGATGTTGCCCCCGCTTCTCGTTTGCCGAAACGAGCGTGCACTCGCGTTCCGTGCCATCGTTCGCCGCCTATCGAGGCTGCGCCATCTCTTCGTTTCGGGACAAAATGTTCGCTATCGTCGGTGCTAATCGTCCCCATAGGAATGCGAACACATGGCTCGCGCACCACGCCGTAAGACATTGAAAGCCTCGATCTAACCGTGACTAGGAAACCTTCTTTGGGGAGCCTTCATGATCTCTAGCCGCGACAGCCCTCCAAGACAAAGATGTCCACGCCTGTAAAAATCCAAGTATAACAATCAGAGTCAATTCGTCTTCTGATTCCAATCACAGAAATGAAATTAAAACGAAGGATCAGCAGCCTTCGGAACCACCAGGCGTGAGCGAAATTTCCAATAAATTTCTAAAAGCAACGAAAAAAAAAAAGACTACCATGGAAACCCTGTGGTATTGCTCCTACATAATCATTAAGAACCACCAAATTCCGCCAAGCTGCAAAGAAGCAAAAATAAAACCACAAAGAAAAAGAAAAATAAAATCACTTGGAGACCTGACAGCGTGTACCGACCGATAGCTCTCCCCAGCAACGCCTTAAAGCTCTTCAGCATGACATTGAACCACCGCTTACAAAACTATTACGAAAGAAATAACATGTGCACAGAATGACAAAGTGATTTCTGCCCAAACCATCGAACAAAGGACTATATCTTCACAATGACTCAATCAAGTGAAAGGAAATTGAAGGAATTGAATAGCCTCGGAAAAGCGCCTACGACAATGTGCCTCACACAAAGCTATGGTAGAAGCTGGGAGAAATAGAGTTGGAATAAGGCCACACATAACAGCTGCTGAAGGTCACCTACTGTGAGTGCACAGTCGCGTATGAACTGCATGGCTACACGACCCAATAAATTCAGCTATGTTTGCAACTTGCTTTCATGTATTGACGCTGGCAACCAAGTCGACGCGATATTCTTAGATTTTTCCAAAGCTTTTGACCGCGTTCCTCACCACAGGCTACTACTGAAACTTAAACATTTTAACATTGACGCACAAGTCATTGCATGGATAAAAGATTTCTTGTCATTTCGAACTCAATTCACAAATATTAATCATTGCAACTCCCCTTTTATTCCTGTCACGTCCGGCGTTCCACAAGGGAGCGTGCTTGGCCCTTTGCTTTTTCTAATTTATATTAATGACTTGCCTAACTGCATGTCGTCCAGAGTAAGACTGTTCGCCGATGATTGCGTAATTTACCGTACCATTTCTGCTGACACTGACCATCAAGCATTGCAGTCAGACCTCAACGCAATAAACAGATGGTGTTCAGACTGGCAAATGACCCTAAATCATACTAAAACTAAGTGCATGTCATTTACGCACTCCTCTTCCCGTATGCCAACTTCATACTTTATAGGTAACAATGTTGTCGAACTTCCTACCACGTACAAATACTTAGGAATCAACTTGCAATCGGATCTAACATGGCATCATCACATCAACGTTACTCTTGCATCTGCTAACCGTACATTCGGAATCATGAAACACAGACTAAAGCAAGCGCCTTCACACCTAAAGAAACTCGCGTACACCACGTTAATCAGGCCTAAAATTGAATATGCATGTGCCATCTGGGACCCGAGCCAAGACTACATTATACGTAACATTGAATCCCTGCAAAGCCGTGCTGCTCGCTTCATTTTTTCAGATTTTTCTCCGTACTCCAGTGTTACATCTTTAAACATTCGTGCCGAACTGCCTCCGCTATCGCTACGACGGAAACACACCCGCCTATCTCCCTTTCACAAACTTTATCATCATGATCGTTTGCGCGACGACTTCTTTCAGTCACCCCCTGTCATTTTTCCTCGCTGTGATCACCCCTGCAAAGTCAAACGCCCAGCTTGCCACTCGGCCCATTACGCACAATCATTCATCCCCAAAACCATAGCTGACTGGAATCTGATATTGCCACTGAAGTTAACACCAATCAATTTCATCAAATGATGTGGACTCATATCAGAATTTGACGTCTCTGTGCGTCTTTGGTGTTAGCTATATTTTTTTTCAGGGCTAATTTAATACCTTTGCATCTTGTTTGACATCGTATTGCAGTTTTTTCTCTTTTTGTGTTATCCTTGAAACCCCGGTGTTTCAATTTTCACACTTCATTCTTATCTTTATTCGAACTTTAATCCACTTCCAATATTGGTGTATGCGTATTTTGTGGTGTTCTTACTATGTTTGCTGAATTGTTTATTCTTACTTTTTTTTTCGCATATTCTTATTAGTGTGTTTCGTGTGCCCCCCTATGTAATACCCTCTCCTAGAGGGCCTTTAGGGTATTTGAATAAATAAATAAATAAATAAATAAATAAATAAATAAATAAAAGTTTAGCTCAAACAGAGATCCCGACTCTCACCAGTTCTGTTAAGCATACACTTTTTTTTTCTAATCCGAACATATTTTTAATAGTAAGCGTTACAAGCTGAATCCACATTACGTCACTACAGGTGAATTACAAGCTCGCAGGAGGGCATCACTTTCATTAACAACCAAATAAACCTATTCGCGATTTACCGTATAGAATCGTGTAAGGCCCGCACCCCCAACTTGGCAGCCCGAAATGTGGGGAAAAAATTTCCAACGGAGAAACGATCGCGTTCGGTGCTCCGATGCTGCGATAACGCAGCGGCTAATTTTCGCGCGCTGCGTACTTCTCTGTGCCGCTACTAGATGGCTAGAGAAATGGTGTGCATAGGATCCAGGGTGTGCACAAGTCGCCGGCTCCGCCGGCACCATTTTGACCAAGGGCCGAACCTCGTCAAAAATTGTTAAAAAAGAAAAGTGCGGCCCTTACACGAGTCTATACGGTAAACAAATTACATTCGTAAACATTTTAGTTACAAGTATACGTGGGCGAATATCAACTTTTTTCGAATACGAATCGAATACGAGTAGTAAGTATCGAATAGTCAAACGCAGACGCATATATTTGTACCAGGAATATTTACTGCGTCATAATTAGGTACCACGCTCATATACTGACTGGTGAAGAAAGTTTCTATCAGAGACAAAGGAAAGTTTTAAACAATTGATCACTAATTGTCATTAAAAAAAACTGCACGAAGAGCTTCTAAACATCCTAGAACGTGGTTGCAAACTTGTTGTCCTAGAATGAATGGATTCTGTATGACTAGCTTTCCAAAAACGCTAAATAAATGGTAGCTGAAGACATATTCTAATAGTGGAAAACGAAAAAAAAAAAATAAGCTACTGAAGGATTTGTGTGCCGTTGACACATGGACCTGTTGCCAGGAAAACATGACTGCTTGCAGCGTAAATGATAAAATTGCTACGTGACTAGACTGCCAAAAACGATTTAATTCCAAGCTACAAGCAAAAATCGCATGTTGTGCGTAGGCTTCCACGTCGAAGTCGAAAACAAAGCTTGCATAACCCATTTTGTTTCTTCATAACATTGAAAAGTTTTCCTGTTGTATCACACCAGATGTTTTGCGACACTTTGTTTCGCAGACGGAGAACAGTGACCCGATTTCGTTAATTTTGGAATTAGAATATGCTGAACCGTTTCTTTTCGAATACGAATACGCATAGTGAGTGCGTAATATTCATGATTAGCGGCAGCACAAAGGACAAAAACGAAGCGAGACGAAGCGAACGTCTCGCCTTCGGCCTTGTCCTCTGCGCTGCCCCTAATCATGAGCCTTAACCAACTTGCCCAACACGGCGCTCTTCTAAACGTAATATTCGATTCGTATTTAAAATTTTAAATATTCGCCCACCCCTAGTTACAAGCTTTACGGTGCATGTCTTTTATTGGGAATTTGAAGGAAACGTCACAAAATTCTAGCTTCATGTTTCTACATTCCAATATATATGACCATGCAGACCGAAATAACTGCCATCAAATTGTAAGAACAATTTACCTGATTACGCGCGCGGCACCGCGAAGCCTGGCTCGCCGTCCAACCACTCTGTGGCGTAAAAGTGTCGGTATACGTGGTAGCGAAGCTTTCCCAGAAGCGCTGCTGCGATATTTGAAAGCTACCGGACTGAGTCAGCGTCTGTGATCCGGAATGAGTGACCGAATGATATCCCTAGTGGACTTTCTCTTCTTTTAATCTTTCCGTCCCCCTTTCCCTTTTCCCAGTGTAGGGTAGCCAACCGGGCTCAGTCCTGGTTAACCTCCCTACCTTTCATTTATCATTTGTTCTCTCTCTCTCTTCACAGAAGCCCATGCGTCGAGAAAATGGTGGTTTATCAGCGGTTTGCGGTTTATGGAGCTTAGCGCCATCTATGTAAGGAGGGGAACTTCCCGAGGGAGAAAAATAAAATAAAGCGGAAGTGACGCCATACTTAGTAAAAAATAAACCGAGAGTGACGTAATTTTTCAACCCGGGCGGTATACTTAAGCATCCTACAACTCGACATGAGTCCGCAGTGCCCTCATGTCTAGTGATAAGTCAACGAAATTTAGGCATACTGCCGTTCTTCCTTGGTTGCCCCGCAAAAATTAGTACTCCGCAGCTTCGTGAACCTGGGATTACCTTGTACTTCGAGTAATATTGCTGCCACAGCCGGCTAAGCACACCCGACCACGTAACCCATGTTTTTTTTGTATTATTTTATTGTTATTTCATTTCAGGTGTGTATAGGGGACTCTAAAGTGCAGAGTGATGCTCCACATTGCTAGTAAGCTTGCGTTGAAACAAAAGTAATTCTCATTTATGGCCAGATTTCTTAGAATAATTGAGCTCTGTTGGCTGAGAGCCATAAAACAAGAATTGAACATAGTGGCATATTGTCCGCGCACCAACTGCGGTAATGAAAAGACTTGTGCGTTAGCACTATGCGTTCACTCCCCCACCCCCCCCCCGCCACCCTCCCAAATATACCTTGCTCATAACAATCACAATGTTCGATCAACATATTTATGCACAACTGCCTGAATACAAAGGGACTAGAGAACATACGAACATAAACCGTAACTTGCTGTAACAATCACAATATAGCTACTGTTTTTTGCTCAAACTTCAAAAGTTGGTTATTGCCTTGCGTATCTGTCATAAATATACGCCCTTTATTTTTGATCGGCAGGCAGGTGGGAACGATCTAAATTTAAGTTTAGGGTCGATGTAGATTGCGGTTGATACAGTTAGTATTAGCTTTTTTTTTTTTTAATGTCATATGTGTTTCGAAAAATCCACTTTATATACCGCCCTTTTCCCGGCTCGCAGAAGAGATGCACGCGCGGCGCGAACGTTGGCGCACACATAACTTAGTAACTTATCCGGTGTTGTGTATATCGCGCAACCGATTCCGCGTTCGAAAACATTGTAATGGAAAGTGGCAAGGCGGCTGCGACGAATCAATCAATCAATCAATCACACGAAACGAGTCATTATCAGGACGGAAAACAAGGAGCGCCCTAGAAAAGAACAAACTTTTTTACAATTGAGCTGAAGTCTTGCTTGTGGAGAAAGTCGCCGCCTGGACTGTATATGCCCTCGGTAACCTCAGCTGCTCCTCCGGTGCGAGCCCGTCGGTCCCAGCAGTCGCACGAAGATCACTCAAGCCTCCACTTGTCCGGCGTTCCTTGCTCACTTCACGGGAAACCCCTTCGCTGAACACGTTGACTCACGATGTAACTCGCCTCGGAAGCACCGTTCAGCGAGCGTAAAACTTATGCCGCCGTAATTCAGAACACGTCTCCACCCACACGGAGGAGCAAAACATAAAAACGCATGTGAGTGGGGCGTATCGTAGCAGACGAACTTTACGGAGCGCGTTTTCCCGCAGAGGTGTGAACGTCCCCTTTTTCTTCCAGGAGTGCTAATAAAAAAGGTACATGTTATAATACAAAAATCAAGGCCAATTACCTCTTTTTTGTACATAACATTTATTTAAGACTAATTAAGAATTAAATTTTGTTTGAATGAAATAAAGCTTGTCACGGTTCTATTTCAAGTAATGTTTTGTCCCCTCCTTGCCCCCTATAGTGGCGCGTTAATCGCAATTCCAATAACTCCACTCACCGAGGGATTACTCCGCGAGCGTAATGAGGTGAACTTACAAGTTGAATTTGTCTGTGGATTGACTGAATTTGTCCAATTTGTCTCTCCACCTTGCGGGTTTCCGCAGAACTACTGCGTCAAACTCTTTGCTTCGAGTCAAAGCCTTTGCTTCGAGTTGTTCACAAGTTCGACTTCGCCCTGCCATCTCCTAGCTGCCTGGTTAGCTCAGATGGTAGAGCGTCTGCCCCGGAAAGGTGATAGTCCCGGGTTCGAGTCCCAGACCAGGACAAATTTTTCTTCAACTATGAGGCTTTTCTTTCGAGAAACCCGTACGGGGTTTCATTTGTAGCAATTGCTACGATTGGGTGGATGTCTCATTCTCCCTTAATTAGAAAGGTAATTAATACATTTATTTTATTGAATAAACAAATGACTTTTCTTTCTAAAAAAATACTTGATAATAAATCTGTACTTACGTAACCTGCGCATATTTCACACACGCACACACAAAAAAAGAAGAAACGCTATATATGGTCCAGAATCTAAACAACCATAAGCTCTTAACTTATATCTGCGGTTCTAACCAACTACAGTCCGTTACCTCTCCTGGTGCACTGCAAGTGCCACGTGGACTATAGCGGCGAGTTCGCAGTAGGCTTTTAGAGACCACTGAGCTGTAAGAAAGTGCTGGGCGTATCCTCGAAGAGCAACAGAATGCAGGTGAGAGTACTTTTTTACGGACTCGATCTTTAAAAATGATCTTGATCTTTGGCAATGTTCTGCGTTACAAAACGAATCTTTTAATAAACAAGAGGACTGGGAAGACGTTCTTAAACGCGGCGATCCCCAGGACCAACTAAGGGCTGTCCAAAGGGCCCACCAACGGGCGGGGGACCATGGTCTCCCGGCCCCAACGTGGGAGCGGCCCGCAACCACAACTTAGTACTTCCTTAGGACCGACCGACCGACCGACCGACCGACCGACCGACCGACCGACCGACCGACCGACCGACCGACCGACCGACCGACCGACCGACCGACCGACCGACCGACCGACCGACCGACCGACCGACCGACCGACCGACCGACCGACCGACCGACCGACCGACCGACCGACCGACCGACCGACCGACCGACCGACCGACCGACCGACCGACCGACCGACCGACCGACCGACCGACCGACCGACCGACCGACCGACCGACCGACCGACCGACCGACCGACCGACCGACCGACCGACCGACCGACCGACCGACCGACCGACCGACCGACCGACCGACCGACCGACCGACCGACCGACCGACCGACCGACCGACCGACCGACCGACCGACCGACCGACCGACCGACCGACCGACCGACCGACCGACCGACCGACCGACCGACCGACCGACCGACCGACCGACCGACCGACCGACCGACCGACCGACCGACCGACCGACCGACCGACCGACCGACCGACCGACCGACCGACCGACCGACCGACCGACCGACCGACCGACCGACCGACCGACCGACCGACCGACCGACCGACCGACCGACCGACCGACCGACCGACCGACCGACCGACCGACCGACCGACCGACCGACCGACCGACCGACCGACCGACCGACCGACCGACCGACCGACCGACCGACCGACCGACCGACCGACCGACCGACCGACCGACCGACCGACCGACCGACCGACCGACCGACCGACCGACCGACCGACCGACCGACCGACCGACCGACCGACCGACCGACCGACCGACCGACCGACCGACCGACCGACCGACCGACCGACCGACCGACCGACCGACCGACCGACCGACCGACCGACCGACCGACCGACCGACCGACCGACCGACCGACCGACCGACCGACCGACCGACCGACCGACCGACCGACCGACCGACCGACCGACCGACCGACCGACCGACCGACCGACCGACCGACCGACCGACCGACCGACCGACCGACCGACCGACCGACCGACCGACCGACCGACCGACCGACCGACCGACCGACCGACCGACCGACCGACCGACCGACCGACCGACCGACCGACCGACCGACCGACCGACCGACCGACCGACCGACCGACCGACCGACCGACCGACCGACCGACCGACCGACCGACCGACCGACCGACCGACCGACCGACCGACCGACCGACCGACCGACCGACCGACCGACCGACCGACCGACCGACCGACCGACCGACCGACCGACCGACCGACCGACCGACCGACCGACCGACCGACCGACCGACCGACCGACCGACCGACCGACCGACCGACCGACCGACCGACCGACCGACCGACCGACCGACCGACCGACCGACCGACCGACCGACCGACCGACCGACCGACCGACCGACCGACCGACCGACCGACCGACCGACCGACCGACCGACCGACCGACCGACCGACCGACCGACCGACCGACCGACCGACCGACCGACCGACCGACCGACCGACCGACCGACCGACCGACCGACCGACCGACCGACCGACCGACCGACCGACCGACCGACCGACCGACCGACCGACCGACCGACCGACCGACCGACCGACCGACCGACCGACCGACCGACCGACCGACCGACCGACCGACCGACCGACCGACCGACCGACCGACCGACCGACCGACCGACCGACCGACCGACCGACCGACCGACCGACCGACCGACCGACCGACCGACCGACCGACCGACCGACCGACCGACCGACCGACCGACCGACCGACCGACCGACCGACCGACCGACCGACCGACCGACCGACCGACCGACCGACCGACCGACCGACCGACCGACCGACCGACCGACCGACCGACCGACCGACCGACCGACCGACCGACCGACCGACCGACCGACCGACCGACCGACCGACCGACCGACCGACCGACCGACCGACCGACCGACCGACCGACCGACCGACCGACTGACTGACTGACTGACTGACTGACTGACTGACTGACTGACTGACTGACTGACTGATCATTGACTCCCTATCTCACTGATGAAAAAATTTCTGGCGACACGGGTCTACAAGTTTCGTCGTGACGCTTGCAAATACCTCCTTTTGCATATCACCCCATGGACCTGTTCGTATCCTGCAAACAGGGCCTCAGTGGTTGCACTTCTGCGGAACCTCGCGCATATGTGCAATGTTATTTTTGCTCTCTCTCTTTTCAGTGTTTCCTTTTCTTTATTGCGGTAGCAATTACAGGGACACTCCAGGCGCATTTCCGCTGTCGTCGTCGTTGTCGTCGCCGTCGCCGTGAGGTTCTTTTCTTTTATTCACTAATCCGCTTTTCGACATGCTAAGCGAGCAGACAAGATGTGCCCCTTGTTGACTTTCCTGCATTTCTCTCTCTCTCTGTCTGTCTGTACTGACCAGCCGCGGTAGCTTAGCTTGAGGTCGCGGGTACGATTCTGACCGCGGCGGCCGCATTCGATGGGGGCAAATGCAAGAAGGCTCGTGTAGTTAGATTTAGGTACATGTTTAAGAACGCCAGGTAATCAGAATGATTACGTAGTTCCCCCCTCCCCCCTCCGGCGTGCCTTATAACATTAAATTGTGGTATTTTATGCATGAAACCCCAGAATTAAATTTTTGTTTCCCTGTATTTGTAGGAAAATTGCCTGAACTGAAGTCAACTGGATTCAGTTGGCCGGCCGCAAGTACCAATGTGAACAAAGCTAAGAACGGTCGTGATAGGTGCATATGAAGCACACGGAAGTTTGCAGATATGTAGACATATTCGGTGAATATTAAAAAAAGGCTTCCTCCTGTTTGTCAACACAAAAGAAATAGTAACAATATAAGTCGCGAACTAAACCGCATACATGTAGGAACGGCAACTAAAGCTAAATTAGAGCCATGTAGTTCACGGCACTTCATGACAAAATTGTCGACCACCGATCGACTGCAGAGAGCGGGCTGACCACATATGGTGTTCAGTGGCGCGGGAGAGCGAAAGAGCGCACATACACATCGTTCCAGCGCACGGTAAAGTTAAAAGCGAAAGAAATTAATACGAAAAATACCGCAGCTCGTGCTGATAAAGTGGTAAGGTAGGAAATTGTGACCCTATCTGGACGGCTTTGATGCATGCGCTGAGAACCAAATCGCAACAAGAGAAATGGGCGGTGCGAGGAAAAGCCGCGAAGAAGGAGAACCTCCTGAACATGTATGGCTCGTTTTTAGCGCGACTTTTCAAGCCATTATCACTTGTATTTAGCACGTAGGCAGCAGCTCTCTCTCTCTCTCTCTCTCAGCAGAGCGTATTTTTCTTTGTATGCCGTTGCTCTCCGCCCCGGAGGACGTAAATCCGGATTACGTCGAGGCCGTAATCCGGCTCCGTTGCCCTTAATCCGATTGAGGCGTCATTGAGCCCCATCTGGAAGATACCCCGGCGGGGTGACCCACTGTAAACACATTTAACCTTGGTACTGAGACTGGAGAAGTCCACCGCGAGGATTCGGTCTTTTGTTTACTGTCTCGGTCAAAAGCTCTGTAGAGACCGTGATATCCTTTCACTTCGTCGCAGTAAGTGATCAGAGGCTTCATGCCATTTGACTGTTAGGAGTGAGTTGAGTGTACATATACAGGCGAGTTCTCTTTTCGTCCACTTTCTTTTCCCTTAATTCTCGCCTTTTTATCTTTTTGTCCTCGCCTCAATTAGATAAAAAAAATAACTTTTTCTATGATTTCCTTGGCTTCCCTAATTGTTGGCTTCGTATGGTTATAACTACCAGTGCTAGCTTATAGGAAAAAAATTAAGTTATAGGGTTTTACGTGCCAAAACCACTTTCTGATTATGAGGCACGCCGTAGTGGAGGACTCCGGAAATTTCGACCACCTGGGGTTCTTTAACGTGCACCTAAATCTAAGTACACGGGTGTTTTCGCATTTCGCCCCCATCGAAATGCGGTCGCCGTGGCCGGGATTCTAACTCATAGGATGTCCTACCTTTTCCTCCCTTGAGCTTAGCAACTTAGTGTACTTCTGTAGATTTCATGCTGACGGCGAGACTTCGGAACATTGTACTGACGTTCAAAATAGCGATGAAGGAGGCTAGCTGGGAGCTGTTTATACTTTCTTCTTGTGCTATGTACGAAAAGACAGGGACAGGGAAACATGGACAAACGAACGGTGCGCAGTGATGCACGATGGGCTCACTTGCTCGCAACAACTCCCTTACTTCTTGATGGCTAGTGTCAAGAAGCAGACGATGGGTCAAATGATGAAATATACTGAACAAATCAGTGAGTCAATGAATCGGTTGATCATTTTCGCTGACTCGTCCCACATCGGTCGATTACTTTGTTCTTTTACTTTATAAGAAGTCAACGTGTGACTTTCTGAATATGGTATATTCATGGATCGCTTGGTTTACGACCACTATAGAAGTGTCATCCTAATGCTGTCGACTGTTTCTTTGTTACGGATAACCATGTTCTACAATTGTATTCCGTATTCTGCTGCGAAATATTGGAGCGGTGCATGACAAGGTATACTTGAAGCGCGATGCTGTTTTGCACACGTTTGTTATACTTAGCAATGCCGGGCGACGCTTATATGGGAAAGCAGACATGAGTACTGCTGTCTATTGCTACCGTGTAAAGGGTGCGGAAGTGCTTACGTGCAGGTTTCCCCCTCTTACGATGACAAAGCTTGATAGTCTCAAAAAACAGGCGCGAGCGAGCGCATTTAAATGCGTGACACGCTCACTTGCCCGTCCGGCGAAGAGGAAAATAAGCGGGAGAAGCGAAAGGAGAAAGGCACTCGGCGAAGATCCGCTTCAGAGAGCACGGAGCGGGAAGGAGAAAGCGCCAAGAAACCGTGGCGGCAACGACTGCGGGAGCCCGCGGAACACGGCGGAGACCTCGCCCGCGCTGCATGCAGCCGTGTCGGCGATCCCGGCCGTAATCCATTTCCTCCGCAGATACACTTCTCGAAGAGAGCCGGCGGCGGGCGAGCCATTCGGTCCTGTAGAGGAAGCGGCGTCGGCGCCGAGAACTATACTCAGCGCGCGCGAAACGCTTCGGACGCCGTGCAACGTGCGATGGCCCCTGACCGGCAGCGATTTCCCCGTGCGTCGAGAGACGACTTCGCCATCAGCATCCCGCGCGTTGACAACATCCAGTGCCCGCACAATGCACAGAGGGCGAGCGCGCTTGCTTAAACGTGTGCCCAGACATCTGTAACTGAGGCGCACATAGCAATTTAACAGCAGTATACGTCGATTGGCCGGCTGCACTTGCGGGCCCGTGGAGCGCGTGGGGCGCCTGTGGTTTTAGGTTATAAACTGTGCAAACGTAGCTGGATGGCGCGCTTGCATGCGGTGGATCGGGAATGCACTGCGTAGCTGTCCGCCTGTGGGTCAAGTACTGCATTCGCTTGTGCAATTCACCGCGGTGGTTTAACGGCTATGGCGTTGTGCGGTTGAGCACGAGCTCGCTTGTTCGAGTCCTGGATCCAGCAGCTGCAGTCCTATGGGAGGGGAATGCAAAAAACGCGCGCGTACCGAGCTATGGAGCTACGGGCGCACGTTAAAGAAACCCAGGAGATCCAAATTAATCTGGAACATCCCAGTGCTTTGTTTCTTTTTTTTTTTGCATACGCCTGGACACGTTAATATTCGTGAATCAGGCATACCTTTCTTTTTTCCTCTTCGGGGGCCACGCGTTCGACTCAGCGGGACCGAGATATACCAGTCGTATTAGATCACTGCCACTAGATAGGTGGAATAACTTGGTTAGAGAGAAAGAAATCAAGTAGTTTGAACAAGTCAGTCCACTAAATTTCAAACTGTTCTTCCTACATTATTCGCGAATTCAATTTCCCCTTATGAAACTGCCATTGCTAAAGCTGTTCCTGCATGCGACTGAGAGAGAGAGAGTAAAACATATTTATTAATAATATTTGAATGGCGAGAGCAGTGTGGGAGGAACCCTCAGTCCAGGGTCCCTAAGATGATTCCAGCGATGTTTCAAGCCCGTTGTATGACAGCTCGGAGGACCTCGGGAAGTCCGTCGCGGAGGGCATCGTCCCACAGCTCTTTGTTGCGTAGGGGGTAAAGGAGAGTTGGCAAGGGAGGAAAGAGGTTTGCAGTGCACTCAATCGTGACGTGGAAGATTGTGGGCGAGCTGCCACAGCCAGGGCAACGATCTGCGTAACAGTGTGGGTAGAATTTATTGAGAGAGACAAGATTTGGAAAAGTTGCGGTTTGTAACTGGCGTAATGCCACTGCTTCCTCCCGCGAGAAGGACGGCGGTGGTGCGGCGTGGTTGCGACGAATGCGTGTGGTGGCACGTTGAATCGCTGAATCACGCTGTGACTTAACGCTTTTTTTGCGACAAACAGGAAACGCCAGCCCGACCGCCTTTTCTTTTTCAGTATCTTCTTTTTCTGTTTTCTTTTTCTGCGAGCTGTACACCGTCTCCCATCACCTCCGTATCCTTCTTCTCACCTCGTCACTGATGCACGCTGTGCAGGAATTACGGCTTCGTATCCACCATTCTTGAAATTGACTTATACGTATAGTGTCACTAACGCAGCGAAATACGTGTTACATTTTTGGTTTCTCACACCACAGCTACGTACGTTTCTTCGCTACGAAGAAAATCGCAGTTTCGCCCGAAAGGTGAAGCATCGGTTGCGATAGCAAATTAATAGACAGCTACACGAAGTAGGGATAGTAGTTTTATCGGCCATATAGACTTGGAAACATTCGCTTGCTAACTAAATTAACAAGCATGGTGTCACGCACGCTCAAGCAAACATGAGCACATCTCATTCGATGACCACGAAAACTTGCTGTCAAAACGCTGAAGCAGCAGCAGCGAGCGAATTGAACTTCGCGCTGCCTCTCGCTTCAATGCGAACTAATAAGCGGCGAAAACACAACGCCCACGAAGCTATGAGCCGTCAGCGTACCTAGACTCTGTAGGTGGTGGTGGTGGTGATGTTGCAGCAGGCGGGGTTAGCCTGGTATACATAGCCGGCAATTGTTCCACTTGAGCCTCCTATCAGTTGATACCAAGGGTGTGTCACCATGTGTCGATGAGCCCCGTGTCCCCAAGGAATGCAATCATCAGTCGTTGCACTCTCTTCGTGATTGCCGCGGGCCCTACGGGGAAATCGACGTCTTCAAAGGTCCTGTGCGTAGGACCACTCTTTTGCAGGCTGTCGGCCATCGCTTTTCTTTCCGTGTCGAACTGCGATCGTAGCCAAATGAAACGTTGAATGTCACCGATATCACTAAGAAGGTGCAGAGTGCTGAAGCTCTCTGTACTCATCGTAGATCGCTTTCAAGATAGGGCTAGCGCGGCCGCGCCATACGCAGCAGCGCCGGATTAGAACACCATCCTCCCTCCCCTCCCCCTCAGTGAACTGCACTCCTCCCCGCTTTCCTTCCTTGCACGCTAGAGGTTAAGCCGCCTTCCTTCGCACACTTTCATTCGCACGTATACAGCATACGGCGCACGGCGACTATGTTATCGCCTGTGTACTTCATACGGAACACCATGGCGACGACGACGGGAGAAATGCGCCTGGAGTGTCCATAAAAATTATACACATCCAATGCATATATGTGGGAATCCATGTGAAGCGAAGCTTTAGTGAAGTGTTAAAGTAAATGCTACGCAACTAACGGAAATGCGTACAATTCGTCTCGCGCAGCTTGCAATCTCGTGCAATGCTTATGTGTATCTACGAAAAGTGTCACAACTTTGTTGTAATGCAATTTTTAAGTTCACGCACTACACCGCTCAAAGCTATGCCAAAATCCAAACATCAAATCAAGCGGGTGCACAGTGCGAGACGACAGAATGACGACGACGGAACAACCATGACGGCATGACAACGGCATGACAACGAGTGCACGAGAACGACTGTATGACTTCGGTGTGATTACGGCGGCGTAATCACTATGGTAAGGACGATGATGGAAGGACGTCGGTTACATGATAACGACGACATGACGACGACGGAATGCAGATGACGGCGTGACAACAGCAGCATGGCAAATGCAAAATGGCAACTCAGTGATGACATCTGTGAAGACGGCGCAACGATGAGATGGCATGACATCGAAGGAACAATCACGACAGAACGTAAGCGATGAAATGACGACGACAAACTGACGACGACGGCGCGTTAGTTTTGCAGCTCACGTCTGCGCTCACGCACATCACCTGCAGCCCTAGGCCGCCCCCGTTTTTTTACCCTCTTTTACAGCGAAGCTGTTTATGCGGACCCTGTGCAGTCGTTGTCGTAGTTCGCTAAAACTATCATCGTCAGCAATGGCTCGAGCGTGGTCGTCTTCTTTCACAGCTGGCTCGTTCGCGCCTCTCGGCGCTACCGCACTCGTGCCACTCCTCCCGCGTTCGTCGTCCGTCGCCGTCGTCTTCTTCTTCCACAGCTGGCTCCGTTGCCGCTTGTCATTCCAGCGTTACTTCTGTCGTCGTAATGGGGTGGCCGCTTTTACGGGGGTATGAGCCATTCAGTGTCTTACGTGACGGACAGATTTAATTTTGGAGCAATTTAATTTTGAAGAACCGCAAGCGGCAATGCCGGGTGGATGCTGCTAACCACGCCGCAACTATGGGAAGACCCCGAGCAGTGCGTACTCCTGAGGAAGAAGCTGCCTACTGCGATCGTCAGCGAGTGTTGGCTCGTGAGCGGGCTCGTTGTCGACCCCGAGCTGCGCGCCAGAGGTGCCGAGTTTAAACGGCAGCGTCGCGAAGCCGATCCCGAAGTGCGCTCCCGAGGGGAGGAGGAGGCACATTGAGCACGGCGAAACACAGAAACCTCACGCGCAAAAAAAGAAAAGAAAAAGAAAAGAAATTACTATAGGAGAAGCGCAAAAAAGAAAGTATTCCTAAAGCATGCTCGCCATGCGATGCACACAAAAGCTAAAATGAGGTGAAAGAATGGTGGAACAAACAAAAGATTGACAAAATAGACTGCTTGCAAAGTTTCCCTTGCATGGTGAAACACTCGGTGTAAATAACATAGCTTCGCTGTACGACCATTCTCACGAACTGAAAGTAGCGTTTATTATTTTTTTTTTTCATTTTTTAGTTTATATGGTACCGATTTCCACTGTCCATTACCGGCCGGTTGTACAAAACAACGCCTTCGTGTCTACTTATAGTGACTGGGTGTTTAACTAGGCCAAGTGTATTTAGAAAGATGAGAAGCATAACTTCAGGGTTTTTTTTTGGTTTACTTACCCAACAGTTTCGGTCCGTCGACCGACATTTTTCAAAGGAGGTCCACCAACTGAAAAACTGTTGGGTAAATAAACCAAAGGTAACCGCGAAGTTATGCTTCTCATCTATATAAAGGGTGTCCCAACTATCATGCACCAAGAATTTAAAATATGCAAATGCCACGTAGCTGCATAGAACTAAGGTAATGTTGTTTGCCGTCGCTTGGAGATGCTCAGATTATTTTCCCCATTCTGCCTTGTTACATAATCAGCCGTAATTAATTACCAACTTGTTAAATATTACAATTAGACTAAAAGTGTGAATGAGAACATTGTAGAACTCCCGATACAGCTTTCTGTTGCTCAATACGTGCTATATAAATAAACGTGTTTTTCCGAACGTGAAAGCTGCCCGCGAACACACGAAAAAAAGCTTTAAATTATGGGGTTTTACGTGCAAGAACCACAATTTTATTATGAGGCACACCGTAGTGGGGATGCCAGATCAGTTTGGACCATCTGGGGTTCTTTAACGTGCACCTAAATCTAAGTTCACGGGTGCTTTTGCATTTCGCCTCAATCTAAATGCGGCCGCCGTGTCCGGGATTTGATCACGCGACCTCGTGCTTAGTAGCGCAATACCAAAGACACTAGGAACAATACTCGCAAAACTGCCGCGCGACTGGCCGCTCGAGGCACTTTCCGTGTATTCACGGACTTCTTTCCCGCTCGTAAACACACCTCTATGTAGCACGTATTGAGCAACAGAAAGCTGCATCGGGAGTTTTTCATGTTGCTCTACAATTTTCTCATTAACATCATCATCATAACCACCACCATCATCATCATCATCTTCATCATCATCATCTTCATCATCATCAGCGTGGTTACGCCCACTGCAGGGCAAAGGCCTCTCCCATACTTCTCCAACGACCCCGGTCATGTACTAATTGTGGCCATGTCGTCCCTGCAAACTTCTTAATCTCATCCGCCCACTTAACTTTCTGCCGCCCCCTTGCTACGCTTCCCTTCCCTTGGAATCCAGTCCGTAACCCTTAATGACCATCGGTTACCTTCCCTCCTCATTACATGTCCTGCCCATGCCCATTTCTTTTTCTTGATTTCAACAAGGATGTCATTAACTCGCGTTTGTTCCCTCACCCAATCTGCTCTTTTCTTATCCCTTAACGTTACACCTATCATTCTTTTTTCCATAGCTCGTTGCGTCGTCCTCAATTTAAGTAGACCCGTTTTCGTAAGCCTCCAGGTTTCTGCCCCGGACGTGAGTACTGGTAAGATACAGCTGTTATACACTTTTCTCTTGAGGGATAATGGCAACCTGCTGTTCATGATCTGAGAATGCCTGCCAAACGCACCCCAGCCCATTCTTATTCTTCTGATTATTTCAATTTCATGATCGGGATCCGCGGTCACTACCTGCCCTAAATAGATGTATTCCCTTACCACTTCCAGTGCCTCGCTACCTATAGTAAACTGCTGTTCTCTTCCGAGACTGTTAAAGATTACTTTAGTTTTTTGCAGATTCATTTTTAGACCCACCCTTCTGCTTTGCCTCTCAAGGTGAGTGAGCATGCATTGCAATTGGTCCCCTGAGTTACTAAGCAAGGCAATATCATCAGCGAATCATTAACAACTTTCATATAATTACAGTATTTGAGAAGCTGATTAATTATTTATGACTAATTATGTATTTTGGTGAAATGCAATAAATAATCTGATTATGTCCTAACGACGGCAAACAGTATTACCTTGGTTCTGTCCAGCTACGTGGCATCTGCATATTTTTAAATATTAGTGCATGATAGTTGGGACACCCTGTATATGTTTGCGCTTCGGAAAATTCCCGCTCGAGCGGTAATTTGGTATTATTATAAAGATATACTTATATAAGGAGAAAAAAGCCAAGAAATTTATGTTTCGTGCTTTCAAATGTTTACTTCACAAGATACAGAGTGTCGCACCAGCTCATGTGAGTGTAGGTGGTGGCGGCTGTTTTCTTTCGCTCCAATTGATAAGCGAAGTTCCTGTCACCACACTAGCAAACGTAATCTCGAATACACAAGTCTGGATGCGGCGCACGTTACTCTGCGTTATGGAATACGTAAAAAAAAAAAAAAAAGCTTGCATCATTTCCCTTAAGCTTTCCTTACCACCTCCTCGCCTCGTATTAGCAGCGCTTGATAACTTGTGCCAACTGAATACCTCATGTAAGCCTTACTGTAGAAGGAATATGCTCTGCAAAACTGGCGCCCTGGTACAGACCGGTCAAGATATAGCTCCCAAATTCTTTCTTCTATCAATACTTATCACCAAGCAACCACAGACGCAACGTTCATGAAGGCTCACCCCTCCATTAGAACGAGAGCGAAACAACTTTCCGAATCGGTCAGTCAGGCCGAATCAGACAGTTGTAGTGACTGCGATTGGCTGGTCCGTGCGCCTGAAGAGTATGCTGTCGTCTATAACCAACAGTACGCGGGTCGCGCGCTTTATTTTGGGGGCGATCTGCGCCGGCCGGTGAATCAAGCTTGCAGTCCGAGATGGCTGGTCCCTTCGCGTGCGCTGTCTCCCCGCGCGCCTATAGTGTTATGCTTCCGCTGGTGCTTATGCCATTTATACAGTGGGAAAATACGTTTCCTTCTCAGCATCAGACCATAGAGTGATCAGACGGGTTCTGGCGAAGTTCCGATAAGCGACGTGCCCACTGTTGTCTTTGTCGTTGGTGCTCTCATGCTGTGTTTGTAGCCGGCGCACATTGCGATGTCCACAGCCGCGGTAGAAGCTAGCTCGACGCATGTTTTCTATTTCTCGTTTCATTTCTCGTCGTCGCCTTGATGTGCCGTATAAAGTCCAAAAAACCATATGAATGAGCGACCCATACATAGTGGACGAGAGAAAAATCACGTAACAGTGAGCCGAAAAGGATGGTGGATTGATGGGCATTATCTTCCCACGCGCCCGATGTTCGGGTTAGTTGGAGGTCACGTGATGAAACGCGCGCTTTGAAAGGCGCGTCTTCTCTATCCCTGCCGTATATGCGAATGACAGCGCGGCTGGCGTTTACGCGCCTGCAGGCCACATCTAATTGCTGGTAATCATTGGTGGGTGCATGGTTAAGGCCGAGCAGGGATGGCTGCTAACTTCATGAGCGCTGTCTTCCTTCCCGGGCTGTCTTTCCGCGCCCCTAGCGTTGCAGATAGCGTAGTTTAAGTTCAGAAAGAGTGGTAATTGGAGATCACTGACAGATTCCGTACTGTAGTGAACATAAAAATAGGCAGATGATGATGGTGAATCTATTTTGCGGAGTCACGGTAAATATCACGGCTGTGTGAACCGTTGGCCCCCGCTGCCGGCGTTCTTCATTATGTCAGCGTTGTGACAGGGAGTGTTCGTATTCATCCAGTGAGATATCTACAGGTTTACATGGTCGGTGCATTACACTGTGATTCTTATTTTAATTACAGTGAACTGCTAATTGTATGAGCGTCGGTTTAATGAATATGTCAGAGTAACGAACTTTTACAAAATGCCCGGTGAGTTTCCTATGCATTCTATGCAAAAATCTTTCTGTCTAACGAATTGCTAAATGGCGAATATTTAGATTGAACGAACTTGAGGATCCTGTTGGGCAGTAACACCTGATACAATTAGAAACTGCTGGCATAAGTCCGGCCTTCCCTCTTATGCGGCGAAAGCAGGCAAGAGGAACAGCGCAACGAGGTGATTGACCCCGGGATGTAGACAAAGGTCTGTCACCAGCTGGATGTTGACAGCAACACTACGCTTGAAGCCTATGTGCTGTGACAGTGAGCTCATTACTCGTGCTGAATTATTATATCTGGAAATTGTTTCCAGTGCTCTTCCCGAAGAAGAGAGCGACGAGGAAGATGCAATGGCAGAGGCAGGTTCAAATACTGCAACTCAAGCCGGGGCTGTAGGATGGCTCGGAATGTTGCGAGACTTCGTGTCTCAACAACAAACTGTGCCAGAAGAAGTTCACAAACACAGAGACTCTCTGGACAGCTGTGTTACTTCTTGCGCTCTAAGAGCACCAGTGCAAATGCAAATTACAGAATTCTTTTTCAAAATTAGATAGGCAGCCACGTAACTGTTACGCACTTCGTATACCTGCAAGGCGCCTCAGCAACCTTTAGCCAGAATTGAAAAATATGCTAATGCTACGTGGCAGGACAGAACCAAGCTAATGTTGTTTGCCATGGCTTTAAGATACTCAAATTATGTTTTTTTTTATTCCGCGTGACTGAATAATTAGTCGTAACTAATTATAACCTTCTAAAGTATTGTAATTAGATTAAAAGTGTCAATGAAAAAATTGTAGAGCAAAATGAAAAACTACCGATACAGCTTTCTGTTGCTCAATACGTGCTACACAAAAGTGTTTTTTTTCGAGCGTGAAAGAAACTCGGGAATACACGCAAAGTGCCTCGACCGGCCAGTCGCGCGGCAATGTTGCGTGCATTTGCGGGCTTCTTTCACGCTCGGAAAACACTTTTATGTAGCACGTAGGGAGCAACAGAAAGCTGTATCGGTAGTTTTTCATTTTGCTGTACAATTTTCTCTCTGACAATTTTAATCAAAATATAATATTTGATAACCTGAATAATTAATTAACACTAATTATCTAATTAGGCGGGATGAGAAAGAAATTATTTGAGTATCTCCAAGCGAGGGCAAACAACATTACCTTACTTCTGTCCAGCTATGTGGCATTGGCATATTTTTTAACTTTGGCTAAAGTTAGCTGGGACAACCAGTATATTGATGTACATAACTCCATAAATTGCATTTCACACTTTTGACTCGTTGTCTGCTGTGGCCTATGCTGTTCGATATTCTAGTGAATATTCAACTCAGTGAACTTTCAGCTAAGTTAACTATTTCCTTAGGTCACTTGAAGTTCACTCAGGTGAAAGTTCACTGTAGTAAGTGAATGTTTACAATTTATATGGCCGATATAACTAACGTTTAAACTCGTGTAAGGGCCGCACTTGTCACGATTTTGACGAGTCTTACATGAGACTGGGCCACTTGACCTAATTTATGCAGCCACGCGTATGAAATCTGCCGTAAACCTCCGCGATCGCCTCCTCTGGCCATTTAGTAGCGACCAGCGAAAGTACGCTGGCGCGACAATTTCCTGTTGAGCGTGATCGGAATTAGCGCACCGAACGCGATTGCTTCTCGGTTGGATTTCTTTTTAATAATGGCCGTCAAACTGGGGGTGCGGCCCTTACACGGATTTATACGGTAAGGAATTTTCCATCGTGTAATTGTCTTATACTTCGCTATCACTAATACCGCTTCGCCTTTCTGGCGAAATTGCGCGCGCTCTCTCTCTCTCTCGCTCTCTCTCATTTTTTTTTTTTTTTTTACCTTTAGTCAGAGTAAAAGGCTGCTGAGCATGACTGCTATTGCTTTTGATCTCGAGTGCATCTGGCTTGGCCTCATTTCGGTTACTGAGTGAATTATCTACATATTTATCATCTTTGCCTGCAAGTGGCGATATTTCCACCCCTAACAAATGTTGTAAATTCTTAAAAGAATTTCTGTTGAACCAGTCGTTAGCACTGCCTACTGAACAGAGAAGTAATACTTAGACACATATCATTCCCGTGCATTTCACACGCTGTTCATAAAAGACTCTGCAGAAGGGGTCACTGAAGTCTGCAGGTTTTTTCTAGGATCCAAAAACGATGCAAAGCAATTTCAAGCAAGGTGAAAATACAGCAACATATCTGTTCTCTAGACACATGCTATCCATACCATTAGAAATAATTGTTAGTTGGCTACCACTTCCTCTTTAAAAAATATAATAAGCTTTCTTCTGTGTATATACTTAAATATTACCCCCATTAGTTGCTTAGTGGTTATAGAGTTGGGCTGCTAAGCATGAAGTCGCGGGATTGAATCCCGGCCATGCTGGCCGCATTTCGATGAGGGCGATATACGAAAATACCCGAGTACTTAGATTTAGGCGCACGTTAAAAAACTCCAGCGCGTTCAAATTTCTGGAGTGCGTCACTATGGCGTGCCTCATTATCAGATCGCGGTTTCGGCACGTAAAACCACGGCCTTTTCCTTATATATATATATTTATTTATTTTTTTTGGGGGGGGGGGGGGGGAGGAGGGGATCCGCTGAGATAGCGACCGAAAGAGCAGCCGGCTGCCGTCAGCCACGTCAAATCGGGGAGGGTAGCAAGCTTTCGCTTTAAAATTCTGCCAACTACTTAGCTAGATTTCTCGAAGTTTATTATAGCTCATGAAATACTCCTAAATTCATACCAGTGAGCAAAATGGCTACGATACTGCCGGTGCCTACATGAGCGAACCACACAACTTCAAAAAAGGCGAATAGTTCAGCGCTGCTTTGTCGCTTTGCGGTGGAACGCTTGGCGCGTTGAGTCGTGCGGATGTGCTCCGTATGGGCTCCCGAGTTCTTGGTCTTTTCCGAGCGACTTTCTGTACCAGCAGACCTGGACCTGCTCCCACAAGGTCACAGAGAGTGCCTGGAACCCTGCCGCTGTATTTCGAGGCGCAAGACCCCTTTTTACCCCTTTAGGGGCACTTTCGTTCACCCGCCGCAGCTAGTCGAGCTGGGCCTACTTCAGGCCTAGCGCGATTAGGGGCGCTATCGGCGTCGCTGCCGGCCCCTCGAGCCGTCACCAACGCTGTCGCGATGGAGTACGCCGTAGACGGAGAAGAAATCTCCCCGGAGGAATATGAAGACCGAAGCCTATGGATACAGGCTGCCATCAAAGCCCATGATCGAGCTCGCCCCAAGCATGGGGACGCCAATGCCCAACAGGATGCAGCTATGACACCGACAGACGCCACCGGCAAGGCCGCCCAGACCAGTGGGGTGAACGCATCGATAAGACGCCGCCCATATAAAAAGAAGCCGCTCCCGCGTCTGCCAGAGAGCGACTACAAGATCGTACACCGGCCGAGAGGCGGACTTCGGCTCCGTGACCACACGGCCACTACACTACTGTACGCCCTGTGCCTGGACATCGGAGTGAACTTTGGGGAAATCAAGCAACACGACCAAGTAAGGATCAATCCTTTTAACAACTCCTTTACCGTGAGCACCCCTTCTATGGAACGCGCAGGGAAATACGCGGAAGTACAGCACATCAAAATCCTAGACCAAGTCTATTCGACGTGTGCATACGTAGCGGCACCGGACAACAGCATCAAGGGGATTGCGTATCACGTTCTAGAAGACCAAAGCCACGCCGAGATCATGGACGACATCGTGAAGGTCAACCCACAGCTAGAGATTGTGGACGCAAGAAGGATGGGAAAATCATCAAAAGCTCTGCTCATCACTTTCGCAAACACCAAGAGAGTCCCGGACTCCATTCGATTCGGCGGAGGAATCCACAACTGCTACCTCTTCAGACCCAAAGTGGAAGCATGCTACAACTGTAGAAGACCGGGACATCGCTCGGACGTGTGTCCGGAAGAACGAAAAAATATCTGCTACAGGTGCGGCAATGAGCATCCGGTCCAAGACGAGCCCACGTGCACGCCGAGGTGCATCCTGTGCAAGGGAGAACACTTCACGGGATCCAACCAATGCAAGATCAGATATGAGAGACCGCCCGCCAAGGGAAACAAGAAACGAAGTGGCAAGCCTCAAGTGGAATTTCAGCGACCGGAGGGACAGGGAGCGCAACCTGCGCACCCGACACAGCAGCAGCAACAGCGAGGCAGAAGCAGATCAAGAAACCGAGCCCAGTGTAACGACCGAGGAAAACGCGACCGCTCGGAGTCCTACCCGGCGCTACCGAACGCCTGGCGGGAAGGAGCACCACATCAGGTGAGCGGGACACCGCAATCCTCCCACGAGAGTAATGAAATTAAGGAACTTAAAGCAATCATACAAAAACAGGAAAGAATAATTCAGGAACTAATGAAGGCAATAACGCAACAGCAGCAAGAAAGTAAAACACATATTGCTCAACAACCCGCGATCTTAACACAGGAACCGCGAAAGGCATCCCTTCCCCCGTCAAACGCATCCTCTAGGGCACCCTCACCTGCAAGAGGGCCACCGGCAAAAAAGAGGTTGATGGAAGACTCAGAGGAGCACGAAAAACGGAATCACGAGGAAGTAATGAGCCTATTAAGAACAGTGGCCACGAGATTAGATAAAATTGAGGAAAGGCAAAACAATATTGAAGCAAACATAGAAGCACGCTTCACAGCTATCAGAAACGAGACCAGGGAACAATATAAAACGTTAGCAGAACAAGTAAGAGTCCTTACAAACGCAGCAAAGGCTACAAACGAGCTAGTACAGAAACATGACAATCAACTGGTTAAGGTGATGGGCAAACCCTTTCCGGCCCCAGGACCCATGGCCTCCACCACAGCGCAATCCATCTCCCTCCCTAAAGCCAATCATGGGGAAGGGCCAGACAGAGATAAGAATATGGCAATGGAACTGTAGGAGCTTCCGCGGAAAGCGGGAGAACCTAGAGCTCCACATTCAAAACCTTGAAAAAGAAAAAATTCCCGATGTCATAGCCCTACAAGAAACCAGGAAAAAAGTAAAGGTTCGGGATTATAAAACATATGAAAATGGCAAGGAAGAAAAACCGCTCACGGCCTTCTTGGTCCGTAGAAATCTAACTGCAATAGAGCACGAAATTCAATCGAACGGTGCAGACTGCCTCCTGATAGAGGTCATACCCCTAAAAAGAAGCGAGGCCCCGCTCTTCATTCTAAACATATATAGCACCCCCAAGGTGGAATCCTCCCCCATAATAAAAGCCATGAATGAAGCCAGAAAAATCAGTAAAACGAATCCCCTAATAGTAGTCGGAGATATGAACGCACAACACATGGCATGGGGTTACAGAACAAATTTTAAGAAGGGTACTAGCCTCTGGCAATATGTTCAGGACGAAGGATACACGCTCCTGACAGATCCGCTGGTGCCAACTAGGATAGGGAACAGTGTGCAAGCTAACACATGCCCTGACCTGACCCTATGCAAAAACATAGTAGATGCACAATGGCACAACACGAACGAAAACCTAGGGAGCGACCATTACATTATAGAGACCACTATACCCAGCAGTACGCTCAAGAAGGAAAGAAGAAGGGTGACACGAGTGGTAGACTGGGATAAATTCAGAGAAAGGAGACAGGGTAACGCAGATGGCAAGAAGATTGAAAACCTAAATGAATGGATTCACAAACTATTGAAAGACGCAGAGCACACCACTAAGACGATAGAGATAGCAGCCGAAAACAAAGCCGCTGATAGCAGATTATTACACATGTGGCAGGCACATAATAGCTTACAAAAAAGATGGTTGAAACAAAAACACAACAGAAAACTTAGAATTAGAATAGCCAAACTAGAAAGAGAAATCCAAAATCATTCTCAATACTTAGTTAAACAACAATGGGGACAAACATGTGATCAAATGAGCGGAAAATTGGGGCTGAAAGACACATGGCACCTTCTGAGACATATTTTAGACCCAGAAAACAGCAGAGCCGCTCACCAGAAGGATGTAGCACGCATAATTCATGCAAGCCCACTTAATGACGAAGAAATGATAACGGAATTACAAAACCGATACATATGCACCACGAAAAACCTGACGCTTCCCAACTACAACGGCAACCCCAACCCTGAACTTGACGAAAACATAACGGTAGCAGAGGTAAAGGCGGCCATGCAGAAACTTAGAACATCCTCCGCTCCAGGAGCGGATGGGGTGACGAACAAAATACTAAGAAATCTAGACGAGGACTCTATTCAAGGGATCACGGAGTACTTTAACAAGTGCTGGAGGTATGGGTGGCTACCAGAGACGTGGAAACACGCCAAGGTAAACCCAAGCCAGGCAAGAAACTCGAACTAAGCAACCTCAGACCCATATCCCTAACATCATGCTTAGGGAAGCTATTGGAGCACGTGGCGCTATCTAGATTACAAGACCACATGGACAAGCACAATCTCTTTCCGCACACGATGATAGGCTTCCGGCCCAACCTGTCTACGCAAGATATAATGCTCAGGCTTTCGGAAGAGGTAATCAACACACCGAATAACACCAACACTAAAGCAATAATGGCACTGGACCTCACCAAAGCCTTTGATAATGTCACCCACAATGCCATCATGAAGGCCCTCTCCGACTTAAACGTGGGGGAGAGAATATACTCATACATCAAGGCTTTTCTAACCGGCAGAACGGCTCAAATAACATTCGGATGCATCAAGTCGGATACACTACAATTAGGAAGCAAAGGCACGCCGCAGGGGTCAGTGCTGTCACCCTTTCTGTTCAACATAACCCTCATACCCATGGCCAAGCTTCTTGCCGCCATACCAAACTTATCGTCGGCACTCTACGCAGACGACATCACCCTCTGGACAGTCAGGGGAAGCGAAGGTGATATTGAGAGCACGCTACAGACGGGAGCGAATATAGTTACCGGATGCGCCAGGAGAGTCGGGCTAACGTGCTCGCCACAAAAATCCGAACTCCTAGTTATCAGACACAGACCTAAGAAAAACAATCCCCCGGCACAATTGAATGTTAGGGTTGATGGTACAAAAGTTCCAGAAGTACAAACCTTGAGAATTCTGGGAATGCACATTCAAAGCAACGGGAAAAACACAACTACACTAAACAAACTAGTCGCATGCGTTGGACAAACCAACAGGCTCATAAGACGAATAGCTAACAAACACCAGGGAATGAAAGAAACAGATTTGAGGAGGCTAGTGCAGGCTTTCGTGCTCAGCCGTATAGTATATTCTCTCCCCTATCTCAAACTTCAGGCAGCGGAAAAGAACAAGGTTGAATGCCTCATAAGACAATCGTACAAGGCAGCCCTTCATCTCCCTAAGTATACATCAAGAGAAAGGCTGCTAATGTTAGGCATACACAACACGCTTCCCGAGCCAGTCGAGGCGCACAGAATCGCACAGTACGACAGGCTAACAAAAACACCCACGGGAAGACACATTCTAAGGACCTTGGATATCAGGCAAGAACGCATAGGGACGGATGCCGTGCAAATGCCTAGAGACATACACAAATATCTGAGAATAGATCCAATCCCGAAAAACATGCATCCCGAACACCACGAAGAAAGGAGGAAGGCGAGAGCCAAAGCCCTTCACAGACAATATTCAAACCATAAGGAGGCAGTCTGTACGGACGTTGCAGAGCTCTGTGATCACGATGCCTTTTCGATAGGCGTCGTGGGCATGGACCTAAAACCAATCTCAGCCGCCTCTGTGCGGAGCAAAAAGGCACACGAGGCGGAGGAAGCGGCCATCGCCCTAGCCATTATAAGCACTAAAGCAAACCTGATTTTTAGCGACTCGAAGACAGCCGTTCGAAACTTTGCAAAAGGGAGGGTCCACAAACCCGCCAAACAAATCCTAAAACCGCAAAATTTCAACGCCAGACCCATTAGAATCATATGGGTTCCGGCCCACGCGTCGCATCCTGGGAACGAGGCGGCCCACAACTTAGCCCGAGGTTTCGTCAACCGGGCAGTGGGCGAGCCGGTCCTGAGGTCGGCCAGAGAGACCTTGACCACCTACCACGAGATCACATTATACTACAGAAACAACAGAGGGACGCTCCCGCCGCCGGACAAAAGCCTTAATAAACATCAGCAAGTGGCCTGGCGGAAGCTACAAACTAACACCTTCCCCAACCCCTATATATACTCCAAGGCCTACCCAGGAGTCTACACCCCCGAATGTAAGCTCTGCGGGGTCACAAAGGCAGATTTAAAACACATTTTATTCGATTGCGACAATCTAAAACCGAAAAGAGAATGGCATCTCTCTAACGAGCAAGAGTGGGAGGATGCGGTGTCCAGCTCGGACCCAGCGGTTCAACTGCAGGCCGTCAGCTGGGCTTTGGAAGTCGCCGACAGACAGGGCCTCACTACCACAACAGGTGGCGCTAGAGGAACTGATCGGACGGCCACCTCACGCACCCTGGAAGCCCACTAAAGTTAACCAAATATTTGCTGTTGACGAAATAAAGTTGTTACCACCACCACCTTGTCGCTTTGCCGATGTTTTCATCTCTTATCATTGTGCATGTATTTCCCACGCGCAGTCGCAAAAAACGCGTTGTTTCTTTCGAGGGCAAGCACTTTACAGCCCTAAGCGCGTGTGGCAAGCACGTGCCTCGCTGGACAAAATGCAGACGTTTCTCACGTGCCTCATGAGAGAATTTAACTTCGTCGTAACTTCTTCGTTGTCTTGCAGAAGAAACACCATCAGATGACATGCCTGTGCATTTGCATAAATGAGGACTTGCACCCGTCCCTGTGCGTTCTATGGGGTTGCTCGCTGAGCTCACTATGGAGCGATCGAGGATCAAGTGGCCCTCCGCGCAGCCTTTGGCTGTTACGGAATCGGCTTGTTCCTCGCCCTTTGTGGCGTGCGGCGGAGTGCTTGAAACTTCTTTCATCACCTCTGCCGTAGGCCCGCCCTCCCCGCTTCCTCCTCCCACATAAGACCACTGACCTCCTGTCACCACTCTTCGTCCTTGGCCTCCTTCCCCTTACACCTCCCCTTTCTCGACTCCCCTCCCCCAACCCCTTTCTGAAATGCAAAAACAGAAGCAGTGCACCTAGTATCCCAGTTTACAATCAAGATTGTGGATATCACGTATACCTTTCCGTTAGATTTATTTAAGAAGCAACGGAAGTAGAAAATTCACGTACGTAAATCACACGATCTGACTGTTATGTCACCGCTCGAATAATAGTTCGGCAGCATATTACATTTCTGTAACACGAGGAGGTCAAAGCCTGCTGCACACTTGGTAATGCATCAAGTTATACGATCGGAGGGGTCAGACTTTTTGCAAGACATAACGAGCCGTAGTGTGAAGTACACGTATGGCGCTTTACGTGTACTCTCTGAACGACACGTGCGAGCAGCTAATGCACTACTTAATTGTGCAGCATATGCTAGTCGCCAACGTAAGTCTTACAAATGTGTAACATAAGCTGAATAGAATTACGTTGTATCCGCTCAGCAGGGAAAAGCAGTACTCGCGGGCGAGTGCCTTGCTCCTGCCGCTTCGCAGGTAGCACCTCGTTTCTCGCTTGGCGAGCATCCTCGGCCGTAGCGTACTTGCGAGGCCTGCGGCGCAAACCGCTAGGCCCTGGGCAAGCGTCCTCCATCGCCGTCTCTCTCGCTTGGCAGTCGACTGTCACCACAACTATAGTGACTTCTAGAACTATAGTGACTTCTAGAACACCATACCACAACCGCCGTCGCGTGACGTCAGCGACGCAACACCTGTCTTTCTGTCTGCGCGCCGCTCGTTCCCTTCTCCACCCGCCGCTCGCTCGGAGAAAAAGGGACGTGCTCTTTTTTCCTTACAACTATACTAGATGCAACGTTTTTGTTTTCAAGGCAATCGCGCAACGAGCCACTTAAGGATTTTACCGTTAAAGAAGACGCCGTCTCGCCCTAGAGACCAAGCATCGATTGTGAAAGCAAATTAGTAGATAGCTAATCGAATAAGGATAGTAGATTTATCGCCGTATAAACTTGTAAACATTCGCTTACTAACTAAATTAAGAAGCATGCCTGCGCGCACAAGCAAACATATACGTCTCACTCGATGACCGCGGAAACTCGCTGTCAAAGCGCTGCAGACAGTAAGCGTGACAGCAGCAGCGAGCAAACTGACGTTCGTGCTGTCTCTCGCTTCAATGCGAACTAAGCGGCCAGAACCTAGCGCCCACGAAGATATGAGCCTGCACGTAACATAGACTCTGTAGGCATGGCAGATCGTTTTCAAAATAGGACTCGCGCGACCGCGCCGGGCAGCGCCATACGCAGCAGCCGCCGGAGTAAAAGGCCCCCTCCTTCCCCCTGATGCCTCGCGCGCCACGGTAGACGGCGCGCTTACTCCTGATTTCCTCCTGTGCGCGCTTACCCTAGCACGATTTGACTTGCACACTGCACATGGAGCACGGAGACGATGTTATCGCCCTTGGACTTTATACGGAACACCACGGCGACGCCGACGCCAGCAATGCGCCTGGATTGCCCATATAATTTCTTTCGCGTTAATAACGCTTTTTGCCTCAGTTGGCGACTCTTTTAGCTTCTTCTCGAAATTTTTCGGCTGCATTTTTTTACCGTAGACCTGGCAACCCTGCCTATCGCAAATGGCCTTCAAGATAGGGCTCGCGCGGCCGTCCTCCGCCACTCTCAGCCGCGCCATACGCAGCCACCGCTGTAGTAGAACCCTCTCCTCCGACCCCCCGCCCTGCTTCTTTGCGCTCGATGGAATACGGCGCGCTACCTCCCCGCCTTCATCACTTGCGCGCACGAGATCCAGCCGCCATCCGTCTCGACTCACACTCGCACGCTTTCATGCACTCGCACTCGCAGAATACTGCTCACAGCCTGGCTGTTATCGGACTTGGACTTTATACGGAACATACTGGCGCGATGACGGTGATGGCGGAAATGCACTTAGTGTCCACATAATTGCTATCACAATAATAATTACTCACACTAGCGGAAAAACTAAAGTCCCTTGATAATTTGAAAGTAGCGACACTCGGCGCTTTAGCTCGGCGTAGCGAACGCTGTACGCTGTGTTTCCTACTCTATGTGCTAGCGCTATGCCGGGCTATTGCGCATAGAACTGCAGCAAGAAGCCTGAAGATGGTTATGCCGTTTCTATGATACCACAAGGAAAGCGTGACGGCTTGCGCAGGAAGCAGTGGCTGCATAACATTGGCCGAAAGAACTTTGTTCCGACAAACAGCGTTGTTTGCGAGCTGAGGCGTCTTTCTTATAGCTCGTAGCAAAGCATCCCGTAATGCAGCATTTCATTTTTTTCATTCTTCCGGCCTGCTCACCAGCGTTTTTGCTGCGCTTGTCCTCAGTATGCTTAATATTCTGGGGCGGCTCCACCACCTCGCACGTCGCTAAGTGTTGTTATTGAGTCGGAAGTGCAGCATTATAGATTCTGCTTTGCGCCCTGAAAAAATTAGTGGCAAGTATACCCGTGGTATTGCAGGTGATGAGCATTAGCTAGTGAACATTGAGTTTTTTTGAAAGTTTTAAGGCAAAAGCCTTAGATCTCTGTTTCAAGGTCGCGTTGTAAACTGGAAGTATCACGTGACCCAAGGAGGGCTAGAGGTGACCCAAAACATGTCCACCCCTGTATAAGAGAATGATTACCCAAATTAATTAATGAATCATTAGTGATCGACATAAGGTGGATTAGGGAGGATTAAGGTTGATTAGAGTGTATTAAAGTAGATTAAGGTGGATTAGAGTACATTAAGAAGGATTAAGATGCATGAATAAAGATTAAGGTGGGTGGAGGGGGATTAAGGCGGATTATGGTGGATTAAGGTGAAGGGTTGATGAACGGGTATTAAGACCGATTAGGGTGCATTGCGGTCCATGAAAAAGGATTAGGGAGGATTAAGGTGGATAAAGGAAGAATAAGGTCGGTTAATATGGATTAAGGTGAATTATGATTGATAAAGGAGGATTAAGACCAATTAGGATGGATTAGGGTGGATTAGGTTTGATAGAGGTGGATTAGGGTGTATTAAGGTAGATTGGAACTATTAAGCAGGATTAAGTTGGATTAAGGTGCATGAGTAAGGATTAAGGCGGGTTATGATGGATTAAGGTTGATAAAGGAGGATTAAGACTGTATAAGGTAAGCTAGGGTGCATTAGGGGCGATGTAGGTTGATTAGGTTGTATTAAGTAGATTGGGAGTATTAAGCTGGATTAAGGTGGATGAAGGAGCATTAAGGTGGATTAGGGTGAACTAAGGTGAATTAGGGTTCATGGAGTATTAAGACCGATTAGTGTACCATAATCTTTGTTATGCACATTAATCCACCGAATCCACATTCATCGACCTTAATCCCCCTCCATTCACATTTATCGACCATAATCCACGAAAGTCCTCCTTAATGCACCCTTCATCGACCTTAATCTACTCTAACCCTCCTTAATGCACTTTAATCCTCCTTAATAAATCCTAATGCTTCCCCATTCACTTTAATCCACACTAATCCACTATAATCGTCCTTAATTCACCTTAATCCACCCGAATCCACATTCATCTAACTTAGTCCACCCTAATCCTGCTTAATCCACTTTAATGCTCCTTCATTCACCCTAACCCACCATAATCCTCTTTAATGCACCTTAATCCTTCTTAATCCACCCTTATCCTTCTTCATGCACTTTTATCCACCCTAATCCACTATAATCGTCCTTAATGCACCTCAACGCACCTTCATCCACCCTAATCCACCTTCATCGACCTTCATAATCCACCTTCATCGACCGCTGTTCTACTTTTTTTTTTATTCTTGTTGCCTATTCCTTGAATACGCTTTACTATATGTTTGTTGAATTTTTGTCACCCCCCTATGTAATACCCTCGTTGTGAGGGCCTTTAGGGGTTTCTTGAAATAAAAAATAAAAATAAACATCCAACCTAGTCCTCCTTTATGCATCTTAATTCACCTTCATTCACCCTAATGCACCTTCATCGACTTTAATCCACCTTAATCCTCCTTAATACACTCGAATTCATCTTAATCCAATCACTAATCAATCATTACTTTGCTAATCATTAATCATCCCTTATACGCGGCTGCACATGCTTTGGTTTCCTTCGCGCCTTGATTCGGTCACGTGATATTTTCTGTAGCTCACAACGGGACCTTGAAACAGAGGTCTAAGGCTTTCGCTTAATAAGCCACACACAAATGGATGTGTCACAGGCAATACTAGATCAGACACACGAAGTAAAGCATCTGATCATGGGGCAGAAAAATTGTCTGGAGTATAGAACTCGCCTCAAAGCTCCCTTTACATCGATATACCCCGTTCATACGGCTTTAAGAAAAAAACCAACCTCCCCATAAACGTTGCCTCCAGCATTATCGATGCTGTTATTAGCATTTCTTAAAATTTTCAACCCCACTGGGGCACGCAACTGGCCCAAATTAACACGCCTCCATAGAATCCTGCGGCCCGTCCGCGGGAGCCCAGGAGGAAAAGCGCGCCGTGCGCAGCCGGCGGGCGAGGAGAATCGAGGAGGAAAGCGCCGTGAGGAGGACAGTGTCGCTACTTTCAAATTATCAAGGGGTTTTAGAACCTAAAGCCCCTTGATGAAAGCATGAAAATCTCGCCTCCTCTCTCTTACTCCGCATGTATGCGCAATATGTCGCCCGCTTTTCCTTCGTCTCATGGCAGATCGGAGTTGTGTTTACGTTCTTCAGTCTTCGTACTTACCCGAGTCATGTCTTATGTATAGATGACCACTTCGTTTCTACTGATCGTAATTATGTTGGCGCGCTCCTTTCTCTTTCGTCATCACCACATTCAAAAGACAAGCAGAATGAGGTACTGGGTGTCGCCTCCACTTCAATCGGATATGGCGCACTGTCTACAGAAACCTTCCTATCTCGACGTCTCGGTTTAGACTCACCGTAGTAAAAACAATCGCAAACCATGAAAACCAAGACAAGCGCTAACGAGACCGTTCGAGATAGCTTTGAAATGCAAAATCTGATACACATAATGAAGAGCACTGCCTCGGCAAGACCTGACGGAATTCAACCACAGCCGATCAAATATGTCTCAAGCGAAATAAGTGTTGTTCTAGCTTACATTGTTAATTTGTCAATATATTCAGGAATTTTTCTAGATGCGCTAAAAACCGCTCGCATAACACCAATCCATAAAGGTGGTGCGAAGCATCAAGTCTCAAATGACAGACCAATATCGGTCTTAATTATATTTTCAAAGCTTTTCGAAAGCGCCGCGGTTGACAGGCTGTGGTCTTTCTTGACTAAACACAATGTAATCTCAAAATACCAATATCGTTTCCAAAAGAATAAGTCAGCAGAGCAAGCCCTTCTAGATATCAAAGATAAAATAATTGAGAACATCGAAAAACAGAAGGTTGCACTTGGCATTTTTTTATATTAAAAAAAATTAAATTATGGGGTTTTACGTGCCAAAACCACTTTCTGATTATGAGGCACGCCGTAGTGGAGGACTCAGGAAATTTCAACCACCTGGGGTTCTTTAACGTGCACCTCAATCTAAGTAAACGGGTGTTTTCGCATTTCGCCCCCATCGAAATGCGGCCGCCGTGGCCGGTATTCGATCCCGCGACCTCGTGCTTTTGTTTATATATTTGCGGAAGGCTTTCGACTCGATAGATCATAAGATATTATTACATAAACTAGAAATCTACGGAATACGCGGCGTCACTAATAATTTAATAAGAAGTTATTTCACGAATCTAAACCAATTTGTTCAGATAAATTCTATCACTTCTGACATTTTGCCTATAAAACAGGGTGTACCTCAGGGCTCAAAACTGGGCCCACTATTGTTCTGAATTTATGTAAATTATGTTGTACGAATACCCGACTCACCTGACTTGGCAATGTATTCCGATGATAGCAACTTGTTTTTTTGCATCCAATGACACTTCTGAACTTTCTGTCAGCGCTAATGCGTATCTAAATCGCTTATCAGTTTGGTTGAGTGAAAATAGTCTTGAATTAAATACTGCAAAAACAACATACATTTTATTCAGGGCTCGTAACAAGAACATACACAATGACATTAACATTAATTACAACGCTACGGCAATTAACCATGTCCAAGAAGAAAAATTCTTAGCGTATGGTTTGATGAACATTTATCTTGGAGTTCGCATATAAGGATGCTATGCAATGACCTTTCTAAATCTGTCGGTATCATTAATAGGATAACGCAGCTGATTCCGCTTTGGCTCAAACAACAGTTATACAATGCTCTCCTTTACTCTAAACTCTGCTACGGGGTCCTGGTTTGGGGAACAACTTCAAAAACAAACTACAACAAGTTAATTCTTTTACAGAAAAGAATCCTTCGTATATACTGCAATTACCATGGCCGTTTTGTAGACTTTGAAGCAGCTCCATTATTTCAACACTACTCCCTTCTTCGAGCAGACAGAATATATTATAAGGAACTTCTGATCACCATACATAAACGAAAATTGTTCACCGAAATAGAGAACGATGAATTACCTCTTTTTCACTACGCCGGGATACCAGACACTTACCGAAAACAAGAACAAATTATGGTAAACAAACATTCATATTTCAGTCGATAGAAATATTAAACCAGGTAGGAGAACTGTTAACTTTTAGCGCTCCAGAAAGTTCCTACAAAAAAGAGATCAATGCATTATTGCTCGCCGATGACAATTGCTTTCACTAATTATTGATATTTTCATTTTATTGCATCTGTATCTATGCTTGTATGACCTAACAAAGAGTGCATATAGATAGCATTTGTGCTAATGTTTATTCGACTTCCTCATTCCAATGAACAAATATTGTAATCATTTTTATTACTGAAATTCTGCTCTCTTGTGCGAATTGCATGTACATTTTATATGTATTCATTTGTACTGATTATAACCGCTGTTATAACTGTGGGGTCTGGGACCTCTGTCAGGCGTTCGTGCCTTTAGTCTCAGTCTCCCCTCGCTCGGACGAGAAATAAAGTACATATTATTATTATTATATTATTATTATTATTATTATTATTATTATTATTATTATTATTATTATTATTATTATTATTATTATTATTATTATTATTATTATTATTATTAACCAAAACAAGCGCGAGTGAGAGCTGGCGTGAGCCGATGGTAGTGCGAAACGAGTCGTTGCTCGATTCGAGTGGTCGGGCGGGTCCGCATGACAAGTTTCCCGGGCCCACGTCACTAAAGAGGTCGCTCTCACTGGTCCCCTCCGATCGCGACATAAGCCGCGAAAGATCACTTCCAAGACCAATCCGTCCCGCGGCACGAAAGCACGCGTTTGGCCGCCGCCGGCCCACCCTGCGCGTTTTTCTGATAGTGTGGCTGGCGTCTAACTCATTCGATTGTTTCTTTCGATCGGCTCACTGGATAATATTGTTACGGAAGGATGAAAGAAGAGAGAGGAAGAAGAAGATCGCGAAACGCTGGCTGCTGCGTGTTGCTGGTGCTCAGCCATCTTAAATACTCTGACTCATCCTGTATATATATTGTAAATACAGTCTTCCCAACATGCCCGTAACATATTGGTGGAGGTGCGGTGTACCACGGCTGGAAACGGAGCTCCGCAGTGGACGTCGCATCACCGTCCACCATGAATGACGGTGAGCACGCGGGATCAACATTGTTGCCGCCTCCTAGGTCACCGTCGCCAGCTACGTCCCTGTCACCTTCGGTTGTGGTTGTGCAACCCAAGGATCCTGGAACTTTCTGCGCGACCGATGGCGCCGACATTGAAGAGTGGGTGGCTATGTGCGAACGCGTGAGTGGAATCAACAGATGGCACCCTACGTTTATGTTAGCTAGCCTGTTGTTCTACCTAAGAGGCATGGCAATGGTGTTGTACGAAAACCACGAAGAGGAGCTAACCAGCTGGGACCAATGAAAATTGAAGTTGACAGAGTTGTTTGGCAAACCTGCCGGCCGTAAAATTCTCGCAAAGCAGGAACTGGCCTCCCGTGCCCAATCCCCCACGGAGTCCTATGTCTCGTACATCCAAGACGTGCTGGCACTTTGTCGTAAAGCCGATCACGACATGACGGAAGCTGAGAAGGTCGGACACGTGCTTAAGGGCATTGCTGACGATGCCTTTAATCTGCTCATGTGCAAAAGGTGCTCTACAGTTGATGCTATCATTAAAGAGTGCCGGAAATTCGAGCAGGCCAAAAGCCCATGCGTCTTTCAATCATTCGCCCGACTTCCCAATGCCGCCGCAAGGTCGACTTGTGACGAGCAACCCACACAGCAGCATGCGTCGCCATCAGAGGACGTGGTGCGAATTGTTTCGGCGTGAACTGGATGCGATGGCGACAGCAGCTTTCTGTATACGCGTAGCCCTATGCCAGCACTTTTTCAGTCCCACTCGTACAAGCCATCGTTCGCCAGGAACTTGAAAACACTGATTTACATTCTGTCTGCGCTGTCGCCAATCCCAGAGCTACGAACGCCCTTCTACTATTTTCGCTCCACCCCGACGCTTCTCTCCGCTTTATCGCAACCCGACTGAGGGGAGAACTGCGGACGACCAGCCGATGTTTCACCTGCCGCCGCATTGGTCATGTCGCCCGATACGGTCGCAACTCGTGGCCCTCAACACCTCGCACGCCGACCAACCTGAGCCGTTTTCGCCCACCGCCGAGTCTAACAGTGCCGACAACTCTGCTAGGAACACGTGGCACAATCGCTCATCATCGCCTCGCGGACACCAGTCTCGTTCACCGCAAACACGTAGCCCATCTTCCCTTTCGCCGCAGCCACGTAGCCTCTTGTCCCCGGTGGCTTTGGCGGCACCCTTTCGGAAAACTAAGAAATGCAGCCCTCGGAGGTCGTGCTGCATTGCCTACTACTGCAGCAAATCCTCTGTCTGTGTACACAAGGAGAAGTGTAATTGATGTTAAAATAGACGGCGTACCTGTCCAAGCACTCGTCGACACTGGAGCCCACGTATCTGTAATGAGTGCTAGCCTACGTAGACGTTTAAAGAAGGTCGTCACCCCAGAAGCTGCCCGAGTGCTTCGTGTGGCCGACGGCGGCGTGCTGGTTGTCCTTGGAATGTGTACTGCGCGTATAAGTATAGCCAGCCGCCCTACTTCTGTTCTCTTTGCTGTGATCTACAACTGGCCTCACGACATTATCCTTGGATTTGAATTTTATCCACTCATTTGGCTCTCATCGACTGCGCGACCGGCGTTCTTCAGTTAGAACTGCCTAAACTCACCGATGCTCCGAGGCAGTTACTTACGTCACTTTGACCGTCCAGCCACAGGTTCCTGACGGTGAATGTGTGCTTCGCGCCATCATCGACGTGCTTTTTCACCGGAACGTTGCAGTTCCGCAAACGCTGGTGACGGTTACTAATAACGACGTCGTTCTAACGCTTCTGAATTTCAGCCTGTACCCTCAAGTGATTCCGGCCGGCATGTCCTTGGCCAGCGTTTCTAGTGGTTCCGAATTCAACATTAAGAGTCTGAATGCCGAGAGTGGTTTATTAGCGCCAATTGCAGCTCACAGCTCTGGTTCCTAAGCGGATGACATTGCGAAAATGATTGCACCTGACCTCACTTCTGCACAGGCCTCGGACATACGTCTGCTGCTTAAATCATACAGTGAAATCTTTGATTTCGGCGACAGGCCTTTAGGCCAAACATCCGTTGTTCACCACCAATCAGAAGTCATCCAATCATAAGTGAACAAAATGCTCCGCAAAAGGGTCATCGAGCCATTAGCCAGGCCTTGGGTTTCTCCTGTCGTCCTTGTGAAAAAGAAAGATGGTACCTGGCGTTTTTGCGTCGATTATCACCCCTTAAACAAGATTACGCGAATAGACGTCTACCCACTACCACGCATCGATGACGCCTTGGACTGCTTGCATGGAGCTAAATAGTTCTCATCCATCTATCTTCAATCCAGCTACTGGCAGATTTCAGTTGGTAAAATGGACCGCGAGAAGACGGCCTTCATCACGCCGGATGGCTTATATCAGTTCAAAGTCATGCCCTTTGGCCTGTGCAATTCTCCCGCGACATTTGAACGTATGATGGACTCTCTTCTGCGAGGCCACAAATGGACCAGCTGTTTCTGTTAGCTTGACGACGTCATTGTTTTTTCTCCCACGTTCCACAGCCACCTTACCCGACTCGCTGCCATTGCTGCGGTCTTCCGAAAAGCCGGCCTTCAACTGAACTCCACGAAGTGTCGATTCGGGCGCCGTCATATTACCGTGTTGGGACACCTCGTTGACGCATCCGGTGTCCAACCAGATCCGGAAAAAGTTCGCGCCGTACGCAGTTTTCCTGTGCCACGTTCTGCTTCTGACGTGCACTGCTTCGTGGGCCTGTGTTCCTACTTTCGCCAACGTTGCTCGGCCTTTGACAGATCTTCTAAAGAAGAACACACCATTCTCATAAGGCCCGGAGCAGGCTTACGCGTTCGCCGCTTTCATCGGGTTTCTGACCACTCCTCCCGTACTTGCCCTCTTTGATCCATCTGCACCGACCGAAGTCCACACTGACGCAAGCGGCCATGGCATCGGCGCTGTTCTCGCCCAACATCACAATGGTACCGAGTGCGTGATAGCTTACGCCAGCCGCCTGCTGTCACCTGCCGAGAGAAATTACTCCATCACCGAGCGGGAGTGCTTGGCTTTAGTTTGGGCTGTCGCCAAGTCCCGGCTATCTTTGTATTGCCGCACGTTTTCGGTCGTTACAGACCACCACGCACTCTGCTGGCTGTCTTCCCTCCGGGATCCGACAGGACGGCGTGGTCGCTGGGCTTTGCGGCTCCAGGAATTTTCATTTGTTGTCAATTACAAGAGTGGACGCCTCCACAAAGACGCTGACTGCCGCTCTCGTCACCCCACGGATCCCCCTGATCCTGCTGCGCATGATCCGGTGGCCTGCGTGATGGCTTCTACTGACGTGACCGACATGCGCGCTGAACAACAACGCGACGAATCCTTACAGTCCATTATCGCCGGAGTGCAATCTGGCAGCAGTGAGAGCACGTGCCGCATGTTCGTGCTGCACGACGGAATCCTCTACCGCCGCAATATCAACCCTGACGGCCCTGAGTTGCTCCTTGTCCTTCCTTGTCATCTGTGATCTGTCGCTCTCGAACAACTTCACGATGCACCGACGGCGGGACACCTTGGAGTTTTGCCTACCACCCACAAACGAACGGTCTTACGGAACGTCTCAACCGAATAATCACAGAGATGCTGTCGATGTACGTCTCCAACGATCACCGCGACTGGGACGCCACGCTGGCCTACGTGACGTTCGCGTATAACTCGTCCCAACATGACACCGCAGGATATTCACCCTTTTATCTTTTGTACGGTCGCGACCCCACATTCCCGTTTGACACAATCCTCCCTTCTGTGCCACTTGTTGCAACTGAGTACGCTCGTGAAGTCATCGATCGCGCTCACATGGCACGTCAAGTCGCCCGATGTTGTTTATTAGCTTCGCAGCATATACAAAAAAGATCGTTATGATCGGTGCCATCACGATGTTAAGTTCGCGCCAGGTGCTTGGGTGCTCCTTTGGTCACCATGTCGTCGGGTTGGCCTCTCCCAGAAGCTTCTCTCTCGCTACACAGGGCCTTATGAAGTCCTACGTCAAGTTAACGACGTAAATTACGAGATTTCACCGCTACAGTTTGATGCATCCTCAAGTCCGACGCCTGTTGACGTCTTGCCCGTTTCGCGGCTGAAGCCATACTTCGCTCGCAATTCTTCGCCTACCATGCGCCGAGACGGCGCTTCACCACCCCGCGGGTCCTGTTACGGAAAGATGAAAGAAGGGAGAGGAAGAAAAAGATCGCGAGACGCTGGCTGCTTCGAGTTGTTGGTGGTAAGCCATCTTAACTACTCTGATTCATCTTGTATATATATTGTAAATACAGTCTTTCTATACTCCCAACATCCCCGTAACGTTATATTGAACAAAGGGTTATTACACAAAAATAGGAAGCAAGCATCAAAAAACGAACAAATTTAAAGCGATAGGTGCGAGGACTACAGTGCTCAGAAAAGACTTCCACGCACTTGTTGCTTCTGTCAGGACGACCTCAATAACACAATGAAGAGGTTAGTTAAGGAAATGGCAGAGATCAGGAAACTAGTTTCGAATGTGCCGGGTAACGGTGAGTCAGGGCGGCCCACCGATAATATATAGGTAGGTCCACCCAAAGTAATATGTACTGAATTAAGACGGCAAGCTGGGCGAGTTGGTGATTGAACATGTTCCTATGGGTGGGCAGCGCAACCCGGACGAAGGACGAGAGGCAGAACACAACACGAGTGCAGACTAACAACTGGTTTATTATTTCAAGCAACGGACTATAATATACAGAAAATGTAAACACGTGTAAAGTGACGTTTACAAGGGTGTTAGCCTATCTTGCCATTCAAAAATTCGGCTTCTTTATCCTGCAGAGTGATAGAAGGCTGGCTGACGCATGCGCCTGAGTTCACATGCATGAAGTAGGCCTCTACAATCTCGCGGTTAATTTGATGCATATTTTTATACAGTATTTCCGTTTGTTCAAACATGGGTTTGCATGAACAAACTCTACAATGCGCGGCCAGATTCGAACCTGTTTCATTCCTGATCGCACCTTGGTGCTCCCTAAGGCGGATGTTAAGGCAGCGTCCCGTCTGCCCAAAGTACATTTTGCCGCACGAAAGTGGAATGGGTCTCAGATTTACTCATGAACTGCCCAGTAATAATGAAATTCAATTTTTGGATTTGCAGTTAAGATTAACAGCGCAACAAATTTGTTGGCATTATAACCCCAGAACTAGGAAACCAATTCTAAACTACGCCTCGGCACACTCAAAACTTGTGAAAAGAGGAATCGCTATGACGTGTTTGGGTTCCGCACTTAGAAAGTCATGCCGCCACCTCGCCAATCTGAGCTTTTCGCAACAATTCAATCGTCTAGAGAAGGCCGGTTTTCCTAAATCCATTATTGTGTCAATATGTGAAGGGCTAGCGAAGAAAATAAAGAAAGGGAAAGCACCCCAAAGACAGATCGAAAAAGTTAAAAGGTACGCAGTCATCCCTTATGTACATCAGATGGGGCATGGGTTAGAAAAGACAGCCATGAAATATGGTGTTCAAGTAATCTTTTCAGCAAAGAACTCCTTAAACAAGATTTGCAATCTTGTCAATAGACCTAAACAGGCGTCCAAAGCTACATGCCGTGTCAAACACTCGGGGCAGCTTGTGGCATGCTCGGCGGGAGTGGTCTACGTCATTCCACTTTCTTGCGGCAAAATGTACTTTGGGCAGACGGGACGCTGCCTTAACATCCGCCTTAGGGAGCACCAAGGTGCGATCAGGAATGAAACAGGTTCGAATCTGGCCGCGCATTGTAGAGTTTGCTCATGCAAACCCATGTTTGAACAAACGGAAATACTGTATAAAAATATGCATCAAATTAACCGCGAGATTGTAGAGGCCTACTTCATGCATGTGAACTCAGGCGCATGCGTCCGCCAGCCTTCTATCACTCTGCAGGATAAAGAAGCCGAATTTTTGAATGGCAAGATAGGCTAACACCCTTGTAAACGTCACTTTACACGTGTTTACATTTTCTGTATATTATAGTCCGTTGCTTGAAATAATAAACCAGTTGTTAGTCTGCGCTCGTGTTGTGTTCTGCCTCTCGTCCTTCGTCCGGGTTGCGCTGCCCCCCCCATAGGAACATGTAATATGTACATTCCTTTGGGCGTTGGCCCAAAGGCATGTACGTGTTACTTTGACAAAGGCTGGTCCACCAGTCGAAAGGTCAGTCAAATATACTGGGCGTATTCAACGTACGTCGTACTCTATTTCTTCATATATATATATATATAACCCGCCGTGGTTGCTCAGTGGCTATGGTGTTAGGCTGCTGAGCACAAGGTCGCGGGATCGAATCCCGGCCATGGCGGCCGCATTTCGATGGGGGCGAAATGCGAAAACACCCGTGTGCTTAGATTTAGGTGCACGTTAAAGAACCCCAGGTGGTCGAAATTTCCGGAGTCCTCCACTGCGGCGTGCCTCATAATCAGAAAGTGGTTTTGGCACGTAAAACCCCATAATTAAAATTATTATATATATATATATATATATATATATATATATATATATATATATATATATATATACAGTCTAGCCCGGTTATAACGAAGTCGGCGGGAATCGAAAACACTTCGCTATATCCGCTATTTCGTTATATGTGGACTATGAAAAAAAATGCTAACATGGGCACACCGATTTATTGCCGCTGAAAGAAGTGGTCCAGCGTCCCCAGAACACGTTTCGCGAGTGCGGACTTCAGGATTGCGGCTTCCATACCATCCAACTTCGAACCAAAGATCTGGTCGAACTCCGGACTCCCGAGGTACATCCGTAGCGTGTCAACAGCTGCGATGGCCGCTGCGGAGGTGACCGGCGTAGGGGCACAACTAGCATCGTCGCATTCGCTGTCGGAGGCGCTGTCCGCCAAGGTCTCTTCCATGACACTCCCGGCAACTTCTTCAGTCGTGAAGTCCTCGGTGGCAACAAGGTCTTCGTCGACGAAAACGAAGTTCATGTGGCTTAGACCCGCAGGCACAAGGTTCAAGTCGCTAGCGGAATCCCAAAGCTGCATGCTGCATCGATGCTGCCATGCGATGCAGTGGAGCAACCTTTCGCTCCGCGGGAGAGCAGACGACGCCATGAAAGGACGCCGTCAGCCGAATTTTGCTCTTACTTTCGCGGAAAAAATCACGTCAACGACGCAAAAATGTGTTGATTGACAGATTATTTTTCGGTTTGTATTAAATCTCTGCGTTATATCCGCTAACGCGCTCTTATTTACTTCGTTAAAACCGGACCCTAAATGTATTGAAAATGCAAAGATGGGAATGGGAAATTGAAATCCCTTCGTCATAACCGCTATTTCGCTATAAGTGGCTTCGTTATAACCGGGCTAGACTGTGTGTGTGTGTGTGTGTGTGTGTGTGTGCGTGTGCGTGTGCGTGTGCGTGTGTGTGTGTGTGTGTGTGTGTGTGTGTGTGTGTGTGTGTGTGTGTGTGTGTGTGCACACACACTTGTAGGTTGAGCACGCACTATCATCAAGGCAGCGGGCGCTCAACCCTTCCCACCTCGTTCTTCTGAAGTGGTTGCGCTTGTGAGAACCTGCACAGTTCCAGGAAACCGCCGAACCCTTTCCGTGTGTCGAACTGAGGAGTCTAGGCGCACAGAGCACCACGACGAAGCCACACAGAGCTGCTGACCCCTTGCCGTGGAGTCCCTTGGTATGCATCTTATTTTCCCGCGACACCAGAGAATAGGCGACGTGGTTAATGTCAGCTCCCACCTTGCCTCGTTCCTGCCAAAGGGATTTAAGGCAGAACCGGCCCATTATTGGAGAGAGAGAGAGAGAGAGAGTCGCCACCAGACGACCCGTCGGTCTGGTGCGTTCTTCAGCACCGCTGCCCGTGTGTTATTACCTGCACAGGAAAAACTAAATAAATTTTGTTTCATGCCAAGAATAAGAACGCTCTGTTCTTATTCACTCTATTGTTATCGCACTAAACTTGGCTCTTTATTTATTTTATCTATTTTTATTTACAAATACTGCGTCTCGAGGGAGACATAGCAAGAGTGGGTACATACATTAGTAAAAACAAACATGGGCAGCATAGAAATAGATAACATAGAAGTATCAAAAACAGATCAACAGGTCAAATTGTTAGGCAACTGAACAACGAACCCTTCAATTGGCAATGCGCGAAGTGAGCCGTCCAATCGATTCCAAATTTCAACTGTTAGCCGGAAAAAAGAAAATTTAAAACAGTCTGTATGTGGTTTGAAAGGAACAATGTGTAATGGGTGGTGCCGTCGGATTGCACGTGCGCTTGAGGGCACAAATGAGAAGGGTGCCTGAATACCAGATGACGTGCGAACGATCTTGTGCAGCATGATGATACGTTCACGTGTACGCCTATGTTCTAACGTTTGCAAAGATAAAATGTGCATATGTGAAGACGGTGAAAACTTACGATCGTATCGGCCGAAGGTGAATCGTATTGTTTTTTTTTTTAACTGATTCTAAACGGTCAATGTTGCGCGCGTGATGAGGGGACCAAACAGTTGAGGCGTACTCCAGGATCGGTCGAACTAGTGATTTGTAAGCAGTTAATTTACATTCCTTCGTGGCATTTTTTAAGGTTCGTTTGAGATAGCTAAGTTAGATAGCCAGAAATGTTATTAATATGAGCATTCCATTTTAAGTTATATGAAAAGATACACCCAGGTATCTGAACTCGCTGACATGAGTCAAGTAGTTACCGTTATTACTGTAAGAGAAATGCAGCGGGTTCTTTTTGTTACCGAAGGTCATTGCAACTGTTTTAGTGAAGAGAGAGAAGAAACTTTATTAATGAATAGCCGGCAGTTTCGTTGTGGTGGCCTCAGGTGGCGGCTCCAAGTCCTTGGACTCGGGCGGCATCTTTGGCTTGCCGGACGGCCCAGAGCTGGTCTGCCAACTCTGAACTTTTGAGAGCCGCCTCCCAGCGGTGGCGACGCCGATGGAGAAGGTCCCCGGCGGGCCCCGCAGCTGGGGCGGCGTCGGGGAGAAGCGAGCTCGAGGCTTCCCGTACTGTGGTAACGGCCGCGATTACGGACGCGTCGCGAACGGATGTGGTCCCATTACCGTGGTTGCCGGCACATTCCCAGAGCATATATCGCAGCGTTGCTCGCTGTCCGCAAGCTTTACAGGCATCTGTTGGATATAAACCTGGGTAGAAGTGATGTAGGACCGCGGGGCTAGGGTAGCTGTCTGTCTGGAGCAAGCGTAAAGTTACGGCCTCATTCCTGCTTAACTTGTCGTGTGGTGGAGGGAATGTGCGTCTTTGGAGTCTGTAGTGTTGGGTGAGATCTCTAAACGTGGTCAGGCGATCGCCCCACGCCCATTGTGATTCTTGTTGTCGCATTTCTGTTGTAGTGTCCCGATCAGGCAAATCCGATGCCCCGCTCTCGGGGGCGGGGGCGGCGGCCACATAATCTGCGGCGGCTCGGCGTGTGAGACCTCGAGCCGTGGCGTGGGCCGCCTCGTTGCCCGCGAGCGGGACATCGGTGTGTGCCGGGGTCCAGAGGAGGAAGACTGTAGAATTTTGGGGTTGCGAGGGCGATGACGAGTCGCCGTCGTCATAAATTTAGAGTATGCGGACCGCTTCCCGCGAGACGCGACCGCGCGCGAAGCCGCGGATTGCCGCCTGCGAGTCGCTGATCACGATCGCAGCGCTAGGCACCGTGGCCAGTGCTAGGGCTATTGCGGCTTCTTCGGTCGCCTCCGTGTGTCCCGTGGTCACTGTAGCGCTCGCGAGGCACTTACCCGTGCGGTCTACAACCGCGATCGCGTGTGCGCTTTTCTCTCCTTCATATCGCGCAGCGTCTACGTACACCGCCTCGTTGCTGTTGCCAAACTTCTTCTGAAGGTCTCTTGCTCGTTTGTTGCGTCTCGCGGCGTGGTGCGTCGGGTGCATGTTTTTGGGAAGCGGCGGGATGATCAGGCGGTCGCGGACCGAGGCCTGAACCGCCATCTTTTCTCCATGCTGAGTGTGGTACGCGATGCCGAGTGCCTCGAGGATGCATCGACCTGTCTTTGAATTAGATAATCGTTCGTACTGCGCAATGTCGTGCGCCTCGATTAACTCGTCAAGTGAGTTGTGAAGCCCGAGCTCCAGAAACTTGTCGGTGCTCGCGTTGAGTGGAACGCCGACCGCCCTCTTAAAAGCCTTTCGTATCATGCATTCGACCTTGTTTTTTTCGCACCCTATCCACTTAAGGTAGGGGGCAACATACGTTATGCGGCTTATCGCGTACGCCTGCACGAGACGGATCGCGCAGTCTTCACGCATACCATTGCGTCTATTCGTGATGCGACGCAAGAGTCGGATCGTGTCATCAACCGAACGACGAAGTCTTCGCACCGTCTCTCCGTTATGGCCGTTTGCCTGCAGGTGTAACCCCAGGATTCTAATTTTGTCTACGTGCGGTACGGGAGTACCATCTGCCAATATAATACGTATTTTGGAGTATTCCCGTTCTTCGTCGCTCAGGGTTTTACGACCTCTCTTTGTGGGTTTGTAGATTAACAGTTCGGACTTGGTAGCCGAGCACTCGAGGCCCGTTCCACGCAAGTAATTCTGGACCGCATCTACCCCTGCCTGTAGCGTTCGCTCGACGTGACCGTCACATCCTCCCCCGGGAACCCAGAGGGTGATGTCATCCGCGTATAGACTATGATGCAATCCTTCTACTTCTGTTAATTTCTCGGGTAGACCGAGTAGAACTAAATTAAAGAGTAATGGTGATATGACGGATCCTTGCGGCGTGCCGGACGGACCCGTCTCAAATTCCGGCGATTCCTCGTCGCCAACGACGATGCATGCACGCCTGCACGCGAGGAAATCTCTAACGTAATTATACGTTCTTTGGCCAAGTCCTAAAGTTCTAATTGTTTTTAAGATTGCTCCGTGTTTAACGTTATCGAAGGCCTTTTTAATATCTAGGCCGAGGATTGCCTTAGTGGAGCTGGTAGTGTCGTCTACGATCTGGTGTTTAAGCTGAAGCAATACGTCCTGTGAGGAGAGGTTGCGGCGGAATCCTAGCATGGTGTGCGGGAACGCGTCACGATTTTCGAGAAAGTCAGTCACGCGGGTGAGAACTGCGTGTTCCATGACTTTTCCAACGCAAGACGTTAGCGAAATCGGTCTTAGATTATCGAGGGTAACTTGCTTGCCGGGTTTTGGAATCATGATAACGCGGGCCCGTTTCCACGCTTCGGGAAGGGAGCCCCCTCGCCAGCACTCGTTGACGTAGGTCGCGAGGCGGGAGATCGACTCGTCGTCTAGGTTACGGAGAGTCTTGTTGGTAACCCGGTCCGGGCCGGGCGCCGATCGGGTGTTTAGTTCGAACAGGGCTATCCGAATTTCTGCTTCGCTAAATTCCGCGTCCAATTTCTCGTTTGCGACGCCGTCGTATTCGGCATGTTGGATGCTTTCGGCCTCCTTAAAGTAACGATCACGTATGATGAGTGAAAGTGATCACGTATGAGTGAAATTAATTTTCATTTGCCATGCGTTACTCCATTCACAGAACAGTGAAAACACTTTGTTTAGCTCCAGTTGATCATGGGCGTTAGCAACGTTACGATAAAGCACGTAGTCATCGGCATATAGGCGTAACTTCACTGCGGTGTCATTAATAACATTTGCTACATCATTAATAAAAATTATAAATAATAGAGGCTCGAGCACCGATCCTTGGGGCACACCTGAAGTTACAGTGGCTGACGATGACTGTGCATGGTTAAAAGTGACGAACTGGGATCTTAAGTATAAGTGGTCGGTTATCCAGTCGAGTAACTTATTACCGTTAAGTATGATACGTAGTTTACGAAAAAGCCTATTATGGCAGACCATGTCAAATGCTTTGGAATAATCTATAAATATTGCATCGATTTGATTGAGGTTATTTCATCGATTTGTTAGCGGTTATTTTAACAAGCTTTCCCAAGTTTCAGGTCTTCTTTTCACCATTAAAGAGATTCCACAGAAGGTAAAACTTCTGCTCTATAACTCTTTGTTTTGTTGCCACCTAGATTACGGCTGCCTAGTTTGGGGCACAACGTCTGCCACTAATATTGATCGTATTTTTCGTCTGCAAAAGAGAGCTGTTCGTGTTGTGTGCAAAGTACCATTTGACTTTCCAACCAATTCATTATTTAAAGGCCTAAAGATGCTTAAAGCTCCTGATCTCTTCAATTTTCGCTTAGCATTAAGATACGGTAAGGAGTGCCAGAAAAACGTTAACCACGCCAGATCTATAGCCAACTTGACACAAAATAGAAGCTATTATGCTACAAGATTTCCGGAATATTGGTTTGTGCCATACCCACGTACCAACTATGCGAAACAAAAGCTTTCATACACTTTATCGCAATTATTAAATAAGTTAATGAACGATGGTATTGATGTATTTCTTGCAGTAATAAGTGGTTAATAAATTACTTTGGTGCCTATTAGCCTTTAATCTCTGTATAAGTAGGCTTTATCTTTATTGAGTTATGTATTTTTTCTATTGCTATTTGCTGTATGAACACTTCTATGAGAACGTTTATTGTTTTTAATTTGTTTTGTTCTTTCTCTCTTACCCTCCATTTTTGCCATGTATTGGTTTCTGCTGCTGCTGTCTCGAGAAGGTTTAAGGACTTGTCAAGTCGCTCTTCTGCAACTTTTTTCCTTATATCCTCCATAAACTTGTATATTTTTGTGGAAATAAATTCATTCATTCATATATGTGCATACAGTATAGAGTTTTTCATCTCCTCTTCGTCTGCTCCAAAAGTTCGTCTCACGTCGTCGATCCCGAGTCACAACGGCAAGTACGAAAAAACGATGCTTTCTTTCCTACGGTTCTCTGACGAGGGCCGGACCCGGCCGGCCGAAACGTTCTGCCAACTACTTAGCTAGATTTCTCGAAGTTTATTATAGCTTATGAAATTCTCCTAAATTCATACCAGTGAGCAATATGGCTACGATACTGCCGGGGCCTACATGAGCGAACCACACAACTTCAAAAAAGGCGAATAGTTCAGCGCTGCTTTGTCGCTTTGCCGATGTTTTCATCTCTTATCATTGTGCATGTATTTCCCACGCGCAGTCACAAAAAACGCGCTGTTTCTTTCGAGGGCAAGCACTTTGCAGCCCTAAGCGCGTGTGGCAAGCACGTGCCTCACGAGAGAATTTAACTTCGTCGTAACTTCTTCGTTGTCTTGCAGAAGAAACACCATCAGATGACATGCCTGTGCATTTGCATAAATGAGGACTTGCAAGCGTCTCTGTGCGTTCTATGGGGTTGCTCGCTGAGCTCACTATGGAGCGATCGAGGATGCATTGGCCCTCCGCGCAGCCTCTGGCTGTTACGGAATCGGCTTCTTCCTCGCCCTTTGTGGCGTGCGGCGGAGTGCTTGAAACTTCTTTCATCACCTCTGCCGTAGGCCCGCCCTCCCCGCTTCCTCCTCCCACGTGAGACAACTGACCGCCTGGCACCACCTTTCGTCCTTGCCCCCCTTACACCTCCGCTTTCTCCCCTCCCCCAACCCCTTTCTGAAATGCAAAAACAGAAGCAGTGGATATCACGTAAACCTTTCCCTTAGATTTATTTAAGAAGCAGCGGAAGTAGAAAATACATGTACGTAAATCACACGATGCGAACGTTATGTCACCGCTCAAATAATGTTTCGGCAGCATATTACACTCCTGTAACACGAGAAGGCGAAAGCCTGCTGCACACTTGGTAATGCATGAAGTTATACGATAGGAGGGGCCAGACTTCTTGCAAGACATAACGAGCCGCAGTGTGAAGTGAAAGAGTGACGCATGAAAGAGAACCAGATGGAAAATGAGCTGGTGCTGACAAATTTCAACTTGAACAAAGCCGAAGAGAAAATTCCTAAGCGCACACCCACAGGGCTAGACGAGGTTCCCGTTAGGCTGATTAATGAACTAGGACCAAAAAGTAAGGATGCAGTGGAAAAATTTTAAAGGATAGGAGAATACCAGACACTTGGCGACAAAGTAGAATGAATTTAATTTATAAAGCTATGGGGGAGAAAGATAGAATTCACTCGTATAGACCGTCGACCATTACATTGGTAATATACAGGTTAACAATGCAGGTAATCAAATTGAATCTGCAAGCATGCACAGAGAATAATGGCATTTTGAGAGAACTTCAGAATGGCTTCAGAATAGGTAGGCGTTTGGATGATAACTTATTTGTTCTTACTCAGTGTATTGAAATATCATGAGTAGAAAGCAGACTGTTATATGTGGCCTTTTTAGACATTACAGGAGCATATGACAACGTGGACCGCAACATTTTGTGGGCTATCCGGAAGGGGAAGGCTTAGGCGACGATTGTCTACAGCTTTTGAGGGAGATTTGCCTAGAAAATACCGTTTGCGTTGAATGGGTAGTGGTGAAGAGCGAGGAGAACGTTGATATCAACAAGGGACTGAGGCAGGGGTGCCCTTTATCGCTATTGCTGTTTATGATGTACATGGTGAGAATGGAGAGGGCACTAGAAGGAAGTAATATCGGGTTTAATACAAACAGGTGGGTACAGTAGTAGAGCAGCAACTGCCAGGTTTATTTTATGCGGACGACATTGTGTTGCTAGCTAACAAGCAAAGTGATTTGCAACGTCTGGCTAATATCTGTGGATAGGAAGGCGAGAATTTAGGTCTGAAATTTAGCGTTAGAAAATCAGTTGTTATGGTATTCAATGAAAACAGTGAACAGACAGTGGCAATACAAGGCCAGGAAATACCTCGGGTAAAAGAATATAAATATCTTGGTATATGGATCAACGAAGGCAATAGATATATGGAAACACAGGACAAACAATAACAGTAAAGGGGAAGAGAAATGCAGCCATAATGAAGCACAGAGCGCTATGGGGACACAATAATTACGAGGAGCTCCGGGGTATGTGGAAAGGTGTAATGGTTCAAGGACTTACTTTTGGAAATGCGGTTGTTTGCTTGAAATCAGGGGTACAATCAGGACTCGATGGCAACCAAAGGTAAGTGGGACGCCTCGCATTGGGCGCTCACGGGAAGACTACAAATGAAGCTGTGCAGGGTGAACTGCATTTTCATGATGTTCCACTCCCTGAGCAATGTACGGGTAGGGGGGCCTTTGTCAGGCAGTTGCATCTGCCTTTAGCCCCTACATCCCAGACAATGTGTTGTCTAAATAAAGCATTCATTCATTCATTCATTCATTCATTCATTCATTCATTCATTCATTCATTCATTCATATCGGCTGGACTAGTTTTGAAGTGAGCGAAGCTCACAGTAAAATTGATTATGAAGAACGATTGAGGAATATGGAAGAAAGTTAATGGGCTGGTAGAGTGTTGAAGTATTTGTACAGAAAAAAAAACATTGATTCACAGTGGAGGAAAAGAACTAGGAAGCTTACCAGCAAGTATGCGGCCTGTAGGGTGGGCAACACAGCAACAAATAAGGTCAAGCGGAAAGTCAGAGAGGCTGAAATAATCTCGTGGGTCGCGGCAATGGATAAGAAACCTGCCATGAGTAACTACATAAGAGGGAAAAACGAAATCAGGAAAGAAACAATTTATGATAACTCAAAGGGAAGCTCATTACTTTTCGAAGCGAGACCAGCCTGCCTTAGAACACTACGCACCTACAAAGCGAGCTATAAGAAGGAAGAAGAAGCATGTGCTTGGCTGCGGTAAAGCTAGGGAAACGATGGAGCATGTTTTATTAGAATGGGAAAATATCTGACCAGTGGTCGTCGATTTAGGCACCACTGGCCTCCTTAGTCCTTGGGTTCACCGATAGCAGTGGAAAAGTAAACACGTCCGCAATAGGCATTAGTAAGAGGCGATTGGAGGATTGGTGGAAGAAAAGTAGGGAAACGAAAAAAAAAACGGAGACGTACAAAAGCAAAGTTCACAATAGGGGTTCAGAAAATTTGGTTGTGGGAGTTCATAGTGTTTTTTTTTTTCTTTTTTAACCTAGGTAGGACATTAGGCAGTATAATAGCAAGAGCTTGGTTGCGCAACCCACCGCCCCACCGCCCCGCTGGGCCCCGGGCAAGCGTCCTCCATCGCCGTCTCTCTCGCTTGGCAGTCGACTGTCACCACAACCGCCGCCGCGTGACGTCAGCGACGCAACACCTGTCTTTCTGTCTGCGCGCGCTGTTCGTTCCCTTCTCCACCCGCCGCTCGCTCGGAGAAAAAGTCACGTGTCTTTTTTTTTTCTTACGACTATACTAGACGCAGCGTTTTTTTTTTTTCAAGACAATCGCGCAACGAGCCACTGAAGGCTTTCACCTTTAAAAAAGACGCAGTCTCGCCCTAGAGACCAAGCATCGATTGCGAAAGCAAATTAGTAGACAGCTAATCGAATAAGGATAGTAGATTTATCGCCGTATAAACTTGTAAACATTCGCTTACTAACTAAATTAAGAAGCATGCCTGCGCGCACAAGCAAACATATATGTCTCACTCGATGACCGCGGAAACTCGCTGTCAAAGCGCTGCAGACAGTAAGCGCGACAGCAGCAGCGAGCAAACTGACCTTCGTGCTGTCTCTCGCTTCAATGCCAACTAAGCGGCCAGAACCTAGCGCCCACGAAGATATGAGCCGGCACCTAACATAGACTCTGTAGGCATGGCAGATCGTTTTCAAAATAGGACTCGCGCGACCGCGCCGGGCAGCGCCATACGCAGCAGCCGCCGGAGTAAAACGCCCCCCTCCTTCCCCCTGATGCCTCGCGCGCCACGGTAGACGGCGCGCTTACTCCTGATTTCCTCCTGTGCGCGCTTACCCTAGCACGATTTGACTTGCACACTGCACGTGGAGCACGGAGACGATGTTATCACCCTTGGACTTTATACGGAACACCACGGCGACGCCGACGCCAGCAATGCGCCTGGATTGCCCATATAATTTCTTTCGCGTTAATAACGCTTTTTGCCTCAGTTGGCGACTCTTTTAGCTTCTTCTCGAAATTTTTCGGCTACATTTATTTTTCCGAAGACCTGGCAACCCTGCCTATCGCAAATGGCCTTCAAGATAGGGCTCGCGCGGCCGTCCTCCGCCACTCTCAGCCGCGCCATACGCAGCCACCGCTGTAGTAGAACCCTCTCCTCCGACCCCCCGCCCTGCTTCTTTGCGCTCGATGGAATACGGCGCGCTACCTCCCCGCCTTCATCACTTGCGCGCACGAGATCCAGCCGCCATCCGTCTCGACTCACACTCGCACGCTTTCATGCACTCGCACTCGCAGAATACTGCTCGCAGCCGGGCTGTTATCGGACTTGGACTTTATACGGAACATACTGGCGCGGTGACGGTGATGGCGGAAATGCACTTAGTGTCCACATAATTGCCATCGCAATAATAAGTACTCACACTAGCGGAAAAACTAAAGTCCCTTGATAACTTGAAAGTAGCGACACTCGGCGCTTTAGCTCGGCGTAGCGAACGCTGTACGCTGTGTTTCCTACTCTATGTGCTAGCGCTATGCCGGGCTATTGCGCATAGAACTGCAGCAAGAAGCCTGAAGATGGTTGTGCTGTTTTTATGATACCACAAGGAAAGCGTGACGGCTTGCGCAGGAAGCAGTGGCTGCATAACATTGGCCGAAAGAACTTTGTTCCAACAAACAGCGTTGTTTGCGAGCTGAGGCGTCTTTCTCATAGCTCGTAGCAAAGCATCCCGTAATGCTGCATTTCTTTTTTTTCATTCTTCCGGCCTGCTCACCAGCGTTTTTGCTGCGCTTGACCTCAGTATGCTTAATATTCTGGGGCGGCTCCACCACCTCGCACGTCGCTAACTGTTGTTATTGAGTCGGAAGTGCAGCATTATAGATTCTGCTTTGCGCCCTGAAAAAAATTAGTGGCAAGTATACCCGTGGTATTGCAGGTGATGAGCGTTAGCTAGTGAACATTGAGTTTTTTTGAAAGTTTTAAGGCGAAAACCTTAGATCTCTATGTTTCAAGGTCGCGTTGTAAACTGGAAGTATCACGTGACCCAAGGAAGGCTAGAGGTGACCCAAAACATGTCCACCCCTGTATAAGAGAATGATTACCCAAGTTAATTAATGAATCATTAGTGATCGACCTAAGGTGGATTAGGGAGGATTAAGGTTGATTAGAGTGTATTAAAGAAGATTAAGGTGGATTAGAGTACATTAAGAAGGATTAAGATGCATGAATAAAGATTAAGGTGGGTGAAGGGGGATTAAGGCGGATTATGGTGGATTAAGGTGAAGGGTTGATGAACGGGTATTAAGACCGATTAGGGTGCATTGCGGTCCATGAACAAGGATTAGGGAGGATTAAGGTGGATAAAGGAAGAGTAAGGTCGGTTAATATGGATTAAGGTGAATTATGATTGATAAAGGAGGATTAAGACCAATTAAAATGGATTAGGGTGGATTAGGGACCATGAAGCTGGATTAGGATTGATAGAGGTGGATTAGGGATTATTAAGGTAGACTGGAACTATTAAGCAGGATTAAGTTGGATTAAGGTGCATGAGTAAGGATTAAGGCAGATTATGATGGATTAAGGTTGATAGAGGAGGATTAAGACTGTGTAAGGTAAGCTAGGGTGCATTAGGGGCGATGTAGGTTGATTAGGTTGTATTAAGTGGATTGGGAGTATTAAGCTGGATTAAGGTGGATGAAGGAGCATTAAGGTGGATTAGGGTGAACTAAGGTGAATTAGGGTTCATTGAGTATTAAGACCGATTAGTGTACCATAATCTTTGTTATGCACATTAATCCACCGAATCCACATTCATCGACCTTAATCCCCCTCCATTCACATTTATCGACCATAATCCACGAAAGTCCTCCTTAATGCACCCTTCATCGACCTTAATCTACTCTAACCCTCCTTAATGCACTTTAATCCTCCTTAATAAATCCTAATGCTTCCCCATTCACTTTAATCCACACTAATCCACTATAATCGTCCTTAATTCACCTTAATCCACACGAATCCACATTCATCTACCTTAGTCCACCCTAATCCTGCTTAATCCACTTTAATGCTCCTTCATTCACCCTAACCCACCATAATCCTCTTTAATGCACCTTAATCCTTCTTAATCCACCCTTATCCTACTTCATGCACTTTTATCCACCCTAATCCACTATAATCGTCCTTAATGCACCTCAACGCACCTTCATCCACCCTAATCCACCTTCATCGACCTTCATAATCCACCTTCATCGACCGCTGTTCTACTTTTTTTTTTATTCTTGTTGCCTATTCCTTGAATACGCTTTACTATATGTTTGTTGAATTTTTGTCACCCCCCTATGTAATACCCTCGTTGTGAGGGCCTTTAGGGGTTTCTTGAAATAAAAAATAAAAATAAACATCCAACCTAGTCCTCCTTTATGCATCTTAATTCACCTTCATTCACCCTAATGCACCTTCATCGACTTTAATCCACCTTAATCCTCCTTAATACACTCGAATTCATCTTAATCCAATCACTAATCAATCATTACTTTGCTAATCATTAATCATCCCTTATACGCGGCTGCACATGCTTTGGTTTCCTTCGCGCCTTGATTCGGTCACGTGATATTTTCTGTAGCTCACAACGGGACCTTGAAACAGAGGTCTAAGGCTTTCGCTTAATAAGCCACACACAAAGGGATGTGTCACAAGCAATACTAGATCAGACACACGAAGTAAAGCATCTGATCATGGGGCAGAAAAATTGTCTGGAGTATAGAACTCGCCTCAAAGCTCCCTTTACATCGATATACCCCGTTCATACGGCTTTAAGAAAAAACCAACCTCCTCATAAACGTTGCCTCCAGCATTATCGATGCTGTTATTAGCATTTCTCAAAATTTTCAACCCCACTGGGGCACGCAACTGGCCCAAATTAACACGCCTCCATAGAATCCTGCGGCCCGTCCCCGGGAGCCCAGGAGGAAAAGCGCGCCGTGCGCAGCCGGCGGGCGAGGAGAATCGAGGAGGAAAGCGCCGTAAGGAGGAGAGTGTCGCTACTTTCAAATTATCAAGGGGCTTTAGAACCTAAAGCCCCTTGATGAAAGCATGAAAATCTCGCCTCCTCTCTCTTACTCCGCATGTATGCGCAATATGTCGCCCGCTTTTCCTTCGTCTCATGGCAGATCGGGGTTGTGTTTACGTTCTTCAGTCTTCGTACTTACCCGAGTCATGTCTTATGTATAGATGACCACTTCGTTTCTACTGATCATAATTATGTTGGCGCGCTCCTTTCTCTTTCGTCATCACCACATTCAAAAGACAAGCAGAATGAGGTACTGGGTGTCGCCTCCACTTCAATCGGATATGGCGCACTGTCTACAGAAACCTTCCTATCTCGACGTCTCGGTTTAGACTCACCGTAGTAAAAACAATCGCAAACCATGAAAACCAAGACAAGCGCTAACGAGACCGTTCGAGATAGCTTTGAAATGCAAAATCTGATACACATAATGAAGAGCACAGCCTCGGCAAGACCTGACGGAATTCAACCGCAGCCGATCAAATATGTCTCAAGCGAAATAAGTGTCGTTCTAGCTTACATTGTTAACTTGTCAATATCTTCAGGAATTTACTAGATGCGCTAAAAACCGCTCCCATAACACCAATCCATAAAGGTGGTGCGAAACATCAAGTCTCAAATTACAGACCAATATCGGTCTTAAACATATTTTCAAAGCTTTTCGAAAGCGTCGCGGTTGACAGGCTGTGGTCTTTCTTGACTAAACACAATGTAATCTCAAAATACCAATATCGTTTCCAAAAGAATAAGTCAGCAGAGCAAGCCCTTCTAGATATCAAAGATAAAATAATTGAGAACATCGAAAAACAGTAGGTTACACTTGGCCTTTTTTTATATAAAAAAAAAACTAAATTATGGGGTTTTACGTGCCAAAACCACTTTCTGATTATGAGGCACGCCGTAGTGGAGGACTCCGGAAATTTCGACCACCTGGGGTTCTTTAACGTGCACCTCAATCTAAGTACACGGGTGTTTTCGCATTTCGCCCCCATCGTAATGCGGCCGCCGTGGCCGGGATTCGATCCCGCGACCTCGTGCTTTTTTTTTATATATTTGCGGAAGGCTTTCGACTCGATAGATCATAAGATATTATTACATAAACTAGAAATCTACGGAATACGCGGCGTCGCTAATAATTTAATAAGAAGTTATTTAACGAATCTAAACCAATTTGTTCAGATAAATTCTATTACTTCTGACATTTTGCCTATAAAACAGGGTGTACCTCAGGGCTCAAAACTGGGCCCTCTGAATTTATGTAAATTATGTTGTACGAATACCCGACTCACCTGACTTGTCAATGTATTCCGATGATAGCAACTTGTTTTTTACATCCAATGACACTTCTGAACTTTCTGTCAGCGCTAATGCATATCTAAATCGCTTATCAGTTTGGTTGAGTGAAAATAGTCTTGAATTAAATACTGCAAAAACAACATACATTTTATTCAGGGCTCGTAACAAGAACATACACAATGACATTAACATTAATTACAACGCTACGGCAATTAACCATGTCCAAGAAGAAAAATTCTTAGGCGTATGGTTTGATGAACATTTATCTTGGAGTTCGCATATAAGGATGCTATGCAATGACCTTTCTAAATCTGTCGGTATCATTAATAGGATAACGCAGCTGATTCGGCTTTGGCTCAAACAACAGTTATACAATGCTCTCATTTACTCTAAACTCTGCTACGGGGTCCTGGTTTGGGGAACAACTTCAAAAACAAACTACAACAAGTTAATTCTTTTACAGAAAAGAATCCTTCGTATATACTGCAATTACCATGGCCGTTTTGTAGACTTTGAAGCAGCTCCATTATTTCAACACTACTCCCTTCTTCGAGCAGACAGAATATATTATAAGGAACTTCTGATCACCATACATAAACGAAAATTGTTCAATGAAATAGAGAACGATGAATTACCTCTTTTTCACTACGCCGGGATACCAGACACTTACCGAAAACAAGAACAAATTATGGTAAACAAACATTCATATTTCAGTCGATAGAAATATTAAACTAGGTAGGAGAAGTGTTGACTTTTAGCGCTTCAGAAAGTTCCTACAAAAAGAGATCAATGCATTATTACTCGCCGATGACATTTGCTTTCACTAATTATTGATATTTTCATTTTATTGCATCTGTATCTATGCTTGTATGACCTAACAAAGAGTGCATATCGATAGCATTTGTGCTAATGTTTATTCGACTTCCTCATTCCAATGAACAAATATTGTAATCATTTTTATTACTGAAATTCTGCTCTCTTGTGCGAATTGCATGTACATTTTATATGTATTCATTTGTACTGATTATAACCGCTGTTATAACTGTGGGGTCTGGGACCTCTGTCAGGCGTTCGTGCCTTTAGTCTCAGTCTCCCCTCGCTCGGACGAGAAATAAAGTACATATTATTATTATTATTATTATTATTATTATTATTATTATTATTATTAACCAAAACAAGCGCGAGTGAGAGCTGGCGTGAGCCGATGGTAGTGCGAAACGAGTCGTTGCTCGATTCGAGTGGTCGGGCGGGTCCGCATGACAAGTTTCCCGGGCCCACGTCACTAAAGAGGTCGCTCTCACTGGTCCCCTCCGATCGCGACATAAGCCGCGAAAGATCACTTCCAAGACCAATCCGTCCCGCGGCACGAAAGCACGCGTTTGGCCGCCGCCGGCCCACCCTGCGCGTTTTTCTGATAGTGTGGCTGGCGTCTAACTCATTCGATTGTTTCTTTCGATCGGCTCACTGGATAATATTGTTACGGAAGGATGAAAGAAGAGAGAGGAAGAAGAAGATCGCGAAACGCTGGCTGCTGCGTGTTGCTGGTGCTCAGCCATCTTAAATACTCTGACTCATCCTGTATATATATTGTAAATACAGTCTTCCCAACATGCCCGTAACTTATTGGTGGAGATGCGGTGTACCACGGCTGGAAACGGAGCTCCGCAGTGGACGTCGCATCACCGTCCACCATGAATGACGGTGAGCACGCGGGATCAACATTGTTGCCGCCTCCTAGGTCACCGTCGCCAGCTACGTCCCTGTCACCTTCGGTTGTGGTTGTGCAACCCAAGGATCCTGGAACTTTCTGCGCGACCGATGGCGCCGACATTGAAGAGTGGGTGGCTATGTGCGAACGCGTGAGTGGAATCAACAGATGGGACCCTACGTTTATGTTAGCTAACCTGTTGTTCTACCTAAGAGGCATGGCAATGGTGTTGTACGAAAACCACGAAGAGGAGCTAACCAGCTGGGACCAATGAAAATAGAAGTTGACAGAGTTGTTTGGCAAACCTGCCGGCCGTAAAATTCTCGCAAAGCAGGAACTGGCCTCCCGTGCCCAATCCCCCACGGAGTCCTATGTCTCGTACATCCAAGACGTGCTGGCACTTTGTCGTAAAGCCGATCACGACATGACGGAATCTGAGAAGGTCGGACACGTGCTTAAGGGCATTGCTGACGATGCCTTTAATCTGCTCATGTGCAAAAGCTGCTCTACAGTTGATGCTATCATTAAAGAGTGCCGGAAATTCGAGCAGGCCAAAAGCCCATGCGTCTTTCAATCATTCGCCCGACTTCCCAATGCCGCCGCAAGGTCGACTTGTGACGAGCAACCCACACAGCAGCATGCGTCGCCATCAGAGGACGTGGTGCGAATTGTTCCGCGTGAACTGGATGTGATGGCGACAGCAGCTTTCTGTACGCGTAGCCCTGATGCCAGCACTTTTGCACTCCCACTCGTACAAGCCATCGTTCGCCAGGAACTTGAAAACACTGATTTACATTCTGTCTGCGCTGTCGCCAATCCCAGAGCTACGAACGCCCTTCTACTATTTTCGCTCCACCCCGACGCTTCTCTCCGCTTTATCGCAACCCGACTGAGGGGAGAACTGCGGACGACCAGCCGATATGTTTCACCTGCCGCCGCATTGGTCATGTCGCCCGATACGGTGGCAACTCGTGGCCCTCAACACCTCGCACGCCGACCAACCTGAGCCGTTTTCGCCCACCGCCGAGTCTAACAGTGCCGACAACTCTGCTAGGAACACGTGGCACAATCGCTCATCATCGCCTCGCGGACACCAGTCTCGTTCCCCGCAAACACGTAGCCCATCTTCCCTTTCGCCGCAGCCACGTAGCCTCTTGTCCCCGGTGGCTTTGGCGGCACCCTTTCGGAAAACTAAGAAATGCAGCCCTCGGAGGTCGTGCTGCATTGCCTACTACTGCAGCAAATCCTCTGTCTGTGTACACAAGGAGAAGTGTAATTGATGTTAAAATAGACGGCGTACCTGTCCAAGCACTCGTCGACACTGGAGCCCACGTATCTGTAATGAGTGCTAGCCTACGTAGACGTTTAAAGAAGGTCCTCACCCCAGCAGCTGCCCGAGTGCTTCGTGTGGCCGACGGCGGCGTGCTGGTTGTTCTTGGAATGTGTACTGCGCGTATAAGTATAGCCGGCCGCCCTACTTCTCTTTGCTGTGATCGACAACTGGCCTCACGACATTATCCTTGGATTTGATTTTTTATCCACTCATTTGGCTCTCATCGACTGCGCGACCGGCGTTATTCAGTTAGAACTGCCTAAACTCGCCGATGCTCCGAGGCAGTTACGTCACTTTGACCGTCCAGCCACAGGTTCCTGACGGTGAATGTGCGCTTCGCCCCATCATCGACGTGCTTTTTCACCGGAACGTTGCAGTTCCGCAAGCACTGGTGACGGTTACTAATAACGACGTCGTTCTAACGCTTCTGAATTTCAGCCTGTACCCTCAAGTGATTCCGGCCGGCATGTCCTTGGCCAGTGTTTCTAGTGGTTCCGAATTCAACATTAAGAGTCTGAATGCCGAGAGTAGTTTATTAGCGCCAATTGCAGCTCACAGCTCTGGTTCCTAAGCGGATGACTTTGCGAAAATTATTGCACCTGACCTCACTTCTGCACAGGCCTCGGACATACGTATGCTGCTTGAATCATACAGTGACATCTTTGATTTCGGCGACAGGCCTTTAGGCCAAACATCTGTTGTTCACCACCAATCAGAAGTCATCCAGTCAGAAGTGGACAAAATGCTCCACAAAGGGGTCATCGAGCCATCAGCCAGCCCTTGGGCTTCGCCTGTCGTCCTTGTGAAAAAGAAAGATGGTACCTGGCGTTTTTGCGTCGATTATCACCCCTTAAACAAGATTACGCGAAAAGACATCTACCCACTACCATGCATCGATGACGCCTTGTACTGCTAGCATGGAGCTAAATACTTCTCATCCATCTATCTTCAATCCGGCTACTGGCAGATTTCAGTTGATGAAATGGACCGCGAGAAGACGGCCTTCATCACGCCGGATGGCTTATATCAGTTCAAAGTCATGCCCTTTGGCCTGTGCAATTCTCCTGCGACATTTTAACGTATGATGGACTCTCTTCTGCGAGGCCACAAACGGACCAGCTGTCTCTATTACCCTGACGACGTTATTGTTTTTTCTCCCACGTTCGACAGCCACCTTACCCGACTCGCTGCCATTGTTGCGGTCTTCCGAAAAGCCGGCCTTCAACTGAACTCCACGAAGTGTCAATTCGGGCGCCGTCAGATTACCGTGTTGGGACACCTCGTTGACGCATCCGGTGTCCAACCAGATCCGGAAAAAGTTCGCGCCGTACGCAGTTTCCCTGTGCCACGTTCTGCTTCTGACGTGCACTGCTTCGTGGGCCTGTGTTCCTACTTTCGCCGACGTTGCTCGGCCTTTGACAGATCTTCTAAAGAAGAACACACCATTCTCATAGGGCCCGGAGCAGGCTTACGCGTTCGCCGCTTTCATCGGGTTTCTGACCACTCCTCCCGTACTTGCCCAGTTTGATCCATCTGCACCGACTGAAGTCCACACTGACGCAAGCGGCCATGGCATCGGCGCTGTTCTCGCCCAACATCACAATGGTACCGAGTGCGTGATAGCTTACGCCAGCCGCCTGCTGTCACCTGCCGAGAGAAATTACTCCATCACCGAGCGGGAGTGCTTGGCTTTAGTTTGGGCTGTCGCCAAGTCCCGGCTATCTTTGTATTGCCGCACGTTTTCGGTCGTTACAGACCACCACGCACTCTGCTGGCTGTCTTCCCTCCGGGATCCGACAGGACGGCGTGGTCGCTGGGCTTTGCGGCTCCAGGAATTTTCATTTGTTGTCAATTACAAGAGTGGACGCCTCCACAAGGACGCTGACTGCCGCTCTCGTCACCCCACGGATCCCCCTGATCCTGCTGCGCATGATCCGGTGGCCTGCGTGATGGCTTCTACTGACGTGACCGACATGCGCGCTGAACAACAACGCGACGAATCCTTACAGTCCATTATCATCGGAGTGCAATCTGGCAGCAGTGAGAGCACGTGCCGCATGTTCGTGCTGCACGACGGAATCCTCTACCGCCGCAATATCAACCCTGACGGCCCTGAGTTGCTCCTTGTCCTTCCTCGTCATCTGTGATCTGTCGCTCTCGAACAACTTCACGATGCACCGACGGCGGGGCACCTTGGAGTTTTGCCTACCACCCACAAACGAACGGTCTTACGGAACGTCTCAACCGAATAATCACAGAGATGCTGTCGATGTACGTCTCCAACGATCACCGCGACTGGGACGCCACGCTGGCCTACATGACGTTCGCGTATAACTCGTCCCAACATGACACCGCAGGATATTCACCCTTTTATCTTTTGTATGGTTGCGACCCCACATTCCCGTTTGACACAATCCTCCCTTCTGTGCCACTTGTTGCAACTGAGTACGCTCGTGAAGTCATCGATCGCGCTCACATGGCACGTCAAGTCGCCCGATGTTGTTTATTAGCTTCGCAGCATATACAAAAAAGATCGTTATGATCGGTGCCATCACGATGTTAAGTTCGCGCCAGGTGCTTGGGTGCTCCTTTGGTCACCATGTCGTCGGGTTGGCCTCTCCCAGAAGCTTCTCTCTCGCTACACAGGGCCTTATGAAGTCCTACGTCAAGTTAACGACGTAAATTACGAGATTTCACCGCTACAGTTTGATGCATCCTCAAGTCCGACGCCTGTTGACGTCTTGCCCGTTTCGCGGCTGAAGCCATACTTCGCTCGCAATTCTTCGCCTACCATGCGCCGAGACGGCGCTTCACCACCCCGCGGGTCCTGTTACGGAAAGATGAAAGAAGGGAGAGGAAGAAAAAGATCGCGAGACGCTGGCTGCTTCGAGTTGTTGGTGGTAAGCCATCTTAACTACTCTGATTCATCTTGTATATATATTGTAAATACAGTCTTTCTATACTCCCAACATCCCCGTAACATTATATTGAACAAAGGGTTATTACATAAAAATAGGAAGCAAGCATCAAAAAACGAACAAATTTAAAGCGATAGGTGCGAGGACTACAGTGCTCAGAAAAGACTTCCACGCACTTGTTGCTTCTGTCACGAGAATGTGCCGGGTAACGGTGAGTCAGGGCGGCCCACCGATAATATATAGGCAGGTCCACCCAAAGTAATATGTACTGAATTAAGACGGCAAACTGGGCGAGTTGGTGATTGAACATGTTCCTATGGGTGGGCAGCGCAACCCGGACGAAGGACGAGAGGCAGAACACAACACGAGTGCAGACTAACAACTGGTTTATTATTTCAAGCAACGGACTATAATATACAGAAAATGTAAACACGTGTAAAGTGACGTTTACAAGGGTGTTAGCCTATCTTGCCATTCAAAAATTCGGCTTCTTTATCCTGCAGAGTGATAGAAGGCTGGCTGACGCATGCGCCTGAGTTCACATGCATGAAGTAGGCCTCTACAATCTCGCGGTTAATTTGATGCATATTTTTATACAGTATTTCCGTTTGTTCAAACATGGGTTTGCATGAGCAAACTCTACAATGCGCGGCCAGATTCGAACCTGTTTCATTCCTGATCGCACCTTGGTGCTCCCTAAGGCGGATGTTAAGGCAGCGTCCCGTCTGCCCAAAGTACATTTTGCCGCACGAAAGTGGAATGGGTCTCAGATTTACTCATGAACTGCCCAGTAATAATGATATTCAATTTTTGGATTTGCAGTTAAGATTAACAGCGCAACAAATTTGTTGGCATTATAACCCCAGAACTAGGAAACCAATTCTAAACTACGCCTCGGCACACTCAAAACTTGTGAAAAGAGGAATTGCTATGACGTGTTTGGGTTCCGCACTTAGAAAGTCATGCCGCCACCTCGCCAATCTGAGCTTTTCGCAACAACTCAATCGTCTAGAGAAGGCCGGTTTTCCTAAATCCATTATTGTGTCAATATGTGAAGGGCTAGCGAAGAAAATAAAGAAAGGGAAAGCACCCCAAAGACAGATCGAAAAAGTTAAAAGGTACGCAGTCATCCCTTATGTACATCAGATGGGGCATGGGTTAAAAAAGACAGCCATGAAATATGGTGTTCAAGTAATCTTTTCAGCAAAGAACTCCTTAAACAAGATTTGCAATCTTGTCAATAGACCTAAACAGGCGTCCAAAGCTACATGCCGTGTCAAACACTCGGGGCAGCTTGTGGCATGCTCGGCGGGAGTGGTCTACGTCATTCCACTTTCTTGCGGCAAAATGTACTTTGGGCAGACGGGACGCTGCCTTAACATCCGCCTTAGGGAGCACCAAGGTGCGATCAGGAATGAAACAGGTTCGAATCTGGCCGCGCATTGTAGAGTTTGCTCATGCAAACCCATGTTTGAACAAACGGAAATACTGTATAAAAATATGCATCAAATTAACCGCGAGATTGTAGAGGCCTACTTCATGCATGTGAACTCAGGCGCATGCGTCCGCCAGCCTTCTATCACTCTGCAGGATAAAGAAGCCGAATTTTTGAATGGCAAGATAGGCTAACACCCTTGTAAACGTCACTTTACACGTGTTTACATTTTCTGTACATTATAGTCCGTTGCTTGAAATAATAAACCAGTTGTTAGTCTGCGCTCGTGTTGTGTTCTGCCTCTCGTCCTTCGTCCGGGTTGCGCTGCCCCCCCCATAGGAACATGTAATATGTACATTCCTTTGGGCGTTGGCCCAAAGGCATGTACGTGTTACTTTGACAAAGGCTGGTCCACCAGTCGAAAGGTCAGTCAAATATACTGGGCGTATTCAACGTACGTCGTACTCTTTTTCTTCATATATATATATATATATATATATACAGTCTAGCCCGGTTATAACGAAGTCGGCGGGAATCGAAAACACTTCGCTATATCCGCTATTTCGTTATATGTGGACTATGAAAAAAAATGCTAACATGTGCATACCGATTTATTGCCGCTGAAGGAAGTGGTCCAGCGTCCCCAGAACACGTTTCGCGAGTGCGGACTTCAGGATTGCGGCTTCCATACCATCCAACTTCGAACCAAAGATCTGGTCGAACTCCGGACTCCCGAGGTACATCCGTAGCGTGTCAACAGCTGCGATGGCCGCTGCGGAGGTGACCGGCGTAGGGGCACAACTAGCATCGTCGCATTCGCTGTCGGAGGCGCTGTCCGCCAAGGTCTCTTCTATGACACTCCCGGCAACTTCTTCAGTCGTGAAGTCCTCGGTGGCAACAAGGTCTTCGTCGACGAAAACGAAGTTCATGTGGCTTAGACCCGCAGGCACAAGGTTCAAGTCGCTAGCGGAATCCCAAAGCTGCATGCTGCATCGATGCTGCCATGCGATGCAGTGAAGCAACCTTTCGCTCCGCGGGAGAGCAGACGACGCCATGAAAGGACGCCGTCAGCCGAATTTTACTCTTATTTTCGCGGAAAAAATCACCTCAACGACGCAAAAATGTGTTGATTGACAGATTATTTTTCGGTTTGTATTAAATCTCTTCGTTATATCCGCTGACGCGCTCTTATTTACTTCGTTAGAACCGGACCCAAAATGTATTGAAAATGCAAAGATGGGAATGGGAAATTGAAATCCCTTCGTTATAACCGCTATTTCGCTATAAGTGGCTTCGTTATAACCGGGCTAGACTATATATACATGTGTGTGTGTGTGTGTGTGTGTGCGTGCGTGCGTGCGTGCGTGTGTGTGTGTGTGTGTGTGTGTGTGTGTGTGTGTGTGTGTGCGTGTGCGTGTGCGTGTGCGTGTGCGTGTGTGTGTGTGTGTGTGTGTGTGTGTGTGTGTGTGTGTGTGTGTGTGTGTGTGTGTGTGTGTGCACTTGTAGGTTGAGCACGCACTATCATCAAGGCAGCGGGCGCTCAACCTTTCCCACCTCGTTCTTCTGAAGTGGTTGCGGTTGTGAGGACCTGCAAAGTTCCTGGAAACCGCCGAACCCTTTCCGTGTGTCGAACTGAGGAGTCTAGGCGCACAGAGAACCACGACGAAGCCACACAGAGCTGCTGACCCTTTGCCGTGGAGTCCCGTGGTATGCAGCTTATTTTCCCGCGACACCAGAGAATAGGCGACGTGGTTAATGTCAGCTCCCACCTTGCCTCGTTCCTGCCAAAGGGATTTAAGGCAGAACCGGCCCATTATTAGAGAGAGAGAGAGAGAGAGAGTCACCACCAGACGACCCGTCGGTCTGGTGCGTTCTTCAGCACCGCTGCCCGTGTGTTATTACCTGCACAGGAAAAACTAAAGAAATTTTGTTTCATGCCAAGAATACGAACGCTCTGTTGAAGTATCGCACTAAACTTGGCTCTTTATTTATTTTATCTATTTTTATTTACAAATACTGCTGTCTCGAGGGAGACATAGCAGGAGTGGGTACATACATTAGTAAAAACAAACATGGGCAGCATAGAAATAGATAACATAGAAGTATCAAAAACAGATCAGCAGGTCAAATTGTTAGGCAACTGAACAACGAACCCTTCAATTGGCAATGCGCGAAGTGAGCCGTCCAATCGATTCCAAATTTCAACTGTTAGCCGGAAAAAAGAAAATTTAAAGCAGTCTGTATGTGGTTTGAAAGGAACAATGTGTAATGGGTGGTGCCGTCGGATTGCACGTGCGCTTGAGGGCACAAATGAGAAGGGTGCCTGAATACCAGATGACGTGCGAACGATCTTGTGCAGCATGATGATACGTTCACGTGTACGCCTATGTTCTAACGTTTGCAAAGATAAAATGTGCATATGTGAAGACGGTGAAAACTTACGATCGTATCGGCCGAAGGTGAATCGTATTGTTTTTTTTTAAACTGATTCTAAACGGTCAATGTTGCGCGCGTGATGAGGGGACCAAACAGTTGAGGCGTACTCCAGGATCGGTCGAACTAGTGATTTGTAAGCAGTTAATTTACATTCCTTCGTGGCATTTTTTAAGGTTCGTTTGAGATAGCTAAGTTAGATAGCCAGAAATGTTATTATTATGAGCATTCCATTTTAAGTTACATGAAAAGATACACCCAGGTATCTGAACTCGCTGACATGAGTCAAGTAGTTACCGTTATTACTGTAAGAGAAATGCAGCGGGTTCTTTTTGTTACCGAAGGTCATTGCAACTGTTTTAGTGAAATTAATTTTCATTTGCCATGCGTTACTCCATTCACATAACAGTGAAAACACTTTGTTTAGCTCCAGTTGATCATGGGCGTTAGCAACGTTACGATAAAGCACGCAGTCATCGGCATATAGGCGTAACTTCACTGCGGTGTCATTAATAACATTTGCTACATCATTAATAAAAATTATAAATAATAGAGGCTCGAGCACCGATCCTTGGGGCACACCTGAAGTTACAGTGGCTGGCGATGACTGTGCATGGTTAAAAGTGACGAACTGGGATCTTAAGTATAAGTAGTCGGTTATCCAGTCGAGTAACTTATTACCGTTAAGTATGATACGTAGTTTACGAAAAAGCCTATTATAACAGACCATGTCAAATGCTTTGGAATAATCTATAAATATTGCATCGATTTGATTGAGGTTATTTCATCGATTTGTTAGCGGTTATTTTAACAAGCTTTCCCAAGTTTCAGGTCTTCTTTTCACCATTAAACAGATTCCACAGAAGGTAAAACTTCTGCTCTATAACTCTTGGTTTTGTTGCCACCTAGATTACGACTGCCTAGTTTGGGGCACAACATCTGCCACTAATACTGATCGTATTTTTCGTCTGCAAAAGAGAGCTGTTCGTGTTGTGTGCAAAGTACCATTTGACTTTCCAACCAATTCATTATTTAAAGGCCTAAAGATGCTTAAAGCTCCTGATCTCTTCAATTTTCGCTTAGCATTAAGATACGGTAAGGAGTGCCAGAAAAACGTTAACCACGCCAGATCTATAGCCAACTTGACACAAAATAGAAGCTATTATGCTACAAGATTTCCGGAATATTGGTTTGTGCCATACCCACGTACCAACTATGCGAAACAAAAGCTTTCATACACTTTATCGCAATTATTAAATAAGTTAATGAACGATGGTATTGATGTATTTCTTGCCGTAAAAACAAGTTAATAAATTACTTTGGTGCCTATTAGCCCTTAATCTCTGTATAAGTAGGCTTTATCTTTATTGAGTTATGTATTTTTTCTATTGCTATTTGCTGCATGAACACTTCTATGAGAACGTTTATTGTTTTTAATTTGTTTTGTTCTTTCTCTCTTACCTTCCATTTTTGCCATGTATTGGTTTCTGCTGCTGCTGTCTCGAGAAGGTTTAAGGACTTGTCAAGTCTCTCTTCTGCAACTTTTTTCCTTATATCCTCCATAAACTTGTATATTTTTGTGGAAATAAATTCATTCATTCATATATGTGCATACAGTACAGAGCCTTTCATCTCCTCTTCGTCTGCTCCAAAAGTTCGTCTCACGTCGTTGATCCCGAGTCACAACGGCAAGTACGAAAAAACGATGCTTTCTTTCTTTCCTACGGTTCTCTGACGAGGGCCGGACCCGGCCGGCCGAAACGTAGGAAATAAAGCACCGTTTATTTCGTAGTACGTCCTCAACCTACAAGTGCCTGTTCAACTACAGGATCGTATATATATATATATATATATATATATATATATATATATATATATCCGGTGAGATATCGACCGGCCAAGAGCCGGCTGCTGTCAGCCACGTCAGATCCGGGAGGGTAGCAAGCTTTCTCTTTACAATTCTGCCAACTACTTAGCTAGATTTCTCGAAGTTTATTATAGCTCATGAAATTCTCCTAAATTCATACCAGTGAGCAATATGGCTACGATACTGCCGGTGCCTACATAAGCGAACCACACAACTTCAAGAAAGGCGAATAGTTCAGCGCTGCTTTGTCGCTTTGCCGATGTTTTCATCTCTTATCATTGTGCATGTATTTCCCACGCGCAGTCACAAAAACACGTTGTTTCTTTCGAGGGCAAGCACTTTGCAGCCCTAAGCGCGTGTGGCAAGCACGTGCCTCACGAGAGAATTTAACTTCGTCGTAACTTCTTCGTTGTCTTGCAGAAGAAACACCATCAGGTGACATACCTGTGCATTTGCATAAATGAGGACTTGCACCCGTCCCTGTGCGTTCTATGGGGTTGCTCGCTGAGCTCACTATGGAGCGATCGAGGATGCATTGGCCCTCCGCGCAGCCTCTGGCTGTTACGGAATCGGCTTCTTCCTCGCCCTTTGTGGCGTGCGGCGGAGTGCTTGAAACTTCTTTCGTCACCTCTGCCGTAGGCCCGCCCTCCCCGCTTCCTCCTCCCACGTGAGACAACTGACCGCCTGGCACCACCTTTCGTCCTTGCCCCCCTTACACCTCCGCTTTCTCGACTCCCCCAACCCCTTTCTGAAATGCAAAAACAGAAGCAGTGGATATCACGTAAACCTTTCCCTTAGATTTATTTAAGAAGCAGCGGAAGTAGAAAATACATGTACGTAAATCACACGATGCGAATGTTATGTCACCGCTCAAATAATGTTTCGGCAGCATATTACACTCCTGTAACACGAGAAGGCGAAAGCCTGCTGCACACTTGATAATGCATTAAGTTATACGATAGGAGGGGCCAGACTTCTTGCAAGACATAACGAGCCGCAGTGTGAAGTGAAAGAGTGACGCATGAAAGAGAACCAGATGGAAAATGAGCTGGTGCTGACAAATTTCAACTTGAACAAAGCCGAAGAGAAAATTCCTAAGCGCACACCCAAAGGGCTAGACGAGGTTCCCGTTAGGCTGATTAATGAACTAGGACCAAAAAGTAAGGATGCTGTGGAAAAATTCTGATGATGATGATGATGTGTTGTGTTTAGTGGCGCAAGGGCCAGGTTTGGCCAAAGAGCGCCATGACAAGTGTTAATGTTGATGTATTATGGAAGATGTGACTTGGCTGTAAAGTGGCCTAAAAATAGTCGCTGTAAAGTGCGTAAAATCTACGTGCTATAAAATTATGGCGATGATTAATGAAGAAAACTATGACCATTAAAAATCCATCGTAGGAGAATGATGCAAAATGGAAAACGTATAAGATAGTAAAATTACTTGGAGCACTGCTGCCTCGCCAGAGCCCTTGAAACACAAGGGCCTAGAGGCGCGTGCTATACGAAAGAGCTATTACAGCGGTATCCTCTTAAGAGAGGACCCGCTACGAACATGTGGGGTAAGAACATGCAAGACAACATCTTTCAGGAAGCCCAGGACTGCGCTGGAGTCAAACAGCGGTTCTGGGCCGAGTAACATTACTGGATGAAGGGGGATGTGCTGCCGGTATGCCAGAGAAAAATGTTTCCTTCTCTCAGATTCGGCTGCCCGACACTCCAGAAGGACGTGGAGGACGGTCAGCCTCTCCGCGCATCTACCACAGGTTGGAGGCTCGTTTCCGGTGAGTAAAAAGTTATGTGTGCCAAATGTGTGTCCTATTCTTAGACGACAGAATAGGACATCTGTCCGGCGTGATTTTGTTACGGAAGGCCAGAATCCTAACTGTGGCTTTATCACGTGGAGCTTATTATTTGTTTCCGCGTCCCACAGGCGTTGCCACTGGTTCCGTAGTTTCCTCCGTAAGAAGGGCTTCAGGTCTGTGACAGGAACTGCAGCGGTGGGATTAGCAGAAAATGATGCAACTGACGTGGCCATCTGGTCCGCCACAACGTTACCTTCGATGCCCCTATGACCTGGCACCCAGCATATGATGACATGCTGATTACCTACATACGCTTTACACAGAGCAGAATAGAGTTCGTTAATTACCGGATTTTTATGGTTAGAGAATGCCATCAAGGCCTTCACAACACTAAGGGAATCCGTATATATGACTGCTTTCTGGAGTTTTGATTTCCTGATATGCTTCACAGCCGACAATAGTGCGTAGGCCTCAGCCGTAAAGATACTAGTTTCCGCATGCAGTACGTCCGATTCCGAGAAGGATGGACCGACGGCTGCATAGGACACCCCGTCGTGCTGCTTCGATGCGTCTGTGTAGAACTCCGTGCAGGAGTGTTTGTGTTGGAGTTCCCGGAAATGCATTTGGATTTCAATGTCTGAAGCGTGCTTTGTAACTTGAACGAAAGATGTGTCGCATTGTATCAGCTGCCACTCCCAAGGAGGTAGCAGCTTGGCTGGATGCATTAGGCGAAGTTCGAGGAGTGGAACACGCATTTCATGACTAAGCTCCCTCACACGCAGCGAGAAAGGCTGTCTTACGGAAGGACGATTACGAAACAGTGTAGCATATGTCATATCATTAATGGTGTTAAAACAGGGATGTTCAGGATTAGAGTGGACTTTCAAAAAATATGCTTGGCTGATGTATGTTCTCTGGATATGAAGTGACCACTCATTTGATTCTGCATATAAACTTTGTATGGGACTCGTTCTGAAAGCGCCAGTGACCAGTCGAATTCCTAGATGGTGGACTGGGTCTAGCATCTTTAGTGCGCTCGGGGCGGCAGAGTGATAAATCACGGCGCCATAGTCTAGTCGTGATCGAATGAGGCTTTTGTAGAGATTCAGTAAGCACTTCCTGTCACTACCCCACGTAGTCTGGGATAGAAGTTTGATTATGTTCATTGTTTTTAGACACTTTTCTTTAAGATGTTTAATGTGGGGGACGAAAGTGAGTCTGTAGTCAAGTATGACACCTAGAAATTTGTGCTCTTTGTTTACTGGTATCTGTTGTCCACACATTTGTAAGCAAGGATCCGGAACTAGGCCTCTCTTCCTTGTAAACAGCACACAAGAACTCTTTTGAGGATTGATTTTAAATCCGTTTTTCTCTGCCCACTGTGACACCTTGTTCAAACCATGCTGTACCTGTCTCTCGCAGACTGTGAGGTTGCAGGATTTAAAACCTATTTGTATATCGTCTACGTAGACGGAATAGAAAATAGCTGGTGGTAAAGATGCACGAAGCGTGTTCATCTTTACGACAAAGAGCATGCAGCTGAGTACGCCATCCTGGGGTACCCCAGTTTCCTGTATAAATGTACGCGACAGTGCAGGACCTATTTTCACTCGAAATTTACGGTTCTCTAGGTAGCTCTCTATAATGTTTAACATATTGCCGCGGATACCTAGCGCAGAAAGATCGCGCAGGATTCCGTACCGCCAGGTTGTGTCGTACGCTTTTTCCATATCCAGAAATACAGATAAGAAAGATTGCTTGTGCACGAAGGCATCGCGAATGCTCGCTTCGATGCGCACAAGATGATCGGTTGTAGATCGCCCTTCCCGAAAACCACACTGAAATGGGTCAAGCATTTTACTGGACTCTAGGAGATTCACGAGACGGCGATTGATCATTTTTTCAAATACCTTACAAAGGCAACTTGTCAGGGCTATTGGGCGGTAACTTGCCACTGAGGAAGGATCTTTGCCTTGTTTCAAAACCGGGATCACAATGGCTTCTTTCCATGTAGTCGGGAAGTATCCCGCAGCCCAAATCGTGTTGAAAATTGTGACTAGTGTAACTTGGGTGTCTTTATGTAAGTTTTTGATCATTTCATACATGATTCTGTCAGATCCCGGTGCAGAGCTCTTGCATGCGCTCAAGGCAGCTCTCAACTCGGCAATGCTAAAAGGACAGTTGTATGGTTCATTCTGTTGACATTTTCTCATGAGTGGCTTACATTCTTCTATTTGTTTATATTTCAGAAAGGACTGCGAGTAATGGTTGGCACTTGACACGCTCTCAAAGTGCTCCCCAAGTGAGTCCGCCTGATCTTGTAGGGTATCGCCTTCTGTGTTTACCAAAGGAAGTGCATGTGCTTGTCGCCCTCTTATTCTATTGACCCTGTTCCAGGCTTTCGCCTCATCTCTGAACGAGTTAATACTCGATAGAAACTTCTGCCAACTTTCTCGTCTGGCCTGTCGGCGGGTTCGCCTGCCTTCGGATTTTACTTTTTTAAAGTTGACTAGATTCTCCGCAGTGGGAGAAGCGCGTAGCAACCCCCACGCCCTGTTTTGATTTTTACGAGCGATCCTACAATCGTCGTTCCACCATGGGACACGCCGTTTGCAGGCCAAGCCTTTTACTTCTGATATGCATTTAAATGCGACATCTATTATGAATGCTGTAAAAAACTCGACTGCAGCGTCAATTCCTAACGAAGACAGGTCAGCCCATGAGATACTAGTTAGAGATCGAAATTTCTCCCAATCAGCTGTCTCAATCTTCCACCTAGGAGCGTATGGTGGATATTCGTTTTCTTTATATGATCTTAGCAGTATAGGGAAGTGGTCGCTACCGTAAGAATTGTCGGTAACTTCCCATTCAAGTTCAGGCAGAATAGAAGGAGAGACTATACTAAGATCTATTGACGAAAAGGATCGGTTTGCGAGAGAGTAATATGTGGGTTCTTTCTTATTGAGAAGGCACGCTCCAGAAGAAAAAAGGAACTGTTCAACAAGGCGACCACGCGCATTTATACGAGAGTCGCCCCACAGGGAGCTGTGCGCATTGAAATCGCCAAGAACAACATAGGGTTCTGGCAGTTCATCTATAAAGGACTGAAATTCATGTTTAGTTAATTTGTAATGTGGGGGTATATAAAGCGAGCAAATAGTGATGAGTTTGTTTAGCAGAACAACTCGCACCGCCACTGCTTCAAGAGGCGTTTGAAGCTGTAAAGGTTGACATGCTATACTTTTATGTGTGAGAATCGCAACACCACCCGATGATGCGATGGCATCATCGCGATCTTTGCGAAACGTAACATACGTACGGAGAAAGTTTGCGTGTCTGGATTTTAAATGTGTTTCCTGTAAACACAGCACTTTTGGATTATGTTTGTGGATGAGTTCTTGCAAATCATCAAGATTTGTAAGGAGACCTCTAATGTTCCAATGAATGATTTGTGTATCCATATTTAAAATAAATTGGTGCTGTGTTTACGGAAACGGACGGGATGCCTTAGATTACAGAACCCTTTCGAGGCCCTGTAATAGGGGTTTTGTTCTTTCTGGAGCGTTCGAGGGAGTCTCGCCGCTCCTTAGGCACTTGGTGCGCCTTGAGGATGGGTGTAGTGTCCATTGCCTCGTGTGAGGCGCCGGACACGTGCTCTTGCGAGCGGGAAGTTTTCAGAGGGAGTCCTGCCTTGGAGGGCAAGACCCCTGCGCCCACCAGCCCGGAGGTCGATGGGGCTCCCAGAGGGATTTGGCTACGCCGGCCGTTGCCAGCGCAGGAAGGGACCTGAGAAGTTGAGGCAGCCTCGGCTGCGCCCACCTTCGGGGTCGAAGGTTCCTTCTCCTCGGCTGACGGAGCAGCGCTAGCTGCAACCGTCGCGGGGGCAAATGGCGTGACTGCCGACTCACTGCTTGTGGGTCGGACAGCCGCCGGAGGCCGTTGTGACGCTGCCCCCTGACGCGCCACTTCGGCAAAGCTTTTCTTTGGCAGGTATGCTACCCGCCTTCGTGCCTCTTTGAATGATATGTTTTCCTTTACTTTGATTGTGACTATGTCTTTCTCTTTTTTCCAGGACGGGCACGACCGCGAATATGCGGCGTGCTCGCCTTCACAGTTTACACAATGGAGAGTGTTCACGCAAGCTTCAGAAGTATGTTCGTGTGCACTGCACTTCGCACAGGTTTGACGGCCTCGGCAGCTCTGCGAACTGTGGCCGAAGCGTTGGCATTTGAAACATCTAAGCGGATTTGGCACATATGGCCTAACACGGAGCTTGATGTACCCGGCCTCTACAGACTCGGGCAGAATACTTGAGCCAAAAGTCAATATAAGGTGTTTGGTCTTGATTTCTTTGCTGTCACGCCTGATCTTAATTCTTTTAACATTGATAACGTTCTGGTCACTGAAGCCCTCCAAGAGTTCATCCTCAGTGAGCTCCAGCAAGTCATCGTCCGAGACAACACCACGGCTTGTGTTCATGGTACGGTGCGGGGTTACTGTTACTTGGGTCTCCCCAAATGACACAAGTTTCGGCAGCTTCTCATACTGCTTCTGATTTTGGAGCTCCAAAAGGAGATCACCACTTGACATTCTCGAAACCTTATATCCTGTACCGAAAACTTCGGTCAAAGACTTGGAAACAAGGAATGGTGAAATGGATCGCACTAGTTTGTCTGGCTTTTCTGAGTGAATCACGTGGAATCGAGGAAAGTTGTGGACTTGTTGTCCGAAAAATTGAAAGAGATCTTCGGTGCGCCCTCGTTTCTGAGGGCGATCAGGAAGTTTGGGGAAGGAAGTTTCCATGAAAATGTATAAAAATTCGGCAACAGCGCCGACCGCCCACCACGGAGCCCAACGAGGGGACGCGGCAGAGCTTGCATGCAAGTCTGCACGACGCCAGTCGTACGCCGCCACTATAACCAAATATGGTGTACCCAAGGTTGGATAGCCACACAGGGTTAGCCCTTGCCGCCAAGGAAAACGGAAGTAAACAGAAGAGAGAAGGAGACAGGAAAGGTGGAAAGTAAGGGAAAGACGAAGGTTGTAGGGAGAGAGTGACAGGAAAAGGCGACTGCCGATTTCCTCCAGGTGGGTCACTCTGGAGGTGCCGTCTACGTGAAGCAGAGGCCAAAGAGGTGTGTTGCCTCCGCCGGGGGGCCTTAAAGGTCCAAACACCCGGCATCGGCTCAACCCCCAGGATCCCCCTTTCCCCGGACACGGCTAAGCCGCGCACGGCTACACGCGGGAGGGTCCAACCCTCGTGTGCTCGGGTCCGTGGTGTCGCAACACACCAAACGCCTGCTGACGCAGACGCCCCTGTGGGGAGGAAAAAATTCTAAAGGATAGGAGAATACCAGACACTTGGCGACAAAGTAGAATGAATTTAATTGATAGAGCTATGGGGGAGAGAGAGAGAGAGAAACAACTTTGTTCGGTCCACTATCGACGTAAGCAAGCTCCATGTCACCTGGCTAGGCCCACTCGGGGACCATCAGGTGAAACCTGACGGCCCTCTCGCGAGCCCTCTGGACTGCCAGGATTTGAGAGGTCTGATCCTGGGCCTTAATTGATTTCATCATTTCCTCTTGAGTGAAAGGGTGACCGGCAGAGGCGCAGCCCCACAGGACATGTTCGAAGTCCGCATAATCACCACACAGAGGGCAGTCCGGGCTTGGGAACCGTTCGGGGTACATTGTGTGCAGCGCCGCGGGGCTCGGGTAAGTGCTTGTTTGCAGAAGCCTTAGAGTGACTGCCTGGGCCCTGAAGATAGAATTCACTCGTATAGACCGTCGACCATTACATTGGTAATATACAGGTTAACAATGCAGGTAATCAAATTGAATCTGCAAGCATGCACAGAGAATAATGGCATTTTGAGAGAACTTCAGAATGGCTTCAGAATAGGTAGGCGTTTGGATGATAACTTATTTGTTCTTACTCAGTGTATTGAAATATCATGAGTAGAAAGCAGACTGTTATATGTGGCCTTTTTAGACATTACAGGAGCATATGACAACGTGGACCGCAACATTTTGTGGGCTATACGGAAGGGGAAGGCTTAGGCGACGATTGTCTACAGCTTTTGAGGGAGATTTGCCTAGAAAATACCGTTTGCGTTGAATGGGTAGGGGTGAAGAGCGAGGAGAAAGTTGATATCAACAAGGGACTGAGGCAGGGGTGCCCTTTATCGCTATTGCTGTTTATGATGTAAATGGTGAGAATGGAGAGGGCACTAGAAGGAAGTAATATCGGGTTTAATACAAACAGGTGGGTACAGTAGTAGAGCAGCAACTGCCAGGTTTATTTTATGCGGACGACATTGTGTTGCTAGCTAATAAGCAAAGTGATTTGCAACGTCTGGCTAATATCTGTGGATAGGAAGGCGAGAATTTAGGTCTGAAATTTAGCGTTAGAAAATCAGTTGTTATGGTATTCAATGAAAACAGTGAACAGACAGTGGCAATACAAGGCCAGGAAATACCTCGGGTAAAAGAATATAAATATCTTGGTATATGGATCAACGAAGGCAATAAATATTTGGAAACACCGGACAAACAATAACAGTAAAGGGGAAGAGAAATGCAGCCATAATGAAGCACAGAGCGCTATGGGGACACAATAATTACGAGGTGCTCCGGGGTATGTGGAAAGGTGTAATGGTTCAAGGACTTACTTTTGGAAATGCGGTTGTTTGCTTGAAATCAGGGGTACAATCAGGACTCGATGGCAACCAAAGGTAAGTGGGACGCCTCGCATTGGGCGCTCACGGGAAGACTACAAATGACGCTGTGCAGGGTGAACTGCATTTTCATGATGTTCTACTCCCTGAGCAATGTACGGGTAGGGGGGCCTTTGTCAGGCAGTTGCATCTGCCTTTAGCCCCTACATCCCAGACAATGTGTTGTCTAAATAAAGCATTCATTCATTCATTCATTCATTCATTCATTCATTCATTCATATGGGCTGGACTAGTTTTGAAGTGAGGGAAGCTCATAGTAAAATTGATTATGAAGAACGATTGAGGAATATGGAAGAAAGTTAATGGGCTGGTAGAGTGTTGAAGTATTTGTACAGAAAAAAAAAACATTGATTCACAGTGGAGGAAAAGAACTAGGAAGCTTACCAGCAAGTATGCGGCCTGTAGGGTGGGCAACACAGCAACAAATAAGGTCAAGCGGAAAGTCAGAGAGGCTGAAATAATCTCGTGGGTGGCGGCAATGGATAAGAAACCTGCCATGAGTAACTACTTAAGAGGGAAAAACGAAATCAGGAAAGAAACAATTTATGATAACTCAAAGGGAAGCTCATTACTTTTCAAAGCGAGACCAGCCTGCCTTAGAACACTACGCACCTACAAAGCGAGATATAAGAAGGAAGAAGAAGCATGTGCTTGGCTGCGGTAAAGCTAGGGAAACGATGGAGCATGTTTTATTAGAATGTGAAAATATCTGACCAGTGGTCGATTTAGGCACCACTGGCCTCCTTAGTCCTTGGGTTCACCGATAGCAGTGGAAAAGTAAACACGTCCGCAATAGGCATTAGTAAGAGGCGATTGGAGGATTGGTGGAAGAAAAGTAGGGAAACGAAAAAAAAAAAACGGAGACGTACAAAAGCAAAGTTC